>NC_082706.1:106614508-107265239 GCF_030144855.1 Hypanus sabinus
TTAAATAACTGACCATTAATCCTGTACTCAGTCTTCTGGTTTGTCCTTCCAAAATGCATCACCTCACACTTATCCGAATTGAACTCCATCTGCCATTTTTCTGCCCAGCTCTGCAGCCTGTCTATATCCTCCTGTAAACATCGACAACGTGCAGCTCCATCCACAACTCCTCCAATCTTCGTGTCATCCGCAAACTTACTCACCCAACCTTCCGCCTCTACATCCGGGTCATTTATAAAAATCACAGATTTTTCTCGGAGAAGACAATAAAAATAAGGCTGAAAGAGAAAACTGATCAGATATGTTTAAATGGCTGAGCTGACTCATAGGAACATAGAAAACCTACAGCACAATACAGGCCTTTCAGCCCAGAATGCGGTGCCAAACATGTACCTCCTTTAGAAACTACCTATGGTTACTCATAGCCCTCTATTTTTCTAAGCTCCATGTACCTATCCAAGAGTCTCTTAAAAGACCCTTTCATCTCTGCATCCACCACCATTGCCGGCAGCCCATTCCACCCTCTGTGTAAAAAACTTACCCTTTATATCTCCTCTGTACTTACTTCAAAGCGCATTAAAACTGTGCTTTCTCATGCAAGGCGTTTCAGCTCTGGGAAAATGCCTCTGACTATCCACACGATCAATGCCTCACCTCATCTTGAACACCTCTGTCAGGTCACCTCTCATCCTCCGTCGTTCCAAGGAGAAAAGCCCAGATTCACTCAACCTATTCTCATAAGGCATGCTCCCCAATCCAGGCAACATACTTGTAAATCTCTTCTGAACCCTTTCTATGGTTTCCACATCCTTCCTGTAGTCAGGTGACCAGAACTGAGCACAGTACTCCAAGTGGGGTCACACCAGGATCCTATATAGCTGCAACATTACCCCTCAGCATTTAAACTCAGTCCCACAGTTGATGAAGGCCAATGCACCATATGCCTTCTTGACCACAGAGTCAATCTGTGTAGCAGCTTTGAGTGTCTTATGGACTCAAACCCCAAGGTCCCTCTGATCCTCCACACGGCCAAGAGTCTTACCATTAACACTATATTCTGCCATCATATTTGACCTACCAAAATGAACCACCTCGCACTTTTCTGGGTTTAACTCCATCTGCCACTTCTCGGCCCAGTTCTGCATCTTATCAATGCCCGGCTGTAACCTCTGACAGGCCTCCACACTATCCACAATACCCCCAACATTTGTGTCATCAGCAAATTTACTAACCCATTCCTCCACTTCCCTTACAAGTCATTTATAAAAATCACAAAGACTAGAGGTCTCAGAACAGATCCCTGAGGCACGCCATTGGACACTGACCTTCATGCAGAATATGACCCATTTACAGCCACTCTTTGCCTTCTGTGGTCAAATCAATTCGGGATCCACAAAGCAATGTCCCCTTGGATACCATGCCTCCTTAACCTCTCTATGAGCCTTGCATTGGGTACCTTATCAAATTCCTTGCTGAAATCCATATGCACTAAATCTCCCTCTCTACCTTTATCAATGTGATTAGTCGGATCCTCAAAAAAATGCACTCAGGCTCGTAAGGCACAACCTGCCTTTCACAAAGTCATGCTGACAATTCCTAACCATATTAGCCTCTCCAAATGATCATAAATCATGCCTCTCACAATCTTCTCTATCAAATTACCAACCGCTGAAGTAAGACTCACTGGTCTACAATTTCCCGGCTATCTCAACTCCCTTTCTTGAATCAGGGAACAATATCTGCAACACTCCAACCCTCCGGAATCTCTCCTGTTCTCACTGACGATGTGAAGATCATCGCCAGAGGCTCAGCAATCTCCTCCTTTGCCTCCCACAGTATTCTGGGGCAGATCTCTTCCAGTTCCGGTGACTTATCCAACTGAATGCTTTCCAAAAGCTCAGGATCATCCTTTTCCTTAATATCTACATGCTCAAGCTTTTCAGTCTACTGGAAGTCATCCCTACAATCACCAAGATCCTTTTCCATAGTGAATACTGAAGCAAAGTATTCATTAAATACCTCTGCTATCTCCTCTGGTTCCACACACACTTTTCCACTGTCACACTTGATTGGTCCTACTGTCTCACATCTTATCCTCTGGTTCTTCACAAATTTGTAGAATGCCTTGGGGTTTTCCTTAATCCTGTCTGCCAAGGCCTTCTCCCGACCCATTCTGGCTCTGCTAATTTCATAAATGATCTCTTTCCTGCTAGCCTTATAACTTTCTAGATCTCTATCATACCTAGTTTTTTGAATCTTTCGTAAGCTCTTCTTTTATTCTTGACTAGGTTTACAACAGCCTTTGTACACCACAGTTCCTGTACCCTACCAGACATTCCCCGTCTCTTTGTAATGTATCTATGCAGAACCCCACAAAAATGTCCTCTGAACATTTGCAACATTTCTTTCGTACATTTCACTGAGAACATCTGTTTTCAATTTATGCTTCTAAGTTCAGGCCTGGTAGCCTCTTATTTCCCCTTACTCCAATTAAACTCTTTCCTAACTTGTCTGATCCTATCCCTCTCCAATGCTATGGGAAAGGAGATAGAATTGTAATCACTATCTCCAAAAAGCTCTCCCACTGAGGGATCTGACACCTGAACAGGTTAATTTCCCAACACCAGATCTAACACAGTCTCTCCTCTTGTAGGCTTATCTACATATTGTGTCAAAAAACCTTCCCAAATATAACTAACATACCCTACCCTATCAAACACCCTGGCTCCAGGGAGATGCCAATCTATATTTTGGATATTAAAGTCTCCCACAACAACAACCCTGATATTAACACATCTTTCCAGAATCTGTCTCTCTATCTGCACCTCAATATCCCTGTTACTATTGGGCGGTCTATAAAAAACACCCAGTAGAGTTATTGACCCCTTTCTGTTCCTAACTTCCACCCACAGAGAGTCTGTAGACAATTCCTCCAAAACTTCCTCCTTTTCTGCAGCCGTGATCAATAGTGCCATGCCCCCACCTCTTTTGCCTCCCTCCCTGTCCTTTCTCAAACATAAAAAGCCTGGTACCTGAAGTATCTATTTCTGCCCCTGAGCCATCCAAGTCTTTGAAATGGCCAAAACATCATATCTCCAATTACTGATCCACGCTCAAAGTTCATCCACTTTGTTCATAATACTCCTTGTATTAAAATAGACACATCTCAAATCACCGGTCTGAGCATGTCTCTTCTCTATCACCTGATTATCCTCCCTGTTGCACTGTCTCCAAACTTTCACTATTTGTCAGCCAACCCCCTCTTCCTCCGTCACTTCAGTTCTTTTCCCACCCCTCAGCATTTCTAGCTTAAACTCTTCACAATAGCTTTTGCAAAACTCCCCGCCAAGATATTGGTCCTCCTGGGATTCAAGTGCAATCCGTCCATTTTGTACACGTCACACATGACCCAAAAGAGGTCCCAATGATCCAGAAATCTGAATCCCTGTCCTCTGCTCCAATCCCTCAGCCACGCATTCATACTCCACCTCATTCTATTTCTATACTCTCTGTCACGTGGCACAGGCAGTAACCCTGAGATTACTGTCTTTGAGATCGTGCTTATCAACTTCTTTCCTAACTCCCTGTAGTCTGTTTTCAGGACCTCCTCCCTTTTCCTACCTAGGTCGTTGGTACCAATATGTACCACAACCTCCGGCTGTTCTCCTTCCCACTTCAGGATATCTTGGACGCAGTCAGAAATGCCTCGGACCCTAGCACCTGGGAGGCAACATACCTCCTTGTTTCTTTGCTGCATCCACAGAATCGCCTGTCTGACCCCCCCTAACTATAGAGTCCCCTATCACTGCTGTCATCCTCTTCCTTTCCCTACCCCTCTGAGCCACAGGGCCAGACACTGTGCCAGACACAGCCACTGTTGCTTCCCCCAAGTAGGTTATCTCCCCCACAGTACTCAAACAGTACGTATTGTTAAGGGGGACACCCACTAGTGCTCTTTAGCATCTTCCTTTTGCCCATCCCTCTCCTGGCTGCTACCCACTTATGTGTCTCCCAAGGCCTCGATTTGACGACCTGCCTATAGCTCCGATCTGTCACCCCCTCACTCTCCCTGACCAGACGAAGGTCATCGAGCTGCAACTCCATTTCCCTAACGCGGTTCCGAAGGAGCTGCAGATCGATGCACCTGGCACAGATGTGGCCGTCCGGGAGGCTAGGAGTCTCCACGACTTCCCACATCTGACACCGAGCACAGAACACCGGCCTCACACACATAGTTCCTGTCTGTATTCTACACAGAAAACCTACCTGCCCTCGACCTGTATTCGCCGAAGACCCGTTGAGCCAAAGCCTTCCCACTCTGTCGGCCGCTCCTCCCACTCCCGCTCTATAAAGCTGACTTCTTTTAAACTCTTCTCGCTGTTCTTACTGGCTGACTCAATGGATCGAATGGCCTAATCCTGCACCGATGTCTTGTCTTCTTACGGCTGGGAGAGCGATTGCAGTCGGAAAATGTACAGAGGAACTTTTTAATCGATTAACCTAACCTGCGCTAAAGGAGTTATCAGAAGGAGAAATAGTGAAGGAATGAGTTGATGTAAGGAGAAGGTTTGCGGATGGTTTGTAACTAGTACTGGGTTAGTTATGGTACTTGGATGTTTACAAAAAGAGGGTCCTGGACATTCAGAAAAGATGTGCACTGCCTAGGCACCATGGTAGCCTAGCGATTAGCGCGACTCTATGACAACTCCGGGTTTTGTCAGGGGTGGCTGGGCCTACCTCGCCGTGTATCGCTCAATAAACAAACAAATATCAAGGTTCCCAACGGAACCTAATGTAAGCGGATATTTACTTACAGGTTCTGCCCAGTTGGAATAATTAAAACCACGTTAATAGGGAAAGATGAAGATATTCACAGACATGTTGCAGATGGCACTCGGTTCATCAAACATCCCACCCAACAGAACCGACAGAGTACACATTCGTAGCTACGGGAGACAGGAGGCACCAGATTAGACAAAGTGAAGGCCAAGAAGATGAAAACAGGGGTGTCTGGGTGAATTATCTCCATGGACTCCTGCCGTCTAAAGGCGTCGGGCAAGACCCCTCCCCACCGCTCACTGAAGCCACTTGCTCCAACTCTGGTGTTAGGCGGGAAATTTCGGGAATTTCACAAAACAGCGATAAAGGATAGGATAAATATTTTAAATATGTTGACATATGATTGAAAAATCAACTAGCAGGAGGTGATTAATCTGGGGAAGTTTCGGGAGGGAACGGGACCGGATCGGTTAGTGTAACGCTGTCATAGCAGCAGCGACCCAGGTTAAATTCCGCCGTTGTTCTGAAAGGGATTTGTACGTTGTTCCTGTATCCGCGTGGGTTTCCTCCGGCTGCTTCGGTTTCCTCCCACGTTCAAAACACGTTCGGGTTAGTAAACGCCCAAAGCAACACACACAAAATGCTGGAGGAACTCAGCAGGCCAAGCAGAGTTTCCGGAAAAGAGTAAATAGTCGGCTTTTCGGGCCAAAACCTTTTCCAAGACTGGAAAGGAAGGGGAGAAGTCAGCGTGAGAAGTCCTTCAGAATCTGAAAATTTCTCCTGTTTGCGGGTTAGTAGGTTAATTGATCACATGGATGTAATTGTATGGCCATGGCTTGTTGGCCCCGAAAGACCTTTTATCGTGACGTATTTCTTCATCTTAAGCGGCTTTCTTCAAGCGTATTTCTTCAAGTTCGAACCCCCCAAAAAACTCGTCTAATGAACTGCTGTGGAATTCTACCAAAATCATGCGGAGGAAGTAATAGTGTGTCGTTTTCAAATGGGGTTGGAAGGCGTGGTCTGTGACACGTTGACAGAAAGTGGGACGTGAGGCGTGGTGTTATTTATAACTAGCCAGGCCACATCTAAATCTGTGTCACATTCAGTCACAACTCGACAAACAACATGCAGCTGGGTTGCGTGGCTTTTGTGATACTTTTTCTCCGTTAGTTGATTGATTTTCATCTACTTACACTCTGTTTGTTTCAGTCTTTCAAACATGTTATGACTTTGATTTCTGTTTCCACAGGCAGATGTCTCGGTGCTGAATTGATACAGTCTCCGATGTCCATCACCCAAAATGAGGGCAAAATGGCTAGAATGACCTGTGATCTGGGCACAGCGAACACGGAGTATATCCACTGGTATCGGCAGCCAGATGGACAACGCCCGGTCAGGATCGTTTATTACAATAACGGGGGCACCGTTCGCGATGATGGATTTGATAATAGATTTACAGCGAGGAATGATAGACAAAACCAGAATTCTCTAATTGTGACCTCTCTCAAGAAAGAGGATTCCGGCACCTATTACTGTGCCTATTGGGACTCACACAGTTAAACTGCAACCGGTGCCGCTGACAAAAACTCTTCCTCAGCGCAGAGGTCGCACGAATCATTTCCGACTCAGCGAATTCGCAGCTTCTGCCATAAACTCCATCACCTTTCTTCGGATAAACAACTCTATCCAAATCTACGAAAGTTACCCGATCAGCCTCATCGATAGGTTATACATTTTCACCTGTCGCCCGAGAAGAGGGAGTTGGAAGAATATTTCACCAGGGTACGAGAGCCCAGACTAGGGCAGATAGTTTTAAAGTGAGAGGGGAAAGATCTATAAGAGACCTGTGTAGTATGTTTTTCAGAGAAAGGGCGGTGGGTACAGGCAACAAGCTGCCAGAGGAAGAGTTAGAGGCAGGAACCATCCAGAGATTTAAAAGTCATTTGGGCATCGACATGGATAAGAAAGGTTCCGAGAAATACGGGTTAAATGCATGTAAACAGGACTGGTTTCCGTGGGTAACTTGCTCGGTAAGGACGAGTTGGGCCGAAGGGCCTGATTCTGTGCTGTAGATCTCAATGGCTCTTAGAATTACTTCAGATCTCTGCACGGTCGCCACTCAGGCTCCTTTATTCCGTGGAAAACATTCCCGACCAATAGAATCATAGAACACTGCAGCACAGTACAGGCCTTCAGCCCTCCATGTTGTGCCGACCCATATAATCCTTAAAAAAAAGTAAAAGAAATCCACACTACCCCATAACTCTTCATTTTTCTTTCATCCATGTGCCCGTCCAAGAGGCTCTTAAATACCCCTAATGTTTTAGCCTCCACCACCATCCCTGGCAAGTCATTCCAGGCACTCACCACCCTCTGTGTAAAAACTTACCCCAGATGTCTTCCCTAAACTTCCCTCCCTTTATTTTGTACATATGCCCTCTGGTGTTTGCTATTGGTGCCCTGGGAAACAGGTACTGACTATTCACCCTATCTCTGCCTCTCATAATCTTGTAGACCTCTATCAAGTTGCCTCTCATTCTTCTACACGCTAAAGAGAAATGTCACAGCTCTGCTAACCTTGCTTCATATGACTTATTCTCCAAACCAGGCACCATGCTGGTAAATCTCCTCTGCACCCTCTCCATAGCTTCCACATCCTTCCTATAATGAGGTGACCAGAATTGAACACAATAATCTAAGTGCAGTCTCACCAGAGTTTCGTAGAGTTGCAACATGACCTCTCTATTCTTGAACTCAATCCACATGTTAATGAAGCCTAGCATCCCATAGGCTTTCTTAACTACCCTATAAACCTGTGCAGCGACCTTAAGGGATGTATGGATTTGAACCCCAAGTTCCGACCTCGTAAACGAAAATGCTCCAATCCCAGAAACATACCTTCTGCATCCTCTCTAGTTCAATCACAAACAAATATTTAAGCAATAAATCATGTGAAAATGAGGCTTAAAACATTGAAAGTGACTACATATGTTGTGGGAACATTTCAGTGATGGGGCAAGTGAAGTCATACCTTTCGGGACAAGAGCCTGATTGTGGAGGGGTAATACCTGTTCCTGAACCTGGTGGTGTGAGTTCTGTAGCTCTTGTATGTGTTTCCTGATGAGAGCAGTGAGAGGAGAGCATAATCTGCAATTGGAGGGGGGCAAGGGTGGGTGCTGTTTCTGATGAAAGTGTCATGGTCCGGTCCAAAGTCCGCATTCCGGTTCACGTTCCAGTCCACGGACTCCGGACTCCAGGTCCACCGACTGTCCCTTGTTTCGGTTGGACGCAAACATTTGCACTTGATGCTCATCTTGTTGGCTGGGAATATAAGTGGCTGTGGGATTGAGTGTCGTTGGGGGGTTGTCTTGACAGTCTCCCACTGGTGGAAGGCTAGTGCGTTCATTGAGTTATGGATCTGGCTGTTCCGTAGCCCGCCAGGTTTACCGGCCACCTCGAGTCTTGGGGCCACCCCAGAACGAGTTCCCTTCCTGTCCTTGGCCTCCGTCGGGTAAGCCAGGCCGTTTGCCGTTACCCTGTGGTTGATTCTGTCCCTTTCTGTCCTTCGCCTCCGTCGGGTAAGCCAGGCAATTTGCCGTTTCCCTGCAGTTGGTTCTGTCCCTTCCTGTTCCTTGCCTCCATCGTGTTGTGTCCCATGTCCTGCCTAGGAGTCCAGTTCCAAGAACCCCAAGCCCCCAGCCCCAAGCTCCAAGAACCCCTAGCCCCCAAGAACCCCTAGCCCCGAGCTACTCAAGCCTCTAAGAACTCCAAGTCTCCGACTCCTAGAACCCAGGCTTTGTCACGTCTTCACCTGGTGTGGGGGTCCGAGCCCGAGTCAAGGCCCAGGCTCTGGGTCGGTGTCCAGTCTCGAGCTCAAAGTCCACCCCAGGGTCTTTGCTCCCAGACCTGCTTCCCAGCCCAGTCTGTGACATGCCCTGTACTTTAGTTTTGTCCCGTCCTGTTCCTTGTACTTCAGTGTCCATGTCCTGCATTTGGGTCCAGTTTCAATGCCCCCACTTATGACAGAAAGATGTTGCTTTCCTTAAAACATCACTTCTTAAAACATTTCCTCACTGTGGATTTAAGTGATACTGGACTTTAATCATTGAGGCAGGTTACCATGTTCTTCTTAGGCACCAGAATAAGTGAAGTCTGATTGAAGCAGATGGGTACATCAGCCAAAGTAGGAGGTTAAAGATCAGTGAACAGTCCAGACAGTTGATTAGAACTGGTCTTTAGTTCTTGGCCAGGTATCATCCCTCGGCTGGATGATTTTCATGGGTTCATCTTCCTGAAGGCTGCCTGCACATCAGTCTCAGAGACTAAAATCACTCAATCATCTGGTGCTGTGGGTGTTTGTGATGGTTCCTCCATGTTTTGATGGTCAAAGCAAGCATAGAAGGCATTGTGTTCATCTGGAAGTGAGCCCTGTTGTCACCTATGTCACTCGATTTTACTTTATTAGAAGTGATAGCATTAAAGCCCTGCCACAACTGTTGAGTATTCTTTGTTGATTCAGGTTTAGTCTGGCAATGCCAGGTTGCCCATAAGGAGGCTTTCGAGAGAATGTACCAGGACCTCTTGTAACATTATAGGTCACCACACGTGAATGCCTCTGATCTGGCCCTCAGCAAATTGCTGATTTCATGATTCATACAAGGCTTCTGGCAGGAGAAGACCATGATGTAGGTGCACATTGAACCTACATGGTGTAGGTGTATTTATTCAGATCCATAGATGAGTCCCTAAAAATGGCCCCGTCCACTCAAAGGAATCCCTTATAGCAATAGTCGCTCATCTGCCTCCCTTGACCACCTCTTTGTTGTCCTAAACTCTGGAAATTATATCCAGCTCCTTCATTTGCCTCCCTCATAGCTTGTGATATCTGCATATTGTCTTTCAGTGAATAATGTGCAAAGGTATCCTGGGCCCTCTGAACGTACACACCTTGCAAACTCCCATCATTTGCAGGAAAGCTGCTATTAAACTAGTTAGGATGAAGTCATATTTTCTTCAGTTCATTCCTTTCAGCAACAAGTATTTACATAGAAAGTGGCAAATGCTTGGAATGCACCTGCTGGTAGAGGTAGATAAGCACCTGGATGTGAAAATAAATGGAGCAGGGAAGGGTTTTATAGATTATGAAGAATGTTTATACAGTGCGGCACAACATTGTGGATGAAGAACTTGTACTTTACTGTACTGCTCTATGTTCTAAGTTTGCAAGGTAGAAATGCAGCTAATGACCGAATTCCCACCTGGCAGATGGCTGCAGCCCCACTGGAGCCAGCAAATCCATGCCAGCAATCTCCCAAACACTAATTTATATGAACGTATATAAATCACAAGCTGAGGAGACCTGTACTGAGGCATTCACTGGATTAATTTTACCTCTTCTAGTGAATTAGGTACTGATTAGCTTGAGCACTTTTTTCATGAAATTGCCTGTCTTCTTAACAAAGAGAACAGAAGCTTTTCTATAACCTGGCTGGCAATTCATTGAGTTACTCGGTGTGCGTTATTGAGTTAGATGTTGGTCTCTCATTATGACTTGCTTGGACAACACCTAACTGTCAAAAAGTGTAATGTGAACCAAGTTAATGAAGCCAGGCAAGAACGTGCTGAGGGATATAATTAAGATTTGGAGGTAAGGTATCCACAGAACTAAAATAGCAGAGAAGGAGACTATACAACACACAAGGAATGTGCTAACTTATTGGTTATCCAATACTCCTCTTTCTCAGTCCTGAAAATGTCTTGGAGGTTTTCTTGGGAATGGAGAATACCTTAATATGAATAAATTGTAGAAAAAAATATTTTGTTGAGGCACATATACCCTATGAATTGTTTAAAGTGGAATTGTTGGGAGTGGGAACTGAACTGAAGAGACTAGGAAAGAGGAGGTTAGCTCACAGATAGAGAAAACTTGTAGACAATGTGAGAGGGAGGATAGGCAGGTGATAGAGAAGGGATGCGTTCAGACTGAAGGATTGAGATGTGTCCATTTTAACACATAGTATTGTGAACAAAGCAGATGAGCTTAGAGCATGTATCATTACTTGGAGAAATGATGTGGTGGCGTGCCACTGTTGATCAGAGATGGTGTCATGGCTGCAGAAAAGGTGGACGCCATGGAGGGCTTGTCTACACAGTCTCTGTGGGTGGAGGTTAGGAACAGGAAGTGGTCAATAATTTTACTGGGTGATTTTTATAGGCCGATCAATTGTAACATATCGAGGAGCAGATAGGGAAACAGATCCTGGAAAGGTGTAATAATAACAGGGTTGTCATAATGGGAGATTTTAATTTCCCTAGAGCAAGGGGTTTAGATGGGGTGGGGATTGTTTGGTGTGTTCAGGAAGGTTTCTTGACACAATAGATAGATAAACCTACAAGAGGAGAGGCTGTATGTGATTTGGTATTGGGAAATGAACCTGGTCAGGTGTCAGATCTCTAAGTGGGAGAGAATTTTGGAGATAGTGATCATAATTCTGTCTCCTTTACAATAGCTTGGAGAGAGATAGGAACAGACAAGTTAGAAAAGTGTTTAATTGGAGTAAAGGGAATTATTAGGCTAACGGGCAGGAAATTGGAGGCTTAAATTGGAAACAGATGTTTTCAGGGAAATGTAGCAAATATTCCAAAGATATTTGTGTGCAGTTCTGCATAGGTACGTTCTAATCAGACAGGGAATTTATGGTAGGGTACAGGAAGCATGGTGTACAAAGGCTGCAATAAATTGAGTCAAGAAGAAAAGAAAAGCTTACAAAAGGTTCAGAGAGCTAGGTAATGTTAGAGATCTAGAAGATTAAAAGGCTAATAGGAAGGAGTTTAAGAGGGAAATTAGGAGAGGCAGAAAGGGCCATGAGAAGGCCTCAGGCAGGATTAAAGAAAACCCCAAGGCATTCTACAAGTATGTGAAGATTAAGAGGATAAGACTTCAAAGAATAGAGCCTATCAAGTGTGACAATTGGACAGTGTTATGGAACCAGAGGAAATAGCAGAGGTACTTAATGAATACTTCAGTATTCACTATGGACAAGGATCTTGGTGATTGTGGTGATGACTTCCAGTCAACTGAAAAGCTTCAGCATGTAGATGTTAACAATGAGGATTTGCTGCAGCTTTTGGAAAGCAACAAGTTGTATAAATTGCCAAGACCAGATGAGATGTACCCCAGCCTAATATGGGAGGTGAGGGAGGAGATTGCTGGCCCTCTGGCTATGATCTTTGCATCATCAAAGGGGATGGAAGAGGTTCCGGAGGATTGAAGGGTTGCAAATGTTTTTCCTTTATTGAAGAAAGGGAGTAGAGATAGCCCAGGAAATTATCAACCAGTGATTCTTCCCTGGGTGGTTGGTAAGTTGATGGAGAAGATCCTGAACATTTATGAACATTTGGAGATGTATAATATGATTAGGAGTCATTAGCATGGCTTTGTCAAGGGCAGGTCATGGCTTACGAGCCTGATTGAATATTTTGGGGATGTGACTAAACACATTGATGAAGGAAGAGCAGTAGATGTAGTGTACATGGATTTCAGCAAGGCATTTGATAAGTGACCCCAAGCAAGGGTTATTGAGAAAGTAAAGAGGCATGGGATCCAAAGGGACATTGCTTTGTGGATGCAGAACTGGCATGCCCACAGAAGGCAAAGAGTGGTTGTAGGCAGGTCATATTTGGCATGGAGGTCGGTCACCTTTGGGGTGTCTCAGGGATCTGTTCTGGGACCTCTTTGTGATTATTATAAATGACCTTGATGAGGAAGTGGAGGGATGGGTTAGTGAGTTTGCTGTTGACACAAAGGTTGGGGGCAGAGTGTGTGGTATTGAGGGCTGTCAGATGTTACAGCGGGATATTGGTAGGATGCAAAATAGGGCTGAGAAGTGGCAGATGGAGTTCAGCCCAGAGAAGTGTGAAGTGGTTCATTTTGGTATGTCATATATAGAACATAGAACACAGAACTAAACAGCAGAGTACAGGCCCTTCGGCCCACAATGTTGTGCCGACCCTTTCCCCCTGCCTCCCATATAACCCTCAACCTTAAATTCCTCCATATACCTGTCTAGTAGTCTCTTAAATTTCTGCTGCCTCCACCACTGACTCAGGCAGTGCATTCCATGCACCAACCACTCTCTGAGTAACAACCCTTCCTCTAATATCCCCCTTAAACTTTCCACCCCTTAACTTAAAGCCATGTCATGTTGTATTGAGCAGTGGGGCCCTAGGAAAGAAGTGCTGGTTGTCCACTCTATCTATTCCTCTTACTATATTGTATATCTCTATCATGTCTCTTCTCATCCTCCTTCTCTCCAAACAGTAAAGTCCTAGCTCCCCTAATCTCTGATCATAATCCATACTCTCTAAACCAGGCAGCATCCTGGTAAATCTCCTCTGTACCCTTTCCAATGCTTCCACATCCTTCCTATAGCGAGGCGACCAGAACTGGACGCAGTACTCCAAGTGTGGCCTAACCAGAGTTTTATAGAGCTGCATCATTACCCAGCGACTCTTAAACACTTTCCCTCAACTTATGAAAGCTAACACTCCATAAGCTTTCTTAACTACCCTATCTACTTGTGAGGCAATTTTCAGGGATGTGTGGACTTGTACCCCCAGGTCCCTCTGCTCCTTCAAACTCCCAAGTAACCTGCTATGATGACAGAATATAGTATTAATGGTAAGACTCTTGGCAGTGTGGAGGATCAGAGGGAGCTGGGGGTCTAAGTCCATAGGTCGCTCAAAGCAGCTGTGAAGGTTGACTCTGTGGTTAAGAAGGCCTATGGTGTATTGGACTTCATCAATCGTGGAATTAAATTTAGAAGCCAAGATGTAATGTTGCAGCTGTATAGGACCCTGGTCAGACCCCACTTGGAGTACTGTGCTCAGTTCTGGTCACCTCACTACAGGAAGGATGTGGAAGCCATAGAAAGGGTGCAGAGGAGATTTACCAGGATGTTGCCTGGATTGGGGAGCATGCCTTAGGAGAATAGGTTGAATGAACTCGGCCTTTTCTCCTTGGAGCGAAGGAGGATGAGAGAAAACCTGATAGAGGTGTATAAGATGATGAGAGGCATTGATAGTGTGGATAGTCAGAGGCTTTTCCCCAGGGCTGAAATGGTTGCCACAAGAAGACACAGGTTTAAGGTGCTGGGGGTAGGTACACAGGAGACGCCGGGGTAAGTTTTTTACTCAGAGAGTGGTGAGTGCATGGAATGGGCTGCTGGCAATGGTGGCGGAGGTGGATATGATAGGAGTTTTTAAGAGACTTTTAGATAGGTGCATGGAGCTTAATGAAATAGAGGGCTATAGGTAAGCCTAGTAATTTCTAAGGTAGGGAGATGTTCGGCACAACTTTGTAGGCCAAAGGGACTGTATTGTGCTGTAGGTTTTCTACGTTTCTATGATTCTATTGTAACCCCCTGGTTTGCCGCAGGCTCGCTCAGCTCGTTCTTGTCTAGGGGGAGCAGCTGGTAATCAGCTGGTGTGGATGCTGTGTGATGTCTCCGCCTTGCCCAAAAACAGACAGTACACCATATGCGATTAAATGAGTACAATTTATAAAGGTTACTATAACTAAATGATTAATAGCGATACTGTCTGTATGAAGAAAAAAAATAAAGAAAAGGCGCCAAACTTATCAAAGTCCAAACCACTTCGTGCACAACCGTTGGAGCTCAATTACTGAAGTCTTCTGGCCACCATTTGATCCCCTCCGAACTCCTTGACTTGCAGCTTAGGACCATCCGAATTGGTCAACCAAGCACATCTAACTTCATCTCCTCTCCTCTGAGTAACTCCTGGCCTCGGACCCCCGCTTGGGGTCCGTTCCTCGCCCAGCTTACAGCATCGCGCCCTCTCACTCTCACCCCCTTGTGCTGATCTCCCCAAAAGCCCGCCAACAATAGCTTACAGACTCAGAAGAAAGAACAACATTAATCCCAATTGGTTTACAAAGGAATATTATTCTCGTTATCAGTAAATTTTAACCCAAACAAGCTTCCAGCACTCTCTCGCAACAAAGAAACATTCCTGCTTTTAACAAAACAAAGAAGCCATTTTGATTACATACACAGTAACAAAGAAGAAAAAAACCCTTTACGCAATGAAATAAAAACATAAAATGCTGAAAATACTCAAATCAGATGGCATCTGTGTAAAGAGAAACAGAGTTAAGGGAAGTCAAAGAAGGCATAAAAGAAAAAGAGACGGCAGGAAGTCTGAAGAAGGATGGGGAGAAATTAGGAGAATTGACAAAAAAAGTGGCAGATGGGACAGAGTGTAGGGAAGTGTATGGTGATGCACTTTGGTAGAAGGAATAAAGGCACAGACTATTCTCTAAACAGAGAGAGAGAGTACACAAACTGAACGTGCAAGAAGACTTGAGAGTTCTGGTGCAGGATTCCCTAAAGGCTAACTAGCTGTTTGAGTTCATAGTGAAGAAGGGAAATGATAGCAATCATTGCTATCATCCAGACTATAATCAGAATAGAATGAGAATCAGGTTTAGTATTATTGGCATAGGTCGTGAAACTTGTTACTTTGCAGCTGAAGTAGAGTGCATTTTATAATAAAAACTATAAATTACAATTATATATTAAATTTAAAAAGTAGAGGAAAAGAGCAAAGGAAGAAAAAATACTGAGGTAGTACATGTGAATTCATTGTCCATTCAGAAATCTGATAAAAGCAAAAATGTAATGTTGAGTCTTCCTAAGACATTGGTTAGACTATATATGGAGTATAGTGAGCAATTTTGGGCTCCATATCTGAGAAACAATGTCCTGTCATTAGAGAGGGTCCAGAGGAGGTGTCAAAGGTTACGGGGAGAAGACAAATAAAAGGGGCTGAGAGGGAAAACGAAACAGATATGATTCAATGGCCGAGCTGACTCAATGGATCGAATGGCCTAATCCTGCTCCTATGTCTTACTGTTTTACGGCTGGGAGAGCGATTGCAGTCGGAGCATGTACAGAGGAAGCTTCTTAATGGTTTAACCTAAACTGCCCTAAAGGGGTTATCCGAGAAAAAATATACTAACAAATGAGTTGATTTTAACGGGAACGTTTCCGGGAGAGGTTTGCAACTAGTTTTGGGTTACTAATGGAACTTGGATGTTTTCAGAAAGAAGGTCCTGGACTTTCAATAAAGGACGTGCACTGCCTCGGCACCATGGTCGCCTCGCGAAAACCGCGACGTTATTACAGCTCTGGGTTGTAAATTGTTCCGTGATTAGGTTAGAGTTAATTGGATTTGTCGGGGGTGCCTGGGCCTACACAACGGTCTGTCGCTAAATAAACAAATAGATATTGTGCTTTCCAATTTTCCAACGGAAGCCAATGTAAGCGAATATTTACTGACAGGTTCTGCCCAGTTGGAATCATTAAAACCACGTTCACAGGGAAAGATGAAGAGATTCACAGACATGCTGCAGACGGCATTCGGATCATCAAACATCCCACCCAACAGAACGTACAGGGAATACGGTCGCAGCGACGGGGGCGGTTGCGAGACAGTTCCAGGGTCGGCACTTTAAGAGCGTGTGTGGGGAGGATATCGGTCTCTTGCTCTGTCACAGAAAAAAGATTAGACAAAATGAAGCCCAAAAATGATAAAACCAGGGGTGTCTGGGTGAATTATCTCCATGTACTCCTGCCGCCTGAAGGCGCCTTGCAACACCCCTCTCTACCACTCGCTGAAGCCACTTGCTCCAACTGTGGTGTTAGGCGGGAATTTGTACGTTGTTCCTGTGACCGCGTGGGTTTCCTCCAGCTGCTCCGGTTTCCTCCCACGTTCAAAACACGTACGGGTTAGTAGGCGCCCAAAACAACACACACAAAATGCTGGAGAAACTCAGCAGGACAAGCAGCGTTTACGGAAAAGAGTAAATAGTCGCCGTTTCGGGCCGAAACCCTTTTTTCAGGACTGGAAAGGAAAAGGAGAAGTCAGCGTGAGAAATCCTTCAGAATCTGCAAAATTTCTCCTGTTTGCGGGTTAGTAGGTTAATTGATCACATGGATGTAATCGCATGGCCCGGGCTTGTTGGCCCGGAAAGTCTATTACTGTGACGTATTTCTTCATGTTAAGCGAGCAAGTTCCAACCCAAAAAACCGTCTAATGAACTGTTGTGCAATTCTACCAAAATCTCATTTTATGCGGAGGAAGTAATAGTGTGTCGTTTTCAAATGGGGTTGGAAGGCGTGGTCTGTGACACGTTGACAGAAAGTGGGACGTGAAGCGTGGTGTTATTTATAACTAGCCAGGCCTCATCTAAATCTGTGTCACATTCAGTCACAACTCGACAAACAACATGCGGCTGGGTTGCGTGGCTTTTGTGATACTTTTTCTCCGTTAGTTGATTGATTTTCATCCACTTACACTCTGTTTGTTTCAGTCTTTCAAACGTGTTATGACTTTGATTTCTGTTTCCACAGGCAGATGTCTCGGTGCTGAATTGACACAGTCTCCGATGTCCATCACCCGAAATGAGGGCAAAACGGCTAGAATGTCCTGTGATCTGGGCACAGCGAACACGGAGTATATCCACTGGTATCGGCAGCCAGATGGACAACGCCCGGTCAGGATCCTTTATTACAATAACGGGGTCAACGTGCGCGACAATGGATTTGATGACAGATTTAAAGCGAGGAAAGATGGAGAAAAGCTGCATTCTCTAAGTGTGTACCATCTCAAGAAAGAGGATTCCGGCACCTATTACTGTGCCTATTGGGACCCACAGAGTTAAACTGCAACCGGTGCCGCTGACAAAAACTCTTCCTCAGTGCAGAGGTCGCACGAATCATTTCCGACTCTGCGAATTCGCAGCTTATGCCATAAATTCCATCACCTTTCTTCGGATAGAGAACTCTATCCAATTCTACAGAAGTTACCCGATCAGCATCATCGACAGTTTATACATTTACACCTGTCGCTCGAGGACAGAGAGTTGGGAGAATATTTCCCCAGGGTAGGAGAGCCCAAACTGGGGGGGGATAGTTTTAAAGTTGGTCAGGAAAGATCTATAAGAGGCCTGTGTGGTATGTTTTTCAGGGAAAGGGCGGTGGGTACAGGCAACAAGCTGCCAGAGGAAGAGTTAGAGGCAGGAACCATCCAGAGATTTAAAAGTCATTTGGGCATCTACATGGATAAGAAAGGTTCCGATAAATACGGGTTAAATGCATGTAAACAGGACTGGTTTCCGTGGGTAACTTGCTCGGTAAGGACGAGTTGGGCCGAAGGGCCTGATTCTGTGCTGTAGATCTCAACGGCTCGTAGAATTACTTCAGATCTCTGCACGGTCGCCACTCACGCTCCTGTATTCCGTGGAAAACATACCCGACCTATCCGACCTCGAAAAGTAAAATCATCCAATCCCAGTAATATACCTTCTGCGTCCTCTCTAGTTCAATCACAAACAAATATTTAAGCAATAAATACTGAGAAAATGAGGCATAAAAACCTTGAAATTGTGTCCATATGTTGTGGGAACATTTCAGCGATGGGGCAAGTGAAGTTATACCTTTTGGTACAAGAGCCTGATTGTGGAGGGGTAGTACCTGTTCCTGAACCTGGTGTTTTAGCCTCAGAGACTAAAATCACTCGATCATCTGGTGCTGTGAGTGTTTGTGATGGTCCCTCCATGTTTTGATGGTCAAAGAAAGCATAGAAGGCATTGTGTTCATCTGGAAGTGAGCCCTGCTGTCACCTATGTCACTTGATTTTACATTATTAGAAGTGATAGCATTCAAGCCCTGCCACAACTGTTGAGTATTCTTCGTTGATTCAGGTTTAGTCTGGCAATGCCAGGTTGCCCATAAGGAGGCTTTCCAGAGAATGTACCAGGACCTCTTGTAATGTTATAGGTCACCACACGTGAATGCCTCTGATCTGGCCCTCAGCAAATTGCTGATTTCATGATTCATACAAGGTTTCTGGTGGGAGAAGACTCTGAATGATTTTTTGTGGACACACTCCTCTACAACTGTTTTTCTAAAGTCCATGATGTAGGTGCACATTGAACCTACATGGTGTAGGTGTATTTATTCAGATCCATAGATGAGTTCCTGAAAATGGCCCCGTCCACTCAAAGGAATTCCATATAGCAATAGCCACACATCTGCCTCCCTCGACCTCTTTGTTGTCCTAATCTCTGGAAATTATATCCAGCTCCTTGATTTGCCTCCCTCATAGCTTGTGATATCTGCATATTGTCTTTTAGTGAATAATGTGCAAAGGTGTCCTGGGCGCTCTGAACGTACACGCCTTGCAAACTCCCATCATTTGCAGTAAAGCTTCATTTAAACTAGTTCGGATGAAGTCATATTTTCTTCACTTCATTCCCTTCAGCAACAAGTATTCCATTGGATACTACAGTGGGGGTGGGGATAGAATGACCTATCAGTGCACAGCAGCAGCAGCCAGGCCAATGGCAGTACGGCTGGCTCTGAGGCTCAGCAGTGAAGGCTAAAATCAGGTAGAGAGATAGTGATAGGAGACTCAATAATTCAGAAATGAACAAGAGATTTGGTGGCCATTAAAAAGACACAGAATGGTGTGCTGCCTCCCAAGTGCGAGGATTACGGATATCTCAGAGCAGCTGCAAGAGAGGTAGGATAACCAGACAGAGGCCATTCACCATTTGCTAAGCCACGTATTAAACTGCACTGTCCTCCTTATTTTTTGTCTCACCTGCATGGATAGCTTCCTGTGATCTCCATCTTGGGGGTCTTGTCTCTGAGCTTCACAGTTTAGGCATCTGTTAGTCTTGTGAGACCATGGAGTTGCACCTTGGAAGGTTTCCAGGGTGCAGGCCTGGGCCGGGTTGTATGGGAGACCGGCAGTTGCCCAAGCTGCAACCCTTCCCCTCTCCAAACCACCTATGATGTCCAAGGGAAGGGCATGAGGACCCAAGCAGCTTGGCACCGGTGTCATTGCAGAGCAATGTGTTGTTAAGTGCCTTACTCACAGACACAACTACTCTGCCTCAGCTGAGAGTCCAACCAGTGACGTTCAGATCACTAGACCGATGCATTATCCACTAGGCCACGTGCCAACAGAAAAGAAATTAAGTTTACCTTCAGTAAAGAAAGAAGTTAGAGAAACCTAAACTCGTAGAAGTTTATGAAATGTCTAGGAATATAGAGTAGTTATACCCTTTTCCCAGGATTGGAGTGTCCAATACTAGAGGTCACTGACACAAGGTAATAGAGAAGCAATTTAAAAGAGCCCTAAAAAAACATTTCTATATGCCGAGGATAGTGAGCTGCCTGAGGAAATGGTTGAGTTCGAGCATTTGTATCCACCCTATCTATGCCTCTCCTAATCTTGCAGGGAAGTCGTGGTCAGCATGGACCATTGGGCCCAAAGGGCCTATATCCATACTCTGTTACTCAATGGCTCTATGAAATAAAAACATAAAATGCTTAAAATACTCAAATGGACAGACGGCATCTGTGTAAAAAGAAACAGAGTTAAGGGAAGTCAAAGATAGCGTAAAAGCAAAAGAGAGGGCAGGAAGTCTGCAAAAGGACCAGGACAGATTAGGAGAATGGACAAAAAAGTGGCAGATGGAACATAGTGTAGGGAATTGTATGGCCATGCACTTTGGTAGAGAGAATGAAGGCACAGACTGTCTCTAAACTGAGTGCAAATGCAAAAACCGAATGTGCAAGAAGACTTGAGAGTTCCAGTGCAGGATTCCCAAAACGCTAATTTGCTCTATAAGTCAGTAGTGGAGGAGGGAAATACAATGTTAGCAATGATTTCAAGAGGACTAGAATATAATCAGAATAGAACGAGTATCAGGTTTGTATCATAGAACCATGGAACACTGCAGCACAGTACAGGCCCTTCAGCCCTCCAAGTTGTGCTGACCAATATAATCCTTAAAAAACAGTACTAAATCCACACTTCCCCATAACCCTTCATTTTTCTTTCATCCATGTTCCTGTCCAAGAGGAACTTAAATACCCCTAATGTTTTAGCCTCCACCACCAGCTCTGGCAAGTCATTCCAGGCACTCACAACCCACTGTGTAAAAACTTACCCCTGATGTCTTCCCTAAACTTCCCTCCCTTTATTTTGTACATATGCCCTCTGGTGTTTGCTATTGGTGCCCTGGGAAACAGGTACTGACTATCCACCCTATCTCTGCCTCTCCTAATCGTGTAGACCTCTATCAAGTCGCCTCTCATTCTTCTACACTCTAAAGAGAAAAGTCCCAGCTCTGCTAACCTTGCTCATATGACTTGTTCTCCAAAGCAGGCAACATCCTGGTAAATCTCCTCTGTACCCTCTCCATAGCTTCCACATCCTTCCTATAATGAGGTGACCAGAATTGAACACAATATTCTAAGTGCGGTCTCACCAGAGATTTGTAGAGTTGCAACATGACCTCTCTGCTCTTGAACTCAATCCCCCTGTTAATGAAGCCTGGCATCTCATAGGTCTTCTTAACTACCTTATCAACCTGCGCAGTGACCTTGAGGGATGTATGGACAGGAATCCCAAGGTCCCTTTGTTCATCCACACTCTTAAATAACTGACCATTAATCCTGTACTCAGTCTTCTGGTTTGTCCTTCCAAAATGCATCACCTCACACTTGTCCGGATTGAACACCATCTGCCATTTTTCTGCCTAACTCTGCAGCCTGTCTATATCCTCCTGTAACCTTCGACAACCTGCAGCTCCATCCACAACTCCTCCAATCTTCGTGTCATCCGCAAACTTACTCACCCATCCCTCCGCCTCTACATCCGGGTCATTTATAAAAATCACAGATTTTTCTTGGAGAAGACAATAAAAATAGGGCTGAAAGAGAAAACCAATCCGATATGTTTAAATGGCTGAGCTGACTCATAGAAACATAGAAAACCGACAGCCCAATACAGGCCTTTCAGCCCACAATGTGGTGCCAAACATGTACCTCCTTTAGAAATTACCTTGGGTTACCCATAGCCCTCTATTTTTCTCAGCTCCATGTACCTATCCAGGAGTCTCTTAAAAGACCCTTTCATCTCTGCCTCCACCACCATTCCCGGCAGCCCATTCCACGCACTCACCACCCTCTGCGTAAAAAACTTAGCCCTTATATCTCCTCTGTACTTACTTCAAAGCACCTTAAAACTGTGCCTTCTCATGGAAGGCATTTCAGCCTTGGGAAAATGCCTCTGACTATCCACATAATCAATGCCTCGCCTCATCTTGTACACCTCTATCAGATCACCTCTCATCCTGCGTCGCTTAGGAGAAAAGCCCAAGCTGAGGTCAGCAGGAGACGCTGATGGAGTGAGCACAGTTTCAGATTCGCTCCATAAACTTTACTTTTTTTAACCTATGATCACCCTTATTTAACTTACTTTTAACTACACCAAAAGATTCTTGCTACCTTTTTGGACTTATCTTTAAGAGTCTATTGTGAATTTTGAAGAAATGAGTACAGAAATGGCTAAAGGGCGAGAACCTGGGAAAAATCCTAACGGGAACGGAAAGAAGAAAAAGACCGATCCTAAGCGCACTGAATTGACTTATGAAATGTTATTGGAACTTTTAAATGAAAAATTTGAAGAGCAACGACAAATTTTCAAACAAGATATAAAGGCTTTTCAGGATTATATGGATAAGACTGATTCAGTAGTTAACCAGCAGCAAGCTGTAATCGCAACTTTGCAAGAGGACGCTCAGAAGCGAGACTTGATAATCGAAAAACTGGAGCAGAAATTATCTTCGACGATTAAACAGGTGGAAACACTTAAAGCCAAGAGTGTCGACTTTGAAAATCGGTCCAGAAGACAGAACTTACGCATACTTGGTCTCCCGGAAGGTAGTGAACAAGGGGGACCCCTCGAGGTATTTTGCTCAACTTTTAAAGGATGCGTTCCCTTCTGTATTCCCAGACGGTCCTCCGTTACTTGATCGCGCTCACAGAAATATGCGCCGAACACCAAGTTCTGCATCTGAACCACTGGTTGTAATTGTCCGATTTCACTATGTGCATGTTAAAGAGCAAATTATTCATGTGGCTCGGCGTGTAGGGCTGGTCAAATTCCAAGAATTCGATTTTTGATTAGTGGCGGATTTTAGTCCAGAAGTAATGAAGGCAAGGCTTCTTTTTAAACCTCTGATGTCCGAATGTTATGAGAAAAATCTAAAACCTGCGCTCTTATACCTTGTGAAGCTCAGAATCTCACCTCCGAATGCACCACGGGGTATTTTCCTTTCTGCATCTGAAGCTCGAAGCTTTCTGAATGAGAACTACCCTACTGCTTCGGATTCTCATCTCTAGTAAATGAGTGACTTTGATTGTTACAAGATAGTTTTTGTTTCCAAAATCAGATTTTGCTTCTGGCTATTGGTGTAGGTTTACTCTATATTTTATACTCTAATTAATTTTTTTTTTCAACGTACTAATCTTTTTATTTTACTTACTTTAACCACTGTACTTTATCTTTGGTCATTATTATTAATCCTTCGAAGGCAATTTTTTTATACTAACCTGGCGGGTTCTTCTCTAAAATATTTTTGGCTTTTTTTTATTTTGCCATTTTTTTCTCTTGTCTTCTTCCTATAATGCATTCCTTATCACAGTTTAATTTTTTTTTTGGTTTGTTTGGGTTTTAACCCGATTTATAAGTTACTAGTGATTATATTATTTTTGTTTTTTTTACTAGCAATTACATTAAGAAGTTTGGTTTTAGTATAGTGATCATTTTTTTTTGAGTTTGGGTGGATCTTTTTTTCCTTTGTATATGGAGTTGCCTTCTGCTGATATGGGGATAGATTTAGTTTCATTCCTCTTTCTTCCCAGCCTTCTCCTGGCTGGAGAAGAGCTTTCTCTTCTTGGGTGGGGAGTGAGGATTTTTTTTCTAAATCTAATGTTCTTTTTATCAGTTCTTTTTAGTTTTTTCATTTGGGCTATTTTAAACTACTAAAATGTCCGCGATGTCGTCATTTCCGGGTCCGCCCCTTATTTTTGTTCCTCTTCCGGGTGCATGAGTTCATAATTTGGTCAACCCATATTTCAGAAATATGGCTCAGACCATTGATTTTGTCCCTTGGAATACTAATGGCTTAAACCATCCGATTAAACGGAAAAAGATTTTCAAAGTATTCCAAAGACTGAATGCACATATTATTTTTGTACAAGAAACTCATGTGAGGTAAGAGGACATACATTGTTTTTTTAGGTTTGGGGGGGTCAACAGTACCATTCGAATTCGAATGCTAAAGTAAACGGAGTTTCAATTTTTATTGATTCCTCTATTGCATTTGTCCAACACAATATTTTTTCGGAACCGAATGGTAGATTTTTGTTAATTACTGGGTTACTTTTTAACAAAAAGTTTGCTATGGTTAATGTTTATGCTCCAAATGTGGATTATCCCGATTTTTTAAGTCCTTATTTACTTCTGTACTTAATCTAAATGAATATAGGTTAATAATGGGTGGTGACTTTAATTGTTGTTTAAATCCTTTGTTGGAAAGATCTATATCTACTCAGACTTTACCTATTAAGTCGGCCACTTGTATTAACTCTTTTTTGACTGATAATGGAATTTTTGATATTTGGAGATTTCGGCATTCTAAGGAAAGTGTTTTCATTTTTCTCACATGTTTATCATTCTTACTCGAGAATTGATTACTTTTTTATTGACTCTTGTTTAATTCCATTGGTAATTGGTTGTAATTATGATATTATAGCCATCTCTGACCATGCTCCATTAAAACATTCTGTTAAATTTACGGATACAGCTTCTAGTGCTAGACAATGGCGATTTGATTCTACCTTACTGCAAGATCCGGATATTATTAAGTTTATGAAGAAACAGATTGATTTCTTCTTTTCAACTAATTCCACAGATGATATTTCTTGCAGAACACTTTGGGACACTTTTAAAGCATATATACGTGGACAGATTAAATCCTATTCCGTTGGTTTGAGAAAATGCATTAAGAAGGAAACTCTTTTATTGGTTGATAAAATTAAGGAGATTGACAAGAAATATTCGACTCCTCCTAGTAAGGAGTTTTACAAACAAAGGGTTGAACTTCAAATGGAACATAGTTTATTACTTACATCTTCGACTGAAAATCAATTAATGAAAACCAGATCTGATTTTTATACACATAGTGATAAATCGGGTAAACTGTTAGCTAGTCAATTGAAGAATGCTTTGGTTAAACGCCAAATTATTAAGATTCGTCAGCAGAATAGGGATCTGACATTTAACCATGATGAAATAAACAAATCTTTTCAAGATTTTTATACCTCCCTCTATCATTCTGAATTCCCTCATGATTATAATATCATGTATGATTTTCTTGGGAAATTGAATTTTCCAAAATTATCATCAGATGATCTTTCAATATTAGGAACTCCTATTACAGATGCAGAAATTAAAGGGGTTATTTCCTCTATGAATTCTGGGAAAGCACCAGGTCCAGATGGGTATACAGTAGAATTTTTAAAATGTTTTTCCTCTATTCTTTCCCCTTGGTTATGCAGGGTTTTTGAAGAAGCAATTAGATTGGGTAATCTGCCACAATCTTTTTATAGAGCTTCCATTTCTTTAATATTGAAGGAAGATAAAGACCCTACTGACTGTGCATTCTATAGACCAATATCCTTATTGAATGTAAATTCCAAGATCTTTTCCACGTTACAGGCATCCAGGCTGGAGAAGATATTACCTCAAATTATCTTGGAAGATCAAACTGGTTTTATTAAAAGTCGCTATTCTTTTTTTTCAATTTTAGGAGATTATTGAATATTGTTTATACTCCTTCACATAGCACTTCAGAATGTGTCATTTCATTAGATGCGGAGAAAGCATTTGATAGAGTTGAATGGCCATACTTATTTACCGTGCTTGAGAAGTTTAATTTTAGTCCAACATTCATTTCCTGGATTAAACTGATATATCATACTCCAGTAACCTCGGTTTTTACTAACAATCAAAGATCTCCCTTTTTTCGTTTATTTCGGGGTACTAGACAAGGCTGCCCTCTTAGTCCATTATTATTTGATATTGCTTTAGAACCCTTGGCAATTGCTATCAGAGAATCACCAAACATTTTTGGCATTATTCGTAGGATGGTTATGCATAAGTTATCATTATATGCAGATCATTTATTATTATTTATTTCTGATCCTGAGAAATCCATTCCTGCAGTTATATCATTCTCGGCTCAATTTAGTAATTTTTCCGGGTATAAATTAAATCTTAATAAGAGTGAATTGTTTCCTTTAAATAGACAGGTTCTAATTTATGGAAATTTACCTTTTAAATTAGTTAATGACTCTTCTATTTACTCAGGGATTAAAATCACAAAAAAATTATAAGGACTTATTTAAGGTTAAGTTTTTTACCCCTAATCGATCAGATTAAATGTTTGTTTACTAAATGGTCACCATTATCTTTATCTCTGATAGGTCAGATTAATGCTATTAAGATGGTTATTTTACCCAAGTTTTTATTTATATTTCAAGCGGTACCAGTTTTTATTCTGAAAACTTTTTTTGCTAATGTTGATTCAAAAATTTCCTCATATATATGGCAGAATAAAAATCCTAGATTAGGTAAACAGTATTTACAGAAGGCAAGGAAGGAAGGTGGATTGGCATTGCCTAATTTTAGATTTTATTATTGGGCAGTCAATATCCGATATTTGATATGTTGGTTAAGGGATTGGGATTTATCCTTTAGCCCTCATTGGGTGAACCTGGAAATTAAATCTGTACAAGGATTTTCATTGGGTTCTATTTTAGGGTCTTCTCTTCCCTTTGCTCTGTCTAAATTGCAGAAACGAATTGACAATCCGAAAGTTAAACACACCTTACGTATATGGTTTCAATTTTGGAAAATTTTTGGGTTGACTCAGTTTGATTTAAATATTCCGATTGTATCCAATTGCTTTTTTTTATCCTTCTATAATAGACCAAGCTTATTCAGCTTGGAAGACTAAAGGATTACTACGATTTTCCGATTTATTTTTGGATAATTGTTTTATGTCTTTTGAACAATTATCTAATAAATATAATTTGCCTAGATTTCATTTTTTTAGATATTTACAGATTAGGAATTTCTTAAATACTGTACTTCCTACCTTTCCAAATCTTGTGTATTCCGGTATTTTGGAGAATTTGCTAGAACTAAATCCTTCTCAGAAAGGGGTAATATCAAAACTCTACAATATAATTATGAAGATACATTCAGAGACCTTCTATAAGATTAAAAGTGATTGGGAAAGAGAACTATTGAGAATTGGGATAAAATTCTTCAATTAGTTAATTCATCATCTATATGTGCTAAATATTCATTAATACAGTTTAAATTTGTGCACAGGGCTCATATGTCCAAGGATAAATTGGCTCATTTTTATTCCTATATAAACCCTATTTGTGACAGATGTCATTCTGAGGGAGCGTCTTTAACTCATATGTTTTGGTCTTGTCCGCTTTTGAAAAAATATTGGAAAGACTATTTGATATTATTTCCACAGTATTAAACATTCATTTACAACCTTATCCTAATACTACAATTTTTGGTTTACCAATGATGGGCTCAGTCCATTTATCCTCTTCTGCTTGTCAAATGATTGCATTTCTTACATTAATGGCTAGAAGATCTATTTTGTTGAATTGGAAGGAAATTAATCCTCCTACTGTATTTCATTGGTTTTCTCAAACTATGTTATGTCTAAATTTAGAAAACATTAGAAATGTTGTATTTGATACTTCTATTAAATTTGAAAAGATATGGAGACCATTTATTCATTATTTTCATATGATGTAATGTGACCCTGTTCCAATCCTATTTGTTTTTCCGGTTTTGATTTTACTTATGTTGAGAGGAATGGAGTTGACGACACTGATAATTTTGTATTTTTGTTAGATATTATAAACAGCCCATTTTTTCATTATTCTTTTTCCTTTTTTTCTTTTTTCATTTCTTTCCTTATTAGTTATTAGGTTGTTAGATTAGTTTTTCTAGAATAATTTTTTTTCATTTTCTCTTTTCTGTTTCTTTAAATATATATTATGATATACCTAGGTTTGCTTTGTTTATATGTTACTTGTATCGTCCATGATTTGGGAAGACTCATTTATATTGTAACTATTGCTTATGTATCCTTTCATGTTCAGTTTAAATTTGTATGGTTGTAATCCCATTATCTATGTATTAATCTTATTATGTTATATTAATAATAATAATAATAATAATAATAAAAAGATTGAAAAAGAAAGAAAGAAAGAAAGAAAGAAAAGCCCAAGTTCACTCAACCTATTCTCATAAGGCATGCTCCCCAATCCAGGCAACATCCTTGTAAATCTCCTCTGAACCCTTTCTATGGTTTCCACATCCTTCCTGTAGTCAGGTGACCAGAACTGAGGACAGTACTCCAAGTGGGGCCACACCAGGGTCCTATATATCTGCAACATTGCCCCTCAGCTCTTAAACTCAGTCCCACAGTTGATGAAGGCAATGCACTGTATGGCTTCTTGACCACAGAGTCAATCTGCATAGCAGCTTTGAGTGTCTTATGGATTCAAACTCCAAGATCCCTCTGATCCTCCACACTGCCAAGAGTCTTACCATTAATACTATATTCTGCCATCATATTTGACCTACCAAAATGAATCACTTCACACTTATCTGGGTTTAACTCCATCTGCCACTTGTCAGCCCAGTTTTGCATCCTATCAATGCCCAGCTGTAACCTCTACCAAGCCTCCACACTATCCACAACACCCCCAACATTTGTGTCATCAGCAAATTTACTAACCCATTCCTCCACTTCCCTTCCAAGTCATTTATAAAAATGACAAAGACTAGAGGTCTCAGAACAGATCCCTGAGGCACGCCATTGGACACTGACCTTCATGCAGCATATGACCCATTTACAACCACTCTTTGCCTTCTGTGGTCAAATCAATTCTGGATACACAAAGCAATGTCCCCTTGGATACCATGCCTCCTTAACATCTCTATGAGCCTTGAATTGGGTACCTTATCAAATTCCTTGCTGAAATTCATATACACTAAATCTCTGGCTCTACCTTTATCAATGTGTTTAGTCACATCCTCAAAAAATGCAGTCAAGCTCGTAAGGCACAACCTGCCTTTCACAAAGTCATACTGACAATTCCTAATCATATTAGCCTCTCCATATGATCATAAATCCTGCCTCTCAGGATCTTCTCTATCAAATTACCAACCACTGAAGTAAGACTCACTGGTCTATAATTTCCTGGGCTAACCTTTCTCCCTTTCTTGAATAAGGGAACAATATCTGCAACACTTAACCCTTCAGAATCTCTCCTGTTCTCATTGACGATGCGAAGATCATTGTCAGAGGCTCAGCAATCTCCTCCTTCACCTCCCACAGTATCCTCGGGCAGATCTCATCCTGTTCCGGTGACTTATCCAAACGAATGCTTTCCAAAAGCTCCAGAACATCCTCTTCCTTAATATCTACATGCTCAAGCTTTTCAGTCTACTGGAAGTCATCCGTACATTCACCAAGATCCTTTTCATACTGAATACTGAAGCAAAGTATTCATTAAATACCTCTGCTATCTCCTCTGGTTCCACACAGACTTTTCCACTGTCGCACTTGACTGGTCCTACTCTCTCACATCTTATCCTCTTGTTCTTCACATATTCGTAGAATGTCCTGGGATTTTCCTTAATCCTGTTCACAACGGCCTTCTCCTGGTCCATTCTGGCTCTGCTAATTTCATACTTCAGCTCCTTCCTGCTAGCCTTATAACCTGCTGGATCTCTATCATACTTAGCCATAAAAGGTAATTTCTTTATGTGGAGGATAGTGAGCTGCCTGAGAAAGTGGTTGAGTTCATGCATTTGTAATATTGAAGAGGTATTTGAAAGGGTACATGGAAGGAAAGGTGTTGAAGGACTATGAGTCAAATGCAGCAGCTGGAACTAGCAGGGAGGTTATAGTCAACATGAACCATTGGGGCCAAAGGACCTATATCCATACTCCGTTACTCAATGGTTCTATGAAATAAAAACATAAAATGCTTAAAATTCTCAAATGGACAGATGGCATCTCTGTAAAGAGAATCAAAGTTAAGGGAGGTCAAAGATAGTATAAAAGCAAAAGAGAGGGCAGGAAGTCTGCAAAAGGACTAGGACAGATTAGGAGAATGGACGAAAAAGAGGCAGATGGAACATAGTGTAGGGAAGTCTATGGCTATGCACTTTGGTAGAGAGTATAAAGGCACAGACTATTCTCTGAACAAAGAGAGAATGAAAATGCAAGAGGATTCCCTAAACGCTAATTTGCTCTATGTGTCAATAGTGGAGGACGGAAATGCAATGTTAGCAATCATTTCAAGAGGACTAGAATATAATGAGAATAGAATGAGAATCAGGTTTGTATCATAGAACCATAGAACACTAAAGCACAGTACAGGCCCTTCAGCCCTCCATGTTGTGCCGACCCATATAATCCTTAAAAAAATACTAAAACCACACTTCCCCATAACCCTTCATTTTTCTTTCATCCATGTTCCTGTCCAAGAAGCTCTTAAATACCCCTAATGTTTTAGCCTCCACCACCATCCCTGGCAAGTCATTCCATGCACTCACCACCCAATGCATAAAAAACTTACCCCTTATATCTCCTCTGTACTTACTTCGAAGCGCCTTAAAACTGTGCCTTCTCATGGAAGGCATTTCAGCCAAGGGAAAATGCCTCTGACTACCCACACGATCAATGCCTCACCTCATCTTGTACACCACTATTAGGTCACCTCTCATCCTCCGTCGCTCCAAGGAGAAAAGCCCAAGTTCACTCAACATATTCTCATAAGGCATGCTCCCCAATCCAAGCAACATACTTGTAAATCTCCTCTGAACCCTTTCTATGGTTTCCACATCCTTCTGGTAGTCAGGTGACCAGAACTGAGCACAGTACTCCAAGTGGGGTCACACCAGGATCCTATATAGCTGCAACATTACGCCTCAGCTTTTAAACTCAGTCCCACAGTTGATGAAGGCCAATGCACCGTATGCCTTCGTGACCACAGAGTCAATCTCCGTAGCAGCTTTGAGTGTCATATGGACTCGAACCCCAAGATCCCTCTGAACCTCCACACTGCCAAGAGTCTTACTGTTAATACTATATTCTGCCATCATATTTGATCTACCAAAATGAACCACCTCACACCCTTCTGGGTTTGACTCCATCTGCCACTTCTCAGCCCAGTTTTGCATCTTATCAATGCCCGGCTGTAACCTCTACCCAGCCTCCACACTATCTACAACACCCCCAACATTTGTGTCATCAGCAAATTTACTAACCCATTCCTGCACTTCCCTTCCAAGTCATTTATAATAATCACAAAGACTAGAGGTCCCAGAATTGATCCCTGAGGCACGCCATTGGACACTGACCTTCAGGCAGAATGTGACCCATTTACAACCACTCTTTGCCTTTTGTGGTCAAACCAATTCTGGATCCACAAAGCAATGACCCCTTGGATACCATGCTGCCTTAACCTCTCTATGGGCCTTATATTGGGTACCTTATCAAATTCCTTGCTGAAATCCATATACACTACATCTCCCTCTCTACCTTTATCAATGCGTTTAGTCACATCCTCAAAAATGCACTCAGGCTCGTAAGGCACAACCTGCCTTTCACAAAGTCATGCTGACAATTCCTAATCATATTAGCCTCTCCAAATGATCATAAATCCTGCCTCTCAGGATCTTCTCTATCAAATTACCAACCACTGAAGTAAGAGTCACTGGTCTACAATTTCTTGGCTATCTCAACTCCCTTTCTTGAATAATGGAACAATATCTGCAACACTCCAACCCTCTGGAATCTCTCCTGTTCTCATTGACGATGTGAAGATCATCGCCAGAGGCTCAGCAATCTCCTCCTTTGCCACCCACAGTATCCTGGGGCAGATCTCTTCCAGTTCCGGTGACTTATCCAACTGGATGCTTTCCAAAATCTCAAGATCATCCTCTTCCTTAATATCTACATGCTCAAGCTTTTCAGTCTACTGGAAGTCATCCCTACATTCACCAAGATCCTTTTCCATAGTGAATACTGAAGCAAAGTATTAATTAAATACCTCTGCTATCTCCTCTGGTTCCACACACACTTTTCCACTGTCACACTTGATTGGTCCTAATCTCTCACATCTTATCCTCTTGTTCTTCACATATTTGTAGAATGCCTTGGGGTTTTCCTTAATCCTGTCTGCCAAGGCCTTCTCCAGACCCATTCTGGCTCTGCTAATTTCATATTTAATCTCCTTCCTGCTAGCCTTATAACTTTCTACATCTCTGTCATACCTAGTTTTTTGAATCTTTCATAAGCTCTTTTATTCTTGACTAGGTTTACAACAGCCTTTGTACACCACAGTTCCTGTACCCTACCAGACATTCCCTGTCTCTTTGTAATGTATCTATGCAGAACCCCACAAAAATGTCCTCTGAACATTTCCAACATTTCTTTTGTACATTTCTCTGAGAACATCTGTTTTCAATTTATGCTTCCAAGTTCCTGCCTGGTTGCCTCTTAATTCCCCTTTCTCCAATTACACTCATTCCTAACTTGTCCGTTCCTATCCCTCTCCAATGCTATGGGAAAGGAGATAGAATTGTAATCACTATCTCCAAAAAGCTCTCCCACTGAGGGATCTGACACCTGAACAGGTTAATTTCCCAAATTCAGATCTAATACAGTCTCTCCTCTTGTAGGCTAATCTACATATTGTGTCAAAAAACCTTCCCAAACATAACTAACATATTCTACCCCATCTAAATCCCTTGCTCTAGGGAGATGCCAATCTATATTTTGGAAATTAAAGTCTCCCACAACAACAACCATGATATTAACACATCTTTCCAGAACCTGTCTCTCAATATGCACCTCAACATCCTTGTTACTATTGGGCAGTCTATAAAAAACACCCAGTAGAGTTATTGACCTCTTTCTGTTCCTAACTTCCACCCACAGAGAGTCCTCCAAAACTTCCTCCTTTTCTGCAGCCATGATCAACAGCGCCACACCCCCACCTCTTTAGCCTCCCTCCCTGTCCATTGTCAAACATCGAAAGCCCCCTGAGCCATCCAAGTCTCTGTAATGGCCAAAACATCATATCTCCAATTACTGATCCACGCTCAAAGTTCATCCACTTTGTTCATAATACTCCTTGCATTAAAATAGACACATCTCAAATCACCGGTCTGAGCATGTCCCTTCTCTATCAACTGATTATCCTCCCTCTTGCACTGTCTCCAAAATTTCCCTATTTGTCAGCCAACCCCCTCTTCCTCTGTCACTTAAGTTCTTTTCCCACCCCTCAGCAATTCTAGCTTAAACTCTTCACAATAGCTTTTGGAAACCTCCCCGCCAAGATATTGGTCCTCCTGGGATTCAAGTGCAATCCGTCCATTTTGTACACGTCACACCTGCCCCAAAAGAGATCCCAATGATTCAGAAATCGGAATCCCTGCGCTCTGCTCCAATCCCTCAGCCACGCATTTATACTCCGCCTCATTCTATTTCTATACTCTCTGTCACATGGCACAGGCAGTAACCCTGAGATTACTATCTTTGAGGTCGTGCTCATCAACTTCTTTTCTAACTCCCTGTAGTCTGTTTTCAGGACCTTCTCCTTTTTCCTACCTAGGTCGTTGGTACCAATATGTACCACAACCTCTGGCTGTTCTCCTTCCCACTTCAGGATATCTTGGACACAATCAGAAACGTCTCGGACCCTGGCACCTGGGAGGCAACATACCTCCTTGTTTCTTTCCTGCATCCACAGAATCGCCTGTCTGATCCCCCTAACTACAGAGTTCCCTATCACTGCTGCCATCCTCTTCCTTTCCCTACCCGTCTGAGCCACAGGGCCAGACACTGTGCCAGAGGCACAGCCACTGTTGCTTCCCCCAAGTAGGTTATCTCCCCCACAGTACTCAAACAGTACGTATTGTTAAGGGGGACACCCACTAGTGCTCTTTAGCTTCTTCCTTTTGCCCTTCCCTCTCCTGGCTGATACCCACTTATGTGTCTCCCAAGGCCCCGATTTGACGACCTGCCTATAGCTCCTTCACTCTCACTCTCACCCCCTCACTCTCCCTGACCAGACGAAGGTCATCGAGCTGCAACTCCATTTCCCTAATGCGGTTCCGAAGGAGTTGCAGATCGATGCACCTGGCACAGATGTGACCGTCCGGGAGGCTAGGAGTCTCCACGACTTCCCACATCTGACACCGAGCACAGAACACCGGCCTCACACACATAGTTCCTGTCTGTATTCTGCACAGAAAACCTACCTGCCCTCGACCTGTATTCGCCGAAGACCCGTTGAGCCAAAGCCTTCGCACTCTGTCGGCCGCTCCTCCCACTCCCGCTCTATAAAGCTGACTTCTTTTAAACTCTTCTCGCTGTTCTCACTGGCTGACTCAATGGATCGAATGGCCTAATCCTGCACCGATGTCTTGTCTTGTCCTCTTACGGCTGGGTGAGCGATTGCAGTCGGAAAATGTACAGAGGAACTTTTTAATCGATTAACCTAACCTGCGCTAAAGGAGTTATCAGAAGGAGAAATAGGGAACGAAAGAGTTGATGTAAGGAGAAGGTTTGCGGGTGGTTTGTAACTAGTACTGGGTTAGTTATGGCACTTGGATGTTTACAGAAAGTGGGTCCTGGGCATTCAAAAAAGATGTGCACTGCCTAGGCACCATGGTAGCCTAGCGATTAGCGCGACTCTATCACAACTCCGGGTTTTGTCAGGGGTGGCTGGGCCTACCTCGCCGTGTATCGCTAAATAAACAAACAAATGTAAAGGTTCCCAACGGAACCTAATGTAAGCGGATATTTACTGAGAGGTTCTGCCCAGTTGGAATCATTAAAACCACGTTAATAGGGAAAGATGAAGATATTCACAGACATGATACAGATGGCATTCGGTTCATCAAACATCCCACCCAACGGAAGGTACAGAGTACACATTCGTAGCGACGGGAGACAGGAGGCACCAGATTAGACAAAGTGAAAGCCAAGAAGATGAATACAGGGGTGCCTGGGTGCATTATCTCCATGGACTCCTGCCGTCTAAAGGCGCCGAGCAAGACCCCTCCCCACCGCTCACTGAAGCCACTTGCTCCAAATCTGGTGTTAGGCGGGAAATTTCGGGATTTTCACAAAACAGCGATAAAGGATAGGATAAATATTTTAAATATGTTGACATATGATTGAAAAGTCAGCTGGCAGAAGGTGATTAATTTGGGGAAGTTTCGGGACGGAACGGGACCGGATCGGTTAGTGTAACGCTGTCATAGCGGCAGCGACCCAGGTTAAATTCCGCCGTTGTTCTGAAAGGGATTTGTACGTTGTTCCTGTGACCGCGTGGGTTTCCTCCGGCTGCTCCGGTTTCCTCCCACGTTCAAAACACGTTCGGGTTAGCAGCCGCCCAAAGCAACACACACAAAATGCTGAAAGAACTCAGCAGGCCAAGCAGAGTTTCCGGAAAAGAGTAAATAGTCGGCTTTTCGGGCCAAAACCTTTTCCAAGACTGGAAAGGAAGGGGAGAAGTCAGTGTGAGAAGTCCTTCGGCATCTGAAAATTTATCCTGTTAGCGGATTAGTAGGTTAATTGATCACATGGATGTAATTGGATGACCCGGGCTTGTTTGGCCCGAAAGGCCTGTTATCGTGACGTATTTCTTCATGTTAAGCGAGAGCAAGTTCGAACCCCCCAAAAAACTCGTCTAATGAACTGCTGTGCAATTCTACCAAAATCTCATTTCATGCAGAGGAAGTAATAGTGTGTCGTTTTCAAATGGGGTTGGAAGGCGTGGTCTGTGACACGTTGACAGAAAGTGGGACGTGAAGCGTGGTGTTATTTATAACTAGCCAGGCCTCATCTAAATCTGTGTCACATTCAGTCACAACTCGACAAACAACATGCGGCTGGGTTGCGTGGCTTTTGTGATACTTTTTCTCCGTTAGTTGATTGATTTTCATCCACTTACACTCTGTTTGTTTCAGTCTTTCAAACGTGTTATGACTTTGATTTCTGTTTCCACAGGCAGATGTCTCGGTGCGGAATTGACACAGTCTCCAATGTCCATCACCCGAAATGGGGGCGAAAAGGCGACTATGAGCTGTGATCTGGGCACAGCGAACACCGAACATATCCATTGGTATCGGCAGTCAGATGGGCAAAGCCCGGTCTGGATCCTTTATTACAATAAAGGGAGCACCGTACGAGATGATGGATTTGATAATAGATTTACAGCTCGGATGGTTGGTCAAAAGCAGTATTATCTAATTGTGAAGCGTCTCCAGAAAGAGGATTCCGGCACCTATTACTGTGCCTATTGGGACCCACAGAGTGAAACTGCAACCGGTGCCGCTGACAAAAACTCTTCCTCAGCGTAGAGGTCGCACGAATCTTTTCCGACTCTGCGAATTCGCAGTTTATGACATAAATTCCATCACCTTTCTTCGGATAAAGAACTCTTTCCAATTCTACGAAAGTTACCGGATCAGCGTCATCGACAGTTTATACATTTCCACCCGTGGTTCGAGAACAAGGAGTTGGGAGAATATTTCCCCAGGGTAGGAGAGCCCAGACTAGAGGGGATAGCTTTAAAGTGAGTCAGGAAAGATCTATAAGAGGCCTGTGTGGTATGTTTTTCAGAGAAATGGCGGTGGGCAACAAGCTGCCAGAGGAAGAGTTAGAGGCAGGAACCATCCAGAGATTTAAACGTCATTTGGACATCGACATGAATAAGAAAGGTTTCGAGAAATACGGGTTAAATGCATGTAAACAGGGCTGGTTTCCGTGGGTAACTTGCTCGGTAAGGACGAGTTAGGCCGAAGGTCTTGATTCTGTGCTGTAGATCTCAATGGCTCTTAGAATTACTTCAGATCTCTGCACGGTCGCCACTCACGCTCCTTTATTCCGTGGAAAACATTCCCGACCAATAGAACCATGGAACACTACAGCACAGTACAGGACTTCAGCCCTCCATGTTGTGCCGACCGATATAATCTTTAAAAAATATACTAAACCCACGCTACCCCATAACTCTTCATTTTTCTTTCATCCATGTGCCCGTCCAAGAGGCTCTTAAATACCCCTAATGTTTTAGCCTCCACCACCATCCCTGGCAAGTCATTCCAGGCACTCAAAATCCTCTGTGTAAAAAAATCTTACCCCTGATGTCTCCCGGAAACTTCCCTCCCTTAATTTTGTACATATGCCCTCTGGTGTTTGCTATTGGTGCCCTGGGAAACAGGTACTGACTATCCAACCTATCTGTGCCTCTCATAATCTTGCAGACTTCTATCAAGTCCCCTCTCATTCTTCTATGCTCTAAAGAGAAAGTTCCAGCTCTGCTAACCTTGCTTCATATGACTTATTCTCCAAACCAGGCACCATCCTGGTAAATCTCCTCTGCACCCCTCCATAGCATCCACATCCTTCCTATAATGAGGTGACCAGAATTGAACACAATACTCTAAGTGCGGTCTCACTAGAGATTTGTAGAGTTGCAACATGACCTCTCTACTCTTGAACTCAATCCACATGTTAATAAAGCCTGGCATCCCATAGGCTTTCTTAACTACCCTATCAACCTGTGCAGCAACCTTAAGGGATGTATGCATTTGAACCCGAAGGTCCGTCCTCGTAAATGAAAATGCTCCAATCCCAGAAACATACCTTCTGCATCCTCTCTAGTTCAACCACAAACAAATATTTAAGCAATAAATCCTGTGAAAATGAGGCTTAAAACGTTGAAAGTGACTACATATGTTGTGGGAACATTTCAGTGATGAGGAAAGTGAAGTAATACTTTTGGTACAAGAGCCTGATTGTGGAGGGGTAATACCTGTTCCTGAACCTGGTGGTGTGAGTTCTGTAGCTATTGTACGTGCTTCCTGATGGGAGCAGTGAGAGGAGAGCATAATCTGCAATGTGGAGGGGGGCGGGGTGGGTGTTGTTTCTGATGAAAGTGTCGTGGTCCGGTCCAACCTCCGCATTCCGGTTCACGTTCCAGTCCATGGACTCTGGACTCCAGGTCCTCCGACTGTCCCTTGTTTCAGTTGGACGCAAACATTTGCACCTGATGCTCATCTTGTTGGCTGGGAATATAAGTGGCTGTGGGATTGAGTGCAGTTAAGGGGTCGTCTTGACAGTCTCCCACTGGAGGAAGGATAGTGCATTCATTGAGTTATGGATCTGGCTGTTCCGTAGCCCGCCGGGTTTACCGGCAACCTCGAGTCTTGGGGCCACCCCAGACTGAGTTCCCTTCCTGTCCTTGGCCTCCGTCGGGTAAGCCAGGCCGTTTGCCATTACCCTGCGGTTGGTTCTGTCCCTTCCTGTTCCTTGCCTCCATCTTGTTGTGTCCCACGTCCTGCCTAGGAGTCCAGCTCCAAGAACCCCAAGCCCCCAGCCCCAAGCTCCAAGAACCCCAAGCCCCCAGCCCCAAGCTCCAAGAACCCCTAGCCCCAAGCTACCCAAGCCTCTAAGAACTCCAAGTCTCCGACTTCTAGAACCCAGGCTTTGTCACGTCTTCACCTGATTTGGGGGTTCGGAGCCCAAGTCAAGGCCCAGGCTCTGGGACCGTGTCCAGTCTCGAGCTCAAAGTCCACCCCAGGGTCTTTGCTCCCAGACCTGCTTCCCCAGCCCAGTCTGTGACATGCCCTGTACTTTAGTTTTGTCCCGTCCTGTTCCTTGTACTTCAGTGTCCGTGTCCTGCATTTGGGTCCAGTCTCAACGCCCCCACTTATGACAGAAAGATGTTGCTTTCCTTAAAACATCACTTCTTAAAACATTTCCTCACTGTGGATTTAAGTGATACTGGACTTTAATCATTGAGGCAGGTTACCATGTTCTTCTTAGGCCCCAGAATAAGTGAAGTCTGATTGAAGCAGATGGGTACATCAGCTAAAGTGAGAGGTTAAAGATCAGTGAACAGTCCAGACAGTTGATTAGCACTGGTCTTTAGTTCTTGGCCAGGTATCATCTCTCAGCTGGATGATTTTCATTATGTGCAGGCAGCCTTCCTGAAGGCTGCCTGCACATCAGCCTCAGAGACTAAAATCATGCGATCATCTCGTTCTGTGGGTGTTTGTGATGGTTCCTCCATGTTTTGATGGTCAAAGCAAGCATAGAAGGCATTGCGTTCATCTGGAAGTGAGCCCTGGTGTCACCTATGTCACTTGATTTTACTTTATTAGAAGTGATAGCATTAAAGCCCTGCCACAACTATTGAGTATTCTTCATTGATTCAGGTTTAGTCTGGCAATGCCATTTTGCCCATAAGGAGGCTTTCCAGAGAATGTACCAGGACCTCTTGTAATGTTATAGGTCACCACACGTGAATGCCTCTGATCTGGCCCTCAGCAAATTGCTGATTTCATGATTCATACAAGGCTTCTGGCAGGAGAAGACTCTGAATGATTTTTTGGGGAGACACTCATCTACAACTATTTTTCTAAAGTCCATGATGTAGGTGCACATTAAAGCTACATGGTGTAGGTGTATTTATTCAGATCCATAGATGAATCCTTGAAGATGGCCCCGTCCACTCGAAGAAATTCCATATAACAGTAGCCACTCATCTGCCTCCCTCGACCACCTCTTTGTTGTCCTAATCTCTGGAAATTATATCCAGCTCCTTCATTTGCCTCCCTCATAGCTTGTGATATCTGCATATTGTCTTTCAGTGAATAATGTGCAAAGGTGTCCCGGGCCCTCTGGACATACACACCTTGCAAACTCCCATCATTTGCAGGAAAGCTGCTATTAAACTAGTTAGGATGAAGTCATATTTTCTTCAGTTCATTCCTTTCAGCAACAAGTATTTACATAGAAAGTGGCAAATGCTTGGAATGCACCTGCTGGTAGAAGTAGATAAGCACCTGGATGTGAAAATAAGTGGAGCAGGGAAGGGTTTTATTGATTATGAAGAATGTTTATACAGTGCGGCACAACATTGTGGATGAAGAACTTGTACTTTACTGTACTGCTCTATGTTCTAAGTTTGCAAGGTGGAAATGCAGCTAATGACCGAATTCCCACCTGGCAGATGGCTGCAGCCCCACTGGAGCCAGCAAATCCATGCCAGCAATCTCCCAAACACTAATTTATATGAACGTATATAAATCACAAGCTGAGGAGACCTGTATTGAGGCATTCACTGGATTAATTTTACCTCTTCTAGTGAATTAGGTACTGATTAGTTTGAGCACTTTTTTCATGAAATTGCCTGTCTTCTTAACAAAGAGAACAGAAGCTTTTCTATAACCTGGCTGGCAATTCATTGAGTTACTCGGTGTGCATTATAGAGTTAGATGTTGGTCTCTCATTATGACTTGCTTGGACAACACCTAACTGTCAAAAAGTGTAATGTGAACCAAGTTAATGAAGCCAGTCAAGAACGTGCTGAGGGATATAATTAAGATCTGGAGGTAAGGTATCCACAGAACTAAAATAGCAGAGAAAGAGACTATACAACACATAAGGAATGTGCTAACTTATTGGTTATCCAATACTCCTCTTTCTCAGTCCTGAAAATGTCTTGGAGGTTTTCTTGGGAATGGAGAATACCTTAATATGAATAAATTGTAGAAAAAAATATTTTGTTGAGGCACATATACCCTATGAATTGTTTAAACTGGAATTGTTGGGAGTGGGAACTGAACTGAAGAGACTAGGAAAGAGGAGGTTAGCTCACAGATAGAGAAAGCTTGTAGACAATGTGAGAGGGAGGATAGGCAGGTGATAGAGAAGGGATGCGCTCAGACTGAAGGCTTGAGATGTGTCTATTTTAACACATAGTATTGTGAACAAAGCAGATGAGCTTAGAGCATGTATCATTACTTGGAGAAATGATGTGGTGGCGTGCCACTGTTGATCAGAGATGGTGTCACGGCTACAGAAAAGGTGGATGCCATGGAGGGATTGTCTACGGAGTCTCTGTGGGTGGAGATTAGGAACAGGAAGGGGTCAATAACTTTGCTAGGTGATTTTTATATGCTGCTCAATCGTAACAGGGATATCGAGGAGCAGATCGGGAAACAGATCCTGGAAAGATGTAATAATAACAGGGTTGTCATAATGGGAGATTTTAATTTCCCTAGAGCAAGGGGTTTAGATGGGGTAGAGTTTGTTCGGTGTATTCAGGAAGGTTTCTTGACACAATAGGTAGATAAGCCTACAAGAGAAGAGACTGTATGTGATTTGGTATTGGGAAATGAACCTGGTCAGGTGTCAGATCTCTAAGTGGGAGAGAATTTTGGAGATAGTGATCATAATTCTGCCTCCTTTACAATAGCTTGGAGGAACAGACAAGTTGGAAAAGTGTTTAATTGGAGTAAGGGGAATTATTAGGCTATCAGGTAGGAAATTGGAGGCTTAAATTGGAAACAGATGTTTTCAGGGAAATGTACGGAAGAAATGTGGCAAATATTCAGAAGATATTTGTGTGCAGTTCTGCATAGGTACGTTCTAATCAGACAGGGAAGTTATGGTAGGGTACAGGAATCATGGTGTACAAAGGCTGTAATAAATTGAGTCAAGAAGAAAAGAAAAGCTTACAAAAGGTTCAGAGAGCTAGGTAATGTTAGAGATCTAGAAGATTAAAAGGCTAATAGGAAGGAGTTTAAGAGGGAAATTAGGAGAGGCAGAAGGGGCCATGAGAAGGCCTCAGGCAGGATTAAAGAAAACCCCAAGGCATTCTACAAGTATGTGAAGATCAAGAGGATAAGACTTCAAAGAATAGAACCTATCAAGTGTGACAATTGGAAAGTGTTATGGAACCTGAGGAAATAGCAGAGGTACTTAATGGATACTTCAGTATTCACTATGGACAAGGATGTTGGTGATTGTAGTGATGACTTCCAGTCAACTGAAAAGCTTCAGCATGTAGATATTAAGAATGAGGATTTGCTGCAGTTTTTGGAAAGCAACAAGTTGTATAAATTGCCAAGACCAGATGAGATGTACCCCAGCCTAATGTGGGAGGTGAGGGAGGAGATTGCTGAGCCTCTGGCTATGATCTTTGCATCATCAAAGGAGATGGAAGAGGTTCTGGAGGATTGGAGGTTGCTAATGTTGTTCCTTTATTGAAGAAAGGGAGTAGAGATAGCCCAGGAAATTATCGACCAGTGAGTCTTACCTCAGTGGTTGTTAAGTTGATGGAGAAGATCCTGAGAGGCAGGATTTATGAACATTTGGAGATGTATAATATGATTAGGAGTAGTTAGCATGGCTTTGTCAAGGGCAGGTCATACCTTACGAGCCTGATTGAATTTTTCGGGGATGTGACTAAACACATTGATGAAGGAAGATGTAGTGTATATGGATTATAGATGTAGTGTATATGGATTTCAGCAAGGCATTTGATAAGTGACCCCAAGCAGGGCTTATTGAGAAAGTAAAGAGGCATGGGATCCAAAGGGACATTGCTTTGTAGATCCAGAACTGGCTTGCCCACAGAAGTCAAAGAGTGGTTGTAGGCGGGTCATATTTGGCATGGAGGTCGGTCACCTTTGGGGTGTCTCAGGGATCTGTTCTGGGACCTCTTTGTGATTATTATAAATGACTTGGATGAGGAAGTGGAGGGATGAGTTAGTGAGTTTGCTGTTGACACAAAGGTTGGGGGCAGGGTGTGTGGTGGATAGTGTGGAGGGCTATCAGATGTTACAGTGGGTCATTGGTAGGATGCAAAATAGGGCTGAGAAGTGGCAGATGTTCAGCCCAGATAAGTGTGAAGTGGTTCATTTTAGTAGGTCATATATAGAACATAGAACATAGAACAATACAGTACATTACAGGCCCTTTGGCCTACAATGTTGTGCCAACCCTTTACCCCTGCCTCCCATATAACCCTCAACCTTAAATTCCTCCATATACCTGTCTAGTGGTCTCTTAAATTTCACTAGTGTAGCTGCCTCCACCACTGACTCAGGCAGTGCATTCCATGCACCAACCACTCTCTGAGTAAAAACCCTTCCTCTAATATCCCCCTTAAACTTTCCACCCCTTAACTTAAAGCCATGTCATCTTGTATTGAGCAGTGGGACCCTGGGAAAGAAGCACTGGTTGTCCACTCTATCTATTCCTCTTAATATATTGTATATCTCTATCATGTCTCCTCTCATCCTCCTTCTCTCCAAACAGTAAAGTCCTAGCTCCCCTAATCTCTGATCATAATCCATACTCTCTAAACCAGGCAGCATCCTGGTAGATCTCCTCTGTACCCTTTCCAATGCTACCACATCCTTCCTATAGCGAGGCGACCAGAACTGGACACATTACTCCAAGTGTGGCCTAACCAGAGTTTTATAAAGCTGCATCATTACCCCGCGACTCTTAAACTCTTTCCCTCGACTTATGAAAGCTGACACTCCATAAACTTTCTTAACTACTCTATCTACTTGTGAGGCAATTTTCAGGGATGTGTGGACTTGTACTCCCAGATCCCTCTGCTCCTTCAAACTCTCAAGTAACCTGCTATGATGGCAGAATATAGTATTAATGGTAAGACTCTTGGCAGTGTGGAGGATCAGAGGGAGCTGGGGGTCCAAGTCTATAGGACACTCAAAGCAGCTGTGCAGGTTGACTATGTGGTTAAGAAGGCTTATGGTGTATTGGCCTTCATTAATCGTGAAATGGAATTTAGAAGCCGAGAGGTAATGTTGCAGCTATATAGGACCCTGGTCAGACCCCACTTGGAGTACTGTGCTCAATTCTGATCGCCTTACTACAGGAAGGATGTGGAAACCATAGAAAGGGTGCAGAGGAGATGTACAAGGATGTTGCCTGGATTGGGGAGCATGCCTTATGAGAATAGGTTGAGTGAACTCGGCCTTTTCTCCTTGGAGCGAAGGAGGATGAGAGATAATCTGATAGAGGTGTATAAGATGATGAGAGGCATTGATAGTGTGGATAGTCAGAGACTTTTCCCCAGGGCTGAAATGGTTGCCACAAGAAGACACAGGTTTAAGGTGCTGGGGGTAGGTACACAGGAGAAGTCGGGGTAAGTTTTTTACTCAGAGAGTGGTGAGTGTGTGGAATGGGCAGATGGCAACAGTGGCGGAAGTGGATACGATAGGGGCTTTGAAGAGACTTTTAGATAGGTGCATGGAGCTTAATGAAATAGAGGGCTATAGGTAAGCCTAGTAATTTCTAAGGTAGGGACATGTTCGGCACAACTTTGTAGGCCAAAAGGATTGTATTGTGCTGTAGGTTTTCTATGTTTCTATGATTCTATGAAATAAAAACGTAAAATGCTGAAAATATTCAAATAATCAGATGGCATCTGTCTAAAGAGAAACAGAGTTAAGGGAAGTCAAAGATAGCATAAAAGAAAAAGAGAGGGCAGGAAGTCTGAAGAAGGATGGGGAGAGATTAGGAGAATTGAGATAAAAGTGGCAGATGGGACAAAGTGTGGGGAAGCGTGTCGTGATGCAATTTGGTGGAAGGAATAAAGGCACAGACTATTCTCTAAACAGAGAGAGAGAGAGTGCAGAAACTGAATGTGCAAGAAGACTTGAGAGTTCTGGTGCAGGATTCCCTAAAGGCTAACTAGCTGTTTGAGTTGGTAGTGAAGAAAGGAAAAGATAGCAATCATTGCTATCATCCAGACTATAATCAGAATAGAATGAGAATCAGGTTTAGTATTACTGGCATAGGTCGTGAAACTTATTACTTTGCAGCTGAAGTAGAGTGCATTTTATGATAAAAACTATAAATTACAATTATATATTGAATTAAATAAGTAGAGGAAAAGAGCAAAGAAAGAATAAATACTGAGGTAGTACATGTGAATTCATTGTCCATTCAGAAATCTGATAAAAGCAAAAATGTAATGTTGAGTCTTCATAAGACATTGGTTAGACTATATATGGAGTATAGTGAGCAATTTTGGGCTCCATATCTGAGAAAGAATGTCCTGGCATTAGAGAGGGTGCAGAGGGGGTTTAAGAGAATGGTCCAAGGAATGAAAGGGTTATCACATTCGATGGCTCTGGCCTGTTCTCGCTGGAGCTTAGAAGACTGAGGGACATCTCTCTGCAACCTACTGAATATTTAACGGCCTGGACGGTGAGACAATTTTTCAAATAGTGGGAGAGTCCAGGACTAAAGGACACAGACTCATAATAGGACATTTCTTCAAAACAGAGACCAGGAGGAATTTCAATGAATCTGTGAAATTCATTGCCATAAACGGCTATGGAGGCCAAGTTATTGAATTTATTAAAACGCCCAGGCTGATAAGTACCTGATGGTGTCAAAGGTTACAGGGAGAAGACAAATAAATGGGGCTGAGAGGGAAAACGTAACAGATATGATTCAATGGCCGAGCTGACTCAATGGATCGAATGGCCTAATCCTGCTCCTATGTCTTACCGTCTTACGGCTGGGAGAGCGATTGCAGTCGGAGCATGTACGGAGGAAGCTTCTTAATCGATTAACCTAAACTGCCCTAAAGGGGTTATCAGAGAAAAAATATACTAACAAGTGAGTTGATTTTAACGGGAACGTTTGCGGGAGAGGTTTGCAACTAGTTTTGGGTTACTAATGGAACTTGGATGTTTACAGAAAGAAGGTCCTGGACATTCAATAAAGGACGTGCACTGCCTGGGCACCACGGTAGCCTCGAGAAAACTGCGACTCTATTAAAACTCCGGGTTGTAAATTGTTCCATGATTAGGTTAGGGTTAATAAGATTTGTCGCGGGTGCCTGGGCCTACACAACGGTCTGTCGCTAAATAAACAAATAGATACTGTGCTTTCCAATTTTCCAACGGAAGCCAATGAAAGCGAATATCTACTGACAGGTTCTGCCCAGTTGGAATCATTAAAACCACGTTCACAGGGAAAGATGAAAAATTCACAGACATGTTGCAGATGGCATTCGGATCATCAAACATCCCACCCAACGGAACGTACAGGGAATATGGTCGCAGCGACGGGGGCGGTTGCGAGACAGTTCCAGGGTCGGCACTTTAACAGTTTCTGTGGGGAGGATATCGGTCCCTTGCTCTGTCACAGAATCCGGAGACAAAAGATTAGACACAGTAAGTCCAAAATGATGAAACCAGGGGTGTCTGGGTGAATTATTAACATGTACTCCTGCAGCACGAAGGCGCCGAGCAACACCCCTCTCTACCGCTCACTGGAGACAGTTACTCCAACTGTGGTGTTGGGGGGAATTTGTACGTTGTTCCTGTGACCGCGTGGGTTTCCTGCGGCTGCTCAGGTTTCCTCCCACGTTCAAAGCACGTACGGGTTAGCAGGCGCCCAAAACAACACACACAATATGCTGGAGAAACTCAGCAGGCCAAGCAGCTTTTTTGGAAAAGAGTAAATAGTCGACGTTTCGGGCCGAAACCTTTTCCAAGACTGGAAAGGAAGGGGAGAAGTCAGCGTGAGAAGTCCTTCAGCATCTGAAAATTTCTCCTGTTTGCGGGTTAGTAGGTTAATTGATCACATGGATGTAATTGTATGGCCCGGGCTTGTTGGCCCGAATGGCCTGTTACTGTGACGTATTTCTTCATGTTAAGCGAGAGCAAGTTCGAACCGCTCCCCCCACCCCAAACCGTCTAATGAACTGCTGTGCAATTCTACCAACATCTCATTTCATGCGGAGGAAGTAATAGTGTGTCGTTTTCAAATAGGGTTTGGAAGGCGGGGTCTGTGGCACGTTGACAGAAAGTGGGACGTGAAGCGTGGTGTTATTTATAACTAGCCAGGCCACGTCTGAATCTGTGTCACATTCAGTCACAACTCGACAAACAACATGCGGCTGGGTTGCGTGGCTTTTGTGATACTTTTTCTCCGTTAGTTGATTCATTTTCATCCACTTACAGTCTGTTTGTTTCAGTCTTTCAAACATGTTATGACTTTGATTTCTGTTTCGACAGGCAGATGTCTCGGTGCTGAATTGATACAGTCTCCGATGTCCATCACGCGAAATGAGGGCAAAATGGCTAGAATGACCTGTGATCTGGGCACAGCGAGCTCGGAGTATATCCACTGGTATCGGCAGCCAGATGGACAACGCCCGGTCAGGATCGTTTATTACAATAACGGGGGCACCGTGCGCGACGATGGAATTGATGACAGATTTAAAGCGAGGAAAGATGGAGAAAAGCTGTATTCTCTAAGTGTGTACAACCTCAAGAAAGAGGATTCCGGCACCTATTATTGTGCCTATTTGGGACCCACAGAGTTAAACTGCAACGGGTGCCGCTGACAAAAACTCTTCCTCAGTGCAGAGGTCGCACGAATCATTTCCGACTCTGCGAATTCGCAGTTTATGCCATAAATTCCATCACCTTTCTTCGGATAAAGAACTCTGTCCAGTTCTACATAAGTTACCGGATCAGCATCATCGACAGTTTATGCATTTACACCTGTCGCTCGAGGACAGAGAGTTGGGAGAATATTTCCCCAGGGTAGGAGAGCCCAAACTGGGGGGGGGGGGGATAATTTTAAAGTGAGTCAGAAAAAATCTATAAGAGGCCTGTGTGGTATGTTTTTCAGAGAAAGGGCGGTGGGTACAGGTAACAAGCTGCCAGAAGCAGAGTTAGAGGCAGGAACCATCCAGAGATTTAAAAGTGATTTTGGCATCGACATGGATAAGAAAGGTTCCGATAAATACGGGTTAAATGCATGTAAACTGGAATACGTTGGTAACTTGTTCGGTTAGGACGAGTGGGGCCGAAGGGCCTGATTCTGTGCTGTAGATCTCAATGGCTCTTAGAATTACTTCAGATCTCTGCACGGTCGCCACTCACGCTCCTTTATTCCGTGGAAAACGTTCCCAAGCATAGAAGGCATTGTGTTCATCTGGAAGTGAGCCCTGGTGTCACCTATGTCACTTTATTTTACTTTATTAGAAGTGATAGCATTCAAGCTCTGCCACAACTGTTGAGTATTCTTCGTTGATTCAGGTTTAGTCTGGCAATGCCATGTTGCCCACAAGGAGGCTTTCCAGAGAATGTACCAGGACCTCTTGTAACGTTATAGGTCACCACACGTGAATGCCTCTGATCTGGCCCTCAGCAAATTGCTGATTTCATGATTCATACAAGGTTTCTGGTGGGAGAAGACTCTGAATGATTTTTTTGGGGACACACTCCTCTACAACTGTTTTTCTAAAGTCCATGATGTAGGTGCACATTGAACCTACATGGTGTAGGTGTATTTATTCAGATCCATAGATGAGTCCCTGAAAATGGCCCCGTACACTCGAAGGAATTCCATATAGCAATAGTCGCTCATCTCCCTCCCTCGACCTCTTTGTTGTCCTAAACTCTGGAAATTATATCCAGCTCCTTCATTCCCCTCCCTCATAGCTTGTGATATCTGCATATTGTCTTTCAGTGAATAATGTGCAAAGGTGTCCCGGGCCCTCTGGACATACACACCTTGCAAACTCCCATCATTTGCAGGAAAGCTGCTATTAAACTAGTTAGGATGAAGTCATATTTATTTTCTACAGTTCATTCCCTTCAGAAACAAGCATTCCATTGGATACTACAGTGGGGTTTGGGGATAAAATGACCTATCAGTGCACAGCAGCAGCAGCCAGGCCAATGGCAGTACAGCTGGCTCTGAGGCTCAGCAGTGAAGGGTAAAATCAGGTCGCGAGATAGTGATAGGAGACTCAATAATTCAGAAATGAACAAGAGATTTGGTGGCCGTTAAAAAGACACAGAATGTTGTGCTGCCTCCCAAGTGCGAGGATTACGGATATCTCAGAGCAGCTGTAGGAGAGGTAGGATAACCAGTCAGAGGCCATGGTGCACGTTGACACCAATGATATTGATGAAAATGGGGAGGCGATTTTGCACATTGAGTACAGGGTGTTAGGGAATCCATTCTTTATTCCACAGTTTAACGAAAAATTCCTTGGCAGATGAGCCTTCCATGTGTCATCTGAGCATTCCTGTGACAATAATCTGATGAATAATCTATGAGTACTCCCTCCCCCTTCAATACCTCCTTCCCTGTCATGTCTAAATCAGTGGAATGCAAGAACATTCAGCTGCCAGTCCTGCCCCTCCTGTAACCATGTCTCAATAATGGTTTCAATATCATATCCACACACGGATCCACTCTCTATGTGCATTAGCATCACCTACACCTTGTCTTCCAATAGATGCAACTCAGAATACTTATCCACCATGCTCAATCTTGCAGTTTCCATGTCTGCTTAAAAACAAGAAATTCCACAGATGCTGGAAATACAAAGCAATATCCACAAAATCTTTGTTTGTAGTCATTACACCTGTATTTTTTCCACAACCATTGCTGTCCTGACACTCTGCATACCATCCCTCTTAAACATTAGTTTGAACACTTCCGAGCACGATTAGCAAACCTTCCTGAAAGGATATTGGTTCCTCTCCAGTTTGGGTGAAACTGTCCTGTTTCCTGTCAACCCACCTTCCCTGGAATGAAGTTCAGTAATCCAAAAACTCTGAAGCCTTCCCCCATGTACCATCTGCTAAGCCACGTGTTCAACTGCACTGTCCTCCTTATTTTTTTGTCTCACTAGCATGGATAGCTTCCTGTGATCTCCATCTTGGGGGTCCTGCCTTTGAACTTCACAGTTTAGGCATCTGTTAGTCTTGTGAGACCATGGAGTTGCACCTTGGAAGGTTTCCAGGGTGCAGGCCTGGGCAGGTTTGTATGGGAGACTGGCATTTGCCAAGCTGCAAGCCTTCCCCTCTCCAAGCCACCAATGTTGTCCAAGGCAAGGGCATGAGGACCCAAGCAGCTTGGCACCAGTGTCATTGCAGAGCAATGTGTTGTTAAGTGCCTTGCTCACAGACACAACCACTCTGCCTCAGCTGAGAGTCGAACCAGTGACGTTCAGATCACTAGACCGATACCTTATCCACTAAGCCACGTGCCAACAGAAAAGAAATTAAGTTTACTTTCAGTAAAGAAAGTAGTTAGAAGAACCTAAACTCGTAGAAGTTTATGAAATCACTAGGAATATAGTGTAGTTATAGCCTTTTCCCAGGATTGGAGAGTCCAAAACTAGAGGTCACTGATACAAGGTAATAGAGAAGCAATTTAAAAGAGCCCTAAAAGGTCATTTCTATATGCCGAGGATAATGAGCTGCCTGAAGAAGTGGTTGAGTTCGAGCATTTGTATCCACCCTATCTATGCCTCTCCTAATCTTGTAGACCTCTATCAAGTTGCCTGCCATTCTTCTACGCTCTACAGAGAAAAGTCCCAGCTCTGCTAACCTTGCTTCATATGACTTGTTCTCCAAAGCAGGCAACATCCTGGTAAATCTCCTCTGCACCCTCTCCATAGCTTCCACATCCTTCCTATAATTAGGTGACCAGAATTGAACTCAATACTCTAAGTACAGTCTCACCAGAGATTTGTAGAGTTGCAACATGACCTCTCTACTCTTGAACTCAATCCCCCTATTAATGAAGCCTGGCATCTCATAGGTCTTCTTAACTACCCTATCAACCTGCGCAGTGACCTTGAGGGATGTATGGACAGGAATCCCAAGGTCCCTTTGTTCATCCACACTCTTAAGTAACTGACCATTAATCCTGTACTCAGTCTTCTGGTTTGTCCTTCCAAAATGCATCACCTCACACTTATCCGGATTGAACTCCATCTGTCATTTTTCTGCCCAACTCTGCAGCCTGCCTATAACCTCCTATAACCTTCGACAACCTGCAGCTCCATCCACAACTCCTCCAATCTTCGTGTCATCCGCAAACTTACTCACCCATCCTTCCGCCACGACATCCAGGTCATTTATAAAAATCACAGATTTTTCTTGGAGAAGACAATAAAAATAGGGCTGAAAGAGAAAACCAATCTGATATGTTTAAATGGCTGAGCTGACTCATAGAAACATAGAAAACCGACAGCACAATACAGGCCTTTCAGCCCACAATGCGGTGCCAAACATGCACTTACTCTAGGGTTACTCATAGACCTCTATTTTTTAAGCTCCATGTACCTATCCAGGAGTCTCTTAAAAGACCCTTTCATCTCTGCCTCCACCACCATTCCCGGCAGCCCATTCCACGCACTCACCACCCTCTGCGTAAAAACTTAGCCCTTATATCTCCTCTGTACTTACTTCAAAGCGCCTTAAAACTGTGCCTTCTCATGTCGCCACTCAGGCTCCTTTATTCCGTGGAAAACATTCCCGACCAATAGAACCATAGAACACTACAGCACAGCACAGGACTTCAGCCCTCCATGTTGTGCCGACCCATATAATCCTTTAAAAAAAGTACTAAACCCACGCTACCCCATAACTCTTCATTTTACTTTCATCCATGTTCCTGTCCAAGAGGCTCTTAAATACCCCTAACGTTTTAGCCTCCACCACCATCCCTGGCAAGTCATTCCACGTACTCACCACCCTCTGCGTAAAAAAACTTACCCCTTATATCTCCTCTGTACTTACTTCGAAGCGCCTTAAAACTGTGCCTTCTCTTGTAAGGCATTTCAGCCCTGGGAAAATGCCTCTGGCTATCCACATGAGCAATGCCTCACCTCATCTTGTACACCTCTATCAGATCACCTCTCATCCTGCGTCGCTCCAAGGAGAAAAGCCCAAGCTGAGGTCAGCAGGAGACGCTCATGGAGTGAGCACAGTTTCAGACTTGCTCCATAACCTTTACTTTTTTTAACCTATGATCATCCTTATTTAACTTACTTTTACCTACTCCAAAAGATTCTTGCAACCTTTTTGGACTTATCTCTAAGAGTCTATTGTGAATTTTGAAGAAATGAGTACAGAAATGGCTTTGAGATCTAAAGGGTGAGAACCTGGGAAAAATCCTAACGGGAACGGAAAGAAGAAAAAGACCGATCCTAAGCGCACTGAATTGACTTATGAAATGTTATTGGAGCTTTTAAATGAAAAATTTGAAGAACAATGACAAATTTTCAAACAAGATATAAAGGCTTTTCAGGATTCAGTAGTTAACCAGCAGCAAGCTCTAATCGCAACTTTGCAAGAGGACGCTTGGAAACAAGACTTGATAATCGAAAAACTGGAGCAGAAATTATCTTCGACGATTAAACAGGTGGAAACACTTAAAGCCAAGAGTGTCGACTTTGAAAATCGGCCCAGAAGACAGAACTTAAGCATACTTGGTCTCCCGGAAGGTATTGAACAAGGGGCCCCTCAAGATAATTTGCTCAACTTTTAAAGGATGCGTTCCCTTCTGTATTCCCAGACAGTCCTCCGTTACTTGATCGCGCTCACAGAATTATGCGTCGATCAAGTTCTTCAGCTAAACCACCGGATGTAATTATCCGATTTCACTATGTGCATGTTAAAGAGCAAATTATTCATGTGGCTCGGCGTGTAGGGCTGGTCAAATTCCAAGAATTCGATTAGTGGAGGATTTTAGTCCAGAGGTAATGAAGGCAAGGCTTCTTTTTAAACCTCTGATGTCCGAATGTTATGAGAAAAATCTAAAACCTGCGCTCTTATACCCTGCGAAGCTCAGAATCTCACCTCCCAATGCATCACGGCGTGATTTCCTTCCTACAACTGAAGCTCGAAGCTTTCTGAATGAGAACTACCCTACTGCTTCGGATTCCCGTCTCTAATAAATGAGTGACTTTGATTGTTACAAGATAGTTTTTGTTTCCAAAACCAGATTTTGTTTCTGGCTATTGGTGTACGTTTACTCTATATTTTATTCTCTAATTAACGTTTTTTTTCGACGTACCAATCTTTTTATTTTACTTACTTTAACCACTGTACTTTATATTTGGTCATTATTAATCCTTCGAAGGTGAATTTTTTATACTAAGATGGCGGTTTCTTCTCTAAAATATTTTTGGCTTTTTTTTATTTCGCCAATTTTTTTTCTCTTGTCTTCTTCCTATAATGCATTCCTTATCACAGTTTAATTTTTTTTTGTTTTATTTGGGTTTTAACCCGATTTATAAGTTACTAGTGATTATATTCTTTTTGTTTTTTTTTAACTAACAATTATACTAAGAAGATTGGTTTTAGTATAGTGATCATTTTTTTTCAGAGTTTGGGTGGATTTTTTTCCCCTTTATATACGGAGTTGCCTTCTGCTGATATGGGGATAGATTTAGTTTCATTCCTCTTTCTTCCCAGCCTTCTCCTGACTGGAGAGGAGCTTTCTCTTCTTGGGTGGGGAGTGAGGATTTTTTCTAAATCTAATATTCTTTTTATCAGTTTTTTTTAGTTTTTTCATTTGGGCTATTTTAAACTACTAAAATGTCCACGATGTCATCATTTCCGGGTCCGCCCCCTTATTTTTGTTCCTCTTCCGGGTGCATGAGTTCATAATTTGGTTAACCCTTTATATACCAAAGGGTTGATTTCAGAAATATGGCTCAGACCATTGATTTTGTCTCTTGGAATACTAATGGCTTAAACCATCCGATTAAACGGAAAAAGATTTTCAAAGTATTCCAAAGACTGAATGCACATATTATTTTTGTACAAAAAACTCATGAGGAAAGAGGACATTCATTGTTTTTTTTAGGTTTGGGGGGGTCAACAATACCATTTGAATTCGAATGCTAAAGTAAAGGGAGTTTCAATTTTTATTGACTCCTCTATTGCATTTGTCCAACACGATATTTTTTCGGATCCGAATGGTAGATTTTTGTTAATTACTGGGTTACTTTTTAACAAAAAGGTTGCTATGGTTAATGTTTATGCTTCAAATTTGGATTGTCCTGATTTTTTTAAGTCCTTATTTACTTCTCTACCTAATCTAAATGAATTTGGGTTAATAATGGGTGGTGACTTTAATTGTTGTTTAAATCCTTTGTTGGAAATATCTATATCTATTCAGACTTTACCTAGTATGTCGGCCACTTATATTAACTCTTTTTTGACTGATAATGGAATTTTTGATATTTGGAGATTTTGGCATTCTAAGGACAAAGAGTTTTCATTATCATTCTTACTCAAGAATTGATTATTTTTTTATTGACTCTTGTTTTATTCAATCGGTAATTGGTTGTAATTATGATATTATAGCCATCTCTGACCATGCTCCATTAAAATTTTCTATTAAATTTATGGATACAGCTTCTAGTGCTAGACAATGGCGATTTGATTCTACCTTACTGCATTATTCCAAATTTTATTTGGAATACCGGATTTTATTAAGTTTATGAAGGAACAGATCAATTTCTTCTTTTCAACTAATTCCACAGATGATATTTCTTGTGGAACACTTTGGGACACTTTTAAAGCATATATACGTGGACAGATTAAATCCTATTCTGTTGGTTTGAGAAAACGCATTAAGAAGGAAACTCTTTTATTGGTTGATAAAATTAAAGAGATTGACAAGAAATATTTGACTGTTCCTAGTAAGGAGTTTTACAAACAAAGGGTTGAACTTCAAATGGAACATAGTTTATTACTTACATCTTCGATTGAAAATCAATTAATGAAAACCAGATCTGATTTTTATATACATAGTGATAAATCGGGTAAACTGTTAGCTAGTCAATTGAAGAATGCTTTAGTTAAACACCAAATTATTAAGATTCGTCAGCAGAATGGGGATTTGACAGTTAACCATGATGAGATAAACAAATCTTTTCAAGATTTTTATACCTCCCTCTATCATTCTGAATTCCCTCATGATTATAATATCATGTATGATTTTCTTGGGAAATTGAATTTTCCAAAATTATCATCAGATGATCTTTCAATATTAGAAACTCCTATTACGGATGCAAAAATTAAAGGGGTTATTTCCTCTATGAATTCTGGGAAAGCACCAGCTCCAGATGGGTATACAGTAGAATTTTTAAAATGTTTTTCCTCAACTCTTTCTCCTTGGTTATGCAGGGTTTTTGAAGAAGCAATCAGATTGGGTAATCTGCCACAATCTTTTTATAGAGCTTCCATTTCTTTAATATTGAAGAAAGATAAAGACCCTACTGACTGTGCATCCTATAGACCAATATCCTTATTGAATGTAAATTCCAAGATCTTTTCCAAGTTACAGGCATCCAGGATGGAGAAGGTATTACCTCAAATTATCTCGGAAAATCAAACTGGTTTTATTAAAAATCGCTATTCTTTTTTCAATGTTAGGAGATTATTGAATATTGTTTATAATCCTTCACATAGCACTTCAGAATGTGTCATTTCATTAGATAAGGAGAAAGCATTTGATAGAGTTGAATGGCCATACCAATTTACTGTGCTTGAGAAGTTTAATTTTAGTCCAACATTTATTTCCTGGATTAAACTGATATATCATACTCCAGTAGCCTCGGTTTTTACTAACAATCAAAGATCTCCCTTTTTTCGTTTATTTTGGGGTACTAGACAAGGCTGTCCTCTTAGTCCATTATTACTTGATATTTCTTTAGAACCCTTGGCAATTGCTATCAGAGAATCACCAAACATTTTTGGCATTACTCGTGGGACGGATATGCATAAGTTATCATGATATGCAGATCATTTATTATTATTTATTTCTGATCCTGAGAAATCCATTCCTGCAGTTATATCATTGTTGGCTCAATTTAGTAATTTTTCCGGGTATAAATTAAATCTTAATAAGAGTGGATTGTCTCCTTTAAATAGACAGGTTCCAATTTATGGAAATTTACCTTTTAAATTAGTTAATGACTCTTTTATTTACTTAGGGATTAAAATCACAAAAAAATTATAAGGACTTATTTAAGGTTAATTTTTTACCCCTAATTGATCAGATTAAATGTTTGTTTACTAAATGGTCACCATTATCTTTATCTCTGATAGGTCGGATTAATGCTATTAAGATAGTTATTTTACCCAAGTTCTTATTTATATTTCAAGCGGTACCAATTTTTATTCCGAAATCTTTTTTTGCTACTGTTGATTCAAAAATTTCCTCATATATATGGCAGAATAAAAATCCTAGATTAGGTAAAAGATATTTATAGAAGGCAGTGAAGGAAGGTGGATTGGCATTGCTTAATTTTAAATTTTTTTATTGGGCAGTCAATATCCGATATTTGATATGTTGGTTAAGGGATTGGGATTTATCCTTTAGCCCTCATTCGGTTAACCTGGAAATTAAATCTGCACAAGGATTTTCACTGGGTTCTATTTTAGGGTCTTCTCTTCCCTTTGCTCTTTCTAAATTGCAGAAACGAATTGACAATCCAATAGTTAAACTTACTTTACGTATATGGTATCAATTTCGGAAAATTTTTGGGTTGACTCAGATTGTTTTAAATATCCCTATTGTATCCAATTGCTTTTTTATCCTTCTATTATAGTCCAAGCTTATTCAGTTTGGAAGACTAAAGGATTACTACGATTTTCTGATTTATTTTTGGATAATTGTTTTATGTCTTTTGAACAATTATCTAATAAATATAATTTGCCTAGATTTCATTTTTTTTTTAGATATTTACAGATTAGGAATTTCTTAAATACTGTACTTCCTACCATTCCAAATCTTGTGTATTCCGGTATTTTGGAGAATTTGCTAGAACTAAATCCTTCTCAGAAAGGGGTAATATCAAAACTCTACAATATAATTATGAAGATACGTTCAGAGCCCTTCTATAAGATTAAAAATGATTGGGAAAGAGAACTTAACCTTACTATCCCGAATTGAGAATTGGGATAAAATTCTTCAATTAGTTAATTCATCATCTATATGTGCTAAATATTCATTAATACAGTTTAAATTTGTGCACAGGGCTCATATGTCCAAGGATAAATTGGCGCATATTTATTCCTATATAAATCCTATTTGTGACAGATGTCATTCTGAGGGAGCGTCTTTAACTCATATGTTTTGGTCTTGTCCGCTTTTGAAAAAATATTGGAAAGACATTTTTGATATTATTTCCATGGTATTGAACATTCATTTACAACCTCATCCTATTACTACAATTTTTGGTTTACCAATGATGCACTCAGTCCATTTTTTCTCTTCTGCTTGTCGAATGATTGCATTTCTTACATTAATGGCTAGAAGATCTATTTTGTTGAATTGGAAGGAAATTAATCCTCCTACCATATTTCATTGGTTTTCTCAAACTATGTTATGTCTAAATTTAGAAAAAATTATAAGTGTTGTATTTGATACTTCTATTAAATTTGAAAAGAAATGGAGACCATTGATTAATTATTTTCATATGATGTAATGTGACCCTGTTCCAAGCCTATTTGTTTTTCCAGTTTTGATTTTACTTATGCTGAAAGGATTGGAGTTGATGACACTGATGATTTAGTATTTTTGTTAGATATTATAAACAGCCCTTTTTTCATTAATTTTTTCCTTTTTTTCTTTTTTCATTTTTTCCTTATTAGTTATTAGGTTGTTAGATTAGTTTTTCTAGCATAATTTTTTTCTTTTTCCCTTTTCTGTTTTTTAAAATATATATTATGATTATACCTAGGTTTGCTTTGTTTATATGTTACTTGTATCGTCCATGATTTGGGAAGACTCATTTATATTGTAACTATTGGTTATGTATCCTTTCATGTTCAGTTTAAATTTGTATGGTTGTAATCCCATTATCTATGTATTAATCTTATTATGTTATATTAATAATAATAATGTTTGAAAAAGAAAGAAAGAAAGAAAAGCCCAAGTTCACTCAACCTATTCTCATAAGGCATGCTCCCCAATCCAGGCAACATCCTTGTAAATCTCCTCTGCACCCTTTCTGTAGTTTCCACGTCCTTCCTGTAGTCAGGTGACCAGAACTGAGCACAGTACTCCAAGTGGGGTCACATCAGGGTCCTATATAGCTGCAACATTACCCCTCAGCTCTTAAACTCAGTCCCACAGTTGATGAAGGCTGATGCACCGTATGGCTTCTTGACCACAGAGTCAATCTGTGTAGCAGCTTTGAGTGTCTTATGGACTCGAACCCCAAGATCCCTCTAATCCTCCACACTGCCAAGAGTCTTACCATTAATACTATATTCTGCCATCGTACTTGACCTACCAAAATGAACCACTTCACACTTATCTGGGTTTAACTCCATCTGCAACTTCTCAGCCCAGTTTTGCATCTTATCAATGCCCGGCTGTAACCTCTGACAGGCCTACACACTATCCGCAACACCCCCAACATTTGTGTCATCAGCAAATTTACTAAACCATTATTCCATTTCCCTTCCAAGTCATTTATAAAAATTACAAAGACTAGAGGTCTCAGAACAGATCCCTGAGGCACGCCATTGGACACTGACCTTCATGCAGAATATAACCCATTTACAACCACTCTTTGCCTTCTGTGGTCAAACCAATTCGGGATCCACAAAGCAATGTCCCCTTGGATACCATGCCTCCTTAACCTCTCTGTGAGCCTTGCATTGAATACCTTATCAAATTCCTTGCTGAAATCTATATACACTACATCTCCCTGTCTACCTTTATCAATGTGTTTAGTCACATCTTCAAAAAATGCAGTCAAGCTCGTAAGGCACAACCATCCTTTCACAAAGTCATGCTGACAATTCCTAACCATATTAGCCTCTCCAAATGATCATAAATCCTGCCTCTCAGGATCTTCTCTATCAAATTACCAACCACTGAAATAAGACTCACTGGTCTATAATTTCCTGGGCTAACCTTTCTCCCTCTCTTGAATACGGGAACAATATCTGCAACACTTAACCCTCCAGAATCTCTCCTGTTCTCATTGACGATGCGAAGATCATCGTCATAGGCTCAGCAATCTCCTCCTTCACCTCCCACAGTATCCTTGGGCAGATCTCATCCTGTTCCGGTGACTTATCCAAATGAATGCTTTCCAAAAGCTCCAGAACATCCTCTTCCTTAATATCTACATGCTCAAGCTTTTCAGTCTACTGGAAGTCATCCCTACATTCACCAAGATCCTTTTCCATAGTGAATACTGAAGCAAAGTATTCATTAAATGCCTCTGCTATCTCGTCTGGTTCCACACACCCTTTTCCATTGTCGCACTTGATTGGTCCTACTCTCTCACATCTTATCCTCTCCTCTTGTTCCTCACATATTTGTAGAATGCCTTGTGGTTTTCCTTAATCCTGTTCACCACGGCCTTCTCCTGACCCATTCTGACTCTGCTAATTTCATGCTTCAGCTCCTTCCTGCTAGCCTTATAACCTGCTAGATCTCTATCATACTTAGCCATAAAAGTTAATTTCTTTATGTGGAGGATAGTGAGCTGCCTAAGAAAGTGGTTGAGTTCATGCATTTGTAATATTGAAGAGGTATTTAAATGGGTACATGGAAGGAAAGGTGTTGAAGGACTATGAGTCAAATGCAGCAGCTGGAACTAGCAGGGAAGTTGTTGTCAGCATGGACCATTGGGCCCAAAGGGCCTATATCCATACTCTGTTACTCAATGGTTCTATGAAATAAAAACTTAAAATGCTTAAAATCCTCAAATGGACACATGGCATCTCTGTAAAGAGAAACAGAGTTGAGGGAGGTCAAAGATAGTTTAAAAGCAAAAGAGAAGGCAGGAAGTCTGCAAAAGGACTAGGACAGATTTGGAGAATGGACAAAAAAGAGGCAGATGGAACGCAGTGTAGGGAAGTCTATGGCCATGCACTTTGGTAGAGAGTATAAAGGCACAGACTGTTCTCTAAACAAAGAGAGAATGAAAATGCAAGAGGATTCCCTGAATGCTAATTTGCTCTATGAGTCAATAGTGGAGGAGGGAAATGCAATGTTAGCAATCAATTCAAGAGGACTAGAGTGTAATCAGAATAGAATGAGAATCAGGTTTGTATCATAGAACCATAGAACACTACAGCACAGTACAGGCCCTTCAGCCCTCCATGTTGTGCCGCCCCATATAATCCTTAAAAAAAATACTAAAACCACACTTCCCCATAACCCTTCATTTTTCTTTCATCCATGTTCCTGTCCAAGAGGCTCTTAAATACCCCTAATGTTTTAGCCTCCACCACCATCCCTGGCAAGTCATTCCATGCACTCACCAACCTCTGCGTAAAAAACTTACCCCTTATATCTCCTCCGTACTTACTTCGAAGCGCCTTAAAACTGTGCCTTCTCATGTAAGGCATTTCAGCCCTGGGAATATGCCTCTGACTATCCACACGATCAATGCCTCGCCTCATCTTGTACACTTCTATCAGGTCACCTCTCATCCTCTGTCGCTCCAAGGAGAAAAGCCCAACTTCACTCAACCTATTCTCATAAGGCATGCTCCCCAATCCAGGCAACATCCTTGTAAATCTCCTCTGAATCCTTTCTATGGTTTCCACATCCTTCCTGTAGTCAGGTGACCAGAACAGAGCACAGTACTCCAAGTGGGGTCACACCAGGATCCTATTTAGCTGCAACATTACCCCTCAGCTCTTAAACTCAGTCCCACAGTTGATGAAGGCCAGTGCACCATATGACTTCTTGACCACAGAGTCAATCTGCGTAGCAGCCTTGAGTGTCTTATGGAATCGAACCCCAAGATCACTCTGATCCTCCACACTGCCAAGAGTCTTACCATTAATACTATATTCTGCCATCGTACTTGACCTACCAAAATGAACCAATTCACACTTATCTGGGTTTAACTCCATCTGCCACTTCTCAGCCCAGTTTTGCATCTTATCAATGCCCGGCTGTAACCTCTGACAGGCCTCCACACTATCCACAACATCCCCAACATTTGTGTCATCAGCAAATTTACTAACCCATTCCTCCACTTCCCTTCCAAGTCATTTATAAAAATCACAAAGACTAGAGGTCCCAGAACAGATCCCTGAGGCACGCCATTCAACACTGACCTTCATGCAGAATATGACCCGTTTACAGCCACTCTTTGCCTTCTGTGGTCAAACCAATTCTGGATCCACAAAGCAATGTCCCCTTGTATACCATGCCTCCTTAACCTCTCTATGAGCCTTGCATTGGGTACCTTACCAAATTCCTTGCTGAAATCCATATACACTACATCTCCCTCTCTACCTTTATCAATGTGTTTAGTCACATCCTCAAAAAATGCAGTCAAGCTCGTAAGGCACAACCATCCTTTCACAAGATCATGCAGACAATTCCTAATCATATTAGCCTCTCCAAATTATCATAAATCCTGCCTCTCAGGATCTTCTCTATTAAATTACCAACCACTGAAGTAAGACTCACTGGTCTACAATTTCCTGGCTATCTCAACTCCCTTTCTTGAATCAGGGAACAATATCTGCAACACTCCAACCCTCTGGAATCTCTCCTGTTTTCATTGACAATGTGAAGATCATCGCTAGAGGCTCAGCAATCTCCTCCTTTGCCTCCCACAGTATCCTGGGGCAGATCTCTTCCAGTTCCGGTGACTTACCCAACTGGATGCTTTCCCAAAGCTCAAGATCATCCTCTTCCCTAATATCTACGTGCTCAAGCTTTTCAGTCTACTGGAAGTCTTCCCTACAATCACCAAGATCCTTTTCCATAGTGAATACTGAAGCAAAGTATTCATTAAATACCTCTGCTATCTCCTCTGGTTCCACACACACTTTTCCACTGTCGCACTTGATTGGTCCTACTCTCTCACATCTTATCCTCTTGTTCGTCACATATTTGTAGAATGCCTTGTGGTTTTCCTTAATCCTGTCTGCCAAGGCCTTCTCCCGACCCATTCTGGCTCTGCTGATTTCATACTTAATCTCCTTTCTACTAGCCTTATAACTTTCTAGATCTCTATCATACCTAGTTTTTTGAATATTTCGTAAGCTCTTCTTTTATTCTTGACTAGGTTTACAACAGCCTTTGTACACCACAGTTCCTGTACCCTACCAGACATTCCCTGTCTCTTTGTAATGTATCTATGCAGAACCCCACAAAAATGTCCTCTGAACATTTCCAACATTTCTTTTGTACATTTCCCTGAGAACATCTGTTTTCAATTTATGCTTCCAAGTTCCTGCCTGGTAGCCTCTTAATTCCCCTTACTCCAATTAAACTCTTTCCTAACTTGTCTGCTCCTATCCCTCTCCAATGCTATGGGAAAGGAGATAGAATTGTAATCACTATCTCCAAAAAGCTCTCCCACTGAGGGATCTGACACCTGAACAGGTTAATTTCCCAGCACCAGATCTAGTACAGCCTCTCCTCTTGTAGGCTTATCTACATTTTGTGTCAAAAAACCTTCCCAAACATAACTAACATATTCTACCCCATCTAAAACCCTCGCTCTAGGGAGATGCCAATCTATATTTTGGAAATTAAAGTTTCCCACAACAACAAGCATGATATTAACACATCTTTCCAGAATCTGTCTCTCTATCTGCACCTCAATATCCTTGTTACTATTGGGCGGTCTATAAAAAACACCCAGTAGAGTTATTGACCCCTTTCTGTTCCTAACTTCCACCCACAGAGAGTCCGTAGACAATTCCTCCAAAACTTCCTCCTTTTCTGCAGCCGTGATCAATAGTGCCACGCCCCCACCTCTTTTGCCTCCCTCCCTGTCCTTTCTCAAACATCAAAAGCCTGGTACCTGAAGTAACTATTTCTGCCCCTGAGCCATCCAAGTCTCTGTAATGGCCAAAACATCATATCTCCAAATACTGATCCACGCTCAAAGTTCATCCACTTTGTTCATAATACTCCTTGTATTAAAATAGACAGATCTCAAATCAACGGTCTGAGCATGTCTCTTCTCTATCACCTGATTATCCTCCCTGTTGCACTGTCTCCAAACTTTCCCTATTTGTCAGCCAACCCCCTCTTCCTCCGTCACTTCAGTTCTTTTCCCACCCCTCAGCAATTCTAGCTTAAACTCTTCACAATAGCTTTTGCAAAACTCCCCGCCAAGATATTGGTCCTCCTGGGATTCAAGTGCAACCCGTCCATTTTGTACACGTCACACATGACCAAAAAGAGGTCCCAATGATCCAGAAATCTGAATCCCTGCCCTCTGCTCCGATCCCTAAGCCACGCATTTACACTCCATCTCATGCTATTTCTATACTCTCTGTTACATGGCACAGGCAGTAACCCTGAGATTACTGTCTTTGAGGTCGTGCTTATCAACTTCTTTCCTAACTCCCTGTAGTCTGTTTTCAGGACCTCCTCCTTTTTCCTACCTAGGTCGTTAGTACCAATATGTACCACAACCTCCGGCTGTTCTCCTTCCCACTTCAGGATATCATGGACGCAATCAGAAACGCCTCGGACCCTGGCATCTGGGAGGCAACATACCTCCTTGTTTCTTTCCTGCATCCACAGAATCACCTTTCTGACCCCCCCATAACTATAGAGTCCCCTATAACTGCTGCCATCCTCTTCCTTTCCCTACACCTCTGAGCCACAGGGCCAGACACTGTGCCAGACACAGCCACTGTTGCTTCCCCCAAGTAGGTTATCTCCCCCACAGTACTCAAACAGTACGTATTGTTAAGGGGGACACCCACTAGTACTCTTTAGCATCTTCCTTTTGCCCTTCCCTCTCCTGGCTGATACCCACTTATGTGTCTCCCAAGGCCTCGATTTGACGACCTGCCTATAGCTCCTTCACTCTCACTCTCACCCCCTCACTCTCCCTGACCAGACGAAGGTTATCGAGCTGCAACTCCATTTCCCTAACGCGGTTCTGAAGGAGTTGCAGATCGATGCACCTGGCACAGATGTGACCGTCCGGGAGGCTAGGAGTCTCCACGACTTCCCACATCTGACACCGAGCACAGAACACCGGCCTCACACACATAGTTCCTGTCTGTATTCTACACAGAAAACCTACCTGCCTTCGACCCATATTCGCCGAAGACCCGTTGAGCCAAAGCCTTCCCACTCTGTCGCCCGCTCCTCCCACTCCCGCTCTATAAAGCTGACTTCTTTTAAACTCTTCTCGCTGTTCTCACTGGCTGACTCAATGGATCGAATGGCCTAATCCTGCACAGATGTCTTGTCTTCTTACGGCTGGGAGAGCGATTGCAGTCGGTAAATGTACAGAGAAACTTTTTAATCGATTAACCTAACCTGCGCTAAAGGAGTTATCAGAAGGAGAAATAGTGAACGAAAGAGTTGATGTAAGGAGAAGGTTTGCGGGTGGTTTGTAACTAGTACTGGGTTAGTTATGGCACTTGGATGTTTACAAAAAGTGGGTCCTGGGCATTGAAAAAGATGTGCACTGCCTAGGCACCATGGTAGCCTAGCGATTAGCGCGACTCTATCACAACTCCGGGTTTTGTCAGGGGTGGCTGGGCCTACCTCGCCGTGTATCGCTCAATAAACAAAAAAATATCAAGGTTCCCAACGGAAGCTAATGTAAGCGGATATTTACTGACAGGTTCTGCCCAGTTGGAATCATTAAAACCACGTTAATAGGGAAAGATGAAGAGATTCACAGACATGTTGCAGACGGCATTCGGATCATTAAACATCCCACCCAACGGAAGGTACAGAGTACACATTCGGAGCGACGGGAGACAGGAGGCACCAGATTAGACAAAGTGAAGGCCAAGAAGATGAAAACAGGGGTGCCTGGGTGCATTATCTCCATGGACTCCTGCCGTCTGAAGGCGCCGAGCCACACCCCTCCCTCCACTCACTGAAGCCACTTGCTCCAACTCTGGTGTTAGGCGGGAAAGTTCGGGAATTTCACAAAACAGCGATAAAGGATAGGATAAATATTTTAAATATGTTGACATATGATTGAAAAGTCAGCTGGCAGGAGATGATTAATCTGGGGAAGTTTCGGGAGGGAACGGGACCGGATCGGTTAGTGTAACGCTGTCATAGCGGCAGCGACCCAGGTTAAATTCCGCCGTTGTTCTGAAAGGGATTTGTACGTTGTTCCTGTGACCGCGTGGGTTTCCTCTGGCTGCTCCGGTTTCCTCCCACGTTCAAAACACGTTCGGGTTAGCAGCCGCCCAAAGCAACACACACAAAATGCTGGAGAAACTCAGCAGGCCAAGCAGAGTTTCCGGAAAAGAGTAAATAGTCGGCTTTTCGGGCCAAAACCTTTTCCAAGACTGGAAAGGAAGGGGAGAAGTCAGCGTGAGAAGTCCTTCGGCATCTGAAAATTTCTTCTGTTTGCGGGTTGGTAGGTTAATTGATCACATGGATGTAATTGTATGGCCCGGGCTTGTTGGCCCCAAAAGGCCTGTTACTGTGACGTATTTCTTCATGTTAAGCGAGAGCAAGTTTGAACCCCAAAAAACTCGTCTAATGAACTGTTGTGCAATTCTACCAAAATCTCATTTCATGCAGAGGAAGTAATAGTGTGTCGTTTTCAAATGGGTTTGGAAGGCGTGGTCTGTGACACGTTGACAGAAAGTGGGACGTGAAGCGTGGTGTTATTTATAACTAGCCAGGCCACATCTAAATCTGTGTCACATTCAGTCACAACTCGACAAACAACATGCGGCTGGGTTGCGTGGCTTTTGTGATACTTTTTCTCCGTTAGTTGATTGATTTTCATCCACTTACACTCGGTTTGTTTCAGTCTTTCAAACATGTTATGACTTTGATTTCTGTTTCCACAGGCAGATGCCTCGGTGCTGAATTGATACAGTCTCCGATGTCCATCACCCGAAATGAGGACAAAATGGCTAGAATGACCTGTGATCTGGGCACAGCGAACACGGAGTATATCCACTGGTATCGGCAGCCAGATGGGCAACGCCCGGTCAGGATCCTTTATTATAATAAAGGGAGCACCGTACGCGATGATGGATTTGATGACAGATTTACAGCGAGGATGGTTGGTCAAAAGCAGTATTATCTAATTGTGAAGCGTCTCCAGAAAGGGGATTCCGGCACCTATTACTGTGCCTATTGGGACCCACACAGTGAAACTGCAACGGGTGCCGCTGACGAAAACTCTTCCTCAGCTTAGTGGCCGCACGAATCATTTCGGACTCAGCGAATTCGCAGCTTCTGCCATAAACTCCATCACCTTTCTTCGGATAAAGAACTCTATCCAATTCTACGAAAGTTACCGGATCAGCGTCATCGACAGTTTATACATTTCCACCCATGGCTCGAGAACAGGGAGTTGGGAGAATATTTCCCCAGGGTAGGAGAGCCCAGACTAGAAAGGATAACTTTAAAGTGTGAGGGGAAAGATCTATAAGAGACCTGTGTGGTATGATTTTCAGGGAAAGGGCGGTGGGTACAGGCAACAAATTGCCAGAAGAAGAGTTAGAGGTAGGGACCATCCAGAGATTTAAAAGTCATTTGGGCATCTACATGGATAAGAAAGGTTCCGAGAAATACGGGGTTAAATGCATGTAAACAGGGCTGGTTTCCGTGGGTAACTTGCTCGGTAAGGACGAGTTGGGCCGAAGGGCCTGATTCTGTGCTGTACATCTCACTGGCTCGTAGAATTACTTCAGATCTCTGCACGGTCGCCACTCAGGCTCCTTTATTCCGTGGAAAACATTCCCAACCTATCCGACCTCGAAAACTAAAATCCTCTAATCCCAGAATCATACCTTCTGCGTCCTCTCTAGTTCAATTACAAACAAATATTTAAGCAATAAACACCGAGAAAATGAGGCATAAAAACCTTGAAAGTCAGTCCATATGTTGTGGGAACATTTCAGTGATGGGGCAAGTGTAGTCATACCTTTTGGTACAAGAGCCTGATTGTAGAGGGTTAATACCTGTTCCTGAACCTGGTGGTGTGAGTTTTGTAGCTCCTGTACGTGCTTCCTGACGGGAACAGTGAGAAGAGAGCATGATCTGCAATGTGGAGGGGTGTGGGGTGCAATGTGCAGGGAGGTGGTGCGGGAGGAGCAGAGGGATCTGGGCGTACATGTCCACAGATCCCTGAAAGTTGCCTCACAGGTAGATAGGATATTTCAGAAAGTTTATGGGGGGTTAGCTTTCATAAGTCGAGGGATAGAGTTTAAGAGTCGCGGGGTAATTATGCAGCTCTATAAAACTCTGCTTAGGCCACACTTAGACCACTAGACCACCACTTAGACCAGTACTGTGTCCAGTTCTGGTCGCCTCACTATAGGAAGGATGTGGAAGCATTGGAAAGGGTACAGAGGAGATTTACCAGGATGCTGCCTGGTTTAGAGAGTATGGATTATGATCAGAGATTAAGGGAGCTAGGGCTTTACTCTTTGGAGAGAAAGAGGATGAGAGAAGACATGAAAGAGGTGTACAAGATATTAAGAGGAGTAGATAGAGTGGATAGCCAGCACCTCTTCCCCAGGGCACCACTGCTCAGTACAAGAGGATATGGCTTTAAGGTAAGGGGAGGGAATTTCAAGGGGATATTAGAGGAAAGTTTTTACTGGTCGTGGAATGCACTGCCTGAGTCAGTAGGGGAGGCAGATACACTAGTGAAATTTAAGAGTCCACTAGACAGGTATATGGAGGAATTTAAGGTGGGGGGGGGGTTATATGAGAGGCAGGGTTTGAGGGTCGGCACAACATTGTGAGCCAAAGGGCCTATAATGTTCTATGTTCTAACATGTTCATCCATTATTATTCCACAGCTTCACGGAGATTGCCTTGGCAGATGAGCTTTCCATATGTCATCTGAGCATCCCTGATGAGTAATGTATGAGTACTCCCTCCTGCTTTAATACCACCTTCTCTGTCATGTCTAAATCAGTGGATTGCCAGTACATTGGGCTGTCAGTCCTGCCCCTCCTGTAACCATGTCTCAATAATGGTTTCAACATCGTAAGTACACACATGGATCCATTCTCTATGTACATCAATTTTACCTACAACTGTCCCTGTTTTGCAATAGATGCAACTCAGAACATTTATCCACCCTGCTCAAACTTGCAGTTTCCATTTCTGCTTAAAAACAAGAAATTCCGCAGATGCTGGAATTCCAAAGCAACACCCAGAAAATCTTTGCTTGTGGTCCTAACATCTATTTTCACTCAACCACTTCATTGTTGTCCTACCACTCTGGATACTACCCCTCTGAAACACTAGTTTCAACACCTCACACCACCCTAAGCAGGATCAGTAAACCTTCCTAAATTGATATTTGTCCTTCTCCAGTTTGGGTGAAAACTGTCCTATTTGCACGGATCCCAGCTACCCTGGAAGAGAGTGCAGGGATCCAAAAAATCTGAAGCCCTCTCCCATCGACCATCTGCTTGGCCACATGTTAAACTGCACTGTCTTCCTTGCTTTTTGCCTCACTAGCATGGATAGCAATCCTGAAGTCACCACCTTGGAGGTCCTGTCTTCTAACTTTGCACCTAACTCCCTGAATACATTTTGCAGGTCCCCGTCACTTTTCCTGCTTATATCATTCATACCAATGAGTTCCATGACTTAAGGCTTCTCAGCCTCCCCCTTAAGATAGCTATGGACTCAATACAAGATATCTCTGATCCTCTACACCTGGAATGCAATATACCTCCTGTGGTAGGTTATCTCCATAAAACAATCTAAACTGATAACCTTGTTGAGGGTAATGGCCACAGGGGTATTCTGCCAATTCCCTTTCCCACTCTTGATGATCACCCGGCTACCTTTTTCTAGCAACATAGCGGTAACGGCCTCTCTGTAACTCCTATCAACCCCTCATTTTTCTGAATGATCTGAAGGTTATCTAGCATAGATCCAATTCCCTAACACAGTTTGTAAAGAGCTGCAACTGGATACACTTATCACAGATATAGACATCTCCCTAGCTTCCCACCTCATGCAAGAGGAGCACACCACTGCTCTAGGTTCTAAACCCACTGTTCTGTCGGTAGAAAAATAGAGTAAGAAGTTAAATGAACTTAAACTCAGGGAAGTTTATAAAATCGTGAGGGGTATAAAAGGATCATAGCCTTTTCCCCAGGTTTGGAGAATCCAAATCTGAAACAAGGCAACAGGGAAGAGATTTAAAAGAGACCTAAAAGTTAATTTCTTTATGCAGAGGATAGTGAGTTGCCTGAGGAAGTGGTTGAGACGGGTGCATTTGCAATATTTCAGAGGTATTTGCATGGGCACATGGAAGGAAAGGGCTTGAAGGGCCATGAGTCAAATGCAGCAACTGGATCTAGCAGGTTAGCATGGACCATCAGGGCTGAAGGGCCTATATCCAGGCCATGTTACTCTAAGGAAGTGATATGTGTGAGAGGCCAGTTTTCTGCGCTCAGTGTTAGATGTGGGGAGTCCTGGAGTCTCCCAGCCTCCCAGACGGCCATATCTGCCCCAGGTGTGTCGAGCTGCAGCTCCTGAGTGACCGAGTTAGGGACCTGGAGGGGCAGCTCGATAACCTTCACCTGGTCAACGAGAGCGAGGAGGTGATGGAAAGGAGTTATAGGCAGGTGGTCACACCAGGGCCACGTGAGACAGACAGCTGGGTCACAATCAGGAGAGAAAACGGGAAGAGTCAGGTACTAGAGAGTACACCTGTGGCTGTACCCCTTGACAATAAGTTCTCCTGTTTCAGTACTGTTGAGGGGGACAGCCTACCTGGGGGAAGCAGCAGTGGTCGTGCCGCTGGTACAGAGCCTGGCCTTATAGCTCAGAAGGGAAAGGCAGGGAAGAGCAAGACAGTAGTGATAGGAGACTCTATAGTTAGGGGGTCAGACAGGCAATTCTGTGGACGCAGGAAAAAACTCAGATGGTAGTTTGACGACCAGGTTCCAGGGTCCAGTATGTTTTGGATTGCGTCCAAAATATCTGCAGTGGGAGGGAGAACAGCCAGAGGTTGTGGTACATATTGGTACCAATGACATAGGTAGGAAAAGGGAAGAGGTCCTGAAAAAAGATGACAGGGAATTAGGAAGGAAGTTGAGAAGCAGGACCACAAAGGTTATAATCTCAGGATTACTGCCTGTACCACATCACAGTGAGAATAGAAATAGGATGAGGTGGAGGATAAATGCGTGGCCGAGTGATTGGAACAGGGAACAGGGATTCAGAATTCCAGATCACTGGGACCTCTTTTGGGGAAGGTGTGACCTGTACAAAAAGGACAGGTTGCACTTGAATCCCAGGGGCACCAATATCCTGGTGGGGATGTTTGCTCAGGCTACTGGGGAGAGTTTAAACTAGAATTGTTGGGGGTGGGAGCTGAACTGAAGTGACTGGGGAAGAGGAGGTTAGCTCACAAATAGAGGAAGCTTGTAGACAGTGCGAGAGGGAGGATATCCAGGTGATAGAGAAGGGACGTGCCCAGACTGAAGGTTTGAGATGTGTCTATTTTAATAGAAGGAGTGTTGTTAACAATCCAGATGAGTTTAGAGCATGGATCAGTACTTGGAGATATGATGTGCTGGCATGGCGCTGTTGAACAGAGATAGTGTCACGGCTGCAAAAAAGGTGGACGCCATGGAGGGATTGTTATGGAGTCTCTGTGGGTGGAGGTTAGGAACAGGAAGGGGTCAATAACTTTACAGTGTGTTTTTTATAGGCTGAACAATAGTAACAGGGAAATCGAGGAGCAGATAGGGAAACAGATCCTGGAAAGATGTAATAATAACAGAGTTGTCATGATGGAAGTTTTTATTTTCCCTAGAGCAAGGGGTTTAGATGGGGTAGAGTTTGTTAGGTGATTTCTGGAACGTTTCTTAACACAATATGTAGATAAGTCTACAAGAGGAGAGGCTGTACTTGATCTGGTATTGGGAAATGTACCTGGTCAGTTGTCAGGTTTCTCAGTGGGAGAGCATTTTGGAGATAGTGATCATAATTCTGTCTCCTTTACAATAGCATGGAGAGAGATAGGAACAGACAAGTTACAAAGTGTTTAATTGGAGTAAATGGTATTATCAGGCTATCGGGTAGGAAATTGGAGGCTTAAATTGGAATCAGATGTTCCCAGGGAAATGTACGGAAGAAATGTGGCAAATATTCAGGGATATTTGTGAGCAGTTCTGCATAGGTATGTTCTGATCATACAGGGAAGTTATGGCAGGGTACAAGAAGCATGGTGTACAAAGGCTGTAATAAATATAGTCAAGAAGAAAGAAAAGCTTACAAAAGGTTCAGAGAGCTAGATAATGTTAGAATAAAAGAATAGAAGAATAAAAGGCTAATAGGAAGGTGCTTAAGAAGGAAATTAGGAGAGTTAGAAAGGGCCATGACAAGGCCTTGACAGGCAAGATTAAGGTAAATCCCAAGGCATTCTACAAGTATGTGAAGAGCAAGAGGATAAGACGTGAAAGATAGGATCTATCAAGTGTGATTGTGAGAAAGTGTGTATGGAACCTGAGGAAATAGCAGAGGTACTTAATGAATACTTGACTTAAGTATTCACTATGGAAAAGGATCTTGGTGATTGCAGTGATGACTTTCAGCAGACTGAAAAGCTTCAGCATATAGATATTAAGAAAGAGGATGTGCTGGAGCTTTTGGAAAGCATCAAGTTGGATAAGTCACCAGGAGCAGATGAGATGTACCCCAGGCTACGGTGGGAGGCCAGGGAGGAGATTGCTGAGCCTCTGGCTATGATCTTTGCATCATCAATAGGGATGGGAGAGGTTCCAGAGGATTGGAGGTTTGTGAATGTTGTTCCTTTATTCAAGAAAGGGAATAGAGAAATTATAGACCAGTGAGTCTTAACTCAGTGGTTGGTAAGTTGATGGAGTTCAACCCAGAAAAGTGTGAAGTGGTTCATTTTGATTCGTCAAATATGATGGCAGAATATAGTGTTATGATCCCAGCCCCCTCCCTTGTGAGAATCGCAAGAGCACCCATCGAAAGGGGGGGGGGTCAGTAGACCCAGTCGGGGGGGGAGGGGGGGGAGGGGGGAGAGAGAGAGAGAGAGAGAGAGAGAGAGAGGGAGGGGGAGGGGGAGGGGGAGGGGGAGAGGGAGAGGGAGAGGGAGAGGGAGAGGGAGAGGGAGAGAGAGGGGGGGGGGGAGAGAGAGAGAGAGAGAGAGAGAGAGACGGACACGAAATTGCAGGTACCACCAGGGATACAGAATAAAGACAACAGCAACTATTGTCTCATGGAGACCACGGGAAAACCCCTCGGGCAAGGTGGGCTGGTTGCATCATCCCAACCTGATTGACACCTGCGACCCCGTGAGGAAGTATAAAGGAGAGTCTCAGGGGGACAGCCCCCTCAGATGCACCAAGAAGACACGAGAGTGTTCCCGCAGCAGCGGGAAGCCATTCTGAAGGAAGCCACGTGCGTTAGATTCCGGGATTGGAATCTGTGGCTGGAATCACAGAAAACCGCTTTTAACTAACATCTGGGCGAGGAAACCAACGCTCCCCCGATTTCACGGAAGATTCATCAAGACTCGGCAAGTTCTTTCTCTTCTTCCCCAATCTCTCTCTCTCTGTCGCCCCACGTAAAACCCAACGATTTTCAAAGGGCTGAGGCCGGCAGCCTTCTGAGTGACTTTTATATTTCCAGCGGACAATCTATTAACCCCTAGGCATCAGCAGAGCTCACTTCTTAATGATGATTATTAATATACCCGCGCTTTAGATTGAGTGTTGATAATGTGCACCATCTGAATGTATGTATTAACCCTACTTTTGTGTCCCTTTACGAATAAGACGTTTGAAAATAGTGACAACAGACTTCAACAGACCTCTCTATCTTTGCTGGTAAGTTATCCAGTTATGGGATTCGTAACAATAGTATTAATGTTAAGTCTCCTGGCAGTTTGGAGGATCAGAGGGTTCTTGGAGTCTGGGTCCATAGGACGCTCAAAGCAGCTCTGCAGGTTGACTCTGTGGTTAAGAAGGCTTATGGTGTACTGGCCTTCATCAATTGTGGAACTGAATTTAGCAGCCAAGGGGTAATGTTGCAGCTATATAGGAACCTGGTCAGACCCCACTTGGAGTACTGTGCTCAATTCTGGTCGCCTCACTACAGGAAGGATGTGGAAGCCATAGAAAGGATGCAGAGGAGATTTACCAGGATGTTGCCTGGATTGGGGAGCATGCCTTATGAGAATAGGTTGAGTGAACTCGGCCTTTTCTCCTTGGTGCAAAGGAGAACAAGAGGTGCACAACATGATGAGAGGCATTGATTATTTGAATAGTCAGAGGCTTTTTCCCAGGGCTGAAATGGTTGCCAAAAGAAGACACAGGTTTAAGGTGCTGGGGAGCAGGTACAGAGGAGATGCCAGGAGTCAGGTTTTTACTCAGAGAGTGCTGAGTGCATGGAATAGGCTGCCAGCAACAGTGGTGTAGACGGATACAATAGGGGCTTTTAATAGACTTTTAGATAGGTACATACAGCTTCATAAAATACAGGGCTCGAGGTAGGCCTAGTAATTTCTATGCTAGAACTGTATTGTGCTGCAGGTTTTCTATGTTTCTATGATTCTATGAAATAAAAACATAAAATGCTGAAAATACTCAAATAGACAAATGGCACCTGTGTAAAGAGAAACAGAGTTAAGGGAAGTCAAAGATAACATAAAAGAAAAAGAGGGGGCAGGAAGTCTGCAGAGGGAGGGGGACAGATTAGGAGAATTGGCAAAAAAGTGGCAGATGGGACAGAGTGTAGGGAAGTGTATGGTGATGCACTTTGGTAGAAGGAATCAGGGCACAGACTATTCTCTAAACAGAGAGAGAGAGTGCAGAAACTGAATGTGCAAGAAAACTTGAGAGTTCTGGTGCAGCATTCCCTAAAGGCCAACTAGCTGTTTGAGTCAGTAGTGGAGGAGGAAAATGCAATGTTAGCAATAATTTTGAGGGGTCCAGACTATAATCAGAATAGAATGAGAATGAGAATCAGGTTTAATATCACTGGCATAGGTCGTGAAACTTGTTATTTTGCAGCTGCAGTAGACTGCATTTTATAATGAAAACTATAAATTACAATAAGATATATATTAAATTAACTAAGTAGAGGAAAAGAGCAAAGAAAGAAAAAAATACTGAGGTAGTACATGTGACTTCATTGTTCATTCAGAAATCTGATGAAAACAAGAATGTAATGTTGAGTCTTCATAAGACATTGGTTAGACTATATATGGAGTATAGTGAGCAATTTTGGGCTCCATATCTGAGAAACAATGTCCTGTCATTAGAGAGGGTCCAGAGGAGGTTTAAGAGAATGGTCCAAGGAATGAAAGGGTTATCACATAAGGAACATTCGATGGTTCTGGCCTCTTCTCGCAGGAGCTTAGAAGACTGAGGGACATCTCTCTAAAACCTACTGAATATTTAAAGGCCTGGACAATGAGACGATTTTTCAAATAGTGGGAGAGTCCAGGACTAAAGGACACAGACTCATAATAGGACATTTCTTCAGAACAGAGACCAGGAGGAATTTCAATGAATCTGTGAAATTCATTGCCATAAACCATATAAACCATATAACCATATAACAATCACAGCACGGAAACAGGCCATCTCGGCCCTCCTAGTCCGTGCCAAACTCTTAATCTCACCTAGTCCCACCTACCCGCACTCAGCCCATAACCCTCCACTCCTTTCCTGTCCATATACCTATCCAATTTTACCTTAAATGACACAACTGAACTGGCCTCTACTACTTCTACAGGAAGCTCATTCCACACAGCCATCACTCTCTGAGTAAAGAAATACCCCCTCGTGTTTCCCTTAAACTTCTGCCCCCTAACTCTCAAATCATGTCCTCTCGTTTGAATCTCCCCTACTCTCAATGGAAACAGCCTATTCACGTCAACTCTATCTATCCCTCTCAAAATTTTAAATACCTCGATCAAATCCCCCCTCAACCTTCTACGCTCCAATGAATAGAGACCTAACTTGTTCAACCTTTCTCTGTAACTTAAGTGCTAAAACCCAGGTAACATCCTAGTAAATCGTCTCTGCACTCTCTCTAATTTATTGATATCTTTCCTATAATTCGGTGACCAGAACTGCACACAATATTCTAAATTTGGCCTTACCAATGCCTTGTACAATTTTAACATTACATCCCAATTTCTGTACTCAATGCTTTGATTTATAAAGGCCAGCATTCCAAAAGCCTTCTTCACCACCCTATCTACATGAGACTCCACCTTCAGGGAACTATGCACTGTTATTCCTAGATCTCTCTGTTCCTCTGCATTCCTCAATGCCCTACCATTTACCCTGTATGTTCTATTTGGATTATTCCTGCCAAAATGTAGAACCTCACACTTCTCAGCATTAAACTCCATCTGCCAATGTTCAGCCCATTCTTCTAACTGGCATAAATCTCCCTGCAAGCTTTGAAAACCCACCTCATTATCCACAACACCTCCTACCTTAGTATCATCGGCATACTTACTAATCCAATTTACCACCCCATCATCCAGATCATTTATGTATATTACAAACAACATTGGGCCCAAAACAGATCCCTGAGGCACCCCGCTAGTCACCGGCCTCCATCCCGATAAACAATTATCCACCACTACTCTCTGGCATCTCCCATCTAGCCACTGTTGAATCCATTTTATTACTCCAGCATTAATACCTAACGACTGAACCTTCTTAACTAACCTTCCATGTGGAACTTTGTCAAAGGCTTTGCTGAAGTCCATTTAGACTACATCCACTGCCTTACCCTCATCAACATTCCTCGTAACTTCTTCAAAAAATTCAATAAGGTGTGTCAAACATGACCTTCCACGCACAAATCCATGCTGGCTACTCCTACTCAGATCCTGTCTATCCAGATAATTATTAATACTATCTCTAAGAATACTTTCCATTAATTTACCCACCACTGATGTCAAACTGACAGGTCTATAATTGCTAGGCTTACTTCTAGAACCCTTTTTAAACAATGGAACCACATGAGCAATACGCCAATCCTCCAGCATAATCCCCGTTTCTAATGACATCTTAAAGATCTCCGTCAGAGCTCCTGCTATCTCTACACAAACTTCCCTCAAGGTCCTGGGGAATATCCTGTCAGGACCCGGAGATTTATCCACTTTTAAATTTCTTAAAAGCGCCAGTACTTCCACCTCTTTAATTGTCATAGGTTCCATAACTTCCTTACTTGTTTCCCACACCTCACACAATTCAATATCCTTCTCCTTAGTGAATACCGAAGAGAAGAAATTGTTCAAAATCTCTCCCATCTCCCTCGGCTCCACACATAGCTGACCACTCTGATTCTCTAAGGGGCCAATTTTATCCCTCACTATCCTCTTGCTTTTAATATAACTGTAGAAACCTTTTGGATATACTTTCACCTTATTTGCCAAACCAACCTTGTATCTTCTTTTAGCTTTTCTAATCTCTTTCTTAAGATTCCTTTTACATTCTTTATATTCCTCGAGCAATTCCTTTACTCCATGCTGCCTATATCTATTGTAGACATCCCTCTTTTTCCGAACCAAATTTCTAATATCCCTTGAAAACCATGGTGCTTTCAAACCTTTAACCTTTCCTTTCAACCTAACAGGAACATAAAGATTCTGTACCCACATAATTTCACCCTTAAATGACCTCCATTTCTCTATTACATCCTTCCCATAAATCCACTCTCTCTAAATCCCTTCGAATCTCCTCAAAGTTAGCCTTTCTCCAATCAAAAATCTCAACTCTAGGTCCTGTCCTGTCATTCTCCGTAATTATATTGAAGCTAATGCTATTGTGATCACTGGACCCGAAGTGCTCCCCAACACATACATCTGTCAGCTGACCTATTGCATTCCCTAACAGGAGATCCAACACTGCCCCATCTCTAGTCGGTACTTCTATGTATTGTTGCAAAAAACTATCCTGCACACATTTCACAAACTCTAAACCATCCAGCCCTTTTACAGAATGAGCTTCCCAGTCTACGTGTGGAAAATTAAAATCTCCCACAATCACCACCTTGTGTTTACTACAAATATCTGCTATCTCCTTACACATTTGCTCTTTCAACTCACGCTCCCCATTAGGTGGCCTATAACACACTCCTATCAGTGTTACTACACCTTTCCCATTCCTCAATTCCACCCAAATAGTCTCCCTAGAGGAGCTCTCTAATCTATCCTTCCAAAGCACCACCATAAGATTTTCTCGGACAAGCAATGCAACACCTCCTCCTCTGGCCCCTCCTACTCTATCACACCTGAAGCAACTAAATCCGGGAATATTTAGTTGCCAATCACACCCTTCCTGCAACCATGTTTCACTAATAGCTACAACATCATAATTCCAGGTATCAATCCACGCTTTAAGCTCATCCACCTTTCTTACAATGCTCCTAGCATTAAAATAGATACATTTAAGATACTCTCCACCTCCTCCTCTCTTTTCATCCCTAACAATGCATTCAAATTTATTATCCTTTTCTTTCTTCTCCCCTACATCTTCGGGCTGAGCGCATCCCTTCTCCATCACCTGCCTTTCTTCCCTCACACACGGTCTATTTACTTGCTCTACTGGTGAACTAACCTCCCCTCCCATAGTTTCCTCAAGTTGATTCCCGCCCCCCATCTTACTAGTTTAAAGTCTGCCCTGTAGCCCTAGCAAACCTCCCCGCTAGGATATTGGTCCCCCCAGGATTCAAGTGTAACCCGTCCTTCTTGAACAGGTCACGCCTGCCCCAGAAGAGGTCCCAATGATCCAGAAACTTGAACGGCTATGTTATTGAATTTATTAAAACGCGAGGCTGATAGGTACCTGATGGTGTCAAAGGTTATGGGGAGAAGACAAATAAATGGGGCTGTGAGGGAAAACGAAACCGATATGATTCAATGGCCGAACTGACTCAATGGATCGAATGGCCTAATCCTGCTCCTATGTCTTACCGTCTTACGGCTGGGAGAGCGATTGTACTCGGAGCATGTACGGAGGAAGCTTCTTAATCGATTAACCTAAACTGCCCTAAAGGAGTGATCAGAAAAGTTGAGGTTAGCATGTACCCAACACAACACACACAAAATACTGGAGAAACTCAGCAGGCCAAGCAGCGTTTATGGAAAAGAGTAAATAGCCGATGTTTCTGGCCAAAACTCTTCTTCAGGACTGGAAAGGAAGGCGAGAAGTCAGCGTGAGAAGTCCTTCAGCATCTGAAAATTTCTCCTTCATGTTAAGTGAGAGCAAGTTCGAACCCCCTAAAAAACGTCTAATGAACCGCTGTGCAATTCTACCAAGTTCTCATTTCATGCGGAGTAAGTATTAGTGTGTAGTTTTCAAATGGGGTTGGAAGGCGTGGTCTGTGACACGTTGACAGAAAGTGGGACGTGAAGCGTGGTGTTATTTATAACTAGCCAGGCCACATCTAAATCTGTGTCACATTCAGTCACAACTCGACAAACAACATGCGGCTGGGTTGCGTGGCTTTTGTGATACTTTTTCTCCGTTAGTTGATTGATTTTCATCCACTTACACTCTGTTTGTTTCAGTCTTTCAAACATGTTATGACTTTGATTTCTGTTTCCACAGGCAGATGTCTCGGTGTTGAATTGACACAGTCTCCGATGTCCATCACCCGAAATGAGGACAAAATGGTTAAAATGAGCTGTGATCTGGGCACAGCGAACACGGAGTATATCCACTGGTATCGGCAGCCAGATGGGCAACGCCCGGTCAGGATCCTTTATTACAATAAGGGGAGCACCGTACGCGATGATGGATTTGATGACAGATTTACAGCGAGGATGGTTGGTCAAAAGCAGTATTATCTAATTGTGAAGCGTCTCCAGAAAGAGGATTCCGGCACCTATTACTGTGCCTATTGGGACCCACACAGTGAAACTGCAACCGGTGCCGCTGACAAAAACTCTTCCTCAGCGTAGAGGCCGCACGAATCATTTCCGACTCAGCGAATTCGCAGTTTATGCCATAAACTCCATCACCTTTCTTCGGAAAAACAACTCTATCCAATTCTACGGAAGTTACCGGATCAACGTCATCGACAGTTTATACATTTCCACCCGTGGCTCGAGAACAGGGAGTTGGGAGAATATTTCCCTAGGGTACGAGAGCCCAGACTAGAAGGGATCGTTTTAAAGTGAGAGGGGAAAGATCTATAAGAGACCTGTGTGGTATGATTTTCAGAGAAAGGGCGGTGGGTACAGGTAACAAGCTGCCAGAGGAAGAGTTAGAGGCAGGGACCATCCAGAGATTTAAAAGTCATTCGGGCATCTACATGGATAAGAAAGGTTCCGAGAAATACGGGTTAAATGCATGTAAACAGGACTGGTTTCCGTGGGTAACTTGCTCGGTAAGGACGAGTTGGGCCGAAGGGCCTGATTCTGTGCTGTAGATCTCACTGGCTCTTAGAATTACTTCAGATATCTGCACGGTCACCACTCAGGCTCCTTTATTCCGTGGAAAACATTCCCGACCAATAGAACCATGGAACACTACAGCACAGTACAGAACTTCAGCCCTCCATGTTGTGCCGACCCATATAATCCTTAAAAAAAAGTACTAAACCCACGCTACCCCATAACCCTCCATTTTTCTTTCATCCATGTGCACGTCCAAGAGGCTCTTAAATACCCCTAATGTTTTAGCCTCCATCACCATCCCTGGCAAGTCATTCCAGCCACTCACAATCCTCTGTGTAAAAAACTTACCCCTGATGTCTCCCCTAAACTTCCCTCCCTTAATTTTGTACATATGCCCTCTGGTGTTTGCTATTGGTGCCCTGGGAAACAGGTAGTGACTATCCAACCTATCTATGCCTCTCATAATCTTGTAGACCTCTATCAAGTCCCCTCTCATTCTTCTACGCTCTAAAGAGAAAAGTCCCAGCTCTGCTAACCTTGCGTCATATGACTTATTCTCCAAACCAGGCACCATCCTGGTAAATCTCCTCTGCACCCTCTCCATAGCTTCCACATTCTTCCTATAATGAGGTGACCAGAATTGAACACAATATTCTAAGTGCGGTCTCACCAGAGATTTGTAGAGTTGCAACATGACCTCTCTGCTCTTGAACTCAATCCCCCTGTTAATGAAGCCTAGCATCCCATAGGCTTTCTTAACTACCCTATCAACCTGTGCAGCGACCTTAAGGGATGTATGGATTTGAACCCCAAGGTCCGACCTCGTAAACTAAAATCCTCCAATCCCAGAAACATACCTTCTACATCTTCTCTAGTTCAATCACAAACAAATATTTAAGCAATAAGTACTGTGAAAATGAGGCTTAAAACGTTGAAAGTGACTACATATGTTGTGGGAACATTTCAGTGATGGGGCAAGTGAAGTCATACCTTTTGGTACAAGAGCCTGATTGTGGAGGGGTAATACCTGTTCCTGAACCTGGTGGTGTGAGTTCTATAGCTCTTGTACGTGCTTTCTGACGAGAGCAGTGAGAGGAGAGCATGATCTGCAATGTGGAGGGGGGCAGGGTGGGTGCTGTTTCTGATGAAATTGTCATGGTCCAGTCCAAAGTTTGCATTCCGGTTCATGTCCCAGTCCATGGACTCCAGACTCCAGGTCCTCCGACTGTCCCTTGTTTCAGTTGGAGTCAAACATTTGCACCTGATGCTCATCTTGTTGGCTGGGACTATAAGTGGCTGCGGGATTGAGTGTCATTTGGGGGGTCGTCTTGACAGTCTCCCATTGGAGCAACCCACTGGTGGAAGGCTAGTGCATTCATTGAGTTATGGATCTGGCTGTTCCGTAGCCCGCCGGGTTTACCGGCAACCTCGAGTCTTGGGGCCACCCCAGACCGAGTTCCCTTCCTGTTCTTGGCCTCCGTCGGGTAAGCCAGGCCGTTTGCCGTTACCCTGAGGTTGGTTCTGTCCCTTCCTGTCCTTGGCCTCTGTCGGGTAAGCCAGGCCATTTGCCGTTTCCCTGAGGTTGGTTGAGTTGTGTCCTGTGTCCTGCCCAGGAGTCCAGCTCCAAGAACCCCAAGCCCCCAACCCCAATCACCAAGAACCCCTAGCCCCCAAGACTCTAGCCCTGAGCTACCCAAGCCTTTAAGAACTCCAAGCCTCCAACTCGTAGAACCCAGGCTTTGTCACGTCTTCACCTGGTGTGGGGGTCCGAGCCCGAGTCAAGGCCCAGGCTCTGGGTCTGTGTCCAGTCTTGATCTCAGAGTCCACCCCAGGCTCCTTGCTCCCAGTCCCTCGTCCTGGTCCTGCTTATGACAGCCCCCACTTATGACAGAAAGATGTTGCTTTCCTTAAAATGTCACTTCTTAAAACAGTTCCTCTCTGTGGATTTAAGTGATACTAGACTTTAGTCATTGAGGCAGGTTACCGTGTTCTTCTTAGGCACCAGAATAAGTGAAGTCTGATTGAAGCAGATGGGTACATCAGCCAAAGTGAAAGGTTAATGATCAGTAAACAGTCCAGCCAGTTGATTAGCACTGGTCTTCAGTTCTTGGCCAGGTATCATGTTCTAGGCTGGATGATTTTCATGGGTTCATCTTCCTGAAGGCTGCCTGCACATCAGCCTCAGTGACTAAAACCACTCGATCATCTGGTGTTCTGAGTGTTTGTGATGGTTCCTCCATGTTTTGATGGTCGAAGCAAGCATAGAAGGCATTGTGTTCATCTGGAAGTGAGCCCTGGTGTCACCTATGTCACTTGATTTTACTTTATAAGAAGTGATAGCATTAAAGCCCTGCCACAACTGTTGAGTATTCTTCGTTGATTCAGGTTTAGTCTGGCAATGCCAGGTTGCCCATAAGGAGGCTTTCCAGAGAATGTACCAGGACCTCTTGTAATGTTATAGGTCACCACACGTGAATGCCTCTGATCTGGCCCTCAGCAAATTGCTGATTTCATGATTCATACAAGGCTTCTGGCAGGAGAAGACTCTGAATGATTTTTTGGGGAGACACTCATCTACAACTGTTTTTCTAAAGTCCATGATGTAGGTGCACATTGAACCTACATGGTGTAGGTGTATTTATTCAGATTCATAGATGAGTCCCTGAAAATGGCCCCGTCCACTCGAAGGAATTCCATACAGCAATAGCCACTCATCTGCCTCCCTCGACCACCTCTTTGTTGTCCTAAACTCTGGAAATTATATCCAGCTCCTTGATTCCCCTCCCTCATAGCTTGTGATATCTGCATATTGTCTTTCAGTGAATAATGTGCAAAGGTGTCCCGGGCCCTCTGGACATACACACCTTGCAAACTCCCATCATTTGCAGTAAAACTTCATTTAAACTAGTTAGGATGAAGTCATATTTTCTACAGTTCATTCCCTTCAGCAACAAGTATTTCATTGGATATTACAGTGAGGGGTGGGGATAGAATGACCTATCAGTGCACAGCAGCAGCAGCCAGGCCAATGGCAGTACAGCTGGCTCTGAGGCTCAGCAGTGAAGGGTAAAATCAGGTCGCGAGATAGTGATAGGAGACTCAATAATTCAGAAATGAACAAGAGATTTGGTGGCCATTAAATAGACACAGAGTGGTGTGCTGCCTCCCAAGTGCTGGGATTAAGGATATCTCAGAGAAGCTGCAGGAGAGCTAGGGTAACCAGACAAAGGCCGTGGTGCATGTTGACACCAATGACATTGGTGAAGATGGGGAGGTGATTTTGCACATTGAGTATAGGGAGTTAGGGAATCCATTTTTTATTCCACAATTTAATGAAAAATTCCTTGGCAGATGAGCCTTCCATGTGTCATCTGAGCATTCCTGTGACAATAGTCTGATGAATAATGTATGAGTACTCCCTCCCCCTTCAATACCTCCTTCCCTGTCATGTCTAAATCAGTCAAATGCCAGAACATTCAGCTGCCAGTCCTGCCCCTCCTGTAACCATGTCTCAATAATAGTTTCAATATCATATCCAGACATGGATCCATTCTCTATGTGCATCAGCCTCACCTACAACTCTCTCTGTCTTCCAAGAGATGCAACTCAGAATAGTTATCCACCATGCTCAACTTTGCAGTTTCCATGTCTGCTTAAAAACAGGAAATTCCACAAATGCTGGAAGTACAAAGTTATATGCTCAAAATCTTTGCTTGTAGTCATTACATCTGTATGACAACCACATCATTGCTGTCCTGCCACTCTGGATACCAGCCCTCTTAAACATTAGTTTGAACACTTCCAAGCAGGATTAGCAAACCTTCCTGAAAGGATATTTGTTCCTCTCCAGTTTGGGTGAAACTGTTCTGTTTCCTGACATCCCACCTTCCCTGGAATGGAGTAATCCAAAAACTCTGAAGCCCTCCCCCATGCATCATACTTCCCACTAATAATACTGCATCTGTTAGTGAGACCATGGATTTGCACCTTGGAAGGTTTCCAAGGCGCAGGGTAGTTTGGGAAACATGCAGTTACCCAAGCTGCAAGCCTTCCCATTGCATTCCCAATGTTGGCCAAGGGCACTAGAACCCAAGCAGCTTGGCACCAGTGTCGTTGCAGAGCAATGGGTTGTTAAGTGCCTTGCTCAAGCACACAACCACGCTGCCTCAGCTGAGGCTTGAACCAGTGACCTTCAGATCACTAGACTGATGCCTTATCCACTAGGCCATGCACCAACACAACTTCACAGTAAAGGAAGAAGTTAGAAGAAGTTAAACTCGTAGTAGTTTATGAAATCAGGAGGAATATAGTGGAGTTATAGCCCTTTCCTAGGATTGGAGTGTCCAAAACCATAGGTCACTGATACAAGGTAATAGAGAAGAGATTTAAAAGAGCACTAAAAGATAATTTCTTTATGCGGAGGATAGTGAACTGCTTGAGGAAGTGGTTGAGTTGGTGGATTTGTAATATTGAAGAGGTATTTGAATGGGTACATGGAAGGAAAGGTATTAGAGGACTATGAGTCAAATATAGCAGCTGGAACTAGCAGGGAGAATGTTGTGGTCAGCATGCACCATTGGAGCCGAAGGGCCTAAAGCCATACTCTGTTACTCAGTGGTTCTATGAAATAAAAACTTAAAATGCTTAAAATACACAAATGGACAGATGGTATCTGTGTAAAGAGAAACAGAGTTAAGGGAAGTCAAAGATAACATAAAAGCAAAAGAGAGGGCAGGAGGTCTGCAAAAGGACTAGGACAGATTAGGAGAATGGACAAAAAAGTGGCAGATGGAACATAGTGTAGGGAAGTGTATGGCGACGCACTCTGGTAAAAGGAATAAAGGCACAGACTGTTCTCTAAACAGAGAGAAAATGCAGAAACTGAATTTGCAAGAAGACTTGAGAGTTCCAGTGCAGGATTCCCTAAAGGCTAACTTGCTCTTTGAGTCAGTAGTGGAGGAGAGAAATGCAATGTTATCAATCATTTCGAGAAGACTAAAATTTAATCAGAATAGAATGAGAATCAGGTTTAGTATCACTGGCATAGATCGTGAAATTTGTTATTTTGCAACTGCAGTACTGCGCAATGCATACTAACAATAAATTACAATAAGATATATATTAAATTAAATAAGTAGAGAAAAGAGAGCAAAGCATGTAAACAATAGTGAGGCAGTTTATGTGGATTCACTGTCCATTCCGAAATCTGATGTAAGCAAAATTGTAATTTTATGTCTTTATAAGACATTGGTAGACTATATATGGAGTATTGTGACTAAGTTTGGGTTCCATATCCGAGAAAGAATCTCCTGGCATTGGAGAGAGTCCAGAGTCCAGAGGAGGTTTAAGAGAATGGTTCCAGGAATGAAAGAGTTAATATATAAGGACCATTTGATGGCTCTGGGCTGTTCTTACTGGAGCTTAGAAGAATGAGGGGATATCTCCTTGAAACCTACCCAATATTTGAGTGCCTAGACAATGGGAGGAATTTTCCAATAGTGGGGGAGTCCAGGACCAAAGGGCACAGACACATAATAGGACATCCCTTCAGAACAGATACGAACAGGAATTTCCCTGAATCTGTGAAATTCAGTGCCAGAAACGGCTATGGAGGACAGGTTATTTGCTTTATTAAAAGCCGAGGCTGATAGGTACTTGATTAGTCATGGTGTCAAAGGTTACTCTGAGAAGACAATAAAAATAGGGCTGAAAGAGAAAACTGATCAGATATGTTTATGTGGCTGAGCTGACTCATAGAAACATAGAAAACCTGCAGCACAATACAGGCCTTTCAGCCCACAATGCTGTGCCAAACATGTACCTCCTTTAGAAATTACCTTGGGTTACCCATAGCCCTCTATTTTTCTCAGCTCCATGTACCTATCCAGGAGTCTCTTAAAAGATCCTATCGTATTTGTCTCCACCCTCTGCGTAAAAAACTTACCCTCTGACATCTCCTCTTTACCTACTTCGAAGCGCCTTAAAACTGTGCCTTCTCATGCTAGCCATTTCAGCCCTGGGAAAAAGCCTCTGACTATCCACATGATCAATACCTCTCATCATCTTGTATACCTCTATCAGGTCACCTCTAATCCTCCATCACTCCAAGGAGAAAAGCCCAAGTTCACTCAACCTATTCTTATAAGGCATGCTCCCCAATCCAGGCAACATCTTGTAAATCTCTTTTGAACCCTTTCTATGGTTTCCACATCCTTCCTGTAGTCAGGTGACCAGAACTAAGCACAGTGGGGGTCACACCATGGTCCTATATAGCCGCAACATTACCTCTCAGCTATTAAACTCAGTCCCACAATTCAAGAAGGCCAATGCATCGTATGCCTTCTTAACCACAGGGTCAACCTGCAAAGCAGCTTTGAGTATCCAATGGACTCGAAACCAAAGATCCCTCTGATCCTCCACACTGCCAAGAGTCTTACCATTAATACTATATTCTACCATCATATTTGACCTAACAAAATGAACTACCTCACACTTTGCTGGGTTGAACTCCAACTAACACTTCTCAGGCCAGTTTAGCATCCTATCGTTGCCTGATTGTAACCTCTGAAAGGCTCCCACACTATCCACAACACCCCCAACCTTTGTGTCATCAGCAAATTTACTAACCCATTCCTCCACTTCCTTCCAAGTCATTTATAAAAATCACGAAGACTGCGGGTCCCAGAACAGATCCCTGAGGCATATCATTGGTCACCAACCTTCATGCAGAATATGACCTGTCTACAACCACTCTTTGCTTTCTGTGGGCAAGCCAATTCTGGATTCACAAAGCAATGTCCCCTTGGATCCCATGCTTCCTTACTGTCTCAATGAGCCTTGCATGGGGTGCTTTATCAAATGCCTTGCTCAGTTCCATATACACTATATCTACTAATCTACCTTTATCAATGTGTTTAGTCACATCCTCAAACAATTCAATTAGGCTCGTAAGGCACAACCTGCCTTTGACAAAGCCATTCTGACAATTCCTAATCATATTAGCCTCTCCAAATGTTCATAACTCCTCCCCCTCAGGATCTTCTGCACCAAATTACCAACCACTGAAGGAAGACTCACTGGTCTATAATTTCCTGGGCTATCTCAACTCTTTTTCTTGAATCAGGGAACAATATCTGCAACCCTCCAATCCTCAGGAATATCTCCTGTTCTCATTGATGATGCAAAGATCATTGCCAGAGGCTCAGCAATCTCCTCCTTCACCTCCCACAGTAGCTTTCGGTACATCTCGTCCGGTTCCGATGACTTATCCAACTTGATGCTTTCCAAGGCCTCCAGAACATCCGTGTAATGTTCTTGCTCAAGTGTAAAAGAACTCTGAACTAAACACTGAGGTAAACCGTAGTCAATTAAGACCGGATCACAGTAAGATTAACTGTTTACTGTTCACTCTTCCACACTAACGTATGGTGAAAACTGTTGATAAAACAATACAAAATATATACAGTATTTGTTTCCTTCTTGATATCACATTTACATCGTAAATACTTGCAAAAGTAAAACTACAACAACTACATTACATTAAAGTGCAACAGACAGTCGAAATCTACCTACGTCATTGACTGCTTTAAATACACTTCAACATAAACTATCTGCAACTCTTTAAGTAAAAAAAACATAAACCTTATCAACCATCATTACTTTTAACAGAATCAGCGTTAACATTTTTAATTCAACATATCGATTATCTCATGAACTTACGGCATTGCTTCAGTATGTTTCTAGTGCAAAGAAAGAAAACTTTTCTCACGCTGATCCTGCACATGTGAGCCCCCTCCTTCCCGTTTCTCCAAACCGGTATTTTCCCACAAGACGCGGCGAAACCGGGTGAGATGTCATCGCATGCCGCGATATATCACAGACAACAAATTTACTTTAAACAATCTTAACTTTAAATAGAAAATGATAACAAATGAATTACTAAAGCAAAAATATTATAAACTAAACAAATGCCATAAAGGCAACACATTCCCTGCCTGACCTTCGTAGGTCACAATGAACATAATACAAAACTTCAGTCTCTAAATCAGTCCTTAGGTAGAAGTAGAATGACTTCTGTAACTGGCCTTTGGTAAATTTTCACATCACCTTGGTCAGTAGTTTTCAACTCAACCTTCCTGACATGTCCATCCCTACTAGGGAATGTGGCAGTGATTCTGGCCATTGGCCAGCTGTTGCGGGTGATTTGCTTGTCCCTGAGCAAGACTAAATCTCCTGCAGGGAGATTCCTGCAGGGTTCTGTCCACTTTTGTCTGTGTTGTAACAAAGGTAGATATTCATGTCTCCAACGAGACCAGAACTGATTTGCCAGAGCCTGGACCTGTCTCCATTGCTTTGTGTTCAAATCCTTATCAGAGAAGTCCCCAGGTGGAGGGGGAGCTCCTGCCTTCTGCGTAATGAGCATTGATGGCGAGAGTATGAAGGGGTTTTCTGGGTCAGAAGACACAGGTAGGAGTGGTCGTGCATTTATAATGGCTGTGACCTCTGCCATTAGTGTGCACAGTACCTCGTGGGTCAATCGGGTGCGTTGCTGCAGAAACATTGAATCAAGAATTCTTCTGGTGATACCAATCATCCGCTCCCATGTGCCTCCCATGTGAGAGGCATGTGGTGTGTTAAACTCCCAGTTGCATCCCTGCTGACTGAGGTACTTTTGCACCGTTTTGTCCATCCCCAGCTCCTTTGATGCTCCAACAAAGTTTGTGCCGCAATCAGACCTTAACTGTTTTGCAGGGCCTCTGAGCACAAAGAAGCGCCTGAGAGCGTTAATGCAGCTGGATGTATCCAAAGATTCGATGACCTCAATGTGTACCGCTCTTGAACTAATGCAGCTAAACATGATGGCCCACTGCTTGTGCTCTGCTTGTCCTCCTCTGGTGCATCTCATAGTGATAGTCCAGGGACCAAATACATCGAGCCCCACATATGTAAAAGGAGGACAGGCTTCGAGGCGTTCTGGTGGGAGGTCCGCCATACGTTGAGCTTCCAACTTGCCTCGCAGTTTCCTGCAGGTTACACATTTATGAAGTACTGAATTGATCAGTGTTTTACCTCCCAAGATCCACAGTCCCGCTGCCCTTATTGCTCCTTCCGTCAGGTGATGGCCCTGATGCTTTACCTGTTCATGGTAATGGCGAGTGAGCAGTAAGGACACATGGCTGTCTTTGGGCAGGATTACTGGACTTTTTTCTGCAGCTGGAAGTTGGGAATGTATTAACCTCCAATGCAAATGATATCGTTCTTCATGATCGGGCTGAATTTCCTCAAAGGGCTGTCCTTTGGTATTGGTTTATTAACTTGGAGAGCTGAAAACTCCCCTGCAAAAGCCGCTCTTTGAGTTGCTTTAAAGATAACATCCTTTGCCTGGGTCAATTCATCCACAGTGCAAGGTAAGTTACATTTGTGCCATAAGAAATGGAGGAAATTGCGATGGTCCTCCTGTACTAAGAAGCAATGGAACATCAGCTGGATGTCCACTAAGATTGCAACCTTCTCCTTCCGGAAGCGCAGCAGGACCCCGAGAAGGGTATTGTTAAGATTGGGGTCTGTAAGGAGCACGTCATTAAGGGAGACACCAGCGCACTGAGCACTGGAGTCGAAGACCACCCTGATCTGATTGGGCTTTTGTGGGTGGGTGACAATCTCGGGATTGCTACCGTGAGTGCGAGTGAGGCGAAGAATAGAAAGGTTATTCACATTAATACGAGGCTGAGAGCATGGTGCAGGAAGGAAGAGTTCAGGTTTTTGGATAATTGGTCTTTGTTCCAGGGACATTGGGATCTGTTTCGAAGGGACGGTCTACATCTGAACCGGAGGGGTACTAACATTCTTGCAGGAGTGTTTGCCAGTGCTGCTCGGGGGGGGTTTAAACTAGATGTGCAGGGGGCAGGGATCCAGATCCAGAGGGTTGATCAGAAGGAGCATGGGGTTAAATGTGTAGAAGGTTTGGGCGATCTTGAGAACGTCATCAAAATTCAGGGATCAATTAGCCCGATGGAAGTTCAAGGAGCTGGGTTAGGTACAGTAGACAGTGTTTTAAGCAAAGAGAGGAGGAATGGGCTAAGAATTCTATACTTGAATGCATGTATTGTCAGAAATAAGACAGATGAGCTTGAAGCTCAGATGAAAATGGGGAACTACGATATTGTTGGGATAACGGAGACATGGCTGCAAGGGGATCAGGCCTGGGAATTGAGTGTACCAGGGTATACGTGCTATCGTAGAGACAGAAATATGGGAAGAGGGGGTGGGGTGGCCCTGTTGGTGAGGAATGAGATTCAGTCCTTAGCAAGAGGTGACTTGGGAACAGGGGAAGTAGAGTCTGTGTGGATTGAGCTGAGGAACAGTAAGGGTAAAAAGACCCTAATGGGTGTTGTGTACAGGCCCCCAAACAGTAGTGTGGATATTGGGTACAAGTTGATTAGGGAGTTAACATTGGCATGTGCTAAAGGTAATATAGTCGTTATGGGAGATTTCAACATGCAGGTGAACTGGGAGAATCAGGTAGGTGCTGGACCCCAGGATAGGGAGTTTGTGGAGTGTCTAAGGGATGTATTTTTGGAACAGCTTGTGCTTGAGCCAACCAGGAACGAGGCTATTTTGGACTTGGTGATGTGTAATGAACAGGAATTGATAAGTGATCTTGAAGTAAAGGAGCCGTTAGGAAGTAGTGATCATAACATGATAAGTTTTTATCTACAATTTGAGAGGGATAAGGGCAGATCAGAGGTGTCAGTGTTGCAATTAAATAAAGGAGACTACGGAGCCATGAGGGAAGAGCTGGCCAAAGTTAAATGGGCGGATGCCCTGGCAGGAAAGACAGTGGATCAGCAGTGGCAGATATTCTTGGACATAATACAAAAGATGCAAAAGCAGTTCATTCCAATGAGAAGGAAGGATTCAAAGAGGGGGAAGGGGCCACAGTGGTTGACAAAGGAAGTCAGAGATTGTATAGCATTAAAGAAAAAGAAGTATGACAGGGCTAAGATGAGTGGGAATACAGATGATTGGGAAAGTTTTAAGGAACAGCAGATCTTAACTAAAAAAGCAATACGGAGAGAAAAAATCAGGTATGAGCTCAGTCTAGCCAGGAATATAAAAGGGGATAGCAAAAGCTTTTTTAGCTATGTGAAGAGAAAGAAGATAGTTAAGAACAATGTTGGCCCCTTGAAGAACGAATTGGGAGAAATTGTTATGGGAAACAGGGAAATGGCAACAGAATTTAATGCATACTTTAGATCTGTCTTCACCAGGGAGGACACAAGCAATCTCCCAGATGTATGGATGGGCCAGGGTCATAAGATATCAGAGGAATTGAGACAGATTGACATTAGGAAAGAAACTGTGATGAGTAGACTGGTAGGACTGAAGGCTAATAAATCCCTGGGTCCAGATGGTCTGCATCCGAGGGTTCTAAAAGAGGTGGCTCAGGAAATTGTGGATGCATTGGTAATCATTTTCCAATGTTCCTTAGATTCAGGATCAGTTCCTGAAGATTGGAGAGTGGCTAATGTTATCCCACTTTTCAAGAAGGGAGGGAAGGAGAAAACGGAGAACTATCGCCCTGTTAGCCTAACATCAGTCGTGGGGAAGATGCTTGAGTCCATTATTAAGGACGAAATAGTGGCACATCTAGATGGCAGAAATAGGATTAGGCCGAGCCAGCATGGATTTACCAAGGGCAAATCATGCTTGACTAATCTGTTGGAGTTTTTTGAGGGTGTAACAAGGATGTTAGACGAGGGTAAGCCAGTGGATGTTGTATACCTAGATTTTCAGAAGGCATTCGATAAGGTGCCACATAGGAGATTGGTGAGTAAAATCAGAGCTCATGGCATTGGGGGCAGGGTTTCAACATGGATAGAAAACTGGTTGGCAGATAGAAAGCAAAGGGTAGCAGTGAATGGGTGTTTCTCGGACTGGCTGGAGGTGACTAGTGGGGTACCACAGGGCTCTGTATTGGGACCACAGCTCTTTACGATTTATGTCAATGATTTAGATGAGGGCATTGAAAACTATATCAGCAAGTTTGCTGACGATACTAAACTGGGTGGCATTGTGACATGCGAAGAGGACGTTAGGAGAATACAGGGAGACTTGGATAGGCTGGGTGAGTGGGCAGATACTTGGCAGATGTCATTCAATGTGAATAAATGTGAAGTTATCCACTTTGGAAGCAGGAACAAGAGGGTAGAGTATTGTCTGAACGGTGTAGAGTTAGGTAAGGGAGAAATGCAAAGAGACCTAGGAGTCCTAGTTCACCAGTCAATGAAGGTGAATGAGCAAGTGCAACAGGCAGTGAAGAGGGCAAATGGAATGTTGGCCTTTGTTACAAGGGGAATTGAATACAAGAGCAAGGATGTCCTTTTGCATTTCTACAGGGCCCTAGTGAGACCACACCTGGAATATTGTGTACAGTTTTGGTCTCCAGGTGTATGGAAGGACATTCTGGCAATTGAGGAAGTGCAGCGTAGATTCACTAGGTTGATTCCTGGGATGGCAGGGCTGTCTTATGCAGAGAGATTGGAGAGATTGGGCTTGTACATGCTGGAATTGAGGAGATTGAGAGGGGATCTGATTGAAACGTTTAAGATAATTAAAGGATTTGATAGGATTGAGGCAGGAAATATGTTCCAGATGTTGGGAGAGTCCAGTACCAGAGGGCATGGATTGAGAATAAGAGGTCAGTTATTTAAAACAGAGTTGAGGAATAGCTTCTTCTCCCAGAGAGTTGTGGAGGTGTGGAATGCACTGCCTCGGAAGACGGTGGAGGCCAATTCTCTGGATGCTTTCAAGAAGGAGCTAGATAGATATCTGATGGATAGGGGAATCAAGGGATATGGGGACAAGGCAGGGACTAGGTATTGATAGTGAATGATCAGCCATGGTCTCAGAATAGCGGTGCAGACTCGAGGGGCCGAATGGTCTACTTCTGCACCTATTGTCTATTGTAAACCCCAAACGTTGGGAGGTACCAGCACTTCCCGCCTTCCTTCAGTGGCGGTGCTACTTCAGCATGTTCATTAGCGAAGATCTTCTCCATAAATGCTACGTATTGTTGCTGCATCTCAGGACGTGAACTGCTTGACTGCCTGCTCTTTGTTGTTTGGCAAGCACTGGCGTGGTTCTCTGAAAGGTATTGGGGCGACCCAATTATTTGCTTCATGTCTGAAGACTTTGGTGTCCATTATTTTTAAGAAAATGGCATCTTGAGCTGATGGACCAAGTTTATTATCATGCTCAGTTTGAGCGAAGACTGACTGACCCAGCGTCTTGTCGGTTACTTTACATTTGTTAAAGCCTTGTTGTGCTTCCTTGATACACATGAAACTTGCGCAGGGTTGAAAAATTGAATGGCGGCCACTCTCTAGCACATTGGTCTTGAGTGTGTTAACTGTCGGTTTGTGTACATTGCCAAGGCACACCTCTCCTATCACCACCCAGCCCAGATGCAGGCGTTGCACAAAGGGGGTGTTGTGGGGTCCATTGACCTGCTGCCTAACCTTGTGCACCCGGAGAACATCTCTTCCTAATAGCAGGAGTATTTCTGCCTTTGGATCCAGTTCTGGGTTGTGTTTGGCGATGTGGTGGAGACGTGGCTGGTGTAGCACCGCATTTGGCGTCGGGATCTCAGTGTGGTTATTCAAAATTTCATTGCACTCTAAGAGTGCAGGGAGACAGATGACAACCTTACCATCCAGGGACTTGAGCTGGAAGCCTTCTGCCTTCCTTCCATAAGTTTCCACGCTGCCTGAGCAAGTTCTAAGGTAGTATGGGAACTGATTAGTCTCAATGTTGAACAAGTCAAAGAACTCTGGACTGACTAGTGAGCAAATGCTCTGATCGTCCAGAATTACATTGGCTTTGATGGCCTTGACTTTGGCTCCCTTAGGGTACACCTTAGTGAGACAGATCTTTGAACAAGAACGGCTTGACTGAGCTTGACCGCAAACTTCTGTGCAGCTCGAGCTGACAACGGTTGTCCTGGAGTGAGCCTCTTCCTCTCCGCCGTCCTGTTGTGAGGGTGAAGGAGCTTTGTCGGTTTGCAGTAATGGGCTCGGATGCATGGCCCCATTGTGATTAGTGCTATTACATTACTGGCACTTCACGGAGATCGTACACATTCTAGCAAGGTGAGAGGTAGAGGAACAGCATTTAAAACATATTTTTTTCTCCTTGAGAAGGGCCATCCTCTCTTCAAGGGGTTTTTCCCTAAACGTTTTGCATTTTTTGAGGGGGTGGGGTTTGTTAGGCAATGGACAATTCTTGCTAGGGTCATTGTTAGTTGTAAAGGCTTCAGTCTTAAGCACTGAGACAGGTTTATTAATGTTGAAATTATTCGAAGTGGATTTAACTGGCTTGGTGTAAATTGTACTGCTACCTGGACTCATGAGGCTAGGGTCGTTTCACTTCTTTGCCTCCTTGCACACAAACCTAGTGAAATACTCAAAGGGAGGAAATCAACCATCGTTCTTTTCCTTGTACTCTGAGCCAACAGACACCCACCTTTCCTGCAGCCCAAATGGAAGTTTGTCTAATCCCTTATGAAGTATCTAGGTATAATAGACCAGTTAAATAGCCGTCTTCTTTGGTGCCTTGAATCTCAATGAGTAAATCTCCGAGCTCTCTTAACTTAGTGTGGTCCTTGGCTGACACCTTAGGAAAATTTTCCAGATGTTAGAATAATGCTGCTTCAATAATTTCAGGGGCCACATAGCACTCCCAAAGTCTCTCCCATGCTTTGCATAAGGCTAGTTTGGGATTGTTAATGTACACTGAACGTATGCGTCTCACCTGTTCGCATGATTCTTTTCCCAGCCATTTCACCATAAGATCCAACTCTTGGGTTGCTCTGAGCTGGACTCCGTGGATAGCGTTGGCGAATGTGGAGTACCATGCACGGTAATTTTCAGGTTTATCGTCGAACTGGTATAGTCCTGAAGTGACGAGATCTCGTCGTGCTAAATACTGTGCCATGGGTTCAACTGCAAGTGGCATGCTGGCTGGGGGAATATGTCGGCGGGTATATGACTGAGGGCGTACATCTGTTATGGAATTTGCTGTTCTGAATTCAGCCTTTGCCTCTCTTCTCGCCAAATCTGGTAAGTTTGGTGTCGAGAAGTATTTGTCATCAGCCCTTTCATTCTTGAATTCATCGCGGAGTTGCAAGGGTAAATTGTCTTCCTCGGATGGATGTGAAGCAATTGGGCCTCTCTGAGACTCCTCATGAAATGGGGCGTTAGCGTATAAGTATGGAGAGGAAGAACAAATCTTCAAGTCTATTTGAGATCGGACATAGTCGCTTGTGCGTTCCAATCTGATCTTTTCTGAAGTAGATTTTACATCAACCAGATCGTGCATTTCTTCAGCATTTTCTATTAACTCTGCTTCCACCCTGGCAGCTTCTGCTTCTCGGTGTAGCGTCAGCACTTCTAACTCTGACGCTATCCTTACCCTTTCCAACTGGTTTTTGGCTTCTCTGGCAGCTGCTTCTTTCTGGTTTTCGGCTTCTCTGGCAGCCACTTCCATTTTCAATTTTGCTTCTTGTTCGGTGTAGAACGCTCGCACCTTGGCGGCTTCTGCCTTAGCTCTTGCATTGTCAGCCTTACTTGATGATGCCCTACTGCCCCTGTCACTGGATGACAACAACTTGATGCTGGATCGAGTTGTCATTGCAGCACTTGAAACACCTAATAATACCGCCTTTTCATTGTAACGTTCTCGCTCAGGTGTAAAAGAACTCTGAACTAAACACCAAGGTAAACCATAGTCAATGAAGACAGGATCACAGTAAGAGTAACCTTTTACTGTTCACTCTTCCACATTAACGTATGGTGAAAACTGTTGATAAAACAAATCAAAATACATACAGTATTTGTTTCCTTCTTGATATCACATTTACATCGTAAATACTTGCAAAAGTAAAACTACAACTACATTACATTAAAGTGCAACATACAGTCGAAATCTACCTACGTCATTGACTGTTTTAAATACACTTCAACATAAACTATCCGCAACTCTTTAAATAATAAAAACATAAACCTTATCAACCATCATTACTTTTAACAGAATCAGCGTTAACATTTTTAATTCAACATATCGATTATCTCATGAATTTACGGCGTTGCTTCACTATGTTTCTAGTGCGTAGAAAGAAAACTTTTCTCACGCTGATCCTGCACATGTGAGCCCCCTCCTTCCCGTTTCTCCAAACCGGTATTTTCCCACAAGACGAGGTGAAACCGGATGTGATGTCATCGCATGCCGCGATATATCACAGACAACGAATTTACTTTAAACAATCTTAACTTTAACTAGAAAATGATAACAAACAAATTACTAAAGCGAAAATATTATAAGCTAAACAAATGCCATAAAGGCAACACAATCCACTTCCTTAATATCTGCATGCTCAAGCTTTTCAGTCCACACTAGGTCACCCCTACAATCGCCAAGACCCTTTTCTGTAGTGAATACTGAAGCAAAGTACACATTAAATACCTTTGCTACCTCCTCTGGTTCCACACACATTTTCCCACTGTCACACTTGATTGGTCCTATTCTCTCACATCTTATCCTCTTGTTCTTCACATATTTGTAGAATGCGTTGGGGTTTTCCTTAATACTGTCCACCAGGCCTTCACACAGCCCATTCTGGCTCTCCTAAATTCATTCTTAAGCTCCTTTCTGCTAGCCCTATAACCTTCTAGATCTCTATCATACCTAGTTTTTTGAATCTGTCATAAGCTCTTATTTTATTCTTGGCTAGATTTACAACAGCCTTTGTACACTATGGTTCCTATACCCTACCAACCTTTTCCTGTCTCATTGAAATGTACCTATGCAGATCCCCACGCAAATGTCCACCAAGTTCCTGCCTGATAGCCTCTTATTTCCCCTTAATGCAATTAAAAGCTTTCCTAACTTGTCTGTTTCTATCCCTCTCCAATGCTGTGGTAAAGGAGATAGAATTGTAATTACTATCTCCAAAATGCTCTCCCACTGACAGATCTGACACCTGACCAGGTTAATTTCACAATACCAGACCAAGTACAACCTCTCCTCTTGCACACTTAACTTCATATTGTGTCAAATAACCTTCTGAAACACAACCAACAAATTCTACCGCATCTAAACCCCTCCCTCTAGGGAGATACCAACCTATATCTTGGAAATTTAATTCTCCCACCACAACAACCCTCTTATTAACACACCTTTCTAGAATCTGTCTCCCTATCTGCTCCTCCATATCCCTGTTGCTATTGGGTGCTCTATATAAAAAAACAGTAGACCCGTTCCTGTTCCTAACTTCCACCCACAGAGACTCCATAGACAATTCCTATATAACTTCCTCCTTTTCTGCAGCCGTGACACTATCTCTGATCAACAGTGCCATGCCCCCACTTTTTTTTGTCTCCCTCTCTGTCCTTTCTCAAACATCTAAAGCCTGGCACCCGAAGTAACCATTTCTGCCCCCTGAGCCATCCAAGTCTCTGTAATGGCCACAACATCATAGCTCCAAGTACTGATCCAGGGTCTAAGCTCACCCACTTTGTTCATTATACTCCTTGCATTAAAATACAATCTTAATTTCAAATCTCAAACCATCTGAGCGTGTCCCTTTTCTATCACCTGCCTATCCTCCCTCTCGCACTGTCTCCAAGTTTTCTCTATTTGTGAGCCAACCCCCTCTTCCTCCGTCACTTCAATTCTGTTCCCACCCCCTAGCAATTGTATCTTAAACTCTCCCCAATAGCATTTGCAAACCTCCCGACGAGGATATTGCTTCGCTTGGGATTCAAGAGCAATCCGTCCTTTTTGTACAGATCACACCTGCCCCAAAAGAGATCCCAATGATCGAGAAATCTGAATCCCCGCCCTCTGCTCCAATCCTTCAGTCACGGATTTATTGTCCACATCATTCTATTCCTATTCTCACTGTCACGTGGCACAGGCAGTAATCCAGAGATTACTACCTTTGAGGTAGTTCTTCTCAACTTCTTTCCTAATTCCCTGTAGTCTGTTTTCAGGACCTCCTCCCTTTTCCTACCTATGTCGTTGGTACCAGCTCGATGCACCTGGCGCAGAGGTGGCCGTTCGGGAGGCCGGGTGTCTCCAGGATTTCCCACATCTGACACCGAGCACAGAACACCGGCCTCACACACATAGTTCCTGTCTGTATTCTACACAGAAAACCTACCTGCCCTCGACCCGTACTCGCCGAAGACCCGTTGAGCCAAAGCCTTTCCACTCTGTCGGCCGCTCCTCCCACTCCCGCTCTATAAAGCTGACTTCTTTTAAACTCTTCTCGCTGTTCTCACTGGCTGACTCAATGGATCGAATGGCCTAATCCTGCACAGATGTCTTGTCTTCTTACGGCTGGGAGAGCGATTGCAGTCGGAGAATGTACAGAAGAAGTTCTTTATTCGATTAACTGAACCTGCGCTAAAGGAGTTATCAAAAGAAAAATTATTAACGAATGAGTTAATTTTAACGGGAATGTTTGCGGGAGAGGTTTGCAACTAGTTTTGGGTTACTTATGCAACTTGGATGTTTACAGAAAGAGGGTCCTGGGCATTCAATAAAGGACGTGCACTGCCTCGGCACCACGGTAGCCCAACGATTAGCGCGACTGTATTACAACTCCCAGTTGTAAATTGTTCCGTGATTAGGTTAGGGTTAATAGGATTTGTCGGGGGTGGCTGGGCCTATTTCGCGGTATATCGCTAAATAAACAAACAGATATCGTGCTTTCAAATTTTCCAACGGAAGCTACTGTAAACAAACATTTACTGACAGGTTCTGCCCGGTTGGAATCATTAAAACCACGTTCACAGGGAAAGATGAAGAGATTCACAGACATGTTGCAGATGGCATTCGGTTCATCAAACATCCCACCCAACGGAACCGACAGCGAATACGGTCGCAGTGACGGGGGAACAGGAGGCGCAAGATTACACAAAGTGAAGGCCAAGATGCTGAATTCGGGGGAGTCTGGTTGAATTATCTCCATGTACTCCTGCCGTCTGAAGGCGCCGAGTAACACCCCTTCCTCACCGCTCACTGAAGACACTTGCTCCAACTGTGGTGTTAGGCGGGAATTTGTACGCTGTTCCTGTGACCGGGTGGGTTTCCTCCGGCTCCTCCGGTTTCCTCCCACGTTTAAAACACGTATGGGTTAGCAGGCGCCCAAAACAACACACACAATATGCTGGAGAAACTCAGCAGGCCAAGCAGTGTTTACGGAAAAGAGTAAATAGTCGATGTTTCGGGCCGAAACTCTTTTTCAGGACTGGAAAGTAAGGGGAGAAATCAGCGTGAGAAGTCATTCAGCATCTGAAAATTTCTCCTGTAAGCGGGTTAGTAGGTTAATTGATCACATGGGTGTAATTGGATGACCCGGGCTTGTTGGCCCGAAAGACCTGTTATCGTGACGTATTTCTTCATGTTAAGCGAGAGCAAGTTCGAACCCAAAAAAACTCGTCTAATGAACTGCTGTGCAATTCTACCAAAATCTCATTTCATGCGGAGGAAGTAATAGTGTGTCGTTTTCAAATGGGGTTGGAAGGCGTGGTCTGTGACACGTTAACAGAAAGTGGGACGTGAAGCGTGGTGTTATTTATAACTAGCCAGGCGACATCTAAATCTGTGTCACATTCAGTCACAACTCGACAAACAACATGCGGCTGGGTTGCGTGGCTTTTGTGATACTTTTTCTCCGTTAGTTGATTTATTTTCATCCACTTACACACTGTTTGTTTCAGTCTTTCAAACATGTTATGACTTTGATTTCTTTTTCCACAGGCAGATGTCTCGGTGCTGAATTGACACAGTCTCCGATGTCCATTACCCGAAATGAGGGCAAAACGGCTACTATGAGCTGTGATCTGGGCTCAGCGAACACGAACATCATCCATTGGTATCGGCAGCCAGATGGGCAACTCCCGGTCAGGATCCTTTATTATAATAAAGGGAGCACCGTACGCGAGGATGGAATTGATGACAGATTTACAGCGAGGAAAGATGGAGAAAATCAGTATTCTCTTATTGTGACCCGTCTCAAGAAAGAGGATTCCGGCACCTATTACTGTGCCTATTGGGACCCACAGAGTTAAACTGCAACCGGTGCCGCTGACGAAAACTCTTCCTCAGCGCAGAGGTCGCACGAATCATTTCCGACTCAGCGAATTCGCAGCTTCTGCCATAAATGCCAGTACCTTTCGCCGATAAAAAATTCTATCTATTTCCACGAAATTTCACCCAATCAGCCTCATCGACAGTTTATACATATACACCTGTCGCTCGAGAACAGGGAGTTGGGAGAATATTTCCCCAGGGTAGGAGAGCCCAGACTAGAGGGGATAACTTTAAAGTGAGAGGGGAAAGATCTATAAGAGACCTGTGTGGTATGTTTTTTAGGGAAAGGACGGTGGGTACAGGCAACAAGCTGCCAGAGGAAGAGTTAGTGGCAGGAACCATCCAGAGATTTAAAAGTCATTTGGGCATCTACATGGATAAGAAGGCTTTCCAGAGAACGCAAGAGGACCTCTTGTAACTTTATTGGTTCACCAGACCTAAAAGCCTCTGATCTGGTCCTCAGCAAATTGCTGATTTAATGGTTCATACAAGACTTATGGTGGGAGAAGACTCTGAATGATTTTGTGGGGACAGACTCATCTACAACTGTTTTTCTAAAGTCCATGATGTAGGTGCACATTGAGCCTACATGGTGTAGGTGTATTTATTCAGATCCATAGATGAGTCCCTGAAAATGGCCCCGTCCACTCGAAGGAATTCCATATAGCAATAGCCCCAAATCTGCCTCCCTCAGTATCCAGCTCCTTGATTTGCCTCCCTCACAGCTTGTTATATCTGAATATTGGCTTTCAGTGAATAATGTGCAAAGCTATCCCGGGCCCTCTCAATGTACACAGTTTGCCAACACCCATCCGTTGCAGGAAAGCTACTATTATGCTGGATAGGATTAAGTCATATTTTCTACAGTTCATTTCCTTCAGCAACAAGTATTCCATTGGATATTACAGTAGGGGGCTGGGAATAGAATGACCAATCAGTGCACAGCAGCAGCAGCCAGGCCTATGGCAGTATGGCCGGCTCTGAGGCTCAGCAGTGAAGGATAAAATCAGGTTGAGTGATAGTGATAGGAGACTCAATAATTAGGGATTGGACAAGAGATTTGTTTGCCATGACAAAGATAGAGAACCGTGTACTGCCTCCCAAGTGCTAGGATTAAGGAGGACTCAGAGCAGCTGCAGAAGAGGTTGGGTAATCAGACAAAGGCCGTGGTGCATGTTGACACCAATGACATAGGTGAAAACAAGGAAGAGCTTTTGCACTGTAAGTATAGGGAGTGAGGGAAGAGGCTGCAGAGCATGAGTAATCTCTGGATTACTCCCAGTTCCGCATGGTAGTTAGGGCAGAAATAGGATGAATGAGTGGTTGAGGATCTGGTGTAGGGGGCAGGGTTTCAAATTGTTGGATCATTGGGATCTCATCTAGTGAAGTTATGCATTTTAGAAAAAAGATCGGTTAAACATGAACCCAAGGGGGGTCAATATCTTTGTGAGTAGGTTTGCTAGAGCTGTTGAAGAAGTTTTAAACTATGTTAGCAGAGGATTAGGAACAGGAGTGATGGGGCTGAGGATGGGGCAGTCGATGCAGCATGTGGCGAGATTCTGAGGAAGGATAGGCAGATGATACAAAGGCCGATGCTCTCTCCTGTCAGTTTGATGTCTCTGAGGTCAACGCCAATCTGGGTCACATCCTTCCTTGAACAAGCATAGATGTTCCAGTGATTTGGGGAATACAAACAGGTGAGGACTGCTGAACAATCAGATCCAGGCCCAGATGGAGAAGTTCCTAACCAGCTGTTTGTGCCGGCCTCTGTGTGTACCTAATTGTTGGTGTGGGGTCACTCTTCCCATCTGGTTGGCCATCCAGGGATTCATAAAGAGATGAGTTTCATAGCAGTCTATGTCCCAAGATGTCCATGACTTTGTCTCTGCCTGTCTCATTTGTGGCCAGAACAAGACATCATATCAGCTCCCTGCTGGTCTGCTCTACCCTCTGCCTGTGCCTCTCTGCCCCTCGTCCCACCTATCAGTGGGTTTCATCACTGGTCTGTGTCCATCAGATGGAAACATTACCATCCTGGTGGTTGTGGACCAGTTCTCTAAAGCAGCCCACTTCATTGCTCTCCCCAAGCTCCCAGTGGATCGTGAAACTGTCACCTTCTTGGTTGAGCTTGTGTTCAGGCTGCACAGCTTCCCTCGGGACATCGGGTCTGATTGAGGAACACAGTTTGAAGTCCCATTGTTGGAAAGCTTTCAGTTCTCTTTTGAAAATCACAGCCAGCCTCTCATCACTTTTCCACCCCCAATGTAATGGCCAGACTGGAAAAGTAAATGAGGAGCTGGAGATAATTCTGCATGGACTTGTTTCTTCCAACTCCATGACCTGGAGCTCCCAACTAGATTCTTCAGAGAATGCCCATAATAAGCTACATTAGCATTCCCCCTTTTGAATGGCAAAATGAATTCCAGCCACTGATCTTCCCAGATCAAGTGACTAACATGGGAGTTCCTGCTGTGAACAGTTGGTAGAAGCTGCAAGCACATGTGGCAATGGGCCAGGGCTTCCCTGATGCACACTCAGAAACAATATGCCCAGCAGGGTGATCAGCTCCCCCGACAGGTGAGGCTTCTCAATCCAGGGAGAAGGTTTGGCTGGTATCTAGAGATCTTCCTTTGAAATTTGGGAGCCACAAGGTTGCCCCATGCTATGTGGGACTATTCGTAGTGGGGAAGGGTACCAATTGATCTTCCTAGAGACTGTGCCTGCAATCATCTGTTAAGATTCACCTAGGATTCCTTATTTGCAGCTCAGACTAGTCACTTCCACCCAGCATGCTCCAGTTACACACTCTGCCTCCTCTCCTCTTGGTGGATGGGTCACTCGTCTATGCTGTGCAGCACCCCCTGGTGTCTCAGCCAGTGTAGGGTAGGGTCCAGTACCTAGTGGATTGGGAGGGATACGGCACAGAGGATCTTTCTTGGATTCCAGTTTGTGACATCCTAGATAAGTCACTCAACCAGGACATCCAGCGGGCACAGGTCTCTGGTGCCTCAGGAGTTGAGCCTCATGGTATGGGGGAGTGAAGACTCTGCTGTGGAGTCTGCACACACCCAAAGGTGGACAGCTGAAAGTGGTCATTGGCAATCATGCTTGTGAGAAAGCACATTGCAGCCAGTTAGGGTTGAACTGAAGTTTTATTTAACTCCCTTCAGTATTGTCGAGTCTTGACTGAAGAACAGCAATGGTGACACTGCCCACACTCCAGGAAAGACCGCAATTTCGATTGACACCTTAAAGGAGCGGTACTAATTTAGTATTAAGTTATTGCTTCTGAAGCTCAGTGTCAGCATTAGATTTTTATTTTGAGTTCAGTTAGTTGCCCTATTAGCTTCGCATTTATTATTTTCCCTTTGTTTTGTACAGTTCCTATTAAAATTCAGTTTACCCAGGGGTCATTGTTGGGATCTCTGTTATTAATTATTATGTAAGTCATTTGGATGTGAAAGTATACAGCACGATGTTCACTATACCCCCAATCTTGGTATCTGATCTAGTTTACCATATTATCGTTTAAATCATTAATATAAGTGACCTACAACAATGGATCAAGCACCAATTCCTGCAGCACAGCACTAGTCACAGATCTCCAGGCAGAGAGACAAAAATTAACCACCATTCTCTGGCTTCTTCCACTAAGCCAACATTGAATCTAACTGATTACTTCATTCTGAATGCCACGGACTTAATCTTCCTAAAGACCACTGCATTCCCTTCATCAAACTGTTTGGTAGCCCCCTTAAAAAAAATCTCTATAAATTAGTTAGACATGACTTACCCTGCATAAAGCCATATTGCTTATGTCTTATCAGGCCTTGTCTATCCAAACACTGGTACAGGTACATCCTATCCATGAGAAAACCTTCCAATCATTTACCCACGACTATAAAACCTTTTCTAAACTACTTATACCTCAATTATCCGCTGTTTTTTCTGTATCTTTTAAATTAGGAAAACTTCCACAATCCTTTTATCAAGCAATTATTTTGCTTATTTTGAAGAAAGATAAAAATCCTGCTGAATTTTCCTCCTATAGACCAATCTCCTTACTTAATGTAGATAATAAAATTCTGTCTAAAATTTTAGCCTGCAGGCTTGAAAATATTTTACCGTTCATTACACGAGAGGATCAGACTGGATTTATTAAAAACCGCTATTCATATTTTAACATTTGGCATTTGTTAAATGTGATGTATTCCCCCTCTAACAAGGTTTCAGAGTGTATATTATCTTTAGACACAGAGAAAGCCTTTGATAGAATGCAATGGAATTACCTTGCAAGACTTTAGAAAAATTTAAATTTGGACCTAATTTTATTTGTTGGGTTAAACTATTATATCTCTCACCTACAGCTCAGGTTCTTACTAATTCTCAACTCTCTAAACCATTTAACCTATATCGAGGTACTAGACAAGGCTGTCCCCTTAGTCCTCTGTTGTTTGCTTTGGCTCTAGAAACTCTAGCCATAGCACTCCGTAACTCCAAGGATGCTACAGGTATCACCCGAGGTAATACTATTCATAAAATTTCTTTATATGCAGATGATATTTTACTTTTTATTTCCAATGTGAATGACTCCTTAGCTTCCACCCTTTCTTTATTCTCTCAATTTAGTCGATTCTCAGGTTATAAGTTGAATTTATATAAAAGCAAATTATTTCCTTTAAACAACCTGATACCAATAAACACCAATCATCCGTTTAAAATTATGACTAATCAGCTTACTTATCTTGGAATAACTATTACTAAAAATTTTAATCATTTGTATAAAGCTAATTTTATTCCATTACTGAGTTACCTTAAAAGGCTATTTAGTAAATGGTCTCCTCTTTCATTGTCCTTGTTAGGCCGTATTAATTCTATTAAAATGAATGTGTTACCTAAATTCTTATATCTTTTCCAAGCATTGCCTATTTTTATTCCGAAGAGTTTTTTCGACTCTTTGGACTCAATTGGCTCTTCTTATGTATGGAATAATAAACAACCCCGGCTGAACATAGTCTTTCTTCAAAGGAAAAATAAAGATGGTGGTCTAGCTTTACCTAATTTCAGATTCTATTACTGGGCAACTAATATAAGGAATATCCCATTCCGGTCATATTATATTAAGAGGGATGATTGTCCACCATGGACTTCACTAGAAGCTCAATCGGTTAAAAATGCCTCAATCATTTCTCTTCTTGGATATTCTCTTCCTTTACCCTTCAGTAAAATTACTGATAACCAAGTTCTCAAACACACTTTGAGAATCTGGTTGCAATTTAGGAAGTTTTTTGGTTTGTCTCGTTTTTCCCTTTCTAGTCCCATTCTTTGTAATTATTTATTTCTACCCTCTACTACTGATAAAGTTTTTATAGAATGGAATACATTGGGTATTCGACAATTTTTGGATTTATTCGTTGATGGTAACTTAGCATCATTTGAGCAGTTGTCTATCAAATTTGGTTTACCCCAAACTCATGTTGATGGTTACCTTCAAATTAGAGATTTTCTGCGTTCTCAATTGGCTACATTTCTTTCAAGTTCAGATAAGAATCTCTTAGACGATATTGTAAATTTGAAACGTTTTTTTGATGGATCAATCTCTAATATATATAATAAACTGCTTATGTTTAAGCAGCTTTCTTTACATAATTTTAGGCAAGCTTGGAAACGTGATCTGAATGTGCAAATCTCTGATGAAGATTGGAATGCCATTTTGAGATTAGTGAATAAGTCATCTTTTTGCGCTCGCCATTCTTTGCTAAAGTTTAAAGTGGTACATACAGCCTATTTGTCTAAAGAGAAATTATCCTGTTTTTATTCTGATATTTGTCCAACTTGTGACAAATGTAATTCAGCCAATGCTTCATTAATTCATATGTTTTGGTTATGTCCCAGCTTAGGAAAATTTTGGAAAGATGTATTTTCTACTTTTTCTCAACTTTTTAACACTAACTTTGAACCTAATCCTCTTACTGCTCTCTTTGGTATTCTTGGAACTCAAGATATAACTTTACTTCATTCTGAATGCCAAGGACTTAATCTTCTTGACGACTCTGCCATGTAGTAATTCATCAAAGGCCTTTCTAAAGACCACTGCATTCCCTTCATTAAACTTCTTGGTAGCCTCCTTAAAAAAATCTCTATAAATTTGTTAGATATGACTTACCATGCATGAAGCCATATTGCTTATGTCTTATCAGGTCGTGTCTATCCAAACACTGGTACAGGTACATCCTATCCATGAGAAAACCTTCCGATAATTCACCCATGACTAATATCAGGTTCACCAGGCTCTAATTACCTGTTTATTCATAGAACTATCTCAAATGTTAGGTGCCCTCCAGTACTCCATTACCTCACCCATGCCTAAGGATGTTTTAAGTATTACTGCCAGGGCCCACAAGTTTGGAGAGGACACTTCATCAGGCCTTTGGGATTTATTCTCCCTACATTGGTCTCAAGACACAAGCACCTCTTCTTCTGTAATCAGAACATGGTCTATGTCCTCTAATATTTTGCCAGATTCTATGATATATATGTGTCTCCTGAGTAAATGCAAACACGAAGAAAAATTTAATATTTTTCCCCATCTATTTTAGCTCCGTGTATACATAGCCAACTTGATTTTCAACAGGACCAATTTTGCCCCTTACTATCCTCTTGCTCCTAACATTCCTATGGAACCCTTGGATTCTGGTTCACCTTGTCTGCTAGAGCAATCACTTATCCCTTTTCAGCCTACCTGATCTTTCACTTGTATTCACTTGCATGTCTTATATTCCTCCAGTGCCCCATTTAACAGTAGCTGCCCATACCCAATATGTGTTCTCTTTATCTTTACCAGGTCTTCAATATCCCAGGATAAATAAGGTTCCCACAACCTGCCAGCCTTGTTTTTTATCCTAATAGAAATATAGACATTATGTACTTTCAGTACTTTACTGTTCAAGGCCACGCACTTGCCTGCATCACTTTGTTAGAAAATGGCTTATCCCAAATCCACACCTGACAGATTGCTTCATATGCCATCAAATTGGTCATCCTCCAGTTCAGAATCTTAACCTGAAAACCAATCCTATCCTATCTCCATAATTATTTTGAAGTCTATGGAATTATGATCACTATATACAAAGTACATTGTTATACTCACTTCTGTCACCTGCTCTTTATATTTCCTGCAACTGTCTGCTATCTCCCTATGAATTTGTTCTTCCAAATCCTGTTGACTATTGGAAGGTCTGTAAAGTTCCATTAACACGGTCATCCATTTTTTATTCCCAGATTCACGGAAATTGCCTTGGCAGATGAGCTTTCCATATGTCATCTGAGCATTGCTTGATATCATCCCTGCTGAGTAATGTATGAGTTCCCTCCCTCTTTAATAACACCTTCTCTGTCATGTCTAAATCAGCGGCTTGCCTGTACATTGGGCTGTCAGTCCTGCCGCTCCGGTCAACATGTCTCAATAATGGTTTCAACATCATAAGTACACGCATGGATCCATTCTCTCTGTACTTCAGCCTCATCTACAACTGTCCCCATTTTGCAATAGATGCAACTCAGAACATTTATCCACCATGCTCAATCTTGCAGTTTCCATCTCTGCTTAAAAACAAGAAATTCCGCAGATGCTACAATTCCACACCCAGAAAATCTTTGCTTGTGGTCCTAACATCTATTTTCACTCAACCACTTCATTGTTGTCCTGCCACTCTGGATACTATCCCTCTGAAACGCTAGTTTCAACACCTCACACCACCCTAAGCAGGATCAGTAAACCTTCCTAAATTGATATTTGTCCTTCTCCAGTTTGGGTGAAAACTGTCCTATTTGCACGGATCCCAGCTACCCTGGAAGAGAGTGCAGAGATCAAAAAAATCTGAAGCCCTCTCCCATCGACCATCTGCTTGGCCACGTGTTAAACTGCACTGTCTTCCTTGCTTTTTGCCTCACTAGCATGGATAGCAATCCTGAAGTCACCACCTTGGAGGTCCTGTCTTCTAACTTTGCACCTAACTCCCTGAATACATTTTGCAGGTCCCCGTCACTTTTCCTGCTTATATCATTCATACCAATGAGTTCCATGACTTAAGGCTTCTCAGCCTCCCCCTTAAGATAGCTATAGACTCAATACAAGATATCTCTGATCCACTACACCTGGAATGCAATATACCTCCTGCGGTAGGTTATCTCCCTAAAACAATCTAAACTGATAACCTTGCTGGGGGTAATGGCCACAGGGATATTCTGCACTGACTGCCAATTCCCTTTCCCACTCTTGATGATCACCCAGCTACCTGTTTCTAGCAACACAGGGGTAACAGTCTCTCTGTAACTCCTATCAACCCCTCTTTTTTCTGAATGATCTGAAGGTCATCTAGCATAGATACACTTCCTTAACACAGTTTGTAAAGAGCTGGAACTTGATGCACTTATCACAGATATAGACATCTCCTTAACTTCCTACCTCATACAATGGGAGCACACCACTGCTCTAAGTTCTAAACCCACTGGTCTGTCGGTAGAACAATAGAGAAAGAAGTTAAATGAACTTAAACTCAGGGAAGTTTATAAAATCGTGAGGGGTATAAAAGGATCATAGCCTTTTCCCCAGGATTGGAGAATCCAAATCTGAAACAAGGTAACAGGGAAGAGATTTAAACGAGACCTAAAAGTTAATTTCTTTATCCAGAGGATGGTGAGGTGCCTGAGGAAGTGGTTGAGACGGGTGCATTTGCAATATTTCAGAGATATTTGCATGGGCATATGGAAGGAAAGGGCTCGAAGGTCCACGAGTCAAATGCAGCAACTGGATCTAGCAGGTTAGCATGGACCATCTGGGCTGAAGGGCCTAAATCCAGGCTATGATACTCTAAGGAAGTGATATGTGTGAGAGGCCAGTTTTCTGTGCTCAGTGTCAGATGTGGTGGGTCCTGGAGTCTCCCAGCCTCCCGGACGGCCGTATCTGCACCAGGTGTGTCGAGCTGCAGCTCCTGAGTGACTGAGTTAGGGACCTGGAGGGGCAGCTCGATAACCTTCACCTGGTCAACGAGAGCGAGGAGGTGATGGAAAGGAGTTATAGGCAGGTGGTCACACCAGGGCCACGTGAGACAGACAGGTGGGTCACAGTCGGGAGAGGAAGGGGAAGAGTCAGGTACTAGAGAGTACCCCTGTGGCTGTACCCCTTGACAATAAGTTCTCCTGTTTCAGTACTGTTGAGGGGAACAGCGTACCTGGGGGAAGCGGCAGTGGTCGTGCCGCTGGCAAAGAGTCTGGCCCTATAGCTCAGAAGGGAAAGGAAGGGAAGAGGAAGACAGTAGTGTTAGGGGACTATAGTTAGGGGGTCAGACAGGCAATTCTGTGGACACAAGAAAGAAACTCAGATGGTAGTTTGCCTCCGAGGTGCCATGGTCCCGGATGTTTTGGATCTCATCCAAGATACCTTGCAGTGGGAGGGGGAACAGCCAGAGGTTGTGGTACATATTGGTACCAATGACATCTAGGTAGGAAAAGGGAAGAGGTCCTGAAAAAAGACTACAGGGAGTTAGGAAGGAAGTTGAGAAGCAGGACCGCAAAGGTTATAATCTCAGGATTGCTGCCTGTACCACCTCACAGTGAGAATAGAAATAGGATGAGGTGGAGGATAAATGCATGGCCGAGTGATTGGAGCAGGGAACAGGGATTCAGAATTCCAGATCACTGGGACCTCTTTTGGGAAGGTGTGACCTGTACAAAAAGGACAGGTTGCACTTGAATCCCAGGGGCACCAATATCCTGGTGGGGATGTTTGCTCAGGCTACTGGGGAGAGTTTAAACTAGAATTGTTGGGGGTGGGAACTGAACTGAAGTGACTGGGGAAGAGGAGGTTAGCTCACAAATAGAGGAAGCTTGTAGACAGTGCGAGAGGGAGGATATCCAGGTGATAGAGAAGGGACGTGCCCAGACTGAAGGTTTGATATGTGTCTATTTTAATACAAGGAGTGTTGTGAACAATCCATATGAGCTTAGAACATGGATCACTTCTTGGAGGTATTATGTGCTGGCATGGCGCTGTTGATCAGAGATAGTGTCACGGCTGCAAAAAAGGTGGACGCCATGGAGGGATTGTTATGGAGTCTCTGTGGGTGGAGGTTAGGAACAGGAAGGGGTCAATAACATTACAGGGTGTTTTTATAGGCTGCACAATAGTAACAGGGATATCGAGGAACAGGTAGGGAAACAGATCCTGGAAAGATGTTGTTACGAATGTGCCACAACTCTGAGGGGCCGAAGGGTACAAAGTCACCCCCCCACTACTTTTTGAGAATCTCAAGATCGCTATTAATCCGGGTCTGGGAACCAGGAAATGAGAGAGAGACACACAGAATCCTCAAGGTTTGGAATGTGTCCTAGCCTCCGTGAAACAAAAACCCCTGATAATGGCTATTGTCTCTTGGAGATGGAATGGTGTATTGAGTACTGTACTATTCATTGAAGCCCCTCAGGGGATGATCAGAGTGGGCTGGTTGAGGGATTGCATCATCCCAACCTGATTGACATCTGAGACCCCGTGAGTAAGGATAAAAGAGGGTTTAGATGCACCAGGAGAAATGCTGGAAAGCCAGTGACAGTGTTTTATAGCGAACGCCAGTGAGGACCCGTGTACGTCCTCCCTTGCCAGGATAGCGGGATCATCACGGAAGAATGGCTTAGCTAAAGGAGAGGCCACAAGTGAACGGCCACACTAACGAGACTCTGACGGATCGAAATTATAAAAGGAATTGGCAAGTTTCTCCAAATCTCTCTCTCTCTCCAACCCAAGGCTGCAGCCTGCATGAAGTGAGTGACTTTTATATTTCCATCAGACAATACATTATCCCCTAGACAACGATAGAGCATATTTCTTATTGATTATTATTATACCCGCACATTTAGATTTAGTATTGATGACGTCTGTTATCTGTATGTTTGCATTGATATTATTTTTGTGTATTTTTACTAATAAATATTGTTAAAAATAGCACCATCAGACTTCAACGGACCTCTCTATCTTTGCTGATAAGTGACCCAGTTACGGGGTTCGTAACAAAGTGGGGGCCTCTTCTCGAGATTTGATCCAAATTGGAGGGCCAGTGAATCGGGCTTTTTTATTAAGTCCAAATGTGGGTCTGGTTGTGTGGGTAACCAGACGGGAAACCAGCAAAGATGGACGTGGATGAATTTATAGAAAACCCGACTCTGGAGGCGCTAGAGGCTGCCACAAAGTCAGACTTGATAAATATTGTGAAAGGACTAAACCTCACAGAGGTGAGGTTGTCAATGAAAAAGCGGGAGGTGCGGAGGGCCATAACTCAGTATTATATTGTGAAGAATGTGTTTTCTGCTGAGGTATTGGAAAATATCCCTGAAAAGGCACCATCTAGTGGGACGGCTCAGTTAAAGTTGGAGAAATTAAGGTTGGAACATGAAATTAAGTTAAAGCAGCTGGAAGCAGCTAAAAAGGAAAAGGAGTATGCGCTCCAGCTAAGAAGTTAGAGGTGAAGAGGGAGCAGGAAAGAGCTGAGAAACAAAGGGAGCATGAAATTCAGTTAAAACAGCTGGAAGCAGCTGAAAACGAGAAGGAGAGAGCTGAAAAGGAGAGGGAAAGAACTGAGAACCAAAGGGAGAAAGAGAAACAGAGGCAACATGACTTGGACATGGAGAAGTTAAGGCAAGAGCAAAGAGCTCAAGGGTCAGACCGAGAGGTGTGGTTTAATGTTAGTTGGGAGTTTAGGTTAGTACCTCCATTCGAGGAGACGGATGTTGATAGTTATTTCTTGCATTTTGAAAAGGTGGCAGTGAGTCAGAAGTGGCCCAAAGAGCAGTGGGTGGTGTTGTTACAAAGTGTGTTAAAAGGGAAGGCACAACGGGCATATGTGGCGTTGTCCATGGAGGAGGAGGAGTCTGAGAATTATGAGAAAGTAAAGGAGGCCATTCTTCAGACCTACGAATTGGTACCTGAGGCCTATAGACAAAAGTTCAGAAATTTAAAGAAAGGGTGGAATCAGACGTATACCGAGTTTGCCTATGAGAAGGGTGTGCTCTTGGATCGTTGGTGTGCAGCAGAAATAGTGGAAGAAGATTTTTGGCATCTCAGGGAGTTAATTCTGATTGAGGAATTTAAAGGTTGTGTTTTGGATGATATCTGGATGTATTTGAATGAGAAGCAGAATAAGTCCATCTCTGAATTTGCTAGGTTCGCAGACGAATATGCCCTAACCCACGAGACAAAGTTTTCCTCAAATAAAAGTTACCAGAGAGACTGTGGGAATGGTAGAGAAAGCCCGTAGGCTGAGGCAGAGATTCAGCCAGGAGCTAGTGGTAAAATTGAGGAGGAGGAAAGGCAAGATGGCAGGAGAGGTCCTGGTTTGACCTGTTTTCATTGTGGAAAGGTGGGTCATATTGCATCTAAGTGCCTTGCTCCGAGGAAGGAGACAGGAAAATGGAAAGCAGCAGTCCCTATAGGATGTGCTGTGGTGATCAGTAAATCGACGAGAGAGCCCCAGGTAGACAGAGTACGAGAAGGGTCTGAGAAATGTATTTCAGAAGGAACTGTGTCTGTGAGAGAGGGAGACACACCAGTTCCAGTGTGGATGTGGAGACACGGGAGCTGAACTGTCATTGATTAGCAGTAAGGTACTGGATTTTGGTTGCAAGACTGGAGAGGTGGCTTTGAGAGGCATAGGAAAGGTACAGAAGCAGTGCCCTTGCATAGGATCATTATAAATTGTGAGCTGGTATCTGGACCAGTTGAAATAGGGGTGCGATCAGAATTCACGAGAACTGACGTAGACATCCTTCTAGGTAACGATTTAGCTGGTGGTGACATTTAGTCGGCCATGGAGCTGACGAGCCAGCCTGTAAGTGTTGAGGTCCCGCCCCTAGATTCCAAGATCTATCCCGCATGCGCGACCACTCGCAGCTTGTCGAGAAAGGCAGCTGAGAACGAGACCAGTTTAAATCCGGCCAGTATCGATTTGGCTAAGACGTTTTTACTGACCCTGTACCAAGAGGGTTTAGAGGGTGGTAAAACAGAGAATAGGAAAGTGAAAGAGAGTAAGGGAGAGGAGGTAGTCCTGCTCTTAGCCAGGACAAAATTTATAGAGGCATGAAGTAAAGATGAGAAACAGATAAGGCTGTTAAAAGGTCCAGGGTTGGACATGGATGATCTGTCTGGTTTGGCAGAACTGTTTGAAGTTGAAAATTACCGATGGTAAAAATCTTTGAGGGAAGGGGGTGTTATGAATGTGCCACAACTCTGAGGGGCTGAAGGGTACAAAGTTGCCCCCTCCTGTTTGAGAATTGCAAGATCGCTATTAATTCGGGTCTGGGACCCAGGAAATGAGAGAGAGACACGCAGAATCCTCAAGTTTTGGAATGTGTCCTAGCCTCCATGAAACAAAAACCCCTGATAACGGCTATTGTCTCTTGGAGACGGAATGGTGTATTGAGTACTGTATTATTCATTGAAGCCCTCAGGGGATGATCAGAGTGGGCTGGTTGAGGGATTGCATCATCCCAACCTGATTGACATCTGAGACCCCGTGAGTAAGGATAAAAGAGGGTTTAGATGCACCAGGAGAAACGCTGGAAAGCCAGTGACAGTGTTTTATAGCGAACGCCAGTGAGGACCCGTGTACGTCCTCCCTTGCCAGGGTAGCGGGCTCATCACGGAAGAACGGCTTAGCTAAAGGAGAGGCCACAAGTGAACGGCCACACTAACGAGACTCTGATGGATCGAAATTATAAAAGGAATTGGCAAGTTTCTCCAAATCTCTCTCTCTCTCCAACCCAAGGCTGCAGCCTGCATGAACTGAGTGACTTTTATATTTCCATCGGACAATACATTATCTCCTAGACAACGATAGAGCGTATTTCTTATTGATTATTATTATACCCGTACTTTTAGATTTAGTATAGACGACGTCTATTATCTGTATGTTTGCATTGATATTATTTTTGTGTATTTTTACTAATAAATACTGTTAAAAATAGTACCATCAGACTTCAACGGACCTCTCTATCTTTGCTGGTAAGTGACCCAGTTACGGGTTTCATAACAATGTAATAATAACAGCGTTGTCGTGATGGGAGATTTTAATTTCCCTAGCGCAAGGGTTTAGATGGGGTGGAGTTTCTTAGGTGATTTCAGGAAGGTTTCTTGCCACAATATGTAGATAAGTCTACAAGAGGAGAGGCTGTACTTGATTTGGTATTGGGAAATGAAGCTGGTCAGGTGTCAGGTCTCTCAGTGGGAGAGCATTTAGGAGATAGTGATCATAATTCTGTCTCCTTTACAATAGCATTGGAGAGGCATAGGAACAGACAAGTTACAAAAGCGTTTAATTGGAGTAAGGGGAATTATCAGGCTATTGGGAAGGAAATTGGAGGATTAAATTGGAAACAGATTTTCTCAGGGAAAAGTACAGAAGAAATGTGGCAAATGTTCAGGGGATATTTGTGTGCAGTTCTGCATAGGTACGTTCTAATCAGACAGGGAAGTTATGGTAGGGTACAGGAAGCATGGTGTACAAAGGCTGTAATAAATCTGGTCAAGAAGAAAAGAAAAGCTTACAAAAGGTTCAGATGGCTAGGTAATGTTAGAGATCTAGAAGATTAAAAGGCTAATAGGAAGGTGCTTAAGAAGGAAATTAGGAGAGCCAAAAGGGGCCATGACAAGGCCTTGGCAGGCAAGGTTAAGGTAAATCCCAAGGCATTCTACAAGTATGTGAAGAGCAAGAGGATAAGACGTGAAAGAATAGAACCTATCACGTGCGACAGTGGGAAAGTGTATATGGAACCCGAGGAAATAGCACAAGTACTTAATGAATACTTCAGTATTCACTATGGAAAAGGATCTTGGTGATTGTAGTGATGACTTTCAGCAGACTGAAAAGCTTCAGCATGTAGATATTAATAAAGAGGATGTGCTGGAGCTTTTGGAAAGCATCAAGTTGGATAAGTCACCAGGAGCAGATGAGTTGTACCCCAGGCTATGGTGGGAGGTGAGGGAGCAGATTGCTGAGCCTCTGACTATGATCTTTGCATCATCAATGGGGATGGGAGAGGTTCCGGAGGATTGGAGGGTTGCGAATGTTGTTCCTTTATTCAAGAAAGGGAGTAGAGATAGCTCAGGAAATTGGGATGGGGGAAGAGAGAGGGAGGGAATTACCGGAAGTTGGAGAATTTGATATTCATACCAAGGGGCTGGAGACTACTCAGACGGTATATGAGATGTTGCTCCTCCAACCTGGGTTTGGCCTCATCATGGCAGTAGAGGAGGCCATGTATGGACATATCCGAATGGGAATGTGAAGCAGAGTTGACGTGGGTGGCAACCGGGAGATCCTGTCTGTTGTGGCGGACGGAGCGTAGGTGCTCGACGAAGCGGTCCCCCAATCTGCGTCGGGTCTCGCCAATGTAGAGGAGGCCACACTGGGAGCACCAGATGCAATAGATTATCCCAACAGACTCACAAGTGAAGTGTTGCCTCACCTGGAAGGACTGTTTGGGGCCCTGAATGGTGGTAAGAGAGGAAGTATAGGGACAGGTGTAGCACCTGCGCTTGCAGGGATAAGTACCAGGTGGGAGATCTGTGGGGAGGGACGTGTGGACCAAGCAGTCGCGGAGGGAACGATCCCTGCGAAAAGCAGAGAGCGGTAGAGAGGGCAAGATGTCCTTAGTGGTGGGGTCCTGTTGAAGGTGGCGGAAGTTGCAGAGGATAATATGCTGGATCCTGAGGCTGGTGGGGTGGTAGGTGAGGACAAGGGGAACATAGTCCCTGTTTTGGTGACGGGAGGATGGGTTGAGGGCCGAAGTGCGGGAAATGGAGGAGATGCGGGTGAGGGCATCATTGATAACAGCAGAAGGGAAACCACGATTCTTAAAGAAAGAGGACATTTGGGATGTCCTGAAACAGAAAGCCTCATCCTGGGAACAGATGCAGCGGAAACGGAGGAACTGGGAATAGGAATAGGAATAGGAACTGGGAAAATGCATTTTTACATTTGGCAGGGCGGGAAGAGATATAGTCGAGGTAGTTATGGGAGTCAGTGGGTTTATCGAAGATGTCAGTGGACAGTCTGGCTCCAGAGATGGAGACTGAGAGATCGAGAAAGGGGAGAGAAGTGTCCGAGATGGACCAAGTGAATTTGAGGGCTGAGTGGAAGTTAGAGGCAAAGTTGATGAAATTGACGAGCTCAGCATGGCTGCAGGAAGTAGCACCAATGTAGTCGTCAATGTAGTGAAGGAAAAGTTGGGGAGCAGTACCAGTATAGATTTGGAGCATAGACTGTTCCACATAACCCACGAAGAGGCAGGCATAGCTGGGCCCCATGTGAGTGCCCATAGCTCCACCCTTGGTCTGAAGAAAGTGGGAAGAGCCTGAAGAGAAGCTATTAAGTGTGAGTACCAGTTCCGCCAACCGGAGGAGTGTGGTGGTGTTGGGGAACTGATGAGGTCCTTTGTCAAGAAAGTAGCGGAGGGCTTTGAGGCCTTCTTGATGGGGAATTGAACTGTATAAGGATTGGACATCCATGGTGAAAATGAAGCGGTCGGGACCGGAGAACTGGAAGTTATTGAAGAGGTGGAGGGCATGGGATGTATCCCGGATATAGGTAGGGAGCAACTGAACTATGGGTGACAAAATGGAGTCCAGGTAGGCAGATACAAGTTCGGCGGGGCAGGAGCAGGCCCAAACTATGGGCCTACCAGGACAGTCAGGCTTATGAATCTTGGAGAGGAGGTAAAACCGAGCAATGCAGGGTGTGGAAATTATGAGTTTTTTGGCTGAGGATGGAGGGTCTCCAGAGTTGATAAGGGCGGTGATGGTACAGGAGACAATGGTTTGATGATTTTTGATGGGGTCCTGTTCCAGGGGTAAGTAAGAGGAGGTGTCAGAGAGCTGCCGTTTGGCCTCAGTGAGGTAGAGGTCCATCCGCCAGACTACTACGGCACCACCTTTGTCTGTGGGTTTGATGGTGACGTTAGGATTAGTGCAGAGAGAGTGGAGGGCAGTGCGTTCAGAGGGAGTGAGGTTGGAACAGAATAGAGGAGTGGTGAAGTTGAGACGTGTAAAGGGGGTTTCTTTTTTTTCCTTTGGTACTGTTGGGAACTTTGGTACTGTTCTTTGTTTGTTAAAAGCAGGAATGTTTCTTTGTTGCGAGAGAGTGCTGGAAGCTTGTTTGTTACAATTTACTGATCATGAGAATGGTATTCCTTTGTAAACCAAATGCGGATTAATGTTCTTTCTTCTGAGTCTGTAAGCTTTGGTTGACGGGCTTTTGGGCAGATCGGCGCGAGGGGGTCGAGAGAGAGAATGCAATGCTGTAAGTTGGGCGAGGAACGGACCCCAAGAGGGGGTCCGAGGCCGGGAGGTACTCCGAGGAGGGGGGATAAAGCTAGATGTGCTTGGTTGATCACTCGGAGGGTCCTGAGCTGCGAGTCGAGGAGTTCGGAGGGGATCGAATGGTGGCCAGAAGACTTAAGAAATTGAGCTCCAACGGTTGAGCACAAAGTGGTTTGGACTTTGATAAGTTTGGCGCCTTTTCTTTATTTTTTTTCTCTTCATATATACTGTATCGTTATTAATCACTTAGTTATAGTAACCTTTATAAATAGTACTCATTTAATCGCATATGGTGTACTGTCTGTTTTTGGGCGAGGCGGGGACATCACACAGCATCCACACCAGCTGATTAACCAGTTTGGCGGGGCTGAAGGCTGCTTCCCCTAGACGAAACGAGCTGAGCCAGCCTGAGGCAACCCAGGGGGTTACAGACGGTTGATGTCTCGGCAACAGTTGGAGATGAAAAGATCGAGTGCAGGTAGAAGGCCCGGTGGGAGTGTCCAGGAAGAGGGTTGAAGACGGGAGAAGGGGTCATCAACAGAGGGAGGGGAGTCCTTGTTAAAGTAGTAGGCTCTGAGACGTAGGCGACAGAAGAAGAGTTCGGCGTCATGCCGGGCACAGAACTCACTGAGGTGTGGACGGAGGGGGACAAAGGTGAGGCCCTTGCTAAGCACAGAATACTCTGCCTCAGAGAGGGGAAGGTCAGAGGGGATGGTGAAGTCATGGCGAGGTTTGGGGTTGGGGTCAGAGAAAGGTAAAGAGTGAGAGGTCTCAGTTGGGAGGTGGGGGTTGGGATGTTCAGGGAGAGCGGGCTGAGGGGAGGATGAGGGATCAGAGGAATGGAGGGGAGATGAGGGGTGGAGGGAGGGTTGGGAGTCACTGGGAGGATAGGGGGTAGTAGAGGAATAAGACAAGTGGTAGGACCCAGCGGCAGTAAGAGCGGTCCCGGTCTGGATAGGGCCAGGACTTCGGTCCGAGCTGGATCTAGAGCTGGGGGTGTCGGAGTCTGTGGCCTGCAGGGCGCCAGAACTGAGGTCCGAATCAGAAGCGAGTGAGTCCATGGCGCGCTGGGGGCTGATGCCCATGTTCTGAATACTGTGGTTCCAATGGGAGTTAGAGTCAGAGGCGGATGGGTCTTCAGACTGCCGAAGGTCTGAGAAGTTGAAGTCCGAGAGGTCGGGGTCCGGGCTGGAGGCGGGCGAGCTTGTGATCCTTCTTGGACGGGATGTGAGGAAAGAGAAGAGACGGCGGTTGGAGGCGTGAATTCGGCGGAGAATGAAGTGTAAGAGAGGTCCATGGCAGACAGTTGAGCATCTGTAGTATACTTTTTGTTAAATATTAACCACCATTCTCTGGCTTCTTCCACTAAGCCAACATTGAATGCAACTGACTTCTTCATCCTCAATGTCAAGCGACTTAATCTTCTTGACGAGTCTGCCATGTAGTAATTTATCAAAGGCCTTGCTAAAGACCATGGCATTCCCTTTATCAAACTTCTTAGTAACTTACTTTAACAAAAATCTCTATAAATTGGTTTGACGTGTCTTGCCAAGCATTGAGCCATTTTACTTATCTCTTATCAGGACCTGTCTTTGCAAACACTGGTACATGTACGTCCTATCCATGAGAAAACGTTCAGATAATTCACCCATGATTAATGTCAGGTTCACCAGGCTCTAGTTACCTGTTTATTAATAGAACCATTCTCAAACATTAGCTGCCCTCTAATCGTCAGGTACCTCACCCATGGCTAAGGATGTTTTAAATATTACTGCTAGGGCCCCTGTAATTTCTGCACTAGCGTCCCACAAGGTTGGAGAGGACACCTCGTCAGGCCTTTGGGATTTATACACCCTAAATTTGTCTCAAGACACAAGCACCTCCTCTTCTGTAATCAGAACATGGTCTATGACCTCTACTATTTTGCCAGATTCTATGGAATATGTGTGTGTCCTAAGTAAATGCAAACACAATGAAAAAGTTAATATTTACCCCATTTATTTTACCTCCATGCATACATAGCCAGCTTGATTTTCAACAGGACCAATTTTGTCCCTTGCTATCCTCTTGCTCCTAATGTTCCTATGGAACCCTTGGATTCTGGTTCACCTTGTCTGCTAGAGCAACCACTTATCCCTTTTCAGCCTTCCTGATCTTTCACTTGTATTCACTTGCATGTCTTATTTTCCTCCAGTGCCCCATTCAACACTAGCTGCCCATACCCAATATGTGTTCCCTTTATCTTTACCAGGCCTTCAATATCCCCTGATAAATAAGGTTCTCTCAACCTTCCAGCCTTGCTTTTTATCCTAATAGAAATATAGACATTATGTACTCTCAGTACTTTACTGTTCAGGGCCACACACTTGCCAGCATCTCTTTGTTAGAAAACAGCCTGTCCCAAATCTACACCTGACAGATTGCTTCATATGCCATCAAATTGGTCATCCTCCAGTTCAGAATCTTAACCTGAAAACCAATCCTATCCAATCTCCATAATTATTTTGATGTCTATGGAATTATGATCAGTATATACAAAGTATTTTACTATACTTACTTCTGTCACCTGCCCTATCTCATTTCTCAAAAAGAGATCCAGTATTGTGCTTTCTCTAGTTGGGACCTCTGCAAATTAGTAATGAAACATTCCTGAACACATTTGACAAACGCCATTTTGTCCGGATCTTTTACGTATGGGAGTCCCAATCAATATGCAGAAAGTTAAAATCACCCACTATCTCAACCTAAACACCAGAAATTCTGCAGTTGCTTAAAATCTAGAGTAACACGTAAAAAGTTCTGCAGGAACTCATGAGGTACTGCAAAAATGACTTATATGAGAATGATTCCAGGAACGAAAGGGTCACCCTATAAGGAATGTCTGGCAGCTCTTGGGCTGTATTCCCTGGAGTTCAGGAGCATGAGGGGATCTCATAGAAATATTCCTTATGTTAAAAGGCCTGAACAGATTAGATATGACAAAATTATTTCCCATGGTAAGGGAGTCTAGGACATGAGAGCACAACTTAGCAATTGAAGGACATCCATTTAAAACAGAGTTGCAGAGAAATTACTTTGCTCAGAGGGGGGTAAATCTGTGAAATTTGTTGCCATGAGTAGCTGTGGAGGCCAAGTCACTGGGTGCATTGAAGGCAGAGATAGATAGGTTCTTGATTAGGTAGGGCATCAAAGGGTGTAGGGAGATGGCAGGGGAGTGGGGATGACTGGAAGAATTGGATCAGTCCATTAATGAATGGAGGTGTAGACTCGATGGACCAAATGGCCTACATCTACTCCTATATCTTATGGTCTTATAGTCTATAGGTTAGGTTTCCCTGAGAAGGAATAAAGCGTAATCCTTCAGGCCAGAACCTTTCATCAGGACCCTTCATGAGTCCTGATGAAGGGTCTTGGCCAAAAACATTTACTGTTTATTCTTTTCCGTGGTTGCTGACTTTCTCTTGCATTTTCTATGTGTTCCTGTCACAACTTTATATTGCTTGCCACTGTCTGCTATCTCCCTATGAATTGGTTCATCCAAATCCTGTTGACTATTGGAAGGTCTATAAAGTCCCATTAACATGACAAGTGAGGTGGAAAATCTAGTCAGGTGGAAGAAGGCAGTATTCATGAGGTTTAGGAAGCAAGGATCAGATGGGTCTATTGAGGAATATAGGGTAGCAAGAAAGGGGCATGAGAAGGCCTTGGCGAGTAGGGTAAGGGAAAACCTCAAGGCATTCTTCAATTATGTGAAGAACAAAAGGATGACAGGAGTGAAGGTAGGACTGATTCGAGATAAAGGTGGGAAGATGTGCCTGGAGGCTGTGGAAGTGAGTGAGGTCCTCAATGAATACTTCTCTTCGGTATTCACCAATGAGAGGGAACTTGATGACGGTGTGGACAATATGAGTGAGGTTGATGTTCTGGACCATGTTGATATTAAGGGAGAGAAGGTGTTGGAGTTGTTAAAGTACATTAGGACAGATAAGTCCCCGGGGCCTGACGGAATATTCCCCAGGCTGCTCCAAGAGGTGAGGAAAGAGATTGTTGAGCCTCTGGCTAGGATCTTTATGTCCTCATTGCCCATGGGAATGGTACCAGAGGATTGGAGAGAGGCGAATGTTATCCCCTTATTCAAAAAAGGTAGTAGGGATAGTCTGGGTAATTACAGACCAGTGAGCCTTACATCTGTGATGGGAAAGCTATTGGAAAAGATTCCTGGAGATAGGACCTATGGGCATTTAGAGAATCATGGTCTGATCAGGGACAGTCAGCATGGCTTTGAGAAGGGGAGATCATCTCTAACAAGTCTGATAGAGTTCTTTGAGGAGGTGACCAGGCATATAGATGAGGGTAGTGCAGTGGATGTGATCTACATGGATTTTAGTAAGGCATTTGACAAAGTTCCACACGAAAGGTTTATTCAGACACTCGGAAGGCATGGGATCCAAGGAAGTTTGAAGCTTGCCTGCAGAAGGCAGAGGGTCGTGGTGGAGGGAGTACATTCAGATTGGAGGGTTGTGACTAGTGGTTTCCCATAAGGATCCGTTCTGGGACATCTAATTTTTGTGATTTTTATTAATGACCTGGATGTGGGGGTAGAAGGGTGGGTTGGCAAGTTTGCAGATGACACAAAGGTTGGTGGTGTTGTAGATAGTGTAGAGGATTGTCGAAGGTTGCAGAGAGACATTGATACAATACAGAAGTGGGCTGAGAAGTGGCCGATGGAGTTCTACATGGAGAAGTGTGAGGTGGTACACTTAGGAAAGACAAACTCCAAGGCAGAATACAAAGTAAATGGCAGGATACTTGGTTGTGTGGAGGAGCAGAGGGATCTGGGGGTACATGCCCACAGATCCCTGAAAGTTGCCTCACAGGTATTTAAGAAAGCTTATGGGGTGTTAGCTTTCATAAGTCGTGGGATAGAGTTTAAGAGTCGTGGGTTAATGATGCAGCAATATAAAACTCTGGTTAGGCCACACTTGGAGTACTGTGTCCAGTTCTGGTCACTGCACTATAGGAAGGATGTGGAAGCATTGGAAAGGGTACAGAGGAGATTTACCAGGATGCTGCCTGGTTTAGAGAGTATGGATTATGATCAGAGATTAGGGGAGCTAGGGCTTTACTGTTTGGAGAGAAGGAGGATGAGAGGAGACATGATAGAGGTGTACAAGATATTAAGAGGAATAGACAGAGTGGACAGCCAGTGCCTCTTTCCCAGGGCACCACTGCTCAGTACAAGAGGACATGGCTTTAAGGTAAGGGGAGGGACGTTCAAGGGGATATTAGAGGAAGGTTTTTTACTCAGAGAGTGGTTGGTGCATGGAATGCACTGCCTGAGACAGTGGCGGAGGCAGATACACTAGTGAAGTTTAAGAGACCACTAGACAGGTACATGGAGGAATTTAAGTTGGGGGGTTATATGGGAGGCAGGGTTTGAGGGTCAGCACAACATTGTGGGTTGAAGGGCCTGTAATGTGCTCTACTATTCTATGTTCTAACATGGCCATCCATAGATTCACAGAAATTGCCTTGGCAGATGAGCTTTACATATGTCATCTGAGCATTGCTTTGACATCATCCACGATGAGTAATGTATGAGTACTCCCTCCTGCTTTAATACCACCTTCCCTGTCATGTCTAAGTCAGCAGATTGCCAGTACATTGGGCTGTCAGTCCTGCCCCTCCGGTCTCAATAATGGTTTCAACATCTTAAGTACACGCATGGATCCATTCTCTATGTACATCAGCCTACCTAAAACTGTCACTGTTTTGCAATAGAAGTAACTCAGAACATTTGTCCACGCTGCTCAATCTTGCAGTTTCCATTTCTGCTTAAAAACAAGAGATTCCGCAGATGCTGGAATTCCAAAGCAACACCCAGAAAATCTTTGCTTGTGGTCCTAACATCTATTTTCACTCAACCACTTCATTGTTGTCCTGCCACTCTGGATGCTATCCCTCTGAAACGCTAGTTTCAACACCTCTCACCCACCCTAGGCAGGATCAGTAAACCTTCCTAAATTGATTTTTGTCCTTCTCCAGTTTGGGTGAAAACTGTCCTATTTGCACGGATCCCAGCTACCCTGGAAGAGAGTGCAGAGATCAAAAAAATCTGAAGCCCTCTCCCATCGACCATCTGCTTGGCCACGTGTTAAACTGCACTGTCTTCCTTGTTTTTTGCCTCACTAGCATGGATAGCAATCCTGAAGTCACCACCTTGGAGGTCCTGTCTTCTAACTTTGCACCTAACTCCCTGAATACATTTTGCAGGTCCCCGTCACTTTTCCTGCTTATATCATTCATACCAATGAGTTCCATGACTTAAGGCTTCTCAGCCTCCCCCTTAAGATAGCTATGGACTCAATACAAGATATCTCTGATCCTCTGCACCTGGAATGCAATATACCTCCTGTGGTAGGTTATCTCCATAAAACAATCTAAACTGATAACCTTGCTGGGGGTAATGGCCACAGGGGTATTCTGCACTGACTGCCAATTCCCTTTCCCACTCTTGATGATCACCCAGCTACCTGTTTCTAGCAACATAGCGGTAACGGTCTCTCTGTAACTCCTATCAACCCCTCATTTTTCTGAATGATCTGAAGGTCATCTACCATAGATCCAATTCCCTAACACAGTTTGTAAAGAGCTGCAACTGGATGCACTTATCACAGGTACAGACATCTCCCTAACTTCCCACCTCATGCATTGGGAGCACACCACTGCACTAGGTTCTAAACCCACTGGTCTGTCGGTAGAACAATAGAGAAAGAAATTAAATGAACATAAATTCAGAGAAGTTTATAGAATCATGAGGGGTATAAAGGGGTCCTAGCCTTTTCCCCAGGACTGGAGAATCCAAATCTGAAACAAGGTAACGGGGAAGAGATTTAAAAGAGACCTAAAAGATAATATCTTTATGCAACAGATAGTGAGCAGACTGAGGAAGTGGTTGAGACGGGTGCATTTGCAATATTTCAGAGGTATTTGCATGGGCACATGGAAGGAAAGGGCTTGAAGGGCCACGAGTCAAATGCAGAAACTGGATCTAGCAGGTTAGCATGAACCATCTGTGCTGAAGGGCCTATATCCAGGGTATGTTACTCGAAGGAAGTAGTATGTGTGTGAGGCCAGTTTTCTGTGCTCAGTGTCAGATGTGGGGGGTGCTGGAGTCTCCCAGCCTTCTGGATGGCCATATCTGTACCAGGTGTGTCGAGCTGCAGCTAAATATAGTGTACAGTATATGGATTTCAACAAGGCATTTGACAAGGTACCCCATGCAAGGCTTATTGAGAAAGTTAAAAAGGCATGGGATCCAAGGGGACATTGCTTTGTGGATCCAGAACTGGTTTGCCCACAGAAGGCAAAGGGTGGTTGTAGACAAGTTGTATTCTGCATGGAGGTCAGTCACCAGCGGGGTGCCTCAGGGATCTGTTCTGGGACCTATACTCTTTGTGATTATTATAAATGACTTGGATGACAAAGTGGGGGGATGGGTTGGTGAGTTTGTTGTTGACACAAAGGTTGGGGTTGGGGGTGTTGTGGATAGTGTGGAGGGCTGTCAGAGGTTACAGCGTGACAGGGAAGTGGCAGATGGAGTTCAACCCAAGTAAGTGTGAAATGGTTCATTTTTGCAGGTCAAATATGATGGCAGAATGTAGTGTTAATGGTAAGACTCTTGGCAGTGTGGAGGATCAGAGGAATCTTGGGGTCCAAGTCCAAAGGATGCTCAAAGCAGCTGCGCTGGTTAACTCTGTGATTCAGAAGAAGTATGGTTATTGGCCTTCATCAATCGTTAAATTGTATTTAGGAGCCGAGAGGTAATGTTGCAGCTATATAGGACCCTGGTCAGACCCCAGTTGGAGCACTGTGCTCAGTTCTGGTCGCCTCACTACAGGAAGGATGTGGAAACCATAGAAAGGGCACAGAGGAGATTGCCTGGATTGAGGAGCATGCCTTAGGAGAATAGGTTGAGTGAATTCAGCCTTTTCTCCTTGGAGTGAAGGAGGATAAGAGGTGACTTGATAGAAGTGTACAAGATGATGAGAGGCATTGATCATGTGGATAGTAAAAGGCTTTTCCCAGGGCTGAAATGGTTGCCACAAGAAGACACAGGTTTAAGGAGCTGGCTGCTGGGGAGTAGGTACAGAGAAGATGTCAGGGGTACGTTTTTTACTCAGAGAGTGGTGAGTATGTGGAATGGGCTGCTGGCAACAGTGGTGGAGGCAAATACAATAGGGGCTTTTAAGAGACTTTTAGATAGGTACATGGAGCTTAGTGAAATAGAGGGCTATAGGTAAGCCTAGTAATTTCTAAGGTAGGGGCATGTTTGGCACAACTTTGTGGGTTGAAGGGACTGTATTGTGCTGCAGGTTTTCTATGTTTCTATGAATCTATGAAATAAAAAACATAAAATGCTGAAAATACTCAAATAGACAGATGGCATCTGTGTAAAGAGAAACAGAAGGGAAGTCAAAGAGCATAAAAGAAAAAGAGAGGGCAGGAAGTCTGCAGAAGGATGGGGACAGATTAGGAGAATGGACAAAAAAGTGGCAGATGGGACAGTGTAGGGAAGTGTATGGTGATGCACTTTGGTAGAAAGAATAACGGCACAGACTGTTCTCTAAACAGAGACAGATTGAGTGCTGAAACCGAACATGCAAGAAGACCTGAGAGTTCTGGTCCAGGATTCCCGAAAGGCTTAATTGCTGTTTGAGTTGGTACTGAAGAAGGCAAATGCAATGATGGCAATCATTTCGAGGGGTCCAGACTATAATCAAAATAGAATGAGAATCAGGTTTAGTATCACTGGCATAGGTCGTGACACTTGTTATTTTGCAGCTGCATTACTGTACATTTTATAATAAAAACTATAAATTACAATAAGATATATATTAAATTAAATAAGTAGAGAAAAAGAGCAAAGAAAGAAAAATACTGAAGTAGTACATGTGACTTCATTGTCCATTCAGAAATCTGATCATCTGAAATGTCCAGGACTAAAGGACATAGATTCATAATAGGACATTTCTTCAGAACAGAGACCAGGATGAATTTCAGTGACCTATGAAATCCATTGCCATAAACGGCTATGAATTATTGAAATCCAAGTTATTGAATTTATTAAAAAGCCGAGGCTGATAGGTTACGAGGAAAAGACAAAATAAATGGGACTAAGAGGGAAAACATAACAGATATGATTCAATGGCCGAGCTGACTCAATGGATCGAATGGCCTAATCCTGCTTCTATGTCTTACCGTCTTACGGCTGGGAGAGCGATTGCAGTCGGAGCATGTACGGAGGAAGCTTCTTAATCGATTAACCTAAACTGCCCTAAAGGGGTTATCCGAGAAAAAATACACTAACAAATGAGTTGATTTTAACGGGAATGTTTGCGGGAGAGGTTTGCAACTAGTTTTGGGTTACTTATGCAACTTAGATGTTTACAGAAAGAGGGTCCTGGGCATTAAATAAAGGACATGCACTGCCTGGACACCACGGTAGCCCAGCAATTAGCACAACTCTATTACAATTCCCAGTTCTAAATTGCTCTGTGATTAGGTTAGGGTTTATTCGATTTCTAGGGAGTGCCTGGGCCTACCTTGCAGTCTATCGCTAAATAAACAAATAGATATCGTGCTTTCTAATTTTCCAACGGAAGCTAATGTAATCGAATAATTTAACGTCAGGTTCTGCCCAGCTGGAATCATTAAAATCATTATAATTGGGAAAGATGAAGAATTCACAGACATGTTGCAGATGGCATTCGGTTCATCAAACATCCCACCCAACGGAACGTACAGGGAATACGGTCGCAGCGATGGGAGCGGAAGCGAGATAGTTCGAGGTTCGGCACTTTAAGAGCGTGTGTGGGGAGGATATCGGTCTCTTGCTCTGTCACAGAATCCGGAGACAAAAGATTAGACAAAGTGAAGTCCAAAATGATGAAACCGGGGTATCTGGGTGAATTATTAACATGTACTCCTGCCGTCTGAAGGTGCCGAGTAACTCCCCTCCCTTCACTGAAGACACTTGCTCCAACTGTGGTGTTAGGCGGGAATGTGTACGTTGTTCCTGTGACCGCGTGGGTTTCCTCCGGCTGCTCCGGTTTCCTCCCACGTTCAAAACACGTTCGGGTTAGCAGGCGCCCAAAGCAACACACACAATATGCTGGAGGAACTCAGCAGGACAAGCAATATTTATGGAAAAGAGTAAATAGTCGACGTTTCGGGCTGAAACCCTTTTTCAGGACTGGAAAACTAGCAGGTTAATTGATCACATTGATGTAATTGGATGGCCCGGGATTCTTGGTCCGAAAGGCCTGTTATCGTGACGTATTTCTTCATGTTAAGCGAGAGCAAGTTCGAACCCCCCAAATAAATTCGCCTAATGAACTGCTGTGCAATTCTACCAAAATCTCATTTTATGCGGAGGAAGTAATAGTGTGTCGTTTTCAAATGGGTTGGAAGGCGTGGTCTGTGACACGTTGACAGAAAGTGGGACGTGAAGCGTGGTGTTATTTATAACTAGCCAGGCCACATCTGAATCTGTGTCACATTCAGTCACAACTCGACAAACAACATGCGGCTGGGTTGCGTGGCTTTTGTGATACTTTTTCTCCGTTAGTTGATTGATTTTCATCCACTTACACTCTGTTTGTTTCAGTCTTTCAAACACGTTATGACTTTGATTTCTTTTTCCACAGGCAGATGTCTCGGTGCTGAATTGACACAGTCTCCGATGTCCATCACCCGACATGAGGGCGAAACGGCTACTATGAGCTGTGATCTGGGCTCAGCGAACACGAACATCATCCATTGGTATCGGCAGCCAGATGGGCAACTCCCGGTCAGGATCCTTTATTATAATAATGGGGGCAACATGCGCGACGATGGAATTGATGACAGATTTACAGCGAGCGGTGTTGGTCAAGCTGATCAACTAAAGCAGTGTTTTCTAACTGTGAAGCGTCTCCAGAAAGAGGATTCCGGCACCTATTACTGTGCCTATTGGGACCCACACAGTTAAACTGCAACCGGTGCCGTTGACAAAAACTCTTCCTCGGTCAGGTTTTCGAATCATTTCCGACTCTGCGAATTCGCAGTTTATTCCATAAATTCCATCACCTTTCTTCGGATAAAGAACTCTATCCAATTCTACAGAAGTTACCGGATCAGCGTCCTCGACAGTTTATACATTTACACCTGTCGCTCGAGAACAGGGAGATGGGAGAATATTTCCCCAGGGTATGAGAGCCCAGACTAGAGGGGATAGTTTTAAAGTGAGAGGGGAAAGATCTATAAGAGACCTGTGTGGTATGTTTTTCAGGGAAAGGGCGGTGGGTACAGGTAACAAGCTGCCAGAGGAAGAGTTAGAGGCAGGAACCATCCAGAGATTTAAAAGTCATTCGGGCATCTACATGGATAAGAAAGGTTCCGAGAAATACGGGTTAAATGCATGTAAACAGGACTGGTTTCCGTGGGTAACTTGCTCGGTAAGGACAAGTTAGGCCGAAGGGCCTGATTCTGTGCTGTAGAGCTCAATGGCTCTTATAATTGTTACAAATCTCTGCACGGTCTACTGGAATCTGCTGTTCCTGAACTTGGTGGTGTAGTTCTGAGGCTCCGGTATGTCCTTCCTGACGGGAGCAGCGAGAGGAGAACACGACCTGCAATGCGGAGTGGGGTGTCTCTGATGACGGATGTTGCTTTCCTATGATAACGCTTCGTGATGATGCTCTCAATGCTGGGGAAGGCTTTACGCGTGATGGACTGACCCATATCCAGTAGCTTTTGAAGGTTTTCCATTCAAGGGCATTGGTGCTTCCATACTAAGCTGTGGTGCAGCCAGTCAATACATTCTTCATCACATATCTAGAGAAGTTTGTCAAAGTTTTAGATATCATACCAAATCTTCACAAATTCCTAAAGGATTAGGAGCACTGCATGCTTTCTTTGTAATTGCCCTTACGTGCTGGGCCCAAAACAGGTCCTCTGAAATGATAACACCAAGAAAGTTAGAGGATACTGACCCTCTCCAGCTCTATCCATCAACACGAATTCGTTCATGAACTCCAGATTTCCTCCTCTTGAAGTCAATAGCCAGCTCCTTGGTCTTGGTGTCATTGAGTAAGAGATTGTTAGACTCAGTCAGGTTTTCAATCCCCCTCCTATAGGCTGATTCATCAACACCTTTGATTTGACGTATGGCAGTGGTGTCATCAGCAACCTTTTATATGGCATTGGAGTTGTGTTTAGCCACACAGTCATGTGTAAAGTGAGTAGAGCAGTGGAATGAGCACACAGCTTTGTGGTGCAACTGTGCTGTTGCCAGTCTGAACTGACAGGTGACTGAAAGTGAAGAAATCGAGCATCTAGTTGCACAAGGAGGAATTGAGGCCAAGGAGTTGAAACTTAATTATTAGTTCCGAGGGGAAGATGGTATTGAGTGCCAAGCTGTAGCCAAGAAAGAGCAGGCTGATATATGCATCTTTGTTTTGCAGATGGTCCAGAGTTCAGTAAAGAACCAATGAGATCACATCTGCTGTGGCCCTGTTGCGCCGCTGGGACAATTAGAGTAGATCCAATTCGCTTCTTAGGATGAGCTGATATGTTAAAATATCATGTAAATATTTACACATCATGTTAAAAACTCACTTCTTAAAACATTTTGTCACTGTGGATTTAAGTGCTACTGGACTTTAGTTATTGAGGCAGGTTACCGTGTTCTTCTTTGGCACCAGAATAAGTGAAGTCTGATTGAAGCAGATGGGTACATTCAGCCAAAGTGGGAGGTTAAATATCAGTGAATAGTCCAGCCAGTTGATTAGCACTGATCTTTAGGACTTGGCCAGGTATCATGTCTGGGCTGGATGATTTTCATGGATTCCACCTCCTGAAGGCAGCTCACACATCAGCCTCAGAGATTAGAATTACTTGATCATCTGGTAGTGTATGTGTTTGTGATGGTCCCTCCATGTTTTGATAGTCAAAGCAAGCATAGAAGGCATTGCGGTCATCTGGAAGTGAGCCCTGGTGTCACCTATGTCACTTGATTTTACTTTATAAGAGGTGATCTTGGTCACCAGACCTGAATGCCTCTAATCTGACCCTCAGCAAATTGCTGATTTCATGGTTCATACAAGGTTTCTGGCGGGAGAAGACTCTGAATGATTTTGTGGACACACTCCTCTACAACTGTTTTTCTAAAGTCCATGATGAACCTACATGGTGTAGGTGTATTTATTCAGATCCATAGATGAAAATGGCCCCATCCACTCGAAGGAATCCCTTATAGCAATAGTTGCTCATCTGCCTCCCTCGACCACCTCTTTGTGGATGTCTCAGAGCAGCTGCAGAAGAGGGAGGGTGAGCAGATAAAGGCCGAGATGCACATTGACACCAATGACATAGGTAGAAACGGGGAAGAGATTTTTCACTGTGAGTATAGGGAGTGAGGAAAGAGGCTGGTGAGCACGAGTAATCTCTGGAGATTGTATCCAACTGCTTGATTTGTCTCCTTCATAGCTTGTTATGCCTGATATTGTCCTTCTGTGAATAATGTGCAAAGGCACCCCGGGCCCTCTGAACATACACACCTTGCAAACTCCCATCATTTGAAAGAAAGATACTATTAAACTGGGTGGGATGACATCATATTTTCTTCACTTCATTCCATTCAGCAACAAGTATTCCATTGGATACTACAGTGGGGGGTGGGGATAGAATGACCTATCAGTGCACAGCAGCAGCAGCCCTGCCAATGGCAGTATGGTGGCTCTGAGGCTCAGCAAGGAAGGGTAAAATCAAGTAGGGCGACAGTGTTAGGAGAGTCAATAATTAGGGGTCGGACAGGAGATTTGGTGGCCGTGACAAAGGCTCAGAATGGCGTGCAGTCTTCCAGGTGCTAGGATTAAGGATGGCCCAGAGCAGCTGCAGAAGAGGAAGAGTGAGTGGATAAAGGCCGAGATGCACATTGACACCAATGACATAGATAGAAACGGGGAAGAGATTTTTCACTGTGAGTATAGGGAGTGAGGGAAGAGGCTGCAGAGCATGAGTAATCTCTGGATTACTCCCAGTTCCGCATGCTAGTCAAGGCAGAAATAAGATAAATGAGTGGCGGAGGATCTGGTGTAGGGGGGCTGGGTTTCAGATCGTTGGATCATTAGGATCTCATCTAGGGAAGCTATGACTTGTACAAAAAGAATAGGTTCCACCTGAACCCTAGGGGGATCAATATCTTTGTGATCAGGTTTGCTAGAGCTATTAGAGAAGGTCTAAAGTAAGTTGGCAAGGGTTTGGGATCAGGAGTGATAGGGCTAAGGATGGGGCAGTAGATGCAGTGTGTAGTGAGGCTGTGAGGAAGGACAGTCAGATGATAGCCAAGATTGCAGTCGGTGGGATGAGTTGAAGTACAACATGGGGGAAAATCAAAATGGGTGATAAATTCAGGACTGAAAGTGTTATATTAGAATGCACATCATATACGGAATAAGGTAGATGGTCTTGCAGCACAGTTAGAGATTGGCAGTGTAATGTTGTGGGCATCATTGTATCGTGGCTGAAAGATCATAGTTGGGAGCTTAGCATCCAAGAATGCATATTGTATCAAAAGGAGAGACAGGGAGGCAGAGAGGTTGGGGTGGCTCTGTTGATAAAAATGATAGAATTGTTTGAAAGAAAGAGATGACATAGGATTGGAAGATGCAGATTCCTTCTGGGCAGAGTTAAGAAACTGCAAGGGTAAAAAGACCCTGATGGGAGAGATATACAGGCCTCCGAACCGTAGCCAGGATGTGGAATACAAATTACAACGGGAGATAGAAAAGGCAGGGGGAAAGGACAATGTTTTTATAGTCGTGAGGGGTTTTTCAATACATGGGTAGGCTGTAAAATCCAGTTGGAGCTGAATCCCAAGAGATTGATTTTCTACAAGATAAATTTTTAGAGCAGCTTGTGGTTGAGTCTACAAGGAGGAAAGGCAATTCTAGACTGGGTGTTGTATAATGAACTTGATTTGATTAGGGAGCTTAAATTAAGGGAGTCCTTTAGAGACAGTGATCATAATATGATAGAATCCACCCCGCAGTTTGAGAGGGAAAATATAAAGTCAGATGTATCAGTGTTACAGTAGAGTGAAGGCAATTGCAGAGGCGTGAGAGAGAAGCTGGCAAAAGTTGATTGGAAGAAGACACTAACGGGGATGATGGCAGAAAAGCAATGTCTGGGCAATTCGGAAGATGCAGGTTAGATGCATCCCAAAGAGGAAATATTCTAAAGAGAGAACTATGATTGACAAAGGAATTTAAAGAAGCTTAAAAGGAAAGGAAATGGTATATAATTAATACATGTAGCAAAAATTAGTAGGAAGATAGAAGATTGGCATGCTTTATCTATTTATCTATTTATTTAGCGTTACAGCGCGGCATGGACCCTTCCGGTTCTTCGGGCTACACAGTCCCAGCATACACCGGACAAACCCAATTAACTATAACCTAACCACGGGAAATTTACAATGGCCAATTAATCTACCTGGTAGGTCTTTGGACTGTTGGAGAAAACTGGAGGATCTGGAGAAAACCCATATATTCCATGTGGAGGACACACGGAGACTCCTTTCCGAACGGTGCTGGAGTTGAACTCCGAACTGCGGAATGCCCCGAGCTGTCATGGCGTCGCACTAACCACAACGCTACCGTGGCCCCTTCTAAAAAAAACACACCGGAAGGTAACTAAAAAAAATAAGGAGGGGAAAGATTAAATATGAAGATAAGTTAGCCAATGACATAAAAGAAGATATAAAACTTTTTTTCAGATATATAAGGAGTATAAGAGAGACGAGAGGAGTTATCAGACCACTGGAAAATGAGGCTAGAGAGGCAGTAATCTGCGACAAAGGAATGACAGATGAACTTAATAAGTATTTTGGATCAGTCTTCACTGTGGAAGACACTAGCAGAATGCCAGAAATGCGAGAGTCTTAGGGGGAAGTGAGTGCAGTTGCTACTATTAAGGAGATGGTGCTTTGGAAGCTGAAAGATTTGAAGGTAGATAAATCTCCTAGACCAGTTGGACTACATCCCAGAATTCTGAAAGAGGCATCTGAATCGATTGTGCAGACATTAGTAATGATCTTTCAAGAATCACTGAATTGTTTGAGTATGTGGTTATAAAGGCAAATGAAAAGGTTAACGGGTGAGGAACATTTGATGGCTCCGGGTCTGTACTGACTAGACTTTAGAAGAATGAGAGAAGATCTAATTGAAACATATGGAATATTGAAAGATCTGGACAGAGTGGATGTGAAGAGGATGTTTCCTTTAGAGGGAGAGTCTAGGACCAGAGGGCACAGCCTCAGAATACAAGGACGTCCCTTTACTACAGAGTTAAGGAAAAATCTCTTTAGCCAGAGGGTGCAGCACCTGTGGAATTCATTGCCTTGGACGGCTGTGGAGGCCAAGTCACAGGGTATATTTAAAGCGGAGGTTGATGGGTTCTTGAATGATGAGAATGTTAACGGTTACGGAGAAGAGAAGAATGGGGTTGAGGGGATCATGATCTTATGTGCAGTAGACTCGATGGGCCGAATAGCTTAATTCTGCAACAAGACTGTAGATTGGTGCGTGGAATCTTCCATCCAATAACGAAGCCATCGGAGATCTTCCTGGTTATTACTCAAACGATGGTTATTTTAAAAGTTGCTCCTTGTATCCGGTTAAGATTCGTGTCGGGTGAGTCCGGATTACCGGGAGGAGCTGTTTCAGTCTGTAACCGGCAGGTGCAAGTACTCTGATAGGAAGGGACGTTCTTGTCAAGGGGTGTAACACCGTGATAACTCTGGTATACTACACTTTGGTACTGGAACCAAACTCATCGTCACAGGTAAGCCTCTGAAACTTTCCGAAACATACACAAACTCTCGAGTAACTTGGTTACTAGCGAGGATAGTTGAGAGCTAGGTTTACGACAGAGTAAATGGTTTTGCTTAGAGTTTATTTGGGGCCGAGTTGGTTATTGTACAAGAGTTGAACATTGTGCCACCTCTGGTACTTGGAGAAAAATATTCGGTGGCGGGACTCGGCTCTTCGTCACAAGTAAGTCTGGAGTGACCCAGCGAGCGGGGGTGAACTGTTGAAGGTTCCAACTCCTTAAGGGTGGGTAATGAGGGAGAGAGGGTGTGGAGTTTAGACAGTGGGGAATGGATGGGAATTCGAAGGGTGTAGGGGATGAAGTCTGGGTGCGAGTCCACCCGCTGAGAATCAGGCTTGTAATGCGATCCCTCGGAGCTGTTTGGATGCAATGGGTTTGAGGGAAAATATCTTCGCGTTTTGCACTAGACAAACCTACACCAACGACTTAACCTCCATTTGTTTTAATCCCGGCAATGTTACTAAATTTGGTAGCGCGAAAGCGATGGAATAAGATGATTATAATGTGTCACAGCGAAACTCAGGGAGATTCTGATTTCGACCATTTGGGTCGACTTTCGCGTTGCTAATGGCCATTGTATAACAAGCGCCCCACTTCTAAAGTAAGCCGAGAGATCGGCAACGTTAAACAAATCATTCAATGCCACTGGTATGTAGAGTGACGGTCTGTACCCACAGATTATTGAAAAGTTTGTAGGAAGCCAAGTTTGCAGAGGGACCGCGTTGCTCCAACCCAAATATATAAAGTGTTAGAAAAGTAAATTCTGGAAATCTGAAATAGAAATGAAAACGCTGAAACACTCAGCAGGTCAGATAGCATCTGTGAAGAAAGAAACACTTAATGTTTCTGATGGAGACCCACCTCCAACCTAAAGAATTAATCGTTTCTTTTTCCCAGCGCTTTACATTTGTATGTCTCCAAAGCACTTTGCACACTCTCTGAAATGAAATCAGCTCGTCTTTAAACTAGTGACATGTTGCAGATTTTCCGGGAAATCTGCAGTTAATTGGCCAAAAACCCCCAAAGCTGGTTGAATGGGTGCATAATAGATAGATCGTCTCTGCTTTCCACGTTTGGGCTTTTGGATACGGCTTTTGGAGCCTGACTTTTTCTTGCTAAAGTCTCCGTAAAATATCAGTTTTAATCGGCGGTGGTCTTCCGCAAGTCTTCCAATCCAATAAACGTTGAAGAAATCACATGACACACAATTAACAGCAGTTTTCGAACACAGCTCTCGTCAGTATTCGTTATTTCAGTTTATCAAAAGTAGCTGAAAGTTTAGTTGGCTTAGTTTCAGGGATACTTTCTGGGCTCTGAGACAGTGAGCAATTTATAAATTCCCGGCGCCAAAAACCTATTGTGAGCCCCTGTTATCGTGGGAAATGCCCTTTTTATTTCGCAGCAGAGTGCATGCAAGGTCTCAAATGGTTAATAACTTTGCCAAGTTTCTAGTTTAGGATCTCGGGTTGTGAAAACCCAAAGAGATGGCCCTCAGCAGAGAGGGGTTCCAAGCGCGTGCTGAAAGCATAGGTTGAATGGTGGGTTTCATCTGAGCAGTTCTGTATGTTCAGACATAGGTTAATTGCTTCAATTAAAATAGTGAGCCGCCTCTGTCCAAGATATTAACTCCTTCACTCAATAGAGAAAAGATAACTGCAAATTGGCAGGACATTGGTTCTAACTTGAAAACGCCTGGCGGGTAACATTACAGAGAAACTGGCCGTTATTCCATTCAGCGAAACGCACGGGCACAGTGCATAGGATCGAGGGGTATTTAGCATTCTGCATCCAACATTTGCTTGGTGATCGTTGGTTATGTTTGCATTTTGGAGAAGATTGTTAAGGATAAGATTTTAAAGGGGGGTTTTATGAATATTTGACAAACCATGACCGAGTCAGGAACTGTCAGCATAACTTTGTCCTGGTAGGTCATTTCTGATTAACTTGACTGAGTTTTTGAGGAGGTGCAAAAGTGATTGATGAAGGTAGAATAGTGAATGGTTAGATTTCAGTAAGGTGTTTATCAATACCCCTCACAGTAGGCTCATACAGTAGATTAAGATACAAGGGGTCCAAGGTAACTTGGGGGTTTGCATTCAGAATTGGCACACCCGTCAAAGACAGACAGCAGTAGTCGATGAGACTTAGAGGTCCGTGACTCGTCCGTATTTCGTAGGGATTTGTATTTGGACCTCTGTTGTTCACGTTATTGATTAGTTCATTCGTTTAATTTGTTAATTATTTATTTTTCTGTCCATTCATTCATTTTCTTATTATTTATATGTCTATTATTTATTTATGTATTTATTGTTTCCCTCTCAGTCAATTTATTTAGTTATTTGCTTCTTTGTCTACTTGTTTCAATGACCTTGATGAAAATGTAGAACAAAGTACTCTAGACATCTCCCCTCGGTTCCCGTGAGCCATTGTACATGACAGTTCATGGAGTCATGAAAAAGATTGGTGCTGTGGATAGTACAGAGCAGGATACACACCAGTTGCAGACCTGGGTGGAGAAATAGCAGATGGAGATTAATCTGGCCAAATCCGAGGGTTTGCTCTTTGATAGATTGAATGTAAAGGGATAGTGTTTATGGTAAAACTGTTAACAGGTGGATCATGGAGTCCAAGTACATACTTCCCTGGAAGTGCCTGCACAAGTTGATAAGGAGGTAAATAAGGCGCAACGCCTTTACGAGGCATTGACTTCAAAAGTCGGGAAATAATATCACAACTTAATAAAACTGTATCATCTGGAGTATTGTATTAAATTGTCATCGCCCGTTATCGGAAGGAAGTGCAGGCTTTGGACGGGATGTTGAAGAGGTTTACCAGGATGCGGCTTGGATTAGAAAGTAAGGACCGCTGGAACAATCTTGGGCTTTTTTTTTTCTGGAGCGATGCTGGGGGAGACCCGATCGCAGTTCGTAATATCATGAGAGGCATTTACTGTATCCACTGATGGTACATTTCCCAGGGACGAAATGTCTAATACCAGGAGCAAGCATTTCATTCGAGAAGGGGTAAGTTCAATAATATGCAGGACAATGTTGTTTTACACGGAGAGCGGTGGTTGCTTCGAATGTGCTGACAGAAGTGGTAGTGGAGGCAGATAAAAATATTTAAGAGGATAGGCGTGTGGGTGTGCATGGCTATTGTGTAGGTAGAAGGGATTAGTTTAGTTAGGCATATATGAAAATTATGAGGGGGTTAGATCTAGTTGACATGGATAGGCTTTTTCCATTGAGAGTGGGGGAGATTCAAACAAGAGGACATGAGTTGAGAGATAGGGGGCAAAAGTTTAGGGGTAACACGAGGGGGAACTTCTTTACTCAGAGAGTGGTAGCTGTGTGGAACGAGCTTCCAGTAGAAGTGGTAGAGGCAGGTTCGATATTGCCATTTAAAGTAAATTGGATAGGTGTATGGACAGGAAAGGAATGGAGGGTTATGGGCTCAGTGCAGGTCGGTGGGACTAAGTGAGAGTAAGCGTTCGGCACGGACCAGAAGAGCCGAGATGGCCCGTTTCCGTGCTGTAATTGTTATATTGTTATTTGGTTATTTAGTTACTTGCTTAATTGGTTTAGCACAATATTGTAGACCAAAGAGGCCTTTACTATGCCCTACCGTTCTATGTTGTATTGTGATCTTGTGAGCTGTAATGTTTCACGAGGACCAAAGATGGGACCATTGTTGTTTGTTGTGCACATAATGATCTGGATGTGAAAGTAGGAGGTAGGGATGGTAAGTTTGTAGATAACATGGAAATTAGCGATGGTGAAGTGCCTTCTGCCGCACAGTGAAATCCGTCGGTTAATCAGATGCGCGGGAAATGGCTAATAGGTTTGACTACTGAGAAATGTGAGCTGCTGCAGTGCATGTTCGCATGGCTGAAACATCCACAGTGGTTGATAGTGTTCTTGAAAGTACTAAAGAATAGAGGACCTTTAATTTACATGTCCAAGATCCAAGCACGGTGCATAGTTCCCTGAAGGTGGAATCTCATGTGGATAGGGTGGTGAAGAAAGCTTTTGGTTTGCTGGCCTTTATGAATCAGAGCATTGAGTATAGGAGTTGGGATGTAATGTTAAAATTGTACAAGGCATTGGTAAGGCCAAATCTGGAGTATTGTATACAGTTCTGGTCACCGAATTATAGGAAATATGTCAACAAAATGGAGAGAGTACAGAGAAGATTTACTAGAACGTTACGTGGGTTTCAGCACCTAAGTTGCAGAGAAAGGTTGAACAAGTTAGGTCTTTATTCTTTGGAGTGTAGAAGGTTGAGGGGGGATTTGATAGAGGTACTTAAAATTATGAGGGGGGTAGATAGAGTTGACGTGAATAGGTTCACCAGATTGATTCCTGGGATGGCGGGACTAAGGTTCACCAGATTGATTCCGAGGATATGAAGAATTTCATATGAAGAAAGACTGGATCGACTAGGCTTATACTCGCTGGAATTTAGAAGACTGAGGGGGTATCTTATTGAAACGTATAAAATTCTAAAGGGATTGGACAGGCTAGATGCAGGAAGATTGTTTCCGATGTTGGAGGAGTCCAGAACGAGGGGTCACAGTTTAAGGATAAAGGGGAAGCCTTTTAGGACCGAGATGAGGAAAAACTTCTTCACACAGAGAGTGGTGAATCTGTGGAATTCTCTGCCACAGGAAACAGTTGAGGCCAGTTCGTTGGCTATATTTAAGAGGGAGTTAGATATGGCCCTTGTGGCTAAAGGGATCAGGGGGTATGGAGAGAAAGCAGGTACAGGGTTTTGAGTTGGATGATCAGCCATGATCATACTGAATGGCGGTGCAGACTCGAAGGGCCGAATAGCCTACTCCTGCATCTATTTTCTATGTTTCTATGTTTCTCTAGGCTGTTTTTCATTGAGAGTAGGGGAGATTCAAACAAGAGGACATGAGTTGAGAATTAGGTGGCAAAAGTTTAGGAGTAAGACGAGGGGGAGTTTCTTTATTCAGAGAGTGGTAGCTGTGTGGAACGAGCTTCCAGTAGAAGTGGTAGAGGCAGGTTCGTTATTGTAATTTAAAGTAAAATTGGATAGGTATATGGACAGGAAAGGAATGGAAGGTTATGGGCTGAGTGCAGGTCGGTGGGACTAGGTGAAAATAAGTGTTCGGCACGGACTAGAATGGCCAAGATGGCCTGTTTCCGTGCTGTAATTGTTAAATGGTTATAAATCAGCTGAGAAGGTATACCGAGCATTTGCATTAATCTGGACATAGAATGATAGAAGAGCATGGAACTGGTACAATTCTATAAAACACTGGCCCACAACTGGAATATCATGTGCAGTTATAGTCACCAAACTACAGGATGGGTATAACTGCAATGGAGAGAGCAGCTGGGTGATTCACCACAGGTTATCTGGGATGAAAGCTTTCTGTTGTGAAGAAAGAATGGACAGAATGACCTTGTTTTCCTCGGAATGATGAAGGCTGATAGGGGTCTGACTGACATGCATGGGAATGGTTGCTACATACTCTATAGAAAAGAAAAACGCTGTCTATAAAGAGGGGGCACTACAAAGATGGGATAAGTTTCGATTGGTACCTGATGGCCGGCAAGGAAGCAGTGGGCTGAAGAGCTACTGTATTACACTGAGGACGAAGATATTCGGCCTGTCCGACCCGTGCTGTCCCAAAAGCCTGTTTTGCCTAATTCATCCCACAGGGCCTTGAATTTACTTCAAAGAGTCATACAACACAGAAACAAATCCCATTTAATGTGTGTTCATTAGGAAGCCATTTCAATCTATAAGAACATTTGTCTGTTCAGTCAGCAGCCATTTTACTGCTAATAACAGAACCATGGTGGTCTTCTTTACATTTTCAATCGCTTTGTTATTAATAGTATCAATGAAATAGAGGTGTTAGGTTTGGTAAAGGAGAATGATTTCCACAGGCAGATATCGCTGTACTTCATGGTGAATGCATAACTACCATGTGTTTCAAATGACGACTTCACCTAGGACCATTTATCAGGAGTTCTGCGTAAGTAGGGCCCCTAGTATTATTAAGTATCCCACCCATGCATCCCACGATGCCCGTCCATATCACGTATCCTTGATATCTTTCTAAAACTGTCGTTTCCATGTTCGGCTGTCTTTTAAGTATTGTTATTGTACCTGCTTCAACCTCTTCAGCAACTCGTTCCATTTATGGACTGCCCGCCATGTAGAAGAGTTGACTCTCAAGATCCTGTTAGATATCTCTGCCTTCACTAACCTATTACCTCTATTTGTCTTTGTCCCTTCGCTGGGGCAAAGACTGAGTGCATTCACCCTATCTCGGCTGCTCCTCCCAGGCTCTCCTAGAACGGTAAACACTTGCTTTAGTAAGTACCAAAACTTCCATAATTGTCTCACTATGTTTATTTTCTACATATTTCATTCCAAAGTGAATCTCCTCAGATGTTTTTTTTATCACTGTTAGATTTCAAATTGTTTCATCCTGTCCGCAGCCGCTCGTGTAGGTGTCGATGTTGAAATTTATAATCACTGTAAAACATCATATTTTTACAAATAGATCGGGGAATCAAGCCTCCGAAAATGCATCTTCTCCCGCCCGATCGTGAAGAGGAGAAGAACGATAAATTCTTTGTGGCTTGCCTGATGACCGACTTCTTCCCCGAAGTGATCAAAGTTAACTGGGAAGTCACTGGCAGGACAGATCTAAAAATTCTGACAGAGCCGGTGCAGGAGAAGAATGGTAACTACTCGCTGATTAGCCGTCTGGAAGTCTCCAGAGTGGAATGGGAGGAGCAAACGGTCACTTGCCTGATGACGCACGAGGCGTTAACCGACAAATTAACAACTTCAGCACAACGCAGAGGTAGGAAGGTCCACAGCTAATTTTGCAGAATTTGTGCAAATTCTATTTTTATTTTTCAGCTGTCCCGTGAAGTTTCAACTTTAGACTAACCCCATGTAATTGCAGCCCTTAAATCCGTCTTATTAAATATATTTTTAAGAAGCAGCGATGATAAAATTATACCGCTGCCCTCCATTTAATGCACGTCGGTGTGAAGGTCAGTTGGCTTGAAGTTCCGTATCAAATTTACTCCATTTCCTTCCAATTCACCAACACTGTTCTCTCTAAGCTACGTGGGTGTGCGGCCTGGCTGTAAATGAAATACTGTAATCCCACGCATTGGCCTTTATTGCCGCGCTGTTGGAATATTATTTTATATCAAGTTAATATAATTTTGAAATTATATTAATATCATTTTGAAACCTACGTTAATATAATTGTGAAAAAAACCTGTAATTAATTGTGTTAATGAATATAGTCCATATTTTTTCATAATAAATGCACCACAACAATTTATTTTGAAATATTTTAGAGTGTCAGCGTTGTCGGTGTTTAAAATTTGTTACAGCACTGTTACGAATTGTAACAACAAACACAGAATGGAAGTCGACCGCTGAACGCTGACACCGTTTTCATTCAAAACGTTCATAGTATGCATATTCCAAGTATGATTTAAAGTACAGTGCAGTTGTAAAGAAGAATAAAGAGAATATCGTTTGCCACCCGACTCTGAACTCAATGTCGGACAGATCAAATGCTCACAATATTGTACTACAGCGTACTATATTCAGTAATAGGAATATCACAGGAGTGCACGTTTATATTTTTGTATTTATAATATCATTTAACAATGACACTTGCATACTATATAATCACATAACCATTAAATATAACAGGAATGGTATTAGATAGACAGATATCAATGACTTTCCTGTTTCAACTTATAAATGTGAATTTTCTTCCGACACCAGAATCTGGCTGGGGTCCAAAGTTACAGATGTTCTGCGAAATACTCTCATAATTGAGATTCAAATGACATGAAGATAATAAGCTTTCAATAGAGTGGGATTTCATTTCTGCTGCATTCCCCCGTGCGTAACCTCGGCGGAAGGTCCGGGGTAAACGGAGGAATTCCCAGCTCACCTATAAATGTGGCAGCGAGTTGTAAATGTCATTTGTTTTGACTTTAGAGCGCAAGCGGGGGCATTCTCTAGGTCTGTGTGGGACTCCACGTAAAATGTGCGGGATTGGACAGTTACTTGTAGCATCGTTTCGGTACAGACTGGGCCCAGAGGGAACAGCGTGGAGGTAGTAGAGCTGAGGGTACCCCAATAAACATCAGTTAATGAACCCACCAACGCCTGCAGTTCGGTTCCGCACAAAATTCACCCAGTCCCAATTTGCGGATCACTTTAAATAACGTTTCTGTTTATTTTTTTTTCTCTTTCCCACCCTGTAGCTGATCAAAAAATTACCCCAAATTTGGGAGAAGTCACCTGTCCATCTGAAGAATCAAGGGAGACCAGGAATGAAGGTAATCACTGTTTCATATTTTAGGATAATCCATATATAATTCAGCCCCATATATAATCCAGTCTGTGAGCAATAGTAAATAGTGCAGTCCCACAAACGGTGAAACTGAGCTCATGTCAGTGATAGGGAACGTATGGGGGAAGATTCTTGGGGACAACGAAAAAAAAACATAAACTAATTGGGAACAGTCAACATGGTTTTGTATGCAGAAATCATGTCTTACAAACTTGAATTAGTACTTTATAGGGTGGTGAAGCTGATTGAGCAGGTTAGGGCAATGGATGTTGTCTACTTGGATTTTAGTTATGCTTTCGACAAGGTCCCTTATGGTAGGATGATCCAGAAGATTAAGATGCATGGAATCTGAGGTGATTTAATAGTTGGAATTCAGAATTAACTTCCCCATAGAAAACAGGAGGTACCAGTGGAAGGGTGTTATTCTGTTTGGAAGTCTGTGGCCAGTGATTTTCTCCAGAGATCAGGGAATATTTATATATTAAAAAACAACAATTATGTGAGGCAAAAATTGGGTAGATAGAGACTTTTCTCCATGGTAGAAATATCAAATACCAGAAGGCATAACTTTAAGATGAGGGCTGGTTGTTTAAGGAGATGTGTGGGCAAATCTTTTAACTGTCATAGATGTCTGGAATTGGCTGCTAAATACGATAATTGCATTAAACAAACCTTTAGAGAGACATGAAGGAAATAATGGAGCGACATGGATCATATTTAGTTAATATTTAATTTGCAATCACGTTCGGCACAGTCCACATGGAATGAAGGGCTGTTCTTACACTGTACTGTGCTTAATAAATGTTCTTAATAAATCTGTTGACTTCCAGCACCAGAAAATGACCAGCTGAACTTCTGCGTTCTTACTGAGCTGTAGCGGCCCCTGTAATGTCCTTAGCGAAAGCGAGTTGGCAGTTTGTGAGGGCAAACACCTCCAGTCGTTGCGCTCCAGGCGACTTAGAGAGACATCTAAGTGCACGAACATCAAGTGTGAGGATGACGAACAGGAATAAAAAAATGTGGAAAATGGAAAACAATTTTCAAAAAGCTCCAAAATTTAATTAACAAGAAATATAATAGAAATAAGTTATTCTGCGGACACATCAAAATAAAGGAGATATCAAAATATTGTAGACATAGACCCCAAATCAAATATCCATTCAGCCCAACACATCCATGCTATACACCATGGTGCATTTTCGTACATTTACTGCACATTACATCAAAATAACAAAAAAAAGTGTTTTGTCTAAGTACTTAACAAAAATTAAATGACAGAAATAACACAGGGATAGATGAAATTCGACCATGAAAATGTTTAAGAAATAAATTTGAAGGTAATACATAAGTCCACTGGGTAACATGGATTTTGCCTACAGACGTTAACTGATTGCGGAAAGACAGAAGACAAACTATTATATACATACGCTGGTGTATATATCTATTTATATTTGAACTTGTACCCGCTAAAGGAACATTCTATTCTAGCAAACTGAACTTTCTTTTAAAATAGATTTTTTTAAAAATCAAAACAAAGTAATTGGCAGTAAGTTCTTCAGCACTAAACAGTCCGGGGATTTTCCTATTCCTTTGCGGGAGATAAATAGTACATGCTTAGAAAACACATCTTCATTCATTTCTAAACACTCGAGAATGTTTTCACTCCGTGCACATGTAAAGTAGGTATAACTTGCACCTATCCCTGGAAAAAAAGCAGATGCCGAACAGGGTAATGCACATTGTGGTGAAGAAGGCGAATGCAATGTTGGCATTCAGTTCTAGAGGTATAGAATATAAGAGCAGGGATGTGATGTGAAGACTCTATAAGGCACTCGTGAGATCACACTTGGAGTATTATGTGCAGTTTTGGGCTCCTTATTTTAGAAAGGATATACTGACCTTGCAGAGGGTTCAGAGAAGATTCACGAGAATGATTCCAGGAATGAAAGGGTTACCGTATGAGGAACGTCTGGCAGCTCTTGGGCTGTATTCCCTGGAGTTCAGGAGAATGAGGGGGGATCTCATAGAAACATTCCAAATGTTAAAAGGCCTGAACAGATTAGATATGCTGAAGTTATTTCCCATGGTAGGGGGAGTCAAAGACAAGCGGGCACGACATCAGGGATGAAGGACGTCCATTTAGAGCAGTGATGCGGAGAAATTACTTTTGTCAGAGGATGGTAAATCTGTGGAATTTGTTGCCACGAGCAACTGTGAAGGCCAAGTCATTGGGTGTATTGAGGGCAGAGATAGATAGGTTCTTGATTAGCCAGAGTATCAAAGGGTACGGGGTGAAAGCAAGGGAGTGGGGATGGCTGGAAGAATTGGATCAGCCCATGATTGAGTGAAGGAGCAGACTCGATGGACTGAATGGCCTACTTCTGCTCCTATATCTTAAGGTCTTATGGTCTAAAATGCTGTAAGAGTTCAACAGGTCTGCCTGTTCAGCATCTGTGGAAAGGAACAAGGAGTTGACGTTTCGGACCGAGACCCTTCATCAGATCTTGCCTCGAAATGTCGATTCTTTATTCATTTCCATAAATACTGCCTGACAGATCTGCTGAGTTCCTCCAACATTTTGTGTGTGCTACTCTGGATTTCCAGCATCTGCAGAAGTATCTTGTGGTTATGAGACACCAAACAGGGTTACAGATCATGGGTAGTTGAAATTATTGGACACAGCTTTAGCCACTGCAATTTTCCAAGGGGTAGCTATCCGCACCATTGGTTTTACAACGCCCAATGTATTTGTCGTTACATGGAAACATACTTTTTTTCTTCTTTAACGAGAAGCTAATAACTTTTGCATCTTTAAAATTTTCATTTAGAAACCCCTTACACCTCACTGTGGGTTGCGACCTTGACATATACCGCTCTACTGACGAAGAGCGTGTTATACTGCTTCTTCATTTCGATCGTCGTTTACAAGATGGAGTCTCGCGGCGCGAAGAAGCCAATGTAACTCGCATTAAGAACAATGTATAGTTTGATAATGTCTTCCATTACAATGTAAGCTTTCTCTTTGATTTCTTCGTGGTATACAGTACCGAGAATTTTTACATCCTGTTGCAAGCCACATGGCTTTTGGGCGAGAGATGGGGCACGTTTCCAGATAACTACAGTGCAAAATAGCTAGAAATAGCTGCATGAATGTCGGTAATCAAATATCAGTTGTCCTCTTGTGGGAAAACGGTTCGTTGTTCTTCAAGCGAATTTTATTGCTGAATGTTTGCTATTAGTTTGCCGGCTTTTATATTGTCATGTTATTTTGCATTTATCATTGTGTAAATCAGACAATAAACTAGTCAGTAAGATTTATTTTGGACTTTTGATGCTTTACTCGTTTTTGGCTTCGTTTTTATTGACGAAACATGCAGAAAATACTGAGAACACCCACCAGGTCAGAGAGCATCTGGATAGAGAAATATATTCAGGTCGAGATCACTTTATCAGAACTGAAAAAGCGAAATAAGCCCCTTATAAGGCGCCGAGGGTGACAAGGCCAAGGAAACGAGAAAACTATTAGCGTTGGAGACCGCTTTTAAACGCAAGTGTTGAGCATGCTTCGGATTAACCCAATAAAATCCGAGATAGGTGAATAGCGCCCCTAAATTCACACTGCACCCTGCTTCTTATTATGTTAACTCCAGCCCGTGGAAAAGGGAACCACTTCGGCTCGAGTGATATTTACATAAAATGGGACAGATTATCAATCAGCAGTTGGCGATGTTCGACGGAGGATTTAGCTTGGACTCATCTCTTCAAATGGAGGTCATCGGCTTAAGTTATAAATACCAGTGTGTACCCTTGACAGTGCAGCTTTCCCTCAGTACATACACACTTGGAGCACAGATAAGACATCCTGATTCTATCTTACACATTCCCACCGTAACCTTCCGCTCCCTTGCTCATTAAGAACCCATGCAGCCCCATCTTTAAAAATTTCAAAGCTCCGCTTCTACTGCCCTCTGAGAGAAATACAGAACACCTCTCCCGTTTTCATGGACGATTCTTTATTTTAAAAGGGAGATCCGGGCTCTAGTTCCAGAAGTAGGAGCCAACCTCCTCACATCCACCCGGTCACCACCCACTCCCGTCCCCCAGTCCCCCACCCCCCGACACACACACACACACACACACACACACACACACACACACCAACCTTACGTGTTTCAATCGTCTCCTCTTTTCGAAAATCCAGCCAATAAAGTAAAAATTCTCTAAACCGCTTCAGACAACTCGTTTAAAATACCCCTCCCCCCCCACCATATGTATAAAATTCCAACTTTTTTTTAGTATGCCTGGAAAAAAAGCCACGTGCTTATCATTTATTTGGATACCCGGACCGAGCCTACCGAGGCGAGATCAAAGCCTGACTCGCATCAAAGGTACTACGAATCGCAATTCAGCTTCAGATTTCCAAACCAGCGCTGACGGCGCTCTAATAAATTTATCTGGCCTAACGTGTTGGCTGCTGACATAGAATAAAGTACCAATAAAACTCACCAGCTCTGAGGCGACTCATTTAGAATCGTGAACATCTATTTGAAATGATTTACATTAAGCTTCACCCAGCATGACATCAGCCCAACACACATTACACACATTTTACTTTAACTACATTTCATAGATGAAACATGGTTCAAAGTGAGGTGTGATGTACAGAAAATGCTAGAGGAACCCAACAGGCCAGACAGCTTCTGTGGAAACAGCTGGTCCTGAAGAAAGATTTCGACTCAAGTGTCGGCTGCTTATTCCTCTCCATCCATGCTGCCTAGAAAAAATTAGCTTAATCTACAATTACTATTTAGAACACTCAGCACGATCTCTCAAAAAAGTAATGATTGCAATAGTTACAAACAAACTCACTGCAGCATCCAGGGGACGACGGGCTCTGCTGATCTGAACACGTTAATCACAGCGGTCAAAAACAAAACAGAAACAAGCTTTAAGTACTGGAAATCTAAAATAAAAATCAAACATTCAGCAGGGCGGGTGACATCTGTGGGGAAAGTAACAAGATTAACAATGAAAACTGTCCAAACCCGAAATGGGTATGCGCTTATCGATGTGTTTTCTGAGCAATGGACAGAATTGGGATTTAATACAGAAATTAATTTTGTCTCAGTAATTTGTTTTTATTAGTTGTGACGCCAACAACTTCATATTCAAAGAGAAGTGTATAACAAGTGTGAAAGAATTGTTCTGAGTTAATCTGCGAGTATTAGCATTACATTCGAACACCGGTTTATCCGGCTTCTAGTTCAAGTGACTTGATTGTGCCGGGCTTGACATCACTTCAGTAACGGGGTCAGCCTTATTATCAGCACAGAATACTTCGGCCTCTGACTTTCGCTCATTCTCCAGGGGAAAGAGAGCCCCTGGCACAAGATGACGTTTCCCTATTGGAATAAGTTTAAACAAATTTATAGCATGAAAATCATCGCGCGGCATTGATACAGTAGTGCTGACAGGGTTCACATCGTTTCATAAAGAAATCTGTTCTGTGTGTTTACTGCATTTCACAATTTATATTCCGACTAACATTTTACGAAGGTACTCCAGATCCTTTATGGTATTAGTCCCTCTCTAGTCAAGACGCTTCTAATTTACATTGTGTTCATGTTCATTTCTGAACAGACCTTCATACTTCTTTAAATATTTAAATAAATCGACCAGTTCAGAGATAGCTGGGAAGTTTATCTTAGTTAAAGGATGGTGCTTTCAATAAAAACGGACATAAGTCCTGGAAATAAAACGCAGTAGATTTGCAGCAAGGTTCCACTTTAGAAGATGTTCGGAGTTTAACTCTATTCCAATGTTCACGTTCATAAATTGAGGTTCACTAAAGTTCAACTAATCACATTAATTTGTGTTTAATTCTGCTTTAAATGGCTATTAAAATAATATTCGAACGCTTTGAAGATTGATTTCCTGTTTATCGCTATAGCTGGCTGCACCTCTCATATAAATGTAGTATTTCTTCTTACTGTGCGCATTTGTGATATAATGTTAAAAATAAGATTACTCTAAATGAGCCTAATGAGAAAATACAAATGCTGGAGGAACCTGATACAATTATTTAAAAACAGAAAATGATGGAAACATCAGGCCAAACAGCGCCGGTGGAGAGTGAAACAGAGATAACATTTAGGAGGATGAAGTGTCTCTGATTTGCTGTGCTAACTATTTCTTTTTCCACTGATTTCGCATGATCCGTTGAAAGTTTCCAACTTTCTGTTTTTTTATTTTTTTAATTACAATAGTATGTGTAATAGGGTATGTCAATAAATCGACATAGATTTTATTAGTAATACTTCAGACAGATTTTACTTGAAAAAAAACCCATAAAGAATAGTTAAAATTCACAGATATCAGAAATGATGTAGAACGACTGAGTCTGTTTTCTTTCTCTGACGATGGTCTAAAACGGTTTCAGAAACTGGAATCCCCCGGATGCAGAGGACGCGAGATCTCAGCGCCCCGGTAGGAATTTCGGAGGGTGGATATTCACTGGCCACCGCGGACAGCGGGACTGGTGGCATGTGTGAAGTTGAGAGTGTGGGAAGCGAGTTGGGGCTTGAAGTGTTACACGTTTGTACGACTCTGAGACTAAAAGTGCTCGGTTAATTTTTCTATCGAAATTCGCTCGTGTTAAAAATTACAAAGAACTAAGATCTAAGCTTAGTGAGTATTGAAAATTCTCTGTATGGGAATCAAACGGAGCACTTTCCCGCCATCAGCTACCCAAATATTTACCACCTTCAGCCTGTCGTTCTTTCTAAATTCAACCTTTGACGCTAATCTCACCCGATTAAAATGTCTGAATCACTAACCAGGAGTGAAATGCCAAAGCTTCCTAATCTCAAAAGCTGTCCCAGAAATATTGGTTGAATTTTACAAAATAATTAAGATGAAGATAAACAAAATAAAAGTGGTTTTACTGGTTAAAAGCGTATTTGACGTTTCCATTAGTTAGTCGCGGAAAATGTTGGTGAGTTCTCACTAACTATCGCGCTCCCGAGCTGCAGTTAAATGCACACTGCAGTCCGCAGCTGACCGTTACTAACAGCGCAACAATGGCTGCTGCTGCGAATGTTCCATTTACAAATAAAGGAACGGTGAAAGATGAAATGATAGGAAGAACAGAAAAGCAAGTTATTACCTGAGGGTCTATGTTAGGCGGGACAGAGGAGCAAAGGGATCACGGATTGCAGATACAAAAAGCATTACAAGTTGCAACTAAAGTTGATTTCCTGAGGAGTAGAATTGTTCTAAAATTGGTCCGCTGATCCTCGCTTAGACCATAAGCGATTCTCATAGACACAGCACGGAAGAACAGCCCCAGCCGGCGTGACTAATTAACGTCAATTTATCTATTCCTACCATGTTCTTCCAACATTCCCATAAATTCTCCCCAGGTTCTACCACTCACCTACACACTAGCAGGGATTTTTTTTTAGCGGCCATTTTTTAACCTACCAATCCGCATGTTTTCAGGCTGCGGGGTAAAAGGGAAGCGCTCGGCCGCTCACAGGGAGAACATTTCAAACTCCGCGCAGACAACTAGGCCAGATCAAGCGCTGGTAGCTAGAGTTTTGAGGTAGCAGCTTTACTGTCCGCGCCACTGGATAACCATCATATTATGAAGACGATCTGCAGAAAGGTGGGGAGAGAGGGGCGCAGAGAAACGTTATAGAAAATGTACGGCATTCAAATAGCTGATAAACAAATTGAGTTCCATTTGAGCAAAATATATTGGTTAGTAAGAGGACCATACAATTACGAAATAGTTTGTTAGTATAGACACAGGAAAATGTCCTGCGGTTATACTATAGCCAAAGGTCATTAAAGTAAGGTCAACACGAAATCCAATTAAAATTCAGTAGAACTGTCTTTTTCCCCAAGGATCCTAATGGACGTAGAACGCTCCTTCAAATGGAGTGATTAAGTAAATTGTATGGATACACTTAAGACATTCAAAACAAAAATTAATAGGTTTCTAGATATGAGGGGAATCAAGGGATATTTGGGTTGGACAGGAAACGGACGTTAAGTTTAAAAAAAAGAAACAGGTTGAATAATGGGGCAACCTCGAGAGGCCAGGTACCCTAATTCTGAATCTTGTGTTGCTTTAGGGTTAGAGTTGTTATGTTCAAAGTTCAAAGTAAATTTATTATCAAATTATGTATATGTTACCATCCTGAGATTTATTTCCTTGCAGGCATTCACAGTAGAACAAAGAAATACAATATAATCAATGGAAAACTACACACAAAATTGATAACTAAAGTTCAAAGTCAATTTTATTATCGGAAGTATACATATATCATCATATACAATCCCAAGACTCGTTTTCCTGCGGACATACTCAGCAAATCTGTGGCATAGAAACTATAACAGGATCAATGAAAAGCCAGCCAGAGTGCAGGAGTAAACAAACTGTGCAAATGCAAATATAAATAAATAGCAATAAATAACAAAAACATGAGATAATGAGATAAAGAGTCTTGAAAGTGAGATTATTGGTTGGAACATCTCAATGGATAGGCAAGTGAGTGGAGTTCTGTTGAAGTAGTTGCGCGAAAATTTTGATGACTCGGGCAAGTGAAGTTGGGTGAAGTTATTCCCATTTGTTTACGAGCCTGAAGGTTGAGGGATAGTAACTTTTTTTTAACCTGGCGGTGCTAGTCCTGAGGCTCTTGCACCTTCTACCTGGTGGCAACAGTGAGAAAAAAGCATGACCTGGGCGGTAGCGATTTCTGATGATGGATGCTGCTTTCCTACGATAGTGTTTCATGGTGATGTGCTTAATAGTTGGGAAGGCTTTACCGGTGATATACTAGGCTGAATCCATTACCTTTTCTAGGATTTCTGTTCAAAAGCATATGTATTTCCATATCAGGTCATGATGCAGCCAGTCAATACACTCTCCACTACACATCTAAAGGAGTTTGTTGAAGTTTTAGATGTCATGCCGATTCTTCACAAACTCCTACGGAAGTACAAGCGCTACCATGCTTTCTTCACAATTGCACTCATGTGCTAGATCCAGGACAGGTCCTCTGAAATAGTAACGGTAATAGTAATTTAAAGTTGCTGACCCTGTCCACCTCTGATCCTCGGATGAGGACTGGCTCATGGACCTTTGGGTTCCCTCTCCTGAAATCTACAATCAGTTCCTTATTCTTATTGACAATGAGTGAAAGGTTGTTGTTATTACACCACTCGGCCAAGTTTTCAATCTCCCTCTTGTATGCTAATTATGCAAAAGACAAACTGTGCAAATACTACAATAACAATGATGATCATGATAATAATAATAATAACACAATAGACATTAAAAATCTACACAACCGTTAGATAGGATAAATTTTAAGATAAGTTTTCACGAACAAATCAGGATTCAGCACTCCACGCGAGAATTTGCAACTCTGGTAAGAAGTACACACCACTAAACTAAAATGAGAGCACAACCCAGAAGATGAAGAAATTATCACTATTGAAGAAAAAGTTAACCAATGGAAGAGTATGACCATCCGTAGAAGACATCCCCACGGTATGAGCAGTTTAACTCAATCTGGTTACTTTCACAGGAACAATCAAGTGGCAATCATCATTTACCAAAATCTTGTTTTAAAATACAAACTCGCAAAAGAGACCAGACCTTACTAAAAATAGAAACTTGATCCAGTTTTAGAGTTAGGGTCTGACAAATTTAATTGTGACCCATCTGTTATTACAGACAGGACAATCCATTATAACCACACAGATATAATAATTCAGGATTAACAAGCAAGAGTGACTTTCTAAATAGAGATTCCATTCCAAGCATACATGATATACAGAAATCAATCATTGAAAAACACCAGAAATATGCTGAATTAAAAGAGGAAACTGAAAGACTGTGGAACATGTTAACCAAGCTGAGAAATCATAATGCAGAGCAAGTTTTCTATTTGCTGCTTCTGCATCACCCCATGTTTCAATAGGTACATTTAGTGTCAGAGAAATGTATACAGCATACATCCTGAAATACTTTTTCTTCACAAACATCCACGAAAACAGAGGAGTGCCCCAAAGAATGAATGACAGTTACATGTTAGAACCCCAAATCCCTTTAAAATGTGTATTGAATGTAGATTCTTAATGGTCAAAATTCAGTCTCTGAACCGAACAGTGGTTTCTGTTTACAGATGACCAGACACCTAACACTGTTTAGCAAGTATTAGTAGATGTACATGATTCATCATCCTCCGACCTGCATGAAATCTGACTGCAAATCTGCCTTCAATACTATTATTCCCAGCAAACACATCACCAATCACCAGACCCTGGGAGTTAATGCTTCCCTCTGGAACTAGATCCTTGACTTTGTGACCAACAGACCACAATCACTAAGGATAGGCAGCAACACATCTGCCACGATTATTCTAAACACTGAAACTCCACAAAAAAGCCCCCTACTTTACCCTCATGACTGTGAGGTCAGATTCTGCTCTAACTCCATCTACAAGTTTGCAGTTGACACCACTGTAGTGGGCCTCATCTCAAATAATGATGAGTTGAAATACAGGAAGGAGGCAGAGAGTTTAGTGACAGGTTATTATGACAACTACCTCAATGCCAGCAAAACAAAATAACTGGTCATTGACTTCAGGAGGTGGGGGATGCACATGCTCCTGTCTGCATCAATGGTGTTGAGGATGAGAGGACAGGGAGCTTCAGTTTCTCAAGCGTGAATATCATCAACATCCCGTCCTGGTCCCATTACATTAATGTCATGGCTAAGGAAGCTCATCAATGCCACTGCTTCCTTGAAAGGCCGAAGAAATTTGGTATGTCTCCATTGCTTTTCCCCATATTTTTCGATGCACAGTAGAAAGCATTTTGTCTGATTGCATGATGACCTGATATGGCAGCTGCTCTGCATGTGACCACAAGAAATCATAAAGTTGTGGACACTGCACAGCACATCACGAAAACCCTCCCCTATATGGACTCTGTCGATACTCCCTACTGCCTCAGTAAAGCAGCCAGCATAATCAAAGACGCCAACCACGCCAGATGTTCCCTCTTTTACTCCTCCCATCAGGTAGAAGGTACACAAACCTGAAAGCATGTACTGCCAGCTCAAGGACTGCTTCTATCTCACTGTTAATGGGCTCTTGAGCAGATCTCTTGTACGATAAGATGGCTCTACCTTGTTATAGTCTTGCTCCTGTACTGCATTGTTTTGGTAGCGTGTATGGTTTATTCTGCATTGTTATTGATTTACTTTATTCTGGCTCAATGCTCCGTGTAATGATTTGATCCTTATAAATAATATGCAAGCAAGCATCTTGATACATTTGGCAATAATAAACCAATACCAATACTGATAATTAAAGCTTCATGGTGCACTTGATGTGGCTTCACAGGCTGCGTTCCCACTGGTCTGGCATTGATCATCTAGGATGGCGGGAGAGGCACTATTATGTCAGTTGAGGCATTGATCGTGTGGATAGCCAGAGGCTTTTTCACTGGGCTGAAGTGGCCAACACGAGGGGCTATAGTTTTAAGGTGCTTGGAAATAAGTACAAGGGTTAAGTCAGAGGTAAGTTTTTCACACAGAGAGTGGTAGGTGCGTGCAATGCACTGCCAGTGTCAGTGGTAGAGGCGGATACAATAGGGTCTTTTAAGAGACTCTTAGACAAGTACATGAAGCTTAGAAAAATAGAGGGCTCTGCGGTAGGGAAAAACTAGTAAGTTTCTAGAGTAGTTTACATGGTCAGCACAACATTGTGAGCCGAAGGGCCTGTAACGTGCTGTTGATATCTATGTTCTTTGAACAGGGTATATACTGTCCCGATATTAATATCTACAACTGTAATCATCCTAAAGGTACTCCACGATAGCACGCCACTAGAATAGAACACAGAACATAGCAGCAGCTTTGGCTGTTCTGTGGACATGGACCCCAAAATCTCGCTGATCCTCCAGACTGCTAAGAGTCTTACTGTTAGTATTATATTTTGTCTTCAAATTTGACCTACCAAAATGAACCATTTCACATTTAGCTGCCACTTCTCAGTCCAGTTCTACATCGTATCAATGCCCTGCTGTAACTTCTGACAACCCTCTAGGCTACCCATAACACCCCCAAACTTTTGTATCATCGGAAAACTTACTAACTCACCCTTCTTCTTCCTTATCCAGATCATTTATAAAACTCACAACGAGAAAGGGTCCCTGAACAGATCCCTGCAGAACACCACTGATCACCACCCTCCATGCAGAATACGAACCAACCACAACCACCCTTTGCCTTCTGTGGTTAAGTCAATTCTGGATCCACAAAGCAAGGTCTCCTTGCATCCCATGCCTCCTTACTTTCTGAATGAACCTCACATAGGAAACCTCATCATATGCCTTACTAATATCCATATACACTGCATCCACTGCTCTAACTTCATCAGTGTGTTTTGTTACATCCAACAATAGTCTGTAAGTTCCTAGCAATTGAGAAGTGAGTGTACTTGGCTATGCCCGTACCTCAGGTTTTACCAGCTTGAGCCAAGAAAAAGAAATAATAATAAACAAGAAAAAAGTATACTGAGACTATGCCTAGATCATGGATAAAGATAGATCTGGACCTCGGGTTAAGGCTCTAAACTGGAAAAAGACCAAATTTGAAGAAATGAGAAAGGATCTAAAAAGCATGGATTGAGACAGGTTGTTCTCTGGCAAGGATGTGATTGGTAAGTGGGAGGTCTTCAAAGAAGAAGAAATTTTCATGGTGCAGAGTTTGTATCTTCCTGTCAGGATTAAAGGCAAAGTGAATAAGAATAAGGAACCTTGGTTCTCAAGGGATATTGGAACTCTGATAAAGAAGAAGAGAGAGATATACAACATATATAGGCAACATGGAGAAAATAAGGTGCTTGAGGAGTATAAAAAGTGCAAAAAATACTTAAGAAAGAAATCAGGAGGGCTAAAAGAAGACATGAGGTAGCTTTGACAGTCAAGGTGAAGGATAATCCAAAGAGCTTCTACAAGTATATTAAGAGCAAAAGGATAGTAAGGGATTAAGTTGGTCCTCTTCAAGATCAGAGTGGTCGGCTATTTATGGAACCAAAAGAAATGGGGGAAATCTTAAATGGGTTTTTTTGCATCTGTATTTACTAAGGAAACTGGCATGGAGTCTATGGAAATAAGGCAAACAAGTAGTAAGGTTATGGAAACTTTATGGTTTGAAGAGGAGGAAGTGCTTGCTGTCTTGAGGCAAATCAGAGTAGATAAATACCCAGGAGCTGAAAGGGTATTCCCTCGGACCTTGAAGCAGACTAGTGTTGAAATTGCAGGGGCCCTGGCAGATATATTTAAAATGCCGGTATCTACGCATGAGGTGCCAGAGGATTAGAGGATAGCTCATGTTGCTCTGTTGTTTAAAACAGGCTCTAAAAATAATTTGGGAAATTATAGGCCGGTAAGTTTGACGTTGGTAGTAGGTAAATTATCGGAAGGAGTACTAAGAGATGGGATCTACAAGTATTTGGATAGACAGGGATTTATTAGGGAGAGTGAACTGGCTTTGACAATAGACAATAGGTGCAGAAGTAGACCATTCGGCCCTTCGAGCCTGCAGCGCCATTCTGAGATCATGGCTGATCATCCACTATCAATACCCGGTTCCTGTCTTGTCCCCATATCCCTTGATTCCCCTATCCATAAGATACCTACCCAGCTCCTTCTTGAAAGCATCCAGAGAACTGCCTTCTGAGGCAATGCATTCCACACCCCCACAACTCTCTGGGAGAAAAAGTTTTTCCTTAACTCTGTCCTAAATGACCTACCCCTTATTCTTAAACCATGCCCTCTGGTACTGGACTCTCCCAGCATCTGAAACATATTTCCTGCCTCTATTTTGTACAATCCCTTAATAATCTTATATGTTGCAATCAGATTCCCTCTCAATCTCCTTAATTCCAGCATGTACATACCCAGTCTCTCTAACCTCCCTGCGTAAGACAGTCCGGTCTTCCCAGGAATTTACCCTGTGAATCTACGCTGCACTTCCTCTACAGCCCGGGTGTCCTTCCTTAACACTGGAGACCAAAACTGTACACAATACTCCACGTGTGGTCTCACCGGGGCCCTGTACAAATGCAAAAGAATTTCCTTGCTCTTGTACTCAATTCCCTTTGTAATAAAGGCCAACATTCCATTAACCTTCTTCAATGCCTGCTGCACTTGCTCATTCACCTTCAGTGACTGATGAACAAGATATCTTTGTATTTCTCCCTTACCTAACTCTACACCGTTCAGATAATAATCTGCCTTCCTGTTCTTACTCCCAAAGTGGATAACCTCACACTTATTCACATTAAACGTCATCTGCCAAGTATCTGCCCACTCACCCAGCCTATCCAAGTCACCCTGAATTCTCCTAACATCCTCATCACATGTCACACTGCCACCCAGCTTAGTATCATCAGCAAACTTACTGATGTTATTCTCAATGCCTTCGTCTAAATCATTGATATAAATCGTAAACATCTGTGGTCCCAATACCGAGCCCTGTGGCACCCCACTAGTCACAACCTGCCATTCAGAGAAACACCCATTCACCGCTACCCTTTGCTTTCTATCTGCCAACCAGTTTTCTATCCATGTCAATGTCTTCCCCCCGATGCCATGAGCTCTGATTTTACCCACCAATCTCCTATGTGGGACCTTATCAAATGCCTTCTGAAAATCGAGGTACACTACATCCACTGAATTTCCCTTGTCTAACTTCCTGGTTACATCCTCGAAAAACTCCAATAGATTAGTCAAGCATGATTTGCCCTTGGTAAATCCATGTTGGCTCGGCCCAATCCTATCACTGCTATCTAGATATACCACTATTTCATCTTTAATAATGGAATCCAGCATCTTCCCCACTACTGATGTTAGGCTGACAGGATGATAGTTCTCTGTTTTCTCCCTCCCTCCTTTCTTAAAAAGTGGGATAACATCAGTCATTCTCCAATCCTCAGGAACTGATCCTGAATCTAAGGAACATTGGAAAATGATTACCAATGCATCCGCAATTTCCAGGGCCACCTCCTTTAGTACCCTAGGATGCAGACCATCTGGATCTGGGGATTTGTCAGCCTTCAGTCCCATCAGTCTACTCATCGCCGTTTCCTTCCTAATGTCAATCTGTTTCATTTCCTCTGTTACCCTATGTCCTTGGCCCATCCATACATCTGGGAGATTGCTTGTGTCTTCCCTAGTGAGGACAGATCTAAAGTACTTATTAAATTCTTCTGCCATTTCTCTGTTTCCCATAACAATTTCACCCAATTCATTCTTCAAGGGCCCATCATTGTTCTTAACTATCTTCTTTCTCTTCACATACCTAAAAAAGTTTTTGCTATCCTCCTTTATATTCCTGGCTAGTCTGCATTCGTACCTCATTTTTTCTCCCCGTATTGCCTTTTTAGTTAACTTCTGTTGTTCCTTAAAAATTTCCCAATTATCTGTCCTCCCACTCACCTTAGCTCTGTCATATTTCCTTTTTATTTAATGCTATGCAATCTCTGACTTCCTTTGTCAACTACTGTGGCCCCTTTCCCCCCTTTGAATCCTTCCTTCTCCGGGGGATGAACTGATTTTGCACCTTGTGCATTATTCCCAAGAATACCTGCCATTGCTGTTCCACTGTCTTTTCTGCTAGGATATCCATCCAGTTAACTTTGGCCAGCTCCTCCCTCATGGCTCCATAGTTTCCCCAATTCAACTGCAACACTGACACCTCCAATCTGCCCTTATCCTTCTTAACTTGCAGATAAAAACTTATCATATTATGGTCACTACCTCCTAATGGCTCCTTTACTTCAAGATCGCTTATCAAATCCTGTTCATTACACAAGACTAAATCCAGAATAGTCTTGTCCCTGGTCGGCTCTCGTACAAGCTGTTCCAAGAATGCGTCCCGTAGGCACTCTACAAACTCCCTATCCTGGGGTCCAGCACCAACCTGATACTCCCAGTTCACCTGCATGTTGAAATCCCCCATAACTACTGCGACATTACCTTTGCCACATGCCAATGTTAACTCCCTATTCAACTTGCACCCAATATCCATGCTACTGTTTGGTGGCCTGTAGAAAACACCCATTAGGGTCTCAGTTCTATCCACACAGACTCTACTTCTCTTGATCCTATGTCCCCCCTTGCAAAGGACTGAATCTCATTCCTCACCAACAGGGCCACCCCACCCCCTCTGCCCACATTTTTGTCCCTACGATAGCATGTATACGCTTGTACATTCATTTCCCAGGTCTGACCTCCCTGCAGCCATGTCTCCGTTATCCCAACAACATCATAGTTACCCATTCGCACCTGAGTTTCAAGCTCATCCGCCTTATTTCTGACACTTCGTGCATTCAGATATAGAATTTTTAGCCAATTTCTCCTCTCTCTGTTTAAATCGCTGCCTATTGTGCTTAATCCAGCTCCCCGAACTCCCATCGGGCTATACGCCCCTTGAATTTTGTTGTCCTTTCTAAATTTACTTATTCTTTCAGTACCTTTATTCCATGTTCCGTCAGACCATCCCTCTGTACATGCGTCCTCCTTATCGCTTGTTCCGCCTCTCCTTTCTCTACTACACACTTAATATTCCAGAACCGTGTAGTCCCCACCTGTCCTTTATTCTTCATTTCGCTATCCTCTCTCGCATTCTGGATCCCTGCCCCCTGCAAATTTAGTTTAACCCCCCCCCCCCGAGAAGCACTAGCAAACTTTCCTGCAAGAATGTTAGTACCGCTCCAGTTCAGGTGTAAACCGTCCACTCGGAACAGATCCCACCTTCCCTGGAACAAAGCCCAATTATCTAAAAACCTGAAGCCTTCCCTCCTGCACCATCCTCTCAGCCACGTATTAATCTGTACAATCCTTCTGTTCCTTGCCTCACTCGCACGTGGCACAGGTAGCAATCCTGAGATTGTTGCCCTGGAGGTCCTACCCTTCAGTTTCGCACCTAACTCCCTGAACTCACTACGCAGGATCCCCTCACTCATCCTACCCACGTCATTGGTCCCTACATGGACCACAACATCTGGGTTCTTGCCCTCCCTCTCGAGAATAACCTGCACCCGATCTGAGATGTCCCGGACCCCGGCACCAGGGAGGCAACATACCATCCGAGACTCCCGATGTTCCCCACAAAATCTCCTATCCGCCCCCCGACTATAGAATCCCTATCACTACCGCTCTCTTCTCTTCCCTCCTCCCCTTCCTAGTCGAGGGTCCAACCTCAGTGCCAGAGACAGGACCACTGCAACTTATTCCTGGTAGGTCATCCCCACCAACAGTATCCAAAACGGTATACTTACTGTTGATGGGAACGGCCACAGAGGTGCTCTGCTGTCTCTGTCTGCTCCCTCTGTCTCTCTTGACTGTCACCCATTTGCCTACCTCCTGACTTTTCGGTGCGACTACCTCCCGATAACTTTTATCTATCTCTGCCTCTGCCTCCTGAATGATCCGTAGTTCATCCAGCTCCTGCTCCAATTCCCTAATTCGGTCTGATAGGAGCTGCAGCTGGATGCTGCTTTTGCAGGTGTGGTCATCAGGGACAACTGTGTTGACCCTGACCTCCCACATACTGCATACGGAGTTTGTGCATGGTAGGTCATGTTTAACCAATCTATTAGAGATTTTCGAGAAGGTTACCAGGAAAGTGGATGAAGGGAAGGCAGCGGATGTTGTCTACATAGACAAAGTCCCACATGGGAGGTTAGTTAGGAAGATTCAGTCGCTAGGTATACATGGGCAGGTAGTGAATTGGATTAGACATTGGCTCAGTTGGAGAAGCCAGAGAGTGGTAGTGGAGGATTGCTTCTCTGAGTGGAGGCTTGTGACTAGTGGTGTGCCACAGGGATCAGTGCTGGGTCCATTGTTATTTGTCATCTATATCAATGATCTGGATGATAATGTGGTAAATTGGATCAGCAAATTTGCTGATGATACAAAGATTGGAGGTGTAGTGGACAGTGAGGAAGGTTTTCAAAGCTTACAGATGGATTTGGACCAGCTGGAAAAATGGCAGATGGAGTTTAATGCAGACAAGCATGAGGTATTGCACATTGGAAGGACAAACCAACGTAGAATATACAAGATTAATGGTAGGACACCGAGGTGTACAGTAGAACAGAGGGATCTGGGAATACAGATACATAATTCCCTAAAAGTGGTGTCACAGGTAGATAGGGTCATAAAGAGAGCTTTTATAAATCAAAGTATTGAGTATGAGTTGGAATGTCATGGTGAGGTTGTACAAGGCATTGGTGAGGCCGAATTTGGAGTATTGTGAGCAGTTTTGGTCACCTACTTACAGGAAGGATATTAATGAGTGCAGAGAAGGTTTACAAGGATGTTGCCAGGATTTGAGAAACTGAGTTACAGAGAAAGGTTGAATAGGTTAGGACTTTATTCCCTGGAGCGTAGAAGAATGAGGGGAGATTTGATAGAGGTATAATAAATTATGATGGGTATAGATAGAGTGAATGCAAGCAGGCTTTTTCCACTGAGGGTAAGGGAGAAAAAAACCAGAGGAAATGGGTTAAGGGTGAAGGGGGAAAAGTTTAAACGGAACATTGGGGGGGGGCTTCTTCACACAGAGAGCGATGGGAGTGTGGAATGAGCTGCCAGATGAAGTGGTAAATGCGGGCTCACTTTTATCATTTAAGAAAAATGTGGACAGATACATGGATGAGAGGGGTATGGAGGGATATGGTCCGGCTGCAGGTCAGTGGGACTGGGCAGAAAAATAGTTTGGCACAGCTAAGGGCTGAAGGGCCTGTTTCTGTGCTGTAATGTTCTGAGGTTCTACGAGTTTTAGAGTCCTTGAGTCCACAGGCTGTGGAATCAATTCAGTAAGTGAATTTACCCACAATGCTTCAGAAGGGATAAGATATGAGAGAGAATAATGGGTTCCTCTGATAGATTTAGTTGAGAAGAACTGAGAGGAGGGTCATGTGGAGCAGAAACACTGGGGTAAGGACTGGTTTTGGTGCATAGCCAGTTGCTGAGCTGCGCATCTCACGTTAGCTAAAATATTATTTAGTGAAGCAAACTCAATGGGCTGAATGGCCTAATTCTGGTCCCATCGCTTATAGTCTTATTATGTTAAAATTTTACCAAAAAAAACCTGGTTTGATCTCACTAGGAGTATCGTCTCCAGTCTGGGCACTGCAGTCTATGATCAATCTCAAGGCCATAGAAAGATTGTAGCTGAGGATTACAGCAACACTACCAATGAAGTTAACAAAGAAAAAAATGCAGAACCTAGAGATGCTGCTCTCATTCAAAAGACGATATAATTAGGATGCTCAAAGCTATAAATGTCGGTGAAAGCTGAAGAATTAGGATTATTTGGCTCCTGTTGTTTTTCCTTTTCGTGCCTTGGGGCGCATCGTGTGACATTTGTTGCCGTTTCCTTCGCTTTTGACTTTTTTTATGAGGCCGAGTTGCTAGCTCAACATTCAGTTTTGCTGGATTCGAACCCGTAACCATTTGCCTCGATTTCCGGTTCTAATGCCTGTACACCACTGGCCAGCAATATTTAGCACTGGTGAGCTATTACTTTAAATAGCTTGGGTCACTATTCAGAAAGGATGTGTTTGAATTCAGTGCAATATAGGCTTTCTGCATAGAATTTGCACAGGAAGCAGAGGTTCTACAAGCAGTGGTTATGACTGACGAAAAGACACTGGAGGTGATCTCACTGAGACACAAGAATTTTTTAAGGGAGGGTAGGGATGAAATCATGGAGTCCTTAGGCTGGACTCAGCTTCGTTATATCCAAATTGGAATCTCAGAAAAGGTTTGAGACCTTTAGGGTTTAGCGGAAGAGGGATTTTTCTTTACAGAGTACTATAATTAGTTTTGAAATCCTCTTGAGTGCTATGAATGTTCAATTATTTTGTACAGTCAGGCAGGGCTTCGCTGAATTTTCGGACATTGGGGGGAATTGGACAATATAGATGAGAAAATTGAGACACGTCAGTCGTGGTCTATGAATTTTAGAGCATGTTCAAACAGCAAATTGCGTAATATTTCTATCAATGTTTTTGTATTTTTGGCAAACAGGGCAAGTGAAGAGGGCTTCACTTTTGAATAATGAGTTTTGATGAGGAGTGCAGTACTTGAATCAAATGGGAACAATTCAATAATAACGTTGAAAGGGAAGTCGGATAGATACTGAAAAAGAAAATATTACATGTTGTGCACGTGTTCAGAAATACCATGTACAACTGAGAGGTTTCAATTATCGTGCAGAATGGCAAATGGTTATTTTAGCTTTTTCATACCACGGCGCGCCACTTCCTTTGCACAAAAACAGATACCTGATTAACAGTCTCCATAGCTGACTAAACAGGAAATCATATTAATTTAATCATAAACTTTAATCTCTAGCTCTTAGCTTAGCTACCAAAGCTACCACGAGTAAACAAGTCACGTCCATCTTTAATCTATTCATTTACTTCAGAATTGGTATCCTTCTTCCATGAATAGCAAGTACATTTAGAGTCAGAGTCATACAGCAAGGATTTAGACTGTGATCATACCTAAGTTACAATAGTCAAAGTAATGATAATTACCATGCAATTCAATATGCAGGTGAATTGGGAAAATCAGGTTGGTGATTGATCCAGAAAGAAATATGTAGAATACATATGAAATAGCTTTATAGAGCAGCTTGCAGTTGAGCCCACTAAGGGCAATTCTGGATTGGGTGGGTGTTGCAAACAAGTGTAAGGTGTTGTATTTTGGGAAGATGAACAGTGGATAGGACTTACACTGAAAAGCATGGTAAAACAGAGGGATCTGGGAATAGAGATTCATAATTCCTTGAATAGATAGGGTTGTAAAGAGAGCTTTTAGCATATTGGGATGTTATGTTGAAGTTGTATAAGACATTTGGAGTACTGTGTGCAGTTCCGGTCACCTACCTACATGAAAGATAACAATAACATTGAAAGAGCGCAGAAAAAATTTGCAAGGTTGTTGTCAGGACTTGACCTGAGTTATAGGGCAAGGTTGAATGGGTTAAGACTTTATTCCCTGGAGCATAGGAGAATGAGGGGAAATTTGATAGAGAAATATAAAAGTTTGGGTATATAGACAGGGTAATGCAAGCAGTCTTTTTCCACTGAGTTTGGGTGAGTGTAGAACTAAAGGCCATGGGTTAAGGATGAAAGATAAAATGTTTAAGGGGAACGTGACAAGAAACTTCTTCACTCAGAGGGTGGTGTGTGTGTGGAAACAGCTGCCAGTGGAAGTGATGGATGCAGGTTTAGTTTCAGCATCTGGATGGTTTGGATAAATACATGGATGGGAGGGGGGATAGAGGGCTTTGGTTCAGATGTAAGTCCATGGTACTAGGCATAGTACTAGTTTGGCACAGATTAGACGGGCCAGAGGTCTGTTTCTCTGTTGTAGTGCTCTGTAACTCTATGATAAACCATATTCAATTATAGAGCTTAAGGTAAAGGAAATTTTAGGACACAGTAATCACAATATGATAGATTTATGGGCATAATGGGCTAAATGGCTTGTTTATGTGCTGTGGTTTGACATTTGGCAGTCATATGACAGAGGTGAAGGAATATGCCAGAGTATGACATTCAGATTATTCCAGAATAGATAATTATTCTTTAGAAGTTGCCTTCTAGAACTATTCTGAACAATCCTATTCAGCAGTTACAGTGCAACACAACAGAGGCCTGTGTGTGAAGGTGGGAAATTTTCTTTGTTACTACCAATGCTGTATTGGAAACATGCATCTATAAGAGCCAAATTAAATTAAGTAGGCTTGTACCTTGTGTTAGTTCAGTTAGCACCTGGCTCAGCCTAAGTCTCTATTTTTTGATCAGTGGTAATACTTGGATGCTTTGAAGAATTTACACAACTGTGAAGACAAGCAGTAATGAACAAACAAATCCACAGGTCAAGATAGGTAGTTGGTTAAAGGGCAACAGAATTAATTTTCTGAGCTTGCATATTAGAGAATGGATCACTAATCACAGCTAGAGTATATAGTCAAAATGTTATGATGTAAGTTGCAGAAACTTTAAGCCAAGCACTGAGTGGACATTCCTAAAATATTTCCCATTTTAATTACATTTTCTGAAGTAAATATTAATGAAAAGATAAAGCATTTATTACATTAATAAAACAAGCCATGACTGGAGATAGATATTACATGCAGAACTTTTTTGCACACCTTTGCATTTGTTATTCAAACAATTATTTGTTAACTAATCATAAAGTGGTCAAACTGCTGACATTGAGCACAGAAGAAACACAATTCTTTTTTGTGTAGAATTAGACCTAGCATCACTAAGAAGCAGGACCACTTTTCTTCCATTTCATCACTATTCAATCTTATTCCCACAGTAAGATGTCTTTTTGAAAGACTGCTCACAGGGAAGAAGCTCAATAGATAGAGATACAAAAAAAATCACTGGGCTATGATCCACTGTTAGATATACACAGAAACAAACATTAGGAATATTAATTCAGTTCAAATTTTACCTTAAAATATGATCAGAATACAAATAGTGCAAGGTTGCAGACAGAAAAAACACATCAGCTGATAAATTGAACAGATAATTATTCAATCATTTTGAACAAAGAGCCTGCTCTTGAAGGTGTTTTAGATAAAACAATTAGAAATTCCAATAATTTGATTTAAATATAAAAACACAGTTCTCAATTGCAATTAAAATTGGATATCACATATGAAATATGATGAAAATGCAAAGCTTTGGGAATAGCCACTAAGTAATTTAGTATCAGTGCATGAACTGCAGTACTCCAATATGTCACTGAATCGATTAACATTAAATAACTGATTTGCAAAACTTATTTGAACAGGTGTACATAATTGCACCAGAGCTTTACTTAAAACATCAAACTATATTAATAAAGCCAAATTATGATCATCACTTCAAATCAAAGTTATTACATTAGTATTCTGTGCAAAACTGAGAATAATTAACAAAAGTACCCTTTAAATGCAGTATGTTCTCTGCCCACCATCCTGCAACACTGCTCTCATTCTGTGGACAAAGAAATCACCTGTTAAAAAGGAACGCTACTAATTAACTCACATTGCCTCCTGTTGCCCTGGGAAAAGAAGATGCATCCTTACCTATTCTCATTTATAATCAAACTTTCAGCTGTCTCAGAGTTTTGAGAAGCCAGAATCTGATGGCCCAGTAAAGCACATATTTGATTCCTTCCCAGGCAGTGATTACTGAGTAGTGATTAAGAACATAAAAGACCTCAATGCTGGAGGCATGTTGTACAAGAGGAGGAAGAGAGCTGGCTAGCCCATCTATATGCAGTTCAAAGGGCATGGAAGCTTCCTTAGGGCAGGGTCAGAAGACATGTTGCTTTACTGATGCAAGGGAGGTTAAAAGAGACAGGTGTCTTCCTAGGGGTAGTGGTCAGACAATCTTGGTACAATATCATTGCAAAATCTGAATATTTTCCACAGCTGCAGGAATTAGTGATGAGCTAGGAACTGCTGGAGCTTTGCCAGGTACAATGTTCTTTATCAGAGAGTCTATTTGACTGCAAGCAAATAAAATGCTGTTTTTTAAACTTTCATTTCAACTATTACAAAGCATGAAATATCCTAGACCAAAGATGGGAATTTTGTACAGCCCTAATCACAGAGGGAGCTGGGTCACTGAGTGCTCAGCAGAGAGTGCTGCCGCTGAGTCTTGTTACAAGCTGCCGTACAGGACATGTTACTATTGTTAAGAAATACAAATAATTTTTAGAAAGCTTCCTTAATTCTGAAGAAAGTGATGACATGCAGTGACACTGGGAACATGGGTGACAAAAACATGCAGCAGTGCACTCATGCAGTTCTCCCTTTCATACTTACCTTTACAAATAAGGCAAAGTCTGAAAACAGTTCAGAACATTTTATCATTAACTGTGTTTGGCCAATTTCATTTAAAATAATGAAAGACCAAACAAAAATAATCAAGAATCATTGTGCAACATAATGCTTAAAATGAACAGACCCAAATATATTAGGCAGGTAATCTAATCACACCCTTCAGTAAACCTTGAATGTTATTTTAAATAGAATTATTAATCATGAAGTAATTGATTCCAAACCAAAATTATATATTTTTAAAAATAATCTTGCAGGATTGCATGATTAGAGCATTGGTTTAGTAAAGGGAGGATAAAGAACTCTTTTCCAAGATGGCAGAAGGCAGTATAGCGATGAACTCCCAACAGTTGAAGGGTTCTTGAGCACAGTGAATCAAGTCTTGCTATTGGCTAAACACAGTCATACCCAAGAATAATTCAAGTCTCAGGCAAATCTCAAAGCTCTGCTATTTCAAAGAGTTCCAATATTTACTTCAGACTGAACTTCATCCACCTGCTGAGGGAAATGTGGAAAGAGAGAGAGCAAGAAGAAATTGCATTGGAACAAGTTACACTTGGCTGAAAATACAATACCGTAATCAATGCACAGATTTACATAAAAATTTCAGTTTACGCTTTCAGAAGTGACTAGTAAGCTGTAAAGAGGAGATTTAAAAAGTTGCAGCCTCTGGCAGTGAACAAAAGGAAGTGAGGTTCTAGAGGAACAACCATTTAGGAGCAGCTGTGTTCAAGGAATAATTGCTGGAACTTTTGCTCATGAGGCTTTAGCGAAAAGCTGAGCAGAGATAAAGATAAGAACAGGGAAGGTCATTTAATTTTATTACCCACTTAGTGAAGTCAGGATGGCAGCCAGGGCAATTGAATGCTGGTCCTGCAGGATGTTGGAGATCAGGGAGATTTCTAGTATAGGGAGTCCTGCAGGGAGTGCAGCAAACTATGACTCCTCGCTAACCTTGTCAAAGTAATGGAGCTGGAGTTGGATGCACTCAGGATCATCTCGGGTGCTGAGAGCATAGATAACAGTTTTACTAAGATAGGCACACATCAGGTGCAGGCTATAAGTAGTTGGGTGACCACAAGGCAAAGGGAGCAGGCAGGCAATGCAGTGTTTCCTCTATAGCCATACACTTCACTAACAGATAAGCCTCCTTAGATACCACTGGGGATGGGAAATTACCTTCCAAGGAATAGCAGTAATAATCATGCCTGTGCCACTACAACCAATTTCAAGACTCAGCAAGAAAGAGTGCATTCAGAGAAGGTAATAGCGATAGGAGACTTGCTAGATAGGGGAACAAAAATGGTGGTCAGAAGAGATGCCAAGATGGTGTGATGCCTTAAGGGTCCCATGGTTAAAAAGGATGTCTCCAAGCAACTGCAGAACATTCTCAAGCAGAAGGTGAGCAGTAAAGCAGCACTGCATACATTGGTACATATGACTAGTTTAAAAAAAACAGAATAAGGTTCTGCACCATGAATATTGAAAGCCAGGTCTGAAGGCAGATAAATCACCTGGACCAGATGAACTACACCCCAAGGTTCTGAAAGAGGTTGCAAAGAAATTGTGGAGGCATCAGTAATGATCTTTCAAAAATCACTAGATTCTAGAATGATTCTGGAGGACTAGAAAATTGCAAATGTCCCTCCCCTCTTCAAGGAGGGAAGAGACAGAAGAAAAATAATAGGCCAGTTAGCCTGATTTCAGTAGTTGGAAAGATGGTGAAGTCTATTAGTAAGGATGAGGTTTCAGGGTACTTGGAGACACATGACAAAATAGGCCAAAGTCAACAGCTTCCCTTAGGGGAAAACCTTGCCTGACAAACCTGTTGGAATTCTTCGATGAAATAACATGCAAGATAGACAAAGGAGAGCCAGTGGGTGTTTTTTACTTCAATTTTCAGGAGGTCTTTGACAAGGCGCTGCTTAACAAGAGCCAGTGGTATTACAGGAAAGATACTAGCATGGGTAAAAGAATGGCTGAATGATAGGAAGCGAAGAGTGGGAATACAAGGGGCCTTTTCTGATTGGCTGCCAGTGACTAGTGGTGTTCTGCAAGGGTCATTGTTGGGTCAGCTTCTTCACAAGTTTGTTATATCTCAATGACTTGGATGACAAAATTGACAGTTTTGTGACCAAGTTTGCAGATGACATGAAGATAGGCAGAGGGGCAGGTGGTGTTGAGGAAGCAGAGAGGCTACAAAAGGACTTGGACAGATTGAGAGAATAAGCAAAGTGGCAGATGGAAGATTTTGTAAGGAAGTGTGTGGCCATGCACTTTGGTAGAAAGAATAGAAACGTGGACTATTTTCTAAATGGGGAGAACATTCAAAAATCAGAGGTGCAAAGGACTTGGGAGTCCTTGTGCAGGATTCCCTAAAGGTTAACTTTCAGGCTGATTCAGTGGGAAGGAAGGCAAATGCAACATTCACATTAATTTCAAGAGGATTTGAATACAAAAGCAAGGTTGTATTCCTGAGACTTTATAAGGCATTGGTCAGACGTCACTTGGAGTATCGAGAGCAATTTTGGGCCCCTTATCTAGGAAAAGATGTGTTAGCATTGGAAAGGGTCCAGAGGAGGTTCATGAGAATGATCCCAAGAATGAAAGGGTTAACATATGAGGAGTGTTTGATGGCTCTAAGCCTGTACTCACTGAGCTTTAGAAGAATGAAAGAGGATGTCGTTGAAACTTATCAAATATTGAAACACTTAGAGTGGATGTGGAGAGGATATTTCCAATAGCAGGGGAGTCTAGGACCAGAAGGCTCCACCTCAGAATAGAGGTACATCAATTTAGTACAGAGATGAGGAAAAATCTGTTTAGCCAGAGGGTGGTGAATCTGTGGAATTCACTGCTGCAGACAGCTGTGCAGACCAAGCTACTGGGTGTATTTAAGGGAGAGATTGTTAGGTTCTTAATTAATCAGGGCATTAAAGGTTACAGGAAGAAGACAAGAGAATAGGTTAAGAGGATAATAAATCAGCTATGATGGAATGGCAGAGCAGACTCAAGGGCCAAATGATCTAATTCTGATCCCTATGCCACATGCTAGTGAGGACAGGAATAAGAAAGATTGGCCAGTTTAATGCATGGCAGAGGAGCTAATGTAGGGGGCAGAGATTCAGGTTCTCTGATCATTGCGATCTCTTCTGGAGCAAAAGTGACTTGTACAAGAGAGATCGATTGTACCTGAACTGGAGGGGAACCCAAATGCTGGGATGGAGATTTGCTAATGCTACTGGGGTTGGTTTAAATTAGATTCGTAGGGTGTTTGGATCCTGAGCAGTAGTGAGACAGATGAGAAATATGAGGTAAGTAATGCAGTCAATGAGAGCAAGTTTATTAGTCAGAATAGTTGGGAGCACAGGAAAGTGAGGAAAAATAACTGTGTTTATTTCAATATAAGAGGCTTAACAGGCAAGGTAGGTGAACTCTGCTTGTGGACTGGCTTTGGGGACTGGGATATTTCTGTTATAGAAACATTGTGGAGGAAAGGGTAGGACTAGCAGCTCAATGTTCCAGGGTACAGATGCCACAAGGAGGCCAGAGAAGCAGGTAAGAGAGGAAAGGGATTCCTCTTTTAATAATAACAGTGCTCAAAGAGGATATTCCTTGGGGGATCATTCAGTAAGGCCATACGAGTAGAGCTTAGAAACAAAGGGATGGCCACTTTAATATGTCTATACTGTAGCTCCCACTTCTCCCCCCTTAGTCAATGGGAATTAGAGGCACAGCTCTTTCAGGATTTTGCAAATAATTGTAACAATCAGAGGGTAGTATTGGAGGGAGATTTTAACTTCCCTAATATTAACTGAGTCATAGAACTGAAACATTAGATCCATATGAAATTAATAAGATATTTATGGATTTCTACTCCAGTCTTTATAAATCTGAATTCTCTGATAATGCTTTTATTATGAACAGATTTTTGCAAAAATTAAATATACCTAAAATTACGACTCAAGATATTAATATATTAGATGCACCTATTAAACAAGAGGAAATAGCTAAAGCTATATCCTCTATGCAATTAGGGAAAGCTCCGAGACCAGATGGTTATACGGTGGAATTTTATGACTTTCAATGAAATGCTTATACCACATCTTTGCCAAACTTTCACTGATTCTATATCCTCTGGGAATCTTCCGAAAACATTTTATGAGGCATTAATTTCATTGATTCCTAAAAAAGGAAAAGACTTATCAGAATGTGCATCCTATAGACCTATCTCCTTTCTGAATGTAGATTTAAAAATTCTCTCTAAGATTTTAGCCAATAGACTTGAGAATATTTTGCCTACTGTTATCTCAAATGATCAAACTGGATTTATTAAAAATAGGTACTCACATTTTAATATTTGTAGACTGCTAAATATCATTTATTCCCCCTCAGTTAAAGAATCAAAATGTATTGTGTCTCTGGATGCAGAGAAAGCTTTTGACAGGGTGGAATGGCCTTATTTGTTTTAGGTTTTGAAGAGGTTTAATTTTGGTCCTGGATTTATTTCCTGGATCAAACTGATTTATCAAGCCCCAGTGGCTGCAGTTATAGCTAATAATCAAAAGTCTCCTTATTTTAGATTATATAGAGGAACCCATCAGGGTTGTCCTCTCAGTCCTTTATTACTTAATTTGGTTTTTAGAACCGCTTGCTATTGCTCTTAGGGATTCTAATTCTGTGCAGGGTATTAAGAGAGGGGATAAACTACATAAGGTTTCATTATATGCGGATGATTTATTAGTTTACATTTCAGACGCTAGGAAATCCATTCCCTTTATGTTATCTATATTTACTGAATTTAGTATTTTCTCTGGATAGAAACTAAACTTACATAAAAGTGAATTATTTCCTATTAATAATTACTCTAATTATTATGATCAAATACCTTTTAATATTGCTAAAACTACTTTATTTACCTTGGTATTAAAATTACTAAAAATTTTAAAGACCTATATAATTTCTTTCCTCTAATTGAATATACAGAACAAATGTTCTCGAAATGGTCGCCTATGTCGATGTCATTAATTGGTCGAATAAATGCTATTAAATGGTTATTTTACCGAAATTTTAATATACATTTCAAGCAGTTCCATCTTTTGTTCCGAGAATGTTTTTTGATAGAATAGATTCCATGATCCTGTCATACATTTGGAATAATAAAAGCTCCAGAGTGAATAAATTTTTATTGCAAAATTCCAAAAAAGATGGAGGACTGGTGCTACCAAACTTTAGAATTTATTATTGGGCAATTAATATTCATTATATTACCTTCTGGATTCATGTATAGATAACCAGGACTGCCCTTTATGGTTACATTTGGAGGAGAATTCGGTAAGGGGGTTTTCTTTAGCTTCTTTACTGGGAGCTCCTCTTCCTCTTTCATTCTCCAGTATAGGTAGACAAGGTCTTAGTCCTATTATTAAACATACTTTAAAAATTTGGTTTCAGTTTCGTAGATTTTTTGAATTAAATAACTTTGTACTCATTTTAACTTTTTCTTTAAACCGTCAACTCTGGATAAGGCTTTTTTAATATGGAAAACCAAGGGAATAAAAACTATTTTAGATTTGTTTTTAGAGGACTGTTTAATGTCTTTTTCGCAGTTAGTGGATAAATATGATAAATCTAATGCACATTTTTTTTTATACTTACAAGTTAGGAATTTTTTACGTGATTTTTTTACCGAATTATCCACTTGTTCATTTACCAAATATGATACATGCTATTTTTCAGCTTAAACCACTTAAAAAACGATTGATAGCCATTATATATAAACAGTTAATGAATGCACGTATGATGCCTAATCATAAGGTTAGACGTGCTTGGGAAATGGAACTTCAGCATTCACTTTCAGATGATCAATGGAGTAAAATTTATTATTTAGTTAATAATTTATCTATCTGAGCACATCACTCCCTAATTCAGCTTAAGATAGTACACAGGGCGCATACATCAAAAGATAAACTAGCGCGTATTTTTTCTAATATAAGCCCCACCTGTGACAGATGCAACACTGAGGTGGCTACTTTAACTCATATGTTTTGGTCCTGTGTAAAATTAAATAATTTTTGGAGGGATGTTTTTAGAACGTTATCAAAAGTCATAGGTGTGGACTTACAACCTAATTCACTTACGACAATCTTTGGGATTATTCCAGAGGAAACAGGAAGTGTTCCTGCTTCCGCTCAACATGTGATAACCTTTTCAACTTTATTGGCTAGGACAGCTATCTTGTTATACTGGAAAGATTCTAATCTACATACTGTTTTTAACTGGCTCTCCTCCATTATGTCCTGTTTAAGTTTAGAGAAAATTAGAAGCCTGACGTTTGACACATCTTTTAATTTTGAGCAAGCCTGGCAACCTTTTATTCAATATTTTCATATGAACTATTTTTTTTTCTCTTTTTTTTCCTGGTAAAATTTTGTTTTCTTCTTTCTTTTTTTCTCCCTCTTTATCCATGAAGGTTCACTGACCAGAAGGACGTTTTCTTTTTTCTTTTCTAATTTTATCCTCAAATGGACTGCTCAGTCTCTTTTTTTTAGTTTTAGGTTAGTTTTGTGGGTTTTTTTTCTCTTTATTATAAAAATTTCCAGTCTTTTTTTTGTATGAATTGCCAAGAGGAGTGGTTCCTTGTTTATACACAATAGCTTAATATTATATTTATATGACTTTGACAGTATATATCCCTTTTGTTGTTTGTATATTTTTTGTATTATGTATTTGATATAACTTCTCCCCTGATTTGTATCTATTCATTTTTTTGTTTAAAAATCAATAAAAAAAAGATTGAAAATGAAAAAAAAAATGAACTGAGTCATTCATAGGATAGGGTGGAATTTGCTAAATGTGTTAAAAAAAATTCCCTTAATCAATATACCGAGGACCCTAATAGAGAGTGTACAACACTAGGCCACTTCTTTGGGAACAAGGCAGACCAAGTAACTCAGTGTCAGTCAGGGTACAGTGGCCATCATTATGTTCATTTTTAAATAGTTATAAAGAAAGATGGGACTCGCCCACTAGTCAAGATCCTAAAAATGGGGCAGGGTCTATTTTAGAGGCACTACGCAGCATCTTGCACAGATTGATTAGGCAGGTTCAAAGCTCAAAGTCAAATTAGATTTATTATCAAAGTACATATTTGTCACCATATAAAACCCTGAGATTCATTTTCTTGTGGGCATATTCAATTGGTGAGACTATTTGTAGGTAAAGAAATGACTGTCAAGTGGGAGGCTTTCAAACAAGTGATTTAAATAATCCAGGGCAGCATATTCCCATTAAGGTGAAAGGCAAGGCTGGCAAGTTTAGGGAATCCTGTCTGATGAGGGATATTGAGGGTCTGATCAGAAAAAAGGAGGCATTAATGTAAGCAATTGGGAAGAAATGAGTCCCTTGATGTGTATAAGACATAGGAAAACAGTAGAGGGAACATCAGAAGGGCAAGAGATCTGGCAGACAAGGTTAAAAGCATTCTGAAGATTCACAAGTGAAAAGGTGGCTACTGACAGAATAAATCCTCTTAAAGAACAGCATGGCCATCTGCTATGTATGGAGCCACAGGAAAAGGAAGATACTTAATTAATGCTTCTCAGTTTTTTACCGTGAGAAAATGGTAGATGATAAGAAAAACAGTGAAATGAATGATAATATCTTGGACCACATAAGAATGACCAGGCAAGAGGTGCTGGTGGCCCTAAAGTGTATTAAGGTGGATAAATCCGTAAGGCCCGAGTGCATCCTTGGACCTCATGGGGAGCTCAGAGGTCCTTGCAGTAATATTTGCTTCATCTTTAGCCAAAGGTGAAATTTGGGAAGACTGGAGGGGGATGAGGATGCTAATATTGTACCAATATTTCAGAAAAGCTGCAAGGATAATACAACTGCCACTTGATCACATTAGATGGCCTATGTTTGTATTTGCTTGAGTTTAGGAGACTGGGGGGGCGGGGGATACAATAGAAATTTACAAAATGCTGACAGGATGCAGAGAGAGTAGTTCCCCTGGCTGAGTCTGTGTCTTGGGTTCAAAGGACAAGCAACTTAGGGCTGTAATAAAGAGCAATTTAGTTACTCAGAGTGATGGACTATGTGGAGGCTAAGTTGCTGAATATAAGGCCTATACCAGTACTGTACTTCTAGACGTAAAAGGAGTCAAAGGCCCTGGGGAAAGCAAGAATATGATCGTACTTAATCATACTGAATGGCAGAGCAGGTTTGATGGACAAATAGGCAGCTCCTGCATTATCTGAAAAATATCCAAGGAACCTTCACTGCTCTTTGAGCAAATGTGTTCCAAAGGTTGTTCAAAAGCTTTCAAATGTGGAGGAATTTATTCTCTCAGTGGGTCATGAACTATAGGAATTCTCTGTCTCACAGCTGTGGAGACTGACAGGAATTTAAACCACTACAAGTCAAAGGACTCAGGAAAAGAGCAGGCAATAGCATTGAGGCCCACAGTGGCTTAGCCATGACCTTACTGAATGACAGAGTAGATGTAAAGGGGTGCTCCTTTTTCTTAATTTTCACAATATCGAAAACTGCTTTATCCATCTCAAATGGGTGACCCTTCTCCCAGGTTTTAAACAACAATCCCTTCTTTCTCTCACAATAGGAAACATAATCCCCACATCCCCTAAAGATCTAATGTTTCAATTAAGTCTCCCCTCTTACTTTTAAACTCAGCAGATACAAGCATAAAGAGAGTTAAATTTAGTACATTAAACACCCAGTTCTTGCATTAATTATTAAATTCTGTTTGTTGTGAACCTAAGGCCATATGTCTGGGCTGTGCAGCACAACAGGAAATAATGTCAGTTTGTGCAATTCAGCAAGAACACATCCCAGCAGTGTGGTGTCAGGGACTTTGAATTCAAATGCTATTTGTATACACATTTCAGAACAGTCTGTCACCAGGTGCAAACAGACGCATGGAAAACATCTGCATTAAGAACTCTTGTGACACAAATAGTCCGTTAATGCAGGTTTGAGTACTGGGAATTATTCAACGGCTTAGTGCGGCTGGCAACTGACTTGCTGCTCAGCTTAGCAGTAAGGGATTCCCCAGACAATTTCAGGGCCAATAACAAAATTAAGGGAAACGTAAAATATCATTAAAAAAAAAATTGGGTAACATCTGTTGATTTAAGAAAGGATATCAATATGAAGCACAAGCTTATTTTCTCTCTGCACAGATGCTGCAAGTCTATCGGCATTTTTTATTTTAGTTTCATATTTCCACATTTGTGGTATTATGGGCTTCAGTCACCAAAAATGTCCACCATACTTGTTCCAAGGAAATAAATGCTTAGAGCCTTGGATGCGGATTCAAAGTATTATACTTGAATACAGTAAGTCAGGCAGGTGTAGAAAAAGATAGAAGGGCAAAGGAAAGAACAGCAGTGGGGTGGGATGCAACAAAGAGAACTTAAAAGTAAGAGCCCCCATCAATTCCATCCCAAGACAGAAGTGAAGAATGTTTCAGGAAAAGTGTCCATCTCCCTGAATAATGAAACCATGCAGCTCTTAGTCACTTTATCACTCACGGGCTAGAAGTTGAGCAAAACAAACAGGAGTCAACTGATGCACCATTTTCCACACCTGCTAATGTGCTGGATACTCGGTATCATTTCCTTCTTCAGAATCTACAAATAAAGAACAGTTTATTGTCAGCTTCCTGATCATAGGAACACATGGCATAGGAAGTTGCATTCTGGCCATCAGTACTCATGCAGCTGAAAGCTAGCTTCAGTACAGTTACCATTCAAGTCTGTGTCTGGAGTCAGATTGGATAAAACAGCAAGTTCCCTTCCATAAACAATAGCAGAGTTTTTTTTTAAATGACAATTCAATAGCGTTAAGGTAATCAATACTAACATGTTATCCCAGATTTTTTCAAAATTTTCCATGGCTACTGTGATGCAAGATGAACATCCCCCAAATCATCAGTCCAGGTTTTTATTTTACTGTTGTACCCAACATAAGATTGTCTACCTTTAATCAAAGTTCTCCAAGCAAAGAATTCTAAAGCTAATGCAAACTAAGCTACTTTTAAACAGATCTCAGTTTCTTTTTATTTATTAGCCAATACTTAAACAGTGTGAATTGTTTTTGTATCTCAGATCATTACATACATGTTTCCTCACCACTGACTGGCCTAGAATTTAAGGAATGATTTTAAAAAGGCATTGGTTTATAGATTGAACAAAAGCAAATCTATGCTAAATCTGTATAAAAACACTGTTTGAGCTCCAAATGAAGTATTATGGCAAATTCCAGACATTAAGAAGATTGTTAGAAACTAAGTGAGACTGTAGGAGACTTTTATTAGAATGGGGTCAGAAATGTGGGTCTTTGATAACATGGAGAATAAGGAAAAAAATCGGGATGTTCCTTAAAGCAAAATGTTCAGAGACAAATTTTAACAGAGCTTCAATGTTCAGAGTCTTTGAGTAAATAAGGAAATGTTTCCAGTGACAGAAGGTTCAGTAATCAAATTACTCAAGTTTTAGTTATCCGAACTGTGCTGTCTGCAATCTTAGCTGAAGTGGACTCAATTTTCTGCTGACAAATGGATAAATCCATGAAGTATGGGGAAACAGCAGGCAACTAAGACTAATTGAGCAGAATAATCAAGGAACAGGCACAAATGGTCTCCTATGCTATAATATTCCACCAAAATCAACTTAAATTTTTCTAGTAAAATATCTCAAATCTAAGCTTTTAGAATTTCGACACAGGAAACAGCAATCTAGCTGTATCTACCAATTACCTCAGCAGTCTTCCTGCAGCAAAGTGCAGAACATATCTCTGTAGATCTACTGCCCCCTAGCAGCCTTTCAAATGTTTCTACTGACTTGAAGGAACACGGCAGAAGGGGTTGCCAGAGAAAAATAGGTTTTTTAATTTTTTTTAAATTTCCATGCCATAAATTAAACATTTGTATCTTTACTGCCAGATTTTTAATGCTGTATTGGCAGGATAGAAGGCATAAGGGCAGAAGGAGGAGCGGGGCAAAAAGTGGGAGGAACAGAAATGGTGGGAGCAGAAAGAGGAGGAAGAGTGAGAGAAAAAGAAAGAGAAAAGTTAGTACATCTGGCTTCAAACTTGGTGAAGTAACTGTGGTCTGTCTCGAAACGGTATATCTCCTTGTACTCAACACCTGTAACACTGAAACCTTTACCCAGACAACAGTCAAGAGCCACAGCATATGGGAAACACTTGCTGTGGTTTAACCACAACTCTATAGAAATGAGCTACTATGGGAAACTAGCTCCGGTATCAGAGAATCAGTACCACAAAGGAGTCAATGCAAGTTTCAACCCTTTTCTGTATGAAATATTTGCAAGGTAGGGAATGTGGTAAACAGACTGGAGTCCTATCTAGTTGCAACAATTCTCAGAAGATCAAATGCCAATGTAAATATATCCTTCAGACACCATTAATCTGTCTACTTAACACTACCAGTCTAACTCAGGGAGGCAATTGATCCTTTTCAAAAATCAAACCTCATCAGCTACTACTACTATTAAGATCAGGAATCTAACAGATATCAGCACAAATATGCTGAAGGGCCAGTCACTGTAGAACAGCTGTTTAAAATGTGACAATCATATTGAGAATCAGCAGCAACTTCCCTTATGGCAGCAAGAACTGAACCCACTCTTAATGAGCATACTAGAAAGCAGAAATGTAAATTTTAACTGATGCACCATATGTTTTAAAGATACAACAAGCACTTACAAAATAAACTTCAACACTACTTTAAGATCAAAATTGCAGTGATAAATACAAATCTCAGGAAACAGCTCAACAAACTTTTGTTAATTAGGGAAATGATAGATTGCTATTTTCTGCTATTGGTCCAGAATACAAGTTATACTAATAAAAATATAAATTGGATATTTATGTATAAGATGGTTATTCTGGCTCATTCATTGAATATGTGCTCTTTAGGCCAACAGGTAGCGAGAGATCGCTGACGATACAGCAGCCAAAATCAACCCAAAAACACAATTATTCAATTTGCAGCATCCCCCATTTAGATTTCAGAAGTGGTTAAACATGATCATATTTGTAACCACTAATAATCCCACTGTTATTCTATAACTATAAAAAAAAACTTTATACACACATCTTTAACACATTGACTGGGACTACCCTACTGTAAAAGGATAGAATTTATCAAATGTGTTCAGGAAACTTCCCTTAATCAGTGCAAAGAAGTCCCAACTAGAGAGTGGACAATAGGGAATGGGATAGAGCAGGTGACAGAAGTTACTGTAGGGGAACACTATGCATCTAGTGGTCATAATGCCATTAGTTTCAAAGTAAGTATGGAAAAAGACCTGCTGTCCAGTCCACGAGTTGAGATTCTAAATGGGAGAAAAGCCAATTTTGATGGTATCAGAAAGGATCAGATAAGTGTGGATTGGGATGGGCTGTCTTATGGCAAAGGTGTACCTAGAAAGTGGGAGGCCTTCAAAAGTGAAATTTAGAGGGTACAAAGCTAACATGTGCCCATCTGAGTAAAAGGTAAAGGTAACAGGTTTAGGGAACCTTGGGTTTTCAAGAGATATTGAGGCCCTGGTTAATGGAGAAAAAGAGGTACATAATAGATATAGGCAGGTAGGAACAAATAAGGTGCTTATGGAGTATAAGAAATGCAAGTGAACACTTAAGAAAGAAATCAGGATGGCTAAAAGAGGGCATGACTCTGCCCTAGCAGACAAGTTGAAGAAGAATCCCAAGGGATTTTACAGGTGTGTCAAGAGCAAAAGGATCATAAGGGACAAAATTGGTCCTCTGAAGATCAGAATCGTAATCCACATGTGGAGCCAAAAAAGAAGGGGGAGATCTTAAATGAATTTTTGCGTCTGTATTTACTCAGGAGATAGACATACAGTCTATAAATGAGAGGTAAAGGAGCATCGACTTCATGTACGCTGTACAGATTACAGAGGAGATGGTGTTTGCTGCCTTGAGGCAAAAGCCTGACAAGGTGTTCCCTTGGATCCCATGGGAGGCAAGTGCAGAAAATGTAGGGATCCTAGCAGAGGTATTTAAATCATCCTCATTGACAGATTAGGTAATGAACATTGTTCCACTGTTCAAGAAACACTCTAAAGATAAACCAGAAAATGGTAGGTCAGTGAGCCTGACATCATTAGTGGGAAAGTTGCTGGAAGTTATTCTGAGGGATCAAATATATGAGTATTTGGATAGATATGGACTGATTAGAGATAGTTGACATGGCTTTGTGTGTGGTAGGTGGTGTCTAACAAATCTTAGAGTTTTTTGAAGAAGTTACTGGAAATGTTGATGAAGACAAGGCAGTGGATGTTGTCTACATGGACTTTAGCAAGACACTTGACAAGATCCCACATGGGAGGTTGGTCAAGAAGGTTCAGTCACTCAGCGTTCCAGATGAGGTAGTAAATTGGATTAGACATTGGCTTTGTGGGAGAAGCCAGAGAGTGGTAGTAGATGGCTGCCTTTCTGACTGGAGGTCTGAGACTAGTAATATGCCGCACGGATCGGTGCTGGGTACTTTGCTGTTTGTCATCTCCGTCAATGATCTGGATGATAATGTGGTAAACTTGTTCAGCAACTTTACAGATGACACCAAAATCGCGGGGGAGCAAGGGTGCAGTGGATAGCAAGGAAGACTATCAAAGCTTGCAGCAGAATCTGGGCCAACTAGAAAAATGGGTTGAAAACGGTATATGGAATTTAATGCAGACAAGTGTGAGGTGCTACACTTTGGAAGAACCAAATAGAGTAGTGCTTTACAGCAAAAGGAGCTGCGAATGCAGGTCCATAATTCATTGAAAGTGGCATCACACATAGATAGGGTCATAGAGAAAGCTTTTGGCACATTGGCCTTCATAAATCAATGTTTTGGGTACAAAAGTTGGGGTGTTATCTTGAAGTTGTGTACAACGCTGTTGAGGCTTAATCTGGAATATTGTGTGCAGTTTTGGTCACCTACCCACAGGAAAGATGCAAAGAAGGTTAAAAGAGTACAGAGAAGATTTACAAGGATGTTGCCAGGACTGGAGTTCATAAATTATAAGGAAAGATTGAATCCGTTAGAACTTTTGGAATGTAGAAGATGGAGGAGAGATTTGATGGAAGTATACAAAATTATAAGGAGAGTAGAGAGGGTAAATGCAAGCAGGATTTTTCCACTGAAGTTGGGTAGGACTCTAACTAGAGGTCATGGATTAAGGGTAAAAGGTGAAAAGTTTAAGGGAAATATCTCCACTCAGAGGGTCTTGAGAGTGTGGAACATGCTACCAGCATAAGCGGTGCTTTCAAGCTCAATTTCAAAGTTTAAGAAACGTTTGGATAGGTACATGGATGGTAAAGGTATAAAGGGCTATGGTCCTGGTGCAGATCAGTGAGAGTAGGCAGTTTAAATGGATTGGCATGGACTAGATGGGCCAAAGGGCCTGTTTTCTGTGTTGTACTTTTCTATGGCTCTGTGACCATGACAAGAAAACATCCTATGTTCTGTAAAATATACAGCAGCAGTGACAAAAACCATTACAGTGAAGGGCATGAATTGTATGTCTGCTGACGGGAGTGACAGTGCAATTTCTGGAGAAAGTATCACTTTGGCATTGAGACAATGTGAGAAACATGTGAGAAGAGTGCATGGGTAAAGGACATGACTGCTTCTGCTGTACGTCTCTAGTTGTTACCACGTGCACTGCCACTGGAACAACTGGCTTATCAACAGCTTATGTCTTTTGCTCCATGCCAGTAACATTAATGAAGGTTGATTCATGTAGGTGTACACTTCAATTATCAATACATACTTGGGCAGAATTTAATCAAATCTTGATATTCTTAATGCAATTAATGAACAGTAAAACACAATTTGTGGAATAGTTGCCATAAACATACCATTATTAGCCTATAAAGCCAAACACAATTAGACACGAACAACCTGCCCTGTGATTTTTACGAATTGCTTGGATGAGGAAATGGAAAGATGTGTAGTAAGCCTGTTAATGACAAAAAGGTTGGTGTTGTGGATAGTGTGGAATGCTGTAGGTTACAACTAGACATTGATAGTGTGCAGAGCTGGGAAGAAAAGTGGCAGATGGAGTTAAATCCAGAAAAGTGCAAAGTGATACTTTGGAAGGTTGAACTTGAAGGCACAGTATGGGTTAATGGCAGGATTCTTTACAGTATGGAGGAACAGAGGAATCTTAAGTTCCAATCCATAGAATCCTCAAAATTGCCACACAAGTTGATAGGATGGTTAAGAAAGCAAATGTTGTGTTGGCTTTCATTATTCATGGGATTGAGTTCAAAAACCTCAAGGTAATATTGCAGCTCTATAAAACTGGTAAGACTACACTTTGAGTATTATGTCCATTTCTGGTTGCCTCACTATAGGAAGGTAGTGAAAGCTTTAGAGAGGGTGCAGAGAGTATGTCTTATGAGGAAAGGTTGAGCGGCTAAGGAGAGGTAACTTGATAGAAGTGTATAAGGCGATCAGAGGCATTGAGTGAAGAACCAGTGCTTTTACCCCCAGGGCTGAAATGGCTAATGTGAGAGGGTATCATTTTAAGGGGATTGTTGGAAAGCACAGGGGCTTGTCAGCGATAGTGTTTTTTTTATCCCCACATACAAACAAACTTGGGTGTGTGGAACGTGCTGACAGGGGTGGTGATAGATGCAGATATATGAGGAACATCTAAGAGACTCTTGGATGAAAGAAAAATGGAGTGCTATGGGAAGGGTAATGTTAGTTTGATCTTGGAGTAGGTTAAAAGGGCAGCACAATATTGTGGGCTAAAGGGTCTGTACTGCACTGTACTGTTCTATGTTCTATCCTTCATCAAAACTCACCCACAACAGATTCCGGCGGAGAATAAAACTGGCCATCTGAGAGGGGGCCAGGTAGGATGAGAGGTGCATGTTCTGATACATCAGATACAGTAAAGACTCCTGGAACAGAACAAACTGAATTGAGATGATGGACTGGCAGAATAACTACATTTATAATCATGACCTTGGAAGTTGTAACTTGGCTTACTAACCCAGGAGGTACAGTCCTGTCTAAATACATTGCTAATTCAAAAATAATTCAGCAACAATAGAATTCATAAGAACAGGCAAAACAAATAGTCACATTGGTAATATTGTAAAGGTAATGTAAAATTTAGTACTGGGGATCTTCAGTTATCAGGACTTACAGGGGTAGTTTAGAAGTAAATGGAGAAAATGTACTAACTGTTTTCATCCTTTGCCTCTTGTGGCAAAACTTTAAAATCCAGGAACCAGGTCTCAATCCAGGCAAGTATGAAGGAGATTATTGGCAGCAAATAGGCAAAGGCTGATCCTTTTACCAAAAGCTAAAGTGAAAATAGATATGTTCAAGTTAAAGAAACTAGTTAAAGGCGGCAGTTTCAGTACAGATCTCTTCTAAAGAGGCTTGTTGTATGGTTGCTACATACCTTAGAAATGATAACCTTTGCAATTAGAAAGGCACTGGTAACGGCTGTTGTAATCTAGAACAGAAGTATTCCCAGTCACAATAGAGCACGAAGCTATGGGAGCTCAAACATTTCTGCACTTAATCCAAATATCCTTTCAACCCAGCATGCTTACAGCAAAAGGTAATTACCAATGCTAACACCCTGACTGTTTCCAGCATGTCCATGCTGCTCAATAGTCTATGCAGCAGGGAAACAAAGTGATAATCCAACAGATCATTATACTCATTAGGAGTCTGGAAGCAAAGTCTATAATTACCTAAGTAATGGATTTACATTAAAGTAAATACATGTCACGATATACAATTCTGGGATTCATTTCCTTGTGGGCACTCACAGTAAATAAAAAGAAACACAAAAGAATCAATGAAAGACTGCACACAAGATGGACAAATAACCAATGTGCACAAGACAACAAACTGTGCAAAGACAAAAAAAAACAAGAAATATTGAGGGTTCTTGAGAGTGAGTTCATAGGTTGTGGAAACAGGTCAGATGGTAAAAAGCAAAGCAGAAGAGAAATGCTCCCTACAATGAAGGGCCATAGCCTCATATTCAGATTACACACTTGTAAAAATATCTACTTTCCTGATTTGAAGAGTTGAGTTTCTGGTCCACATTTAATAGATGTCCAGACACTTTCCTATTACAAGAGGCAAGAACACTCACCGCAATTACCCACCAGTGTTGTAACCTGCAGAGGGCGTACGCAAAAACTAACATAAGGAATCGGAACACTGCCAGCAACTGCAAAGATAAAGAGAAGTAGATAAAGATTGCTCCAGGTTTAAAATATATTATTAAAAGCTTTCACGAGAATGAGAAAATCTACTCACAAAAATATCAAAGTAAGAACTGTGGAAATCATAGTGAATGACCTCATTGTTTAAACTACAAATTATGCCACCATCTACCTAGAAAACAAACAGATAATTGAATCAGTTTGGCAGTAGTTGACATTGAAACCAGGCTGGCAATTATTTTTAACAAGTTCAGATACACGGGAAAAAAACAACTCAAGGAAAGCCCAACTTATTAATAATTGGTGTAATAAAATGTATTCTGTTTGTGAGTTCTGAAGTGCGCCACTTTTAATGGCACATTGGCACAATATTGCTGAAAGCTTGAACTAGAGCTTTGTATCAAATGCTGTTCACATTGCTAACCTACTCTGATTGGAATACATGAAGAATACTGGCACTAACTTCAAAATTCAAGGTTACTATGCTCCAGACACACTTTCAGTGAACTAATATTTTAAACATTTTTAACTTTAAAAGGATTTTGGGGAAAGTGTAGAAATGTGCCCAACTCTTTCAGAAGATTTGCATTGATGTGATGAGTTGAATGATCCCCTTGCCTATATTTCAGGATTCTTCACAAACACATTGTCCAATTTTTAAAAAAATCTTCAGTAAATTAAATACCTCAACAAAAACAAAGGAAGAATTAGATTATATGGCCCCAAGCTTACTCTACTATTCTATAATATCATGGCTCTGTTCATTCAAAGTAAATTTATTATCAAAGTACACGTCTCCACTTGCTTGCATCATACACCAGGATGCTCTCTTCAGTTACCTGATGAGGTAACTGTGGCCTTTGGCAGGTGGTGCCCAACTCTTAACCTCTAGACACTCCAGTTGGCAGTTCAGCAGTGGTGGCCAAGTCACTGCCTATCTGCTCCTGACTTCCAGCTCAACTCCACTCCCCTACTCTATATTCAGCAAGAGGCCCTTTCTGCTTCCTCTCCCATTCTGAGAGCTGCTTGGTCTTTGATCTTTTCATCAAGACCCTGTGCAGACAGCATCCTCCAAACTGACCCTCTACAGCTGATCTCCATGGGGAATAGTTACATCTGTCATCCTTTGTCCCTGTACTTCAGGACCTTCCTCTCATGGTACTGTGAGCTCCTCCAGGGTGGGGTTTTCTTATCTTCGGTGGACCACAGTATGATGTCTGGTCGAATTGTGGTTTCCACCACCTCCGGGAACAGCAGATTCCTCCTCATATCGAACCTCATCTCCCATGATTTAGTAGTTTGCAGCAGATTGGATTTATGCCTCTTTGATATGACTGGCCTGGCCCTCTCCTTGATGAAGATGACTACCCTGTTTGCCTCTTTGCCGGTTGGTCTCTTTTTACACCTCTCCTGCTCCAGTGTATCAGCAACAGGCAGCAGGATCTTGTCATGGCACCACCTTTACTGTCCTGACAGTGTGTTCCAGTGAGCCCCACGGACCACAAAGCTTGCAGTTAGGCTCCTCTCTCAGCCACCATATGTGCAACTAGAATGGTGTAGGGACCAAGGAGGGAAATTCAGAAGGGTTCCAGTCTCCAAAGCTCTGCCCAAGTGATCTTGCGCTTGGGAAGATCCCATTTTGTCCAGGCACCCTGTGACCCCCAATGTCACTGCCTTCCATCCTCACAGTTCATGCAACCCCAGGATTCATATTCCAGTGAGCATATGCAATAGATTCAAAATAGAATAATAACCACAACAGAACCAATGAAAAACTGGACTAACTGGGCATTCAGCCAATGTGCAAAAGAGCCAGATTGTTGAGGGTAATAACTGCTGCTGAACCTGGTGGTGAGTCCCGAGGCTCCTGAACCACCTTCCTGATAGCAGCTGTGAGTGGTGAGGGTCCCTGTTCTCCTGTGACAATGCTCCGTGTAAATGTGCTCGGTGACGGGGAGAGCTTTACCTGTGATGGACTGGGCCATATCCACTATTTGGAAGATTTTCTGTTCATTTAGTACTTCCCGATATTTGTATTTTCTGATTACTTAGTATCCAAAATCTCTCTCTCAAACTCGAATAGGCGAAGATGATTCAGAAGATTCACAATCTACTGCAAAGAGAAATTTCTCATCCTAAATGGTTTACTCTGATGCCGAGACTTTGTCCCCATCATTTCTAGATCCCCCAGAAATCTCTCTGCATCTCCCAGGTCATTTCCTCAAAATCTTGTATGACTCAATCATTTTTTATTCTTCTGAACTCCAGAAAAAAAAACAAAGTACTGTTTCTTTCTCCGCAGATTTTGCCTCAACTGTTTAATTTTTTTTAGCATTAATCATTTTCTTGTTTTTCCTGCTTATCCTTTACATGCTTAATTCTAGGCTGCCAGGTAACCTTACATTTAACAACACATTAGAATGGTACAGCAAGGGAACAGGTCCTTCAGCCTACGATGCCAATCCAAACTAATCCCATCTGCCAGCACATGGTCTATAAACCTCCATTCACTTTCACTGTGAAGTTTTACCCTCTGGTATTTGATATTTCCATCCTAGCAAAGAGATGCTATTTACACCATAAATACCGTAGTCGCCCCTCAGAATATTCTCCATTATTTTTACCCCTAAGAATCTTCTCCAATATTGTCTTACAACTGATCTAAGGCTCACCAGTCTATAAATTCCTTCTTAAATAAAGAAGTAACATTGGCTCAGTGGGTCACACAGTTAGCATTGAAGAGTTGAGTTAAAGGACCTATTTCCAACCTGTATGACTCTGTGCCTATTTATTAGTCTTCTGGGGCCTTGCTGTAGCTAAAGGCTACAAAGGTCTATCAAGGCCCCAGCAAACTCCCATGGCCTCTCTGTATATTAGGACAGATCCCTTATGCCCCAGGAGACTTATTCACCTTAACATAGAAAACCTACAGCACAATACAGGCCCTTCGGCCCACAAAGTTGTGCTGAATATATCCCTACCTTAGAAATTACTAGGCTTACTATTTTACTAAGCTCCATGTACCGATCTAAAAGCCTATTAAAAGACCCTTATGTTGTTCAAAAGACCGACCACCACCACCTTCTTGAAACCAACATGCCCTACAATATCTGCATTACACTCCCTGACCTCAATATCCTCCATGTCCTACACCTAGGCAAATATTGATGTAAAATATTAATTTTGTACCTCTCCATTTCCTTTGGTTCCTAACACAAATTCCCTTTGTCTACGAGTGGCCCTACCCTGTCCCCAGCTACCCATGTTAATATATGTATGAAACACCTTCGGATTCTCTTTAATACTACTCACCAAGGACAAATCATGTCTTCTTTTAGCCCTTCTGATACCGCCTGAGTTCACTTGTGCTTCCTTGACATTATTCAAAGGCCCTGTCCAATCTGTGAGCTGAACCTTACACATGCTTTCTTCTCCTTTTCGACAAAATTTCTCAAAGGTTCCAAACCTTTCCAGCCTTACTTTTCTTCGAGGAAGATGATCAACCTGTGTTCTGACAAGCTGCCTTCAAACAGCTCCCATATTGTCACATGTGGACTTGCTCAATAACAGCTGCTGCCAAACTACTATCCCCAGCCCTTGCTTAATGCTGTTATAATTATCCTTCCCCCCCAAACTGCCTCAAGGTCTATTCTTAGCCTTAACTATCTGAAAACTTAAGGAGATATGATCGCTCTTTCCAAAATGCACGCCCACTAAAACTCCAATTTCACAATACTCTCTTGCCCAGCTTTCAAATGCCTGTCTTGTATACAACCTATACATACAAACGAGTACTTTGGACACAAGCAGGAATGGATTGCCAGCTGCTGCAGGAATTTTCAGCCTCCTGGGAATTCGGCTCATGATCACATCTCCACTACTGTGGACAGATGGGTTATCTGCATACTATTTCAAGAAACCTTCCTGGATGCACCTAACAAATTCTGCCCCATTTCAGCCTCTGGTACTAAGGGATCATAGTCAATATTGTTGAAATTAAAATCACCCAATATAAAAACCCTGTTGCTTTTCCATTTTCCATTATCTGCCTATGTGTCTGCTCCTTTATCTCCCACTGGCAAGTGGAAAAACTATAATGTAATTCAGTGATTGCACCTTTCTTATTCCTGAGGTCTCTCCATATTGTCTCACTTAATGAATCCTCTCTAAGTGCAGCTGTGACATTCTCCCTGATCACTCATGCAATTTCCCCATCTCTTTGACATGCTTCTTTATCAAGTCTAAAATCTCCAAATCATGGAACATTGAATTGCCAGCCCTGCCCATCTCAGGTTACATTATAATTCCATCGTAAGGTTACAATGTTATAGTCAGATGTACTAATCCAAGATCTAAACTCATCTGCCTTACTCATAATACTCCTTGAATGGCAGTAAATTTGTTTCAGCCCATCAGTTCCACCATTAACCTGGTGCTGTCTGTCCTTTCTTTCAGCCTCACAAGACCTAACATCTACCTTCTCCTCAAACCTTCCACTCGCTGACCTACCATTCTGGATCCCACCATGCCCTGTGTACTTGAAGCCCTCCCTCCTGCACCAGCTGCTTCAGCCACAAATGTAACTATACCACATTCAGATCTCTTGCTTTGCTAGGAAATGCCACAAGGAGTAATCCTGGGATTACAACCTTAGAAGTCCTATTTTTAAACTTTCTGCCTCACTTCCTTAAATCTCTTTGAACATAGTGCCATTGGTACCAATACGGACTACAACCTTTGGCTGCCCTTTTAGAAGACATCCACTCAGACATCTTTGATCCTGGCACCAGGGAGTCACCATCATAAAGTCTGTGCCCTGACTAAAGAGTCCTCCATCACCAATAGCTTAATGTGTTTATAACTGTCCTCCTTAATCCCCTTTACCTTCCAAATTGGTTGAGGAACTTGTATGTTTACATTCTGAGCACAAGATTAGTACAAGGACTGCTCCGCATGCTAACTTTAACTGGTTTGAAAACTGTCTCTACAAGGTGTAAAGGGTCACATTTTGTACATTATACTTCATCTGTGATTATCTTAATCTGAGTAGAAGTAAATGTTAGCAACTTGCCCAGTTTCAGTTCATTTAAAGTCAAATGAATCAGCATTGATTTGATAAACAAATAAAACTAATAATGCTGGAACAAGTCCAGCTCTCTGGGACATCAACACAGAATCTCCACCATCTTGCTGTGCAGCAGAGGTAATGGCAGGATTTTTTTTCTGGAATTAAGACCAACAGAATAAGCAGAGAAGTCTACTGACTGTATCAAATATAGAATGGCAATTGCTATAGGACTGAGAAAACACTGAATCACCCACTGCAATACTAAATGTAAGCAGTCTGGAGATATCTGCTCTTGCCACCTTTTTGTAAAAGAAGTTGGTTGATGTTTAGAATCTGGAATTATTCAGTGATTTCCCATGAGGCTACTATTTTTAGGATGAAGTCAAATGCATGAATGATGGCTCCCATCTGAGGCAGAACAAGGTAACCAGATACTGATATAACGATTACCCTGATAGTTTCATTGTATTTCAGGTTGGAGGTAGAAATGTAAAATTATGAAATGGAGTTTAAAAGTAAGACATCAGCATAGTTGCAAAGTTCAAAACAAAGGCTCCTCTGACTACTATAAAGGAAAACAGATAAACTAAAAATACAATATGGAGTTCTGACGAGGATAAATGGAATAAAGTTGCTCCCCAAGGATTACAGGAGGTAAAAAACATTACTGTCATTGGGAAAGTGAATGAGAGTGAAAGTCTTCAGGCACATACCAGTAGAAGGAATGCACACAACAATTCCGTTTAACACTTTCTATGCAAACAGAGTGGCTGATGGTATAGAACTAGGATTGGAAAGGGAAGCAGCCCAAAACCTCAATGAAAAGTTTCATATAGAAATTAAGATCATTTCCTGTTATTTAACTTAACTAGAAAAATATTCTAGACCAGCCTTCCTCAACCTTTTTGCCCTGGAGGAACCCTTGAAATAATTTTCAGGTCTCAGGGAACCTCTGCATAAAAATTATATCCACAGCTCATGGTACGTAGGTGTCATCAGGAAGTTGTAGATATAATGATCCAAAAATAATTGTCAATGCTCTTTTGAGTAGAGAATGAATTTTAGCCAACCTTTCTTGAAAAAAAAGTAGTTAAGTTTAGCTAATTACTCTTCCTCTTACATAAATTTTAAAAACTGATAAGGCAAACGTAATAAGTTTCTCAATTCTGGGTAGAACTTGATATAAGCACACACAGATTGAAATTAGATCATTTCTATCCTTGCTCTTGATGCTTGTTAAACAAGAAAAAGATTGCTCACACATGTAAGAAGCTGTAAACTGCAGTAAAATGCTCATTGCTTTCCTATGAATGGTAGGATACTCGTCTTTCACAGAAATCCAGAACTTGTCCAGGGGCAGGGTCAGTAAATCTCATCTTGAGTGCATGATCAGAGTGCAATTCACTAAGTTCTTCCCCTTCTCTCAATGTCAAGTTCTCAGGCTGAGCAGAATATTCAGAGAAAGGGTACCTCACCCAGTCACACATTTGTGTTGAAAGAGAGGAAAAATACTGTTCAATTTTGTTCTGCATTTCTTCCAGGCGGTTTTCAATAGGACTCAAGACTTTCTGATATCCTTCCTCACTCTCAAGCCTAAGCAGCAGTGGAAACATTTCAAGATTTCTTTTTGCAGCATGATTTTTCCAAAGATTGAGTTACCTTTTAAATTCAAAAATCTCGTCATTTGAAGTCAAAACATTTTTTCCAGGGCCTTGCAGAGACTTGTTCAACTGGTTCATATGATGAAAAAAATCTGTTAAGTAGGCTAATTTTTGCAAACATTCTTCATCTTCAAAGCACTTAGCAAAATCCATCCTACTATTTTCTTGAAAGTACTCCTACAATTCACCTCAAACACCCCATTGAGAACTCTTTGTCTGCTAAGCCACCGGATTTTTGTGTATAGCAGGAGATTAGTGTGCTCCTTGTCCACGTTTTCACACAGTTTTTTTAAACATTCTCGAGTGAACTAGTCTTAAAACTACTAAATAACTTGCTTCCTGAAACTTTTCACAAACTGTAGCTTTATTTTCAAAAGTTTTAATCTGTTTGTTTTCAGATTCCAATAGTCGTTTAAAATAATTAGCACTTCTACGTGTCACATGGCTGAGATTTGTAGTTAAGTGTCTTTTCAATATTGCTGCATTTGTACAATGTTTGCCACAGACAGGGCACAATGGAACAGCACAACTCGGATCACCAGTCCACGTAAAACCCAGTGATAAGTAGCTTTCATTGTAAGAATATGGTACTGGCTGATTACTTTAGTCATGTCCACTGCTTTTGTCTCCAGGATCCAGAAGAGGCAGGTGAACTTCTTCTGGGGCAGCAGGAGGCATTAAGTCTCTGCTGCAGTCCTGAATCTTCCAATCACAGAGGGCAGTCAGTCATTAGGGTGTGTGCACATCCAGAGATACCTATACAGTGACCACCGTCTAAGATAGCACCGTCCACCAGGACACTGCCTGGGTGGCATGTGGCTCTGGGTGGACAGCATCAGCCGCACTACTTTGAGGCAACTGCCTCCCCTTTACCGAGAACTGTTAAGGGTTAGGGGTCTAATTTCATCCAAATAGGGTACTCCTGTGCTATTGGGGGATTGTGCTCTAGCTGTGAGGTGTGAGTGGTGGGTGTTGAGGAGACTCAGGAAAATGGAGGGGATATGCCTGTACCACCCAATGGGCCAGAAAAGTACTCACCAAATCCAGGGCTCAGGATACCACAGGGAAGAGGGTCCCACATACCGTGAGCCATCTCGTGGGTATGGCAACTGTGCCCTTCTGTGATGCTCCAAAACATTTTTTATACAGGCTGCTCTTGCACACGTTTCACTTCCTTGCCTTTTACCTTCTGGCAGTGGAGGAGGTCCCCAGTGGAAACCCTGTACACTGGGGAGTGGGGTGGAACGTGTTACCTAGGCCGTATCGTTCAACAGGCTTTCAAAGAGGTTCACTGCCGCTCCATCCACCTGTCCATTCTTTGGCCAGGAGTCAGTGTACAACACCTGTATCGAGTGAGAGAGGTAGCAGCCCTTGTTTGAGTATCCGAAAGGAGGCTGCTCAGGTTCCGATTACATTTCAGCCCACGCTCCTTATATATGGGGCACCCAGTACAGAGAGGGTCAGGTCATGCAGAGGAGCTACTGGTGGACTAGCTCCTGGACCTGACCAAGATGGCCATTCACAGCTCTAGGTGGCAGAAAGTCAAAGGCTCTGCATGGGCCAACTGTTTGCCCTCTTCCAACAATACATTCATGCCCAGCTGTCCTTGAAGAGGGAGCTTGTGGTCATAATGGGTACAGTGGGAGATTTCTGGGAACAGTGGGCCCCCCAGGAAATTTACTGTTTTATAGACCGTAGTAATCATATTTTAATTTGAATGTATTTACTGTCTTGTAAATACTTAATGTTCGTACTTTTGTAGTATATTTGTTGTGTAAATACACACATTGTTGCACTAGTGCAATGAAATGACTTAGAAGATTGTAATTCTTCATTATTAACCTTATCAGAATTGTCCACAGGCCTAGGCCTAGAATCCTCCTCTTCCATAATCGCCACACTGGGCCGTCTTTAAAATGAAAATTTCCCTCCAATTTTCTACTACACTGGTAGTTTGTTCGCTCCCATTAGTCAAGTCGGCAGTGCGTAAGGTGAAGTTGGGGGAGATGATTTGGGATGGAGAGACTAATGTCATGGCCCAAGTTGGGCAAGTTCGTTCAATGCTCAGAAAACGCACTTCACATCAGCCTGCCACCCCCACTTCCATGTAATACGTCGCTCATCAATTATCAGCCTACTGTCCTTCCCTCTGTGCAATACAGCACTCAACAAATATCAATGGCCTCCCCATCTCGCATCAAAAACTGAGAATAAACACGACCCTAATGCACATTGCCATACTGGGCTGAGAAACCTCTAATGAGATTGCTAACAGGTCTGCTCAGTCGCTGTCCACCGCTGCGAGTGCTACTATTGCACGTTGCACGAAGTTTTAATCACAATCTCTCGTGGAACCCCAGCTGAAAAACCCTACTTTAGAACAATGATGCAAACTCAGTAGGCCAAATTTTCACATCATGCAGTTCTTATGTAAGATTTTGCAATAAACAACTTTCTGACCAAATCACGGCTGACATTTAAAATGCAGAATGTGTAGAAACCATGAAGGAGACAGTTGGCCTGAAGCCCACCCACAACTGTCCAAAGCCTGTCTACAACTACATCCATTTTGCTGAGGTCCTGCCCTCTGTGCTAACAACCACAAGCCTGGCTTCCAATCAGCTGCTATGTAGCCCTACAATAAAATCGTGAGGTCCATTGAACAATCTACAGATACAGGGAAACCCCGTTATAATGCGATCTTTTGGGTCCATAAAATGTGTGGAAAAAGTGGGGTCACACTAAATCAGGATTCAAGAAAATCAGCATTCAAACTGACCCAATGCTAACCTAACATCCTAAAACAACCCTATTTTTGCCCCACCTGACCCGTATTTTGCATGTTGACATGGTAGAAACAGCGGGGCAAGCGAGATAAGCCAATCATGAGCAGTTTTAACTTGTGCTCCAATTTTGTTCACACAAAACAACAACATCACTCAATCTTTGTGTTGTTTGAACCCCTCATGTCTGTGGGTGTCATCTTTGCTAGCCAGTGTACGGTCTGGATCACCTTGTAGCAGAGGCCTGTTTCGTCACAGTTGTACACTTTTTCTTCCACGTAGCTACCTTCTTCTAAGAGAGTTTTTTAGTTCAGCTGGGTATTCGCTGGCGGCGGCACTGTTGGCTGCGTGAATTTCTCCTGACACTAACAGTTGAGAAATCCCGTGTCAGTGTTTAAACCGGTCTAGCCATCCATTGCTAGCTTTGAACTGTGGGGTTTCTCCATTGATCTGCTTGTCAAACTTCTCAGCTTGAGTTTTAAGAATAGGACCGGAAATTGGAAGGCCTTCTTAGCGAGCTTGGATGAACCACTCGTACAGGGAGTCATCGAGGCTGACATATTTGGCTGCCTTCAGGCGTTTGGCTTTTAGGCCTGCCTCTTCTTCAACTTTGCAAAACAATGCACATAACTTTTCTTTGTGAGATTTCCAGCCATGAAGTGGTATCCCGAGGTCTCGTGCAACTTGAGTTTGACTTTTAGTCTTGATCGTGTCAGGACTAATGGTAAGAAGAAGATAGTAGGAGATTTGAAAGTGGCGTGGGGCGGGGGGGGAGGAGGGAGAGACCTGAAATGATAGGAGAAGACAGGAGGGGGAGTGATGAAGCTGGGAAGTTGATTGGCAAAAGGGATACAAGGCTGGAAAAGGATGAGTCCAATGACTCATCGCGTTAAATCTGAATTTGTGTTAAATTGGGGTGTGTAAAATCAGGGTTTCACTGTATTAAAATCTGTTCATTGACACACAAATCAACAAGAGTTTAATACTTACATTCAATTCGATTATCCACAGCAAACCAACAAATAAAAGGTCAAATGTAACAAATAAACAGAAAGTCCTCCTGACATCAGAAATGAGCCGATTACTAGATTTGTATGGGTCTAACCTAGCCGCAACTTGGGACGCAGTGTTGGACTGCACAGTACTGAGGGAGGCACTGTGACCAAAACGATTGACTCCAGCATTTTCCTGGCCAGTGGGCAATCTGCTCATATTGCAAAGGCCTGCCACCGATCATTCACCCATTCACCATCACCACAAGCTGCAAAAGAACAGAAAGACAAGAACTCAGGATTGCAGAGCGAAAGTAATTTCATAAAGACTGTCAGTCCTGAATGAAGCCAAACGCGAGAAACCCATTGGTAGTGAACAGTAAATATGGGGTATCACATGGCACAGCGGAATCACCCTGTTTCCCCATTCCCCCCACATTTATCCTTGTAAATAATCTGTTCCCAGAGCTCAGGTCTCTGTCAGGTTTAAGCTTTAACAATCATTTTTAATGCAGAATAACACCACAGGCACTTCCCAGGAATATTAACAAAAAATTAATATCCTCATATAAGATAGTGATAGCCAAAAATATGACACAGTCTTGAAGGAGAAAAGGAAGGAAGGAAAGAAGAATAAGGACCTTGGTAGCTGATTTCTGAAGTATGCCAGAGATGTGGATCGAAATTTCTCTCCTTGCTCGGTAACAAAACTCTGTGTTTTTCAGCTTTGGGGAACAGTGCTTCCCATAAAGGTAATTAATTTCACTAAATGGTACTAAAATATTATTTTATTTTCATCCTACAAATAGAGAAATGTAGTTGCTTTAATGAAGTACTGTCTCTGACCTTTAAATAGCATAGGTGTCAATTTTGCTATCCAACTTTCTCTTTGTTAATATATCATACAGCTTATGCTAATAACACCTATCACATTCCCTTCAACGGAAAAGTTCTAAAGGGACAGAGGAATCTGGGAGCATATGTGCGAAAATCCTTAAAAGTAATGGGCATGTGGTTAATAAAGCATTCGAGGTAATTAGAAGCAGAGTATATACATGGAATTAATGCTGAATCTGAATTAAGACACTAACAAAGTTTTGCATCCAATTCTTTTCACAAAGGGGGAACAGAATAGTCTTACTGGAAAAGTTTCAGATGTTGGACTTCAGGTATAAGGTTTCTTTATTATTTACTAATAATGGACTCAGCAAAAACCTATAGAGTAAATAGAGATGCAGTAACAAGGATTGTAACAAGAGGTGCTGTTTTAAACTAAAAATAGTTTAACTATAGAAAAACGTATAGAGATGTTCTCCAAGGGTCAATACTAGAACCATATTTTTTCCTTAATGTATATTACTGACCTGCATTTCAGTGAACTGGGAATATTGGGAGCAGAAGAAATGAGCAGTACAGTATGCACGTGTATCAAGAGAAAATGCAGGGCTGATAATCATCAAAATAATGATGTACTATTGCACCAAGGGATAGTTCAGGGGACTTATTCTGGATCAAAGCAAACAGAAAGCAACACAGTAGGGCTTAAAGACAGAACCTACATTTAATCTAGGGGAAGTGAATCTACAGTCAACCAAACACAACAAAAGTGCAGTTACTTCAAGGGTTATCTCAGATTCCAAGAAACAGACTGTAACCATTGCCTCAGTTAATTATTGCTTCGTTTTTATGACACGAAACTTACTCAACTAATTTGTTGTGATTGTAACTACTGTACTTGTGCCTATAGTGGTTTTCAGTACCACCCATGAATGCTTCAGTCATCTAACCAGTCTACTCCAACACCCAAATCTGAGCAGGAACAAAGCAGCATACTCACAGTTCCTCATGTAAGCTTCCTCTCATTTACACAATATCCTGATCTGGAAGTATAATGCCATTAGTGGCATTCTTTCATTGTTATATAATCTAAATCCTGGAACTGTACCACACACACACACACACAAAATATCGTGGGGTCCAATTCCATAGGACATTCAAAGCTGCTATGCAGATTGAGTCTGTGATTAAGAAAGCATACAGTGCATTAGCCTGCATCAATCGTGGGATTGAGTTTAAGAGCCGAGAGGTAATGTTGCAGCTATATAGGACCCTGGTCAGACCCCACTTGGAGTACTGTGCTCAGTTCTGGTCGACTCACTACAGGAAGGATGTGGAAACCATAGAAAGGGTGCAGAGGAGATTTACCAGGATGTTGCCTGGATTGGGGAGCATGCCTTATGAGAATAGGTTGAGTGAACTCAGCCTTTTCTCCTTGGAGCAATGGAGGATGAGAAGTGACCTGATAGAGGTGTACACGATAATGAGAGGCATTGATCATGTGGATAGTCAGAGGCTTTTTCCCAGGGCTGAAATGACCAGCACAAGAGGGCATAGTTTTAAAGTGCTTGGAAGTAGGTACAGAGGAGATGTCAGAGTAAATTTTTTTTAATGTGTAGAGTGGTGACTGCTGGAATGGGCTGCCAACAGTGGTGGTGGAAGCGGTAGTGTCTTTTAAGAGACTCCTGGATAGGTACATGCAGCTTAGAAAAATAAAGGGTTATGGTATGCTTAGGTAGTTGTAAGGTAAGGACATAATCGGCACAGCTTTGTGGGCCGAAGGACCTGTATTGTGCTGTAGGTTTTGTGTGTGTGTGTGTGTGTGTGTGTGTGTGTGTGTGTGTGTGTGTGTGTGTGTGTGTGTGTGTGTGTGTGTGTGTGAGAGAGAGAGAGAGAGAGAGAGAGAGAGAGAGAGAGAGAGATTTTGTTATGTACCCCTAGGGTTCATATTTTCTGTGGAGTATCACTTTAAAATGTCGGGAGAATGAGATTGCCTTTTGGACACTTTGAGCTGTCACAGAGAGGGGAGGGGGAGAAGGAGGGGGCTCGAAAGATTGACGTTATGGTTTCTCTGCAAGTTGTTTACCTTTCCAAGGATACTTGCCTGCTTGTTAAAGTTCTTTCAGAAAGAGGAGGACGGAGTAGGTTGATGGACAGCTGGTGTCCAACATGTGGAGATATAAACCAGGTCTGCTGTTACACAGAGAGACATGGTTTTGGACACTGGACGACCTTTGTTGTACCCACAGGAAGGTGGGGTTTTTGGAGGATCATTCAGGAGAATCGATCAGTGGTTCTCGCAGTGCAGAAAAGGTGTGCCCAGTGGGGAGTTATTTGTGTGTCCAACCCTGGCCTGGGTTGATAACTCTACCACAGAAGAATGTTCACCTTGGTTATGGTCACAGTCGGTGACGTTAAAGGAAGAGAAGAGGGGAAAGGAAGGTTTGAAACAGGAGAAACCTAGTGACAAAAAGGTCACTGTTTGGACTCTCTCCTCTGTAGCCATAAGGGTGAGTTTGAGTTCCATTTGAATACAAAGGTGTGACTGTCAAGTAGTTAATCCACAGGAGTGGGTTCTCTGGTGAAGGGGAAACCTTTGTGATTACCACTTGTGTGTTACCCTTGTTTGGGTGTGGTAGTTCACTGAAGAAAGGCACCCCTGTGGCAAATCACTGTCGGAGTTATTTCGTATGTCGTGGAACTGGATAAATGGCTATCACAATTGTGTGTTTGGGGTACCCTTGTGTGGAAACTACCTGTGTGTGATAATCCTGGCCTGGGTTGGAAGTTTTAACACTTGAAGATGGTACCTCAGTGATAAGCTACTGTTGGTGATAATCCATACGTGGATTCTGTTTGAGTATCCTGTGGCCACCACTTTGGGATGACCCGTAGCTGAATTCGGGTGTGGTACCACTTGTGTTGAAAGGATATTCGTTGAAGATCACTGTCGGTGATACTTCGTGTGTGGAGTGGAACAACTTCGGAGATAAAACCTACAGCTATTGTTATTTTGGAATTTCGACATAATTGCCTTCTCACAAATGCCTTTGGATTACAAATCTCTCTCTCTCTCACCAACAACAGCAACCTCATTGATGCACCATCAATAACTCACACTGAGACGTAGGCGAGATATCGGCTTTTATTGACTGGAAGAAGGAACCAGGAGTGAGTGTCTATCATACAAGGTCTTGGAGACTGAGGCCGAGCGTCAGGCCGCAGGTCTCCTTTATACAGGGGCCTGTGGGAGGAGCCACAGGAGCAGTCAGCAGGGGCGTGTCCCGACAGGCACATAGTTCACCACACTCATGCATTGAACTGACCTTTCTTACATATCATTATAAGACTGTACCCACTTACCCCTAGACTGGAAGGAGCTTGGTTTTCCTATTTCCACACTTAAGTACAGATATATCATAGCTAAGCTGTTTGATATATTTGCATTTATAGTACGGTATTGCGTAGTTTACTAATAAAGACTATTAGTTTATAGCAATACCAGACTCCAGTGCATTCTCCATTTCTGCTGGCTCTTTAACCCGGTCATTGGGGGGCGGGGGGGTGTAGTCTTGTTCAGTTGTATTCACGTATTGTTCAATGTTAGATTGGAAAATGGAAAAGATGAAGAAGCAGGGCACTGCAGACAGTTGACTTAACACTTAGCAGAAAGTATTACAAATTATCAAGAACTTATAGCAGGGTATCTAGAAGAATTCAAGTTAATCAGGCAACTCATTTTGTGAAGGGAAAACTTATGCTTGACTAATTTAATGGAGTTCTTGGAAGAAATAATATGCTGTTGATAAAAGCAGACAAGTGATATAGTTTTCTGTAAGATATTTGATATGGCGCCAGATTAAAGGCTATTGCAGAAAAGAATAAATAAATTAGAAAAATGTCAGAATTTGTTTTCTGCAAAAGGAATCAAATACAAAAAAGTCATGCCTCTAATGTTTGGCATCTGTAAGAATGTATCTGAAATACGTGTGCAGTACTGGTCTCTTAACTTAATACATTTAGAACCAACTCAAACGCTTTACTCATCTAAACAATGAACTACATGGGAGGAAATTGCAAAGCATAATGCACAGGATGCAGAAAACTTTGTCAACGTTTAAATAAATCATTGAGTTAGAATTAAAGGAACAGAGAGATCCTGGAAGGTTATAAGACCTGAGAAGGAAAGTTTAGAGGAGAGGGAACTTTAAAATGAGATGGTACTTAACTTGTAGCCAGTACGGCGAACAAAACCTGTTACACAGCAGTATAAACTCATTTTTGAAGAGAAGAGCAAGGGAATCACACTAATAATGAGTATGAATAATTGCCTGAACATATCAGTCACATGGGTAAGAGAATCGACACTGGATAAGATGAGGCAGGGATGGAAATACGTAGTCCAAACAATAAACCCAATATGTGGTCCAAACCCACCTGAGTCAAATACCATGGTCGTGGACAGTCTGGCTCAAGTTCTGGCAGTTACCAGAACTAGAGTTTTTTTTTGTTTGAGAATGTAATTTGTGATACAGACTGGTTTACAGCCCGATTTTCAGAAACCGGCAGAAAAAGTGAAGATGCCGGTGAAGTGGGAGATTTGACTCATGGCAATATGTTAGCACTTTAAGTCTGCAAAGGGCAGAACGAGAACCAGATAAGCTCCCAGGTACAGGACAGCACAGGTCAGGGAAACTAGCGGCCCTAGAGAGAGCCCGTTCCATTCTGCCCAGCCCAGCTCAGCGACCAGACTCCTAGCATCAGAACAATTTGCTCTCGGGCTCCTTCAGCGCACTATCACTGAGCCTCGGCCTAGAGCACAACCACAACCGCCCACCACAGCCTAAGCCTGTCCTTACCTGAACGCCCGACGGAGGGTTGAACGCAGCGGAACTACTGCTCGGGGGAAGGGATTGCTGACGAACCGAGCGGAGCACATGATTCGATTCTGGTTCCGCGGAATTTGAGAGCCGTGTGGCACTGGGGGTGGAAATAAAAATGTGGTCGCATAATGTGTTGTTGCGTGGAATTTCGTCGAAAGCTTTGCAAGATTATTTCACCAACCTGCCCTCATCAGTCCAGGTGAACAGCTGTTCAAATAACTCAGTCAAATTCATCAGACACGCTTCCCATTCACAAAGCTAAACTTACTTGGTTATCATGGACGAACTCGGTCAAATGATGGAGGGGACAGACATTGGCTAGTGGTGGGGCGAATGAAGGAGAGAGTTGAATGGAGAGGAAGGTAGGAGTGGGAGGTGACACAGGGAGGGGGAAAGTATGGAAAGGGGAGAAGTGGAAATTGGAGGGTGAAGGTGGATGGATGGGTGGGTGGGAGCAGAAAGGGGAGGATGGGGAAGGAGAGGGAGAAAGGCAGGTGGAAATACAGTAGAGAAATGGTTGAAGGGAGTAAGGTAAAGGTAAGGAAGGATGGGAAGGAAAGGTAACAGGAGTTTGTTGGAGAAAAGGTAGAAGGAAGGGCAGAGTAGAAAGGGAAAGGAGCACTTGACCTGTAGCCTATGTGCTTTGTCAATTCAAGTGCATACCCAGATGTTTTTAATGTTTGTAGAGTGTTTACCTCCACCGTCTTTTTGAGTCCAATTCAAGATTACAACCAACCTCTCGGTTGTAACCTGAAACCTGAATCATTTTATGATGGGAACTATTTTTCACAAAATTCAACTAGCACAGCTGATGTTTTCTCATGTTGGAAATGCATTCAATAAAGTAAATCTTCACACAGTTTCATTTTTATTGCTGCAAATTCAAGCTCTCAGCTATAGCAAACCACCATTGTTTAACGGGCTCACAAAAATGCGCAATCATAATCGATTGAAAACGGACGTGGAAGCACGGAGAAACATCGGGAAATTCCAGGAAGACCTTCTTGGTTGCTGATGCTGCTGTGAGGTCCAGGACTCTGCTGGGAAGAACAGGCCCCCAGTCCTCGGGGTCGCGTTGCCGATGGCTGTTAGCGTGGCCATCTTAATACGCTCAGCAGAGGATGGTGCTCGGAGAGGCTGTGCCGGAGGGGCTGGTCGTCAGCTCGGAGGTTTGACGGGCTCAGGTTGCTTTCGGTGTGTGCTGTGTCTGCGAGGCTGAGTCGGGCGGCACCGTGGAAGTCCATAGCGGGGGTATTCCCTTCTGCCGCTGGCGTGCACTTGGACAATTTTTACTGTGCCGATAGTCTGTTTTTTAATCAATTATGCTATTGTTTGCACTGTTGTAACTATATGTTGTTTTGTGCAGGTCTTGTAGCTTTAGTTCTTGGTCTTGTTTTTGTCTGGTGGTTTTGGAGCTCCTTTCCGGGGAACGCGCTAGACGGTAGCGCAATATTAATACGCAGCAGCCTCTCCGGACTCTGGACTGTCAAACGTTACGTGGATTTTCTGGTGTAGTCTGTTTTGTCATGTGCGTTTGTGATATCATTCTGGGGGAATGTTGTCTCCTTTTTTAACTGCATTGTGTTTGTGGTTTCTAAATGACAATAAACTGAATCTGAAAAATACAGGTTTCCAAGTCTAAAGTTGGCAATTAAGGGACAAGTCAATAACCTGCAGAAGTAGACCATTCGGTCCTTCGAGCCTGCACCGCCATTTTGAGATCATGGCTGATCATCTACTATCAATACCCGGTTCCTGCCTTGTCCCCATATCCCTTGATTCCCCTATCCATAAGATACCTACCCAGCTCCTTCTTGAAAGCATCCAGAGAATTGGCCTCCACTGCCTTCTGAGGCAGTGCATCCCAGATCCCCACAACTCTCTGGGAGAAGAAGTTTTTCCTTAACTCTGTCCTAAATGACCTACCCCTTATTGTCAAACCATGCCCTCTGGTACTGGACTCTCCCAGCATCTGGAACATATTTCCTGCCTCTATCTTGTCCAATCCCTTAATAAACTTATATGTTTCAATCAGATCCCCTCTCAATCTCCTTAATTCCAGCGTGTACAAGCCCAGTCTCTCTAACCTCTCTGCGTAAGACAGTCCAGACATCCCAGGAATTAACCTCGTGAATCTACGCTGCACCTCCTCTACAGCCAGGATGTCCTTCCTTAACCCTGGAGACCAAAACTGTACACAATACTCCAGGTGTGGTCTCAACAGGGCTCTGTACAAATGCAAGAGGATTTCCTTGCTCTTGTACTCAATTCCCTTTGTAATAAAGGCCAACATTCCATTAGCCTTCTTCACTGTCTGCTGCACTTGCTCATTCACCTTCAGTGACTGCTGAACAATATCTCTGTTTTTCTCCCTTACCTAACTCTACACTGTTCAGATAATAATCTGCCTTCCTGTTCTTACTCCCAAAGTGGATAACCTCACACTTAATCACATTAAACGTCATCTGCCAAGTATCTGCCCACTCACCCAGCCTATCCAAGTCACCCTGAATTCTCCTAACATCCTTATCACATGTCACACTGCCACCCAGCTTACTATCATCAGCAAATTTGCTGATGTTATTCTTAATGCCTTCATCTAAATCGTTGACATAAATCGTAAACAGCTGTGGTCCCAACACCGAGCCCTGTGGCACCCCACTAGTCACCACCTGCCATTCCGAGAAACACCCATTCACCGCTACCCTTTGCTTTCTATCTGCCAACCAGTTTTCTATCCATGTAAATGTCTTCCCCCCCCCCACCCCGATGTCATGAGCTTTGATTTTACCCACCAATCTCCTATGTGGGACCTTATCAAATGCCTTCTGAAAATTGAGGTACACTACATCCACTGGATCTCCCCTGTCTAGTTCCTGGTTACATCCTCGAAAAACTCCAATAGATTAGTCAAGCATGATTTGCCCTTGGTAAATCCATGCTGGCTCGGCCCAATCCTATCACTGCTATCTAGATATGCCACTATTTCATCTTTAATAATGGACTCTAGCATCTTCCCCACTACTGATGTTAGGCTGACAGGATGATTGTTTTCTCCCTCCCTCCTTTCTTTAAAAGTGGGATAACATTAGCCATCCTCCAATCCTCAGGAACTGATCCTGAATCTAAGGAACATTGGAAAATGATTACCAATGCATCCACAATTTCCAGGGCCACCTCCTTTAGTACCCTAGAATGCAGACCATCTGGACCTGGGGATTTGTCAGCCTTCAGTCCCATCAGTCTACTCATCACCGTTTCCTTCCTAATGTCAATCTGTTTCATTTCCTCTGTCACCCTATGTCCTTGACCCATCCATACATCTGGGAGATTGCTTGTGTCTTCCTTAGTGAAAACAGATCTAAAGTACTCATTAAATTCTTCAGCCTTTTCTCTGTTTCCCATAACAATTTCACCCAATTCATTCAAGGGCCCAACATTGTTCTTAACTATCTTCTTTCTCTTCACATACCTAAAAAAGCTTTTGCTATCCTCCTTTATATTCCTGGTTAGCTTGCGTTCATACCTAATTTTTTCTCCCCATATTGCCTTTTTAGTTAAGTTCTGTTGTTCCTTAAAAACTTCTCAATCATCTGTCCTCCCACTCACCTTAGCTCTGTCATACTTCCTTTTTTTTAATGCTATGCAATCTCTGACTTCCTTTGTCAACCACTGTGGCCCCTTTCGCTTTGAATCCTTCCTTCTCCGGGGGATGAACTGATTTTGCACCTTGTGCATTATTCCCAAGAATACCTGCCATTGCTGGTCCACTGTCTTTTCTGCTAGGATATCCGTCCAGTCAACTTTGACCAGCTCTTCCCTCATGGCTCCATAGTTTCCCCTGTTCAACTGCAACACTGACACCTCCGAGCTGCCCTTATCCTTCTCAAATTGCAGATAAAAACTTACCATATTATGATCACTACCTCCTAATGGCTCCTTTACTGCAAGATCGCTTATCAAATCCTGTTCATTACATAACACTAAATCCAGAATAGTCTTGTCCCTGGTCGGCTCTCGTACAAGCTGTTCCAAGAATGCATCCCGTAGGCACTCTACAAACTCCCTATCCTGGGGTCCAGCACCAACCTGATTCTCCCAGTTCACCTGCATGTTGAAATCCCCCATAACTACTGCAACATTACCTTTGCTACATGCCAATGTTAACTCCCTATTCAACTTGCACCCAATATCCATGCTACTGTTTGGTGGCCTGTAGACAACACCCATTTGGGTCCTTTTGCCCTTACTGTTCCTCAGTTCTATCCACGCAGACTCTGCTTCTCCTGATCCTATGTCCCCCCCTTGCAAAGGACTGAATCTCATTCCTCACCAACAGGCCCACCCCACCCCCTCAGCCCACATTTCTGTCCCTACGATAGCACGTATATCCTTGTACATTCATTTTCCAGGTCTGATCTCCCTGCAGCCATGTCTCCGTTATCCCAACAACATCATAGTTACCCATTCACACCTGAGCTTCAAGCTCATCCGCCTTATTTCTGACACTTTGTGCATTCAGATATAGAATTTTTAGCCCATTTCTCCTCTCTCTGTTTGAATCACTGCCTATTATGCTTAACCCAGCTCCCCGAAATCCCATCGGGCTATACGCCCCTTGAATTTTGTTGTCCTTTCTAAATTTACTTATTCTATCAACACATTTAAGGGACAAGTCAATAACTTTAAGCAGCTATCTTCAAACTAACTGGGAGACTCATTCCACACCAACTCAAGTGCTCAGAGAAAGTTCAGGCTATGTATGCAGTTGATCTAAAAGAAAATCATTTGATTCTTTTGAAGCAGACACTTCCATTATCCTATCACTGGTGGCAGTTTTTAGCTCCATAGATGCCGCCTGACCTGTTGAGCTCCTCCAGTATTCTGTATGTGTTGCTCTGGACTTCCAGCATCTGCAGAAGCTCTTGTGTCCGTTATCGTATCAGTGATGATAGTCTTTGATTTTTTTTTGGTGGTACTTAAGTCCTCAAGTTGGAGGCAACAAAAACACGTTAGAGGCCCAAGCAATTGAAAATGTCCAATCCCTCTTTGATGTCTTTCACACAAGTGATCTCAGTTGTTGGTGGAGTTGAACTCTCCTACTGTTACAAACCTATTGAGCTGTAAGAGACCCCACATTCTGTGTATTTTCCTGTAATCTGTCTACATTTCTCCTGCTGACCATTGGGAGTCCTGTTGTACATCCCCAGTAAAATGAACATTTCCTTTTTGATTCTAGGTTCCAGCCACAGGATCTCATTTGAAAAGCAGTATGTAATATCCTCTGTCGTTTCTACAGAAGGAGACTCCCTAGTCAATATTGCAATGCCACTCACTCTTTTGCATCTCTACCCTCCCTACCCATTACACCTGAACATTTTACAGCCTGAATTGAGTTGTCACTCCTGCCTTTTCAGCTACATCTCTGTCTTGGCAACAATGTGTTCCAACCATGCTTTAAGGTGATCAGTGCTTTCGGTTGATCTGCCTTACCTGTCAGAGTCCTTGCACTAAAATTCAATTTAGCTTAGCATTCCTCCCTTCTGCAATATCACACACATTTCTGTTTCACCAATTGGACTAACCTTGCGTTTATCCTATATTTAACTGCAACTCATCCCCATTCCCACCTGCCCCACAACTGTACATCTCCAAAAAGATGTCATAAAGTAATAAGAGGTGTATGTAAAGTAATTTCCTTGGTGAGTCATATTAAAGAGAATCCTATGCATTTAACTAGATAGTCCCAGCCTATCTAATCTCCTGTTATAATTCAAACCCTCTAGTCCAGACAACATCCTCATGAATCTCCTCTCAACCCACTATCGTACAGTCATATTCTACCAATAGTTTGGTAGCTGAAACTGCATACAGCACTCCAAATATGGTCTTACACAGCTATAACAATATTTCTTACCAACAAAGCCCTCAGGTGCACTTTCTTCACCAACTGTCTACCTATGAACTACATATTCCTTAAAAAATAGTCTATCCCTATTCTCCAGTTAGCAACTCTCCCCAGGGCTTGGGCACGGAGGGCAAGTTTCCAATGGCGGAAAATCTAGGACCAGCCCGCGCAGCCTCAGAATGGAAGGACGTCCCTGTAGAACAGAGATGAGGAGGAATTTCATTAGCCAGAAGGTGGTGAATCAGTGGAATTCATTGCCACAAAAGGCTGTGAAGGCCAAGTCATTGGGTATATTTAAATTGCAGGTTGATAGCTTCTTGATTGGAGAGAAAACGAGAATGAGGTTGAGAGGGAAAATAAATCAGACATGATCAAATGATAAAGACTCAATGGGTCAAAAGACTTACTTCTGCTCCTACATCTTATGGTCTTCTGCCCTTGCCATTCACTGAGTTTATCTTCCCCGGTCTAACTTCTCAAAATCGATCAATTAGCAAATGTCTGAGTTAAATTACAGTCTTTGTCTACTTCCCCAATTGACAAAGGACAAACTTCTTCTCTGTCCACTTTACCACCAATTTTGGAGTCATCAGTGCTATTTACAGCAGAGCTTCACACAATGTTGCCTGAAATGGAGGGCTTGAGTTATAAGGAGATATTGGATAGTCTGGGTTTGTTCTCACCATATCAAAGAAGACTGAGAAGTGACCATTCAGAGGCTTATTATCTCATGAGGGGCATAGGTGGGATAGGTAGTTACTGTCTGTCATGGCAGGGGAGTCGAAAACTAGCTGAGAGGGGAGAAACTTAAAGGAGATCTGGGGAGCAAGATTTTCACACATGGTGTTTATATTGAATGAGCTGCCATAGGTGGTGGTGGAGGAAGATACAAGTTCAATGTCTCAATAGCATTTGGACAGGCACTTAGGAAAGAAATAGGGGGATATGGGACTATTGCAGGCAAATGGGATGAGCATAGAAAGACATCATGGTTGGCAAGGCTGAAAGGTCTGTTTCTGAGCTGTGTAACTCTATGTCAGTGCTGCAATGTCTCTAATGCTTACAGAGGTGATTTTCACATTTCAGATTTCCAGTATCTGCAGTTTTTGTGCTCATTTACAAGGGAATATGGCAAGCATCTCAGAGAAAATAATTTGTATGACTCTTTCAATGTACTTGATACTTGTAAACTAGCTGTTTTTGTGTTATTCACCACCAGAGGGCCACGTGGACTTGGGTGATAGAACTGGACTTTTTGGTTGGTTTTTAGAACATAGAACATCGAACAGTAGAGCAGTGCAGGCTCTTCAGCCCACTATATTCTGCTGACTTTTCAACCTACTTCAAGATCAATCTAACCTTTTAATCGCACACTCCCTCCTACATAACCCTCCATTTCCCTTTCATCATGTGCCTAAGGGTCTCCTAAATGCCCACAGTGTACCTGCCTCTACCAGCATACCCAGCAGTGTGATCTATGTACTTACCAGTCCCTGTGTAAAAAGCCTACTCTGACATCCCTCCAATTCTTTCCTCCAATCACCTTTAAGTACGTCCTCTCGTATTAGCCATTGCCGCCTGGGAAGAAAGCTTTGGCTGTCCACTACAACCACTATGCCTTCTACCACCTTACATCTTTATTTGTGGTGCCTTGTGGTATCAGGACTAGGCTTTTCAATTCCCTACATCTGGTCTGATATTCATTGAGACCTTGGCTGATCTTTTTTCTTTTTAAATCTTTTTATTAATTTTAAACAAACATAAATGAAACATGAATACAGAGAGCTTGAGAGTACATAATTAATAGGTTAAGGTATAAATACAAATAGATGATAATCCAAATATAATAACCTCCCAAACTCATAGTAATTACAAAAAATTGAGTAAATAAGAAACCCCCCCAAAAAAAAAGAAAAAAATCTAACCAACATGGGCCATTGCATTATGTCAAATCTACACAGTAGCGTCAATAACTCCGCACCTCCATCCAAATAATTAAGGATAATAAAAGTAAGGTTTAGGAAAAGTCAGTTTAGCTCATATGAAAATGTTGAATAAATGGTCTCCAAGTTTCTTCAAATTTAACTGAAGGGTCAAAGACAACACTTCTAATTTTTTCTAAACTCAAACAAGCAATAGTTTGAGAAAACCACTGAAATATTGTTGGAGGATTAATTTCTTTCTAGTTCAATGGGATAGATCTTCTAGCCATTAATGTAACAAATGCAATCATCCGCTGGGCTGAGGGGGATAAACAACTGTTAACCACCATTGGTAAACTGAAAATTGCAGTAATAGGATGCGGTTGCAATTTGATATTCAGAACTGTTGAAATAGTACCGAAAATATCTTTCCAATAATCTTGCAAGCAAGGGCAAGACCAAAACATGTGGGTCAATGAAGTGACTTCAGAATGACATCTGTCACAGGTTGGATTAACATAAGAATAAAATCGGCTGATCTTTTATCACAGACGCATAGTACGGTTAGAACCCAGCTCTTTCCATATACTGTACAACACCCTCTGTGTAAAATGCCCCTCAAATGTACTTTAAACCTTTCACCTCTCACCTTAAACCTATAACCTCTAGTTTTAGGCTCCCACACACTGCGAAAAAGACCATGACCGTTCACCCTATCTATGTCCCTCATTATCTTATAACCCTCTATATGGTTGCCCCTCAGCCACTTTTGCTCCAGGGAATACAGTCTGAGACTATCCAGTCTCTCTTTATAACTCCAGGCCTCCAATCCATGCAACATCCTTGTGAATCTTTTCTGCATCCTCCCTGTATTATGGCAATCAGAACGGCACGGACTAACCCAAGTGTGGCCTCACCAATGTTTTGTGCAGCTGTTACATGGCATCCCAATTCACATTTAACAGCATAGCTAATGAAGGCAAATATGTGATACTCCATCTTTGCCACCCTATCGCCCTGTGTTACTACCTTCTGGGAATTCTATACTTCTCTCTTCACAACTCTCTGCAGCGCCCTGTCCTGTCCTGGTTTAACCTTCCAAAATGCTGCACTTTGCACTCATCTGAGGTAAATTCCTCCTACCATTCCTCCTTCTATTTTCTCTGTTGAGCTAGATCCCACTGTAATCTTAGACAACTTTTTTTCACTATCTTCTCTCTGTCTACTGCCCCTAATGCCACTGGCGTTTAGGAAAGCAATGAAGCTCCTCCATCTCTGGCAGTGTTCAGGGCTTCCTTCATCATGTCAGTAAATTGCCTGTCAGTCATGCAAGTTCCAGCTGGAGACTCAGGAATACTGTCAGATATAGAAGGGTCCTCCATTGCTGTTTCCATAACCATTTTGTTTTACTAGTCAGGGTTGCTGGCCCTGAGTTAAACCCCTGTACCTGGGATTTTAAACAAGCCAGCTTGAAAAAGTCACTAAATAATTACCATCAACAAATTATTTGTAGTACCAGAGGAAACAAATAGCTGGACCACTGTTACACTACCTATTGTGCTATTCCACACCCTCCCTTCATAAAGTCTGATCACCTAGCTGTGTTTCTACTCCCTGAGTATAGGTAGAGACCGAAGACTGCAGCACCAGTAGTGAAGACCAAGAAGGTATGGACAAGGGAAGCACAGGAGCGCTTACAGGACTGCTCCAAATCAGTGGACTGGGCTGTATTCGTGGATTCATCTTTGAATCTGGATGGGTATGCCACAGTTGTTACCAACTTCATTAAAACCTACATGGATGAGTGTGTGCCTATAAAAACTTGCTGAATATTCCCAAACCAAAAGCCTCGGATGAACCAGGAGGTTTGTCGTCTGCTGAGGGCTAGATCTGTGGCATTTAAGTCTGGTGAGCCAGGCCTGTACAAGAAAATCAGGCATGACTTGCGGAGGGCTATTTCAAGAGCAAAGAAACAATTCCAAGCGAGGTCGAAGGCAACACTGGATGCACAACAACTCTGGCAGGGTTCACAGGACATTACTTCCTACAAAGTGAAACCCAATAGCATGAATGGCAGCGATGCTGCATTAACAAATAAGCTCAATGCTTTCTATGCCTGCTTTGAAAGGAAGAATATAACTACAGCTGTGAAAATCCTTGCTGCACCCAGTGACCCTGTGATCTCTGTCTCAGAGGCCGATGTTAGGCTGTCTTTAAGGAGGGTGAACCCTCACAAGGTGGCAGGCCCTGATTGTGTACATGGTAAGGCTCTGAAAACTTGTGTCAACCAACTGGTGATTGTATTCAAGGAGGTTTTCAACCTCTCTCTGCTATGGTCAGAAATTCCCACCTGCTTCAAAAAGGCAACAATTATACCAGTAACTAAGAAGAGTAGTGTGATCTGCCTTAATGAGTCACCCAGTAGCACTCACATCTACAGTGATGAAATGCTTTGAGAGGTTGTTCATGGCTAGAATGAACTCCTGCCACTGCAATTTGTTTATTGGCACAATAGGTCTACAGCAGATTCAAACTCAATGGCTTAGATCACTTCGACAAATCAAACACCTATGTCAGGATGCTGTTCGTTGACCATAGCTCAGCATTTAACACCATCATTCCCACAGTCCTGATCGATAAGCTACAAAACCTGGGCCTCTGTACTTTCCTCTACAATTGGATCCTCAGCTTCCTAGCCAGAAGACCAGAATATGTACGGATTGGTGATAACATCTCCTCCTCACTGATGATTAACACTGGTGCACTTCAGGGGTGTGTGCTTAGCCCGCTGCTCTGCTCTCTATATACACATGACTGTGTGGCTAGGCATAGCTCAAATACCATTTATAAATTTGCTGATGATACACCCATTGTTGGTAGAATTTCAGATGAAGATGTGAGGATGTACAGGAGTGAGACATGCCAACTAGTGGAGTGGTGTCACAGCAACAACCTTGCACTCAATGTCAATAAGAAGGAAAAGTTGATTGTGGACTTCAGGAAGGGTAAGACGAAGTAACACGAACCAATCCTCACAGAGGGATCAGAAGTGGAGAAAGTAAACAGTTTCAAGTTTCTGGGTGTCAAGATCTCTGAGGATCTAACCTGGTTCCAACATATTGATGCTGCTATAAAGAAGACAAGACAGTGATTACATTTCATTAGGAGTTTTAAGAGATTTCTGTTGTCACCTAAAATATTCAAAATCTTCTATAACTGTATCGTCAAGAGCATTCTGACAGACTGCATCACTGTCTGGTATGGGGGTGGGGGGTGGGGGTGGCTACTGCACAGGACCAAAATAAGCTACAGAAAGTTGTAAAATTAGTCAGCTCCATCTTGGGTACTGGCCTCCAGAGTATCCAAGACATCCTCAAGGAGAGGTGCCTTAGAAAGGTGACGTCCATTATTAAGGACCCCCATCACCCAGGGCATGCCCTCTTCTCATTGTCAGCATCAGGTAGGAGGTGAAGAAGCCTGAAGGAACACTCTCAGCAATTCAGAAACAGCTTCTTCCCGTCTGCCATCCAATTTCTATATGGACATTGAACCCATGAATACTACCTCACTTTTTATAATACATATTATTAATGTTTTGCACTATTTTAATCTATTTAATATACATATATATACTACTGTAATTGACTTACTTATTTTTTTTCTTTCTATGCTATCATGTTTTGCATCATACTGCTGTTGCTAAGTTAACAAATTTCACAGACATGATGGTGATAATAATCCTGATTCTGATTCTGATTAACACACACAAAATGTTAGAGAAGCTCAGTAGGCCAGGCAATATCTATGGTAAAAAGTACAGTCGACACTTCAGGCTGAAGCCCTTTGGCAGGATTCTGATTAGCCTGGCCTCTACCCTTTGATATTTCTGGCATGGGCAACCTTAGCTGGAGCTAAAGTACAAAGCCCTGACTCTACCAACATACCTCTCCAGGTCATTGAAGCATGCAAGCCTCCAAACCTCCTTGGAGGTTTTCACTGTCCACAACACCACAATCTTTGTGTCATGTGCAAATTTACTCGGCATACCAACTACACTCTCATTAAAATTGTTAATATACATGACAAACAACAGGGGATCCCACACTGATCCCTGTGTCACACCATTGGTCACAGCTTGAACCTCAGAACCAGCCCTCCACTACTTCACTCTGCCTCTTACCATAAAACCAATTTTCTATCCAATTGGCCAGCTCACCCTGGATCCTATGAAACCTAACCACTCAGACTGGATTTGATTTATTGTCACATGAACTGAGATACAGTGAAAAACTTGAGCAACACACAAAATATGATGGAGGTGTATCAACTCAAAACATCAGCTGTTTATTCCCCTCCATTGGTGCTGCCTGACTTGCTGAGTTTGTCCGGCATTTTGTGTGCATAGGTCAAGGTTTCCAGCATCTGCAGAAACTCTTGTGTTTATGGTGAAAAGCTTGTCTTGCATACTGATCATACAGCGCAGATCATTTACACAGTGCATTGAGAGAGAACAAATTAAAACAGTAACAGAATGCAGAATAAAGTGTATCAGCTACAGAGACAGTGCAGTGCTAGTTAATGATAAGGAGAAACATCATAACAATCTCCCTAAATACCCTTATAGGATCTTCTAGGATTCTCCAAAACCTTATTTCCTAGGGAAATCTCATGATCTTTTTTTTTACCCTACTGGTTTCTTTTTTAAATATTCTCCTACATTCCTTATACTCTTCAAGGCAATTGCTTCATACTGGCTGCCTATATCAGACACGCCTCCTTCTTCTTCCTGACCGAAGTCTCAATATCTAACCCCATCTATAAGTTTATAGCTGATACCACTCTCGTAGTCTGTATCTTAGACAATGACGATTCAGAGTACAGGACGACATAGAGAGCCTAGTGAACCTTACCTGCCAGAAACATCCCATACCCTCGTTTCAAACTCCTGATTTCTCTGTTATGAGTGTTCCTAATCTATTTTATAGCCATCAAGGGGTTTGCTCGATCCTTACCTCCTAATCCCAATGTATACTTCCTTATGTTTCTTTACTAGATCCTCAATATCTCTCAAGAGCCAAGGTTCCCAAATCTTGCAGGTTTACCTTTCACCTTAGCAGGAACATGCTGCTCCTGGACACTTGGCATATGAAATACCAAGCCTGCCATTTGCCACTTGTTACTTTCCCTTCGAACAGGCTCACCCGATCAAACTCTTCTAGATTGAGTCTAATTCCTCCTAAATTAGCCCTGCTCCTGTTCGGTACCCTAACCTGTGGACCTGCCCTATCCTTTTCCATCACAACCTTCAAACTAATTGAAATATGATCACTGGAGCCAATACCCTTCCTGACTGTCACTTCAGTCCCATCAGTTCCACGCCCTGCCTAATTCCCTGATGCCCTTCCTGACTGCCACTTCAGTCCCATCAGTTCCATGCCTGCCTAATTTCCTTATGTTTTCACTGACTACTATTTGTTGTTCAGTCATTAAGTCAGGTCCAAAACTTTGTGACCTCATGGACTCCTTCTTGTTGGAAACTATCTCTCTAAGATCCCCCAAGGTCACACGCATTGTCTGAGTCATATTATCTATCCACTGTAGCCTCTGTCATCCTCTCCTTTTACCTTCTGTTTTACCTAACATCAGAGCCTTCTCCAAGGAATCCTGTTTTTTTCATGATGTGGCCAAAATATTTGAACTTTTGTCTCATAATCAAGCCTCCTAGTGAGCAGCCTGGCTGTATTTCTTCGTATTAACTTATTGGATCTTCTTGCTGTTCAACGAACTCTTAACACTTTCTACTTTCAACTACTATGCTGTAATTATAATGATATAGGAAAAAGAGTTCTACAGAAAGAGAAACATGCACAGGTTTCTTGTGACCAGTGATCCCCAGTGCAAATTTTCTGGCACAATTAGTTTTCTCTCCCTTTAACTCTAGATTCAATAAAGCACCAAAGAGTTAAATAAAACAGTCCCGCACTGGTTCTCCAAAGGGAAATGGTGGCGTACTGGTAATAATTACTGGACTAATAACCCAAAGACAGACATTCATGCCCTAGCTTTGAAATTCAACTGAGTAAATAACTAAATGACATAAACAAGACTGTTGGTGAAAACTAGATTCTTGTAAATCAGGAGTTTCCAACTTTTTTTATCCCATGGGCCAATACCATTAAGTAAGGGGTCTGTGAACCCCAGGTGACGAAGCCCTGCTGTAGATAAAATATCTGGTTTACTCATCTTCTTTAGGGAAAATAAATCTGCTGTTCTTACCCACTCTATACGTGACACTAAACTCACAACAATGTAATCAACAACTCCAGGACAGTCATTCATTCAAGCAGAATGTAAATTAAACTGGATGAACAGCTCACCATCAGCCAATGAACTAAATTAACACATTACAGAATTGCATCCTAGTTTATTGACCTTGCAAAGTTCTCATGATCATTTGAGGGAGAAATGTCATACCAACAAATCGAACACTAGCCAAACAAAGACGGATTCGCCTCCTCCCCTGCCCCACTCTCAGCTTCCCACAGGGGTTACTTTCTCTGTGAATAACTTGTCCATCTGTCAGTCCCCCACTGACCTCCCTCCTGGCACTTAACTCTGCAAGCTGGGCAAGTGCTGCACCTGCCCCTTCACCTCTTCCCTCACTACCATTCAGTCTCAAGCAGCTTGTCTAGGTGAGGCAACACCTCCCTCAAGTCTGTCAGTGTCATCTATTCCATCTAGTGCTCACAATGTAGCCTCCTCTGCTTCAGTGAGACTCGATGTAAATTAGGGGACCACTTTGTTGAGCAGTTTTGCTCCACCCGCAACAGGCACTACCCATTTTGATTCTCCTTCTCATTCCCTTTCCAACATGTTGGACTATGGTCTCCTCTACTGTCATGAAAAGGCCACTCTCAGGTTGGAGGAACAACACATCATGTTCTATCTGGGTAGCCTCCAACCTGGTGGCATGAACATTGATTTCTCTGATTTTCAGTAATTTCTTCCTCCTCCCCCTTCTTCCTTTTTCCATTCCCTTTTCTAGCTCCACTGTTACCCCTTCTCTTCTCCTCACCTGCCTATCATCTCCTTATGGTGCTCCCCTCCCCTATCTTCCATGGTCCACTCACCTCTCCAATTAGATTTCTCCTCCTTCAGTCTTTTACCTTTTCCACCAATCATCTCCAAGCTTAATATTTCATCACCTTTCTCCCACACACCCACTTTCTCCCACACTTGTCTTCACCTATCACATGCCAGCTTTTACCCCTCTCCATCACTCCCCCCCAACCCACCTTATTATTTTGGCTATTTCCTCCACCTTTTCTGGTCCTGATGAAGAGTCTCGGGTTGTAATGTCTCACCACGGATGCTGCCTGACCTTTTGAGTTCCTCCAGCATTTTGTGTGTGTCACTCTGGATTTCCAGCATTTGCAGAATCTCGTGTTAAAGGATGCATTCTGGACACATCGAATGTGAACCCAAAGGATGCACAGTACAAGTGGTAGCAGGAGATCACCCTGGGAGTCTTGAACACCCCATGGTTTCCACACCACCGTTGATAAATTGCTGTGACTTGCACCCCATTCTGTTAGCCCTCATTTGCTCTCACTTTCCCAACCTAATTGGACCCTATCCCTGCTTTCTCCAACTGGCGTAGCCCTAAACTCCAGTTCAATAGCCCAGAACATCTTTACCAAATGCCTCCCTGTCATGCCCATTCTGACAGTTCCCTCTAGCTATTCGTATTTTCATTACTTAACAATTTGCTGATATGTTTAAGGTGTGGTAGATCCTCAGAAAAATTAGCCTACTTCCAGTCATGTTACTGGAATAAATTTACATGATATGGATTTACTGTTAAACTTACTGCAGCCCTTAAGCATAGAATGAATCTATCCTTGAAACCTCCAAGTCTTGAATGCATTTTGCTGTATATAATTTGTCCAGACGTGCTTATTCTAACTTCTGAGCATTCTAAGTCCTTACGTTCCTCTTTCAATTTCTGTTAACTGGGAATCTGCTCCTCCAGCACCAGCAAGTTTCTATGAAGGAATCACTGTGTTCCTGATGTCAGGTTATTCTTTTCAAATAAAGCTGTCTGTGGATTGACTGATTGCCACAAAATACCTCACTGGTTATAAATCTCGTGCTGTTTGCAGCTGTAGCTGAGATTGACATACTCATCATCACAAAGCCAGCTTCATTTCGAAAAGGAAAACTTATTTTGCTCCAAGCACTATTGCTATAAATCATGCACTGTTTTGTTTTTCAATCACACTAGGTAATTGCTGTACATTATATGTATTGGTTGAAAGTTGTTTACATCTGTCCACAGGAGATCCAAATAAAAGTGTATTCACTCATTAAACCAGCACTGGATTTTTAACTAATTTACTAACTTGTGTGTTTCTTGCCCTGCAACTAAAATATACATCAATTTCAACAGAATTTAACAGAGAACAATTGAATTATTCTTCTGGAAAAACAATTCCACATAGTTTCCCCATGATTTTGTTTATTTTTGCTAACATCCATTTCCCACATCCTCCTAGTACTCTCAAAATTAACACCTTCCCATTGTTATATTCAAACATGATTATGGACCGACTACTAACAGCCATTCAGCTTTTCTAAGGAATCTGTAGCCAGACCCAAGATCAGAACTTATCACTAAGTTGTTATTTTATGCTTAACATTACAGTGGTCTGAATGGAATGTCAAGGTCTGCCAAGTGGCTGCAAAGAATATGAATGGGCCTCATCCTGGAGTTACCAATCACCTGTGAAGAAGCAGATTTAGTCCCAGTGCTACTGACAGACCTGTAGGTGTGCTTGAGTTGTCAATTTGATAGAAGTGCATGATGTGAACTGCCTGTTGTACCACTGCTGGTGGGTACTAGTTATTCAATTCTACATCTCAGGGCAATTATACAGCAAAGTACAAATGAATATTGCAAAATTCTACCATTGTCTGATAACAAGTGTCATTCACGTTTGTTTTAGACGTGATTCCCCAAGTGCATGGTGGTCGCAGAGTAACCAATTAGATTAAAGGCAGGTATCCACACACTATTATGGGCCTCTGTTCCAAGGTGTTTGGAAAAGTTACAGACCGCCACAGTAATGGTGACAGCAGAGTTTATAACTAGTACTCTAGTGGTATTCAGAGTATATATTTAAGATCCAAGATTGTTTGTTTAATGTCATTTCCTGTACACACATGTAAAGGTGAACAAAATATTTGTTACTCTGCAACAAAAAAAACACAAAAGATAAAGAACACAATAATAATAACACTATAAGTACATTAAGATAGCTTATATACATATAGTAGCTTGATTGTACGTCCATAAAGTGACATGAGGCTATACTCAATGTGACTAACAGGAAATTATAAAGTAGCAGTGGACATAGTGAGTGGAGATGTTGCTTGGGAAAAGTACCTGTCTTTGAGTCTGGTGGCCCTAATGTGGATGTTATGCAGCTTCCCCTCTGATGTGAGTGGGGCAAACAGGTGAGTGGGACCCTTCATGATGTTGTTGGCCCTTTTCCGGCACTTTTCTGTGTACATGTCCTTGATGGCAGGTGATGCTTTGGCCAGTTCTGACTGCCCGTTGTAGAGCCTTCCTGTTCACCACAGTGCAGTTTCCGTATTAAGCAGTGATGCAGCTTGTCAGGATGGTCTCTACTGCACATCTGCAGAATGCTGTTATAATGGATGGGCAAACTCCAGCTCTCTTCACCCACCTCAAACTGACTTTGTAGGATGTGTCCTGGAACTATGAGAGGTTGTTTAGCGATGTGCACTCCTAGGAGTTTTAAATTGCTTGTAGTTTCCAATGCTGTGCCGCTGATGTTTGGGGGGGGGGGTGATGTGGGTTCTCCTGAAGTCGATAACATCTTCTTTGTTTTGTTGACATTAAGGAAGAAGTTATTTGCCTGACAATCAGGCGTTGAGCTCTTCCACCTGCTCTTTGTAGGCCGCCTCATCGTGGTTGGTGATGAGCCCCACCACTGTGGTGTCATTGGCAAACTGGATGTCTCAGGTGTCTGACTGCACAGTCATGTGTGAGCAGAGTATACAGCAATGGGCTCAGCACTGCACACATCCTTGGGAGTGCCCGTGTTGAGGGTAATGGAGAGGGAGGAGTGGCTATGGTATCTGCTAAGAGTATACCAAGTGTCAGGAGGCACTTAAAAAGGAAAACTAAGAAAGCAAAGAGAGGTCACAAAATATCAATGGTGGACAGAACTAAGATAGACCTGAAGGTGTATTATAAGAATTAAGAATAAAAGAATAACCCAGGGAGAAAATAGGGCTAATCTGGGACCACAGGGGCAAATGGTGTGTGGAGCCAGAATGTATAGATCAGGTCCTGAATGAAATTTCTCATTGATATTTACAGAGGAAATGGGGAATTCAGTGAATGGGTAAGAGAAAGTCAAATGCAGAAATCAATAAATAAAGAGGAGTTACTTAATGCCTTGGAAGCTTAAAGGTGGGTAAATTCTCAGGACCAAATTCTCAGAAAATGGCCGGAGAAGAGATTGCTAGGACTCTGGCTGAGATTTTTAAATCTTCCTGGCCACAGATCAGGTATCAGATAACAGGAAGACCTCAAATTGGTCCTCCTTTTCAAGAAAGGCAGCTGAGAAAAGCCTATTATTTACAGATATCTGATTCTAAGATCAACAGTTGGGACGTTATAAGAAAATCTTCTGAGGAGCAAGAATAATAATCACTTCGACAAGCAAAGACTGGTCAAAGGAGCCTGCATGGCTTTTCAGGGGCAGATCCTGTCTCACCAACCTGACTAAATTTTTTGAAGAGGTAACAAAGTGTGTTAGTGAGGTAGTAGAAACCAGATAACTATTTTCTGTTCTTTGGAGCCATGTATCTATTTTCTGTCTACTGTATATTGTGGTGCGTTTATAATAGTAATCTGTCACGTGGGTTGGGCGCGATAGAAACAAATTAGTATAGTGACGTATTCTCGCTTTGTTTAGTCTAATACAGAGGGAGTGAGCTACCAGGAATAATATTTTTGTTGACCGCTAATTACACCAACTAGATTGCTAATTATGCTTAATATCACTTAGTAATATCGCTAATATTGCTATTAATAATATCGCTAATTATTGCGCTGATTCGAACGCTAAGATTGCCATATCGCTAATTTAGTTTCGTTATTTTTTTTATCGCTATAAGAACGTTCATCTTTGCTGGTTTTGTAAGAAAGGATCAAACATACCTTTTTCGGTTTGGAAGCGCGTCATACAGTGTCGATTACCCTGGCTTAGTCTCAGTAGTTTTGGTTTGTTTTCAAGTAACTGCTACAGTATACATGTTTTACATGAACTTCACTAAAGATTGTGACAAGGTGCTACATCGGGGACTAGCTCAAAAGTTGGGACCCATGGATAATTGGCAAATTAGATACAGAATCGACTTGGCACATGGAGACAGAAGGTGTTGTTTGTTTCCGTGATTGAATCATCTGACTGCTGGTTCTCGGGAGTTGTTGCAATAAATCCGAATGCTTGAGTGTCTGATGTGGGAGGCATGATCGAGTTTGCTGGTGGTATTGTTCTTGCACTATGACTCCACGGCTCCTGGGACACAAAAATTATTCCAATCTCTTTAAATAATTAATCATTGAAATAATTAAGCCAATAATGACATTTACAACATTTCCTTTCCTTCTCCCTAATGACAACCCCACCTCCACTACACCCACAATCAAACCTGGCTCAGCTGTCTATTTTTCCCCTTTCTTTTTCTACATATCAGCCTTTGTCCGAAAACAGCCTCATCTACCCTCTCCTCCAGCAATTTGCTTTCTTTTTGCTCCAGATTCCAGGATATGGAGTTTTTTTTGTTAGCAAACTACAATAGTGGTGTGCTACAGATGTCACTACTTGAGCCTCCACTATTTACAGTTCCTATTAATTCTTATTAATCATTTAACTTCGAGTGAATGCTATACAGAGGGATCTGGGCAACCTCCAACATAAAACACAGTTAACAAATAGATTCAACTAGTAATTGGTCTTCATTGCAAATAGGATATAATATAAAAGTAGGAACTTCTCGCTACAACTATGGTTTAGTATGGATATCAGTGAGATCACATTGTATAAATACATACACTCAATTGCCACTCGGGTACCTTCTGGCCACTGACTGTATGTTTGTGACCTCCTGCTGCTGTAGCCCATCCATTTCAATGTTCACTGTGTTGTGTGTTCAGAGCTGCTCTTCTGCACAACACTGTTGTAATGTGTGGTTATTTGAGTTACCTTCCTGTCAGTTTGAACCATTCTCCTCTGACCTCTCTCATTAACAAGGTGTTTTCACCCACAGACCTGCCGCTCACTGGATGTTTTTGTTTTCCGCACCACTCTGTAAATTCTACTGTTCTGTGTGAAAATTCTCAGAAATCAGCAGATTCTGAGATACTTAATTCACCCCATCTGGCACCAACAATCATCCATGGTCAAAGTCACTTATTAGGTCACATTTCTTCCACATTCTGATATTTGGTCTGAACAACAGCTGCACATCATGACGATATCTGCACTACTGTCTCTATACCCATGACTGTGTGGCTAAACAAAGCTCAAATACCATCTATATAATTGCTGATGATACAACTATTGTTAGTAGAATATCAGATGAAGATGAGAGGGCATACAGGAGTGAGATATACCAACTAGTGGAGTGGTGTCACAGCAACAACCTTGCACTCAATGTCAGTAAGACAAAAGACTGATTGTGGACTTAAGGAAGGATAAGACAAAGGAACACATACCAATCCTCATAGAGAGGTCAGAAATTGAGAGAGTGAGCAGCTTCAAGTTCTTCAAGATCTTGGGATCCCTGGTTCCAACATATCGATGCAACTATAAAGAAGGCAAGACAGCAATTATACTTCATTAGGAGATTGAAGAGATTTGTTATGTCAACAAGAACTCTCAAAAACTTCTATAGTTGTACTGTGAAGAGCATTCTGACAGGCTGCATCACTGTTTGGTATGGTGGGGATGGGGGCTACTACACAGGACCAAAAGAAGCTGCAGACGGTTGTAAATTTAGTCAGCTCCATGTTGGGTACTAGCCTACAAGGTACTCAGGACATCTTTAGGGAGCGGTGTCTCAGAAAGGCAGCGTCCATTATTATGGACCTCCAGAACCCAGGGAAGGAGGTACAGAAGCCTGAAGGCACACACTCAGTGACTCAGGAACAGCTTCTTCCCCTCTGCCATCGAATTTTTAAATGAACATTTATCCCATGAACACTACCTCACTTTTTAAATATATATTATTTCTGTTTTTGCACAATTTTTAATCTTTTCAATATACATATACTGTATTTATTTCTTCTATATTATGTATTGCATTGAACTGCTGCTGCTAAGTTAACAAATTTCATGACACATGCCATTGATAATAAATCTGATTCTGATATATGTGTTAACGAGCAGGGTACAAGTGTACCTAATAAGCCTTACATGTAGCTGAGTGTATAGTATTGAGACTGCAGATGCTAGCCCTGATGCAGGGTCTTGACCCAAAACATTGACAAAAACTGTCCTCCCACAGATGCTCCTCGACAGGCTGAGTTCTTCCAGCAAATTGTTTGCTGATATAGCTTTGGTCTCCTTTAGTTAGAGAGGGATATACTTCCAGAGGAGGAGGATAGATGTCTAGGATTAAAAGGTTGTCTTGGATAAGTAACAGGTTAGGCCTATGCTCACTGTATCTAATTAAGATTACTCTAGTTAAGATTCCAGGGACTTAACATGTCTATATTAAGAAGATATTTTCCTTCAGAGGAGAATTATGAACTAAGAGGAATAATTTCAGAATAAGTGGTAACTCATTTCAAATGGTGATGAGGAGGAATTACTTCCGTCAAGCAACAGAGACACAACAAAAAAAATGAAGAAACACCATATCTGGGCCCTGGAAGATACCCATGGTCAAACTATAGATTTGTAGAAAATGAGGGGTGTCAAATGAGAAGTGGTTCAAGGTGAAAACAAGTTCAGCCAGGTGTGTTGGTGGAGGAGAAATGGTAGATTTTTGTTGAAGAAAGAGATGGAGGGCTTTAAATTCTACTTGATGGGGGATGGTGGTACATAAAGACTGGACATTGACAGTAAAGAGGAGGAAGTGGGGGTCAGGTCAAAGAATCACACACACCTCCTCCAATCTCATCTGCTGCATTTGGTGCCCTGGATGGGGAGACCCAAGCGTGAGTGTTAAAGATTGACAGACAATTAGAACAGAAAAAAATAAAGTGGAGGGATAACTAACACATTTATGATTTTTAAAATTTATTTTACTAGCTATGGTTGAAGTTTTCATTAGCTTTTATGACATAGTTTTATTTGATTTTGACTCCATGGTCATCCTTTCTGGGGATCAGTGCTCCAATAGTCATCACATGTTGTTGTTGTTGTTGTTGTTCGTCCTTGGGAGTCGAAGACGACCACGACTTCTGTCAGGTGGAGGGTTTGTGACAGATGAGGCCAGTCCGGGCCCACCTGCGGGACACATGAGGGTAGGTGCTGCAGTGGAAGTGGAGGTAGCTCGAGCCTTGCGCGCGGCGCGTTTCCTCTGAGCCTCTGCGGTGCGTCTGATTTCTGCTGCATACGCTCCTTTAGTGGTCCTGCTCCACCAGGTTGGGCGGTCCAGAGCAAGCGATTCCCAGCGACTGGGATTGATGTTGAGGTCTTTGAGGCAGTCTTTGAAGCGTTTCTTCTGCCCTCCAACTGAGCGCTTGCCCTGGCTCAGCTCTCCATACAGCAGCTGTTTTGGTAGTCGACTGTCAGACATCCTGACGACATGGCCAGCCCATCCCGCTTGGGCTTTCTGTAGGAGGGTGTAGACGCTGTGGGTGCTAGACCGCTCCAGGACCTCCGTGTCTGGGACTTTGTCCTGCCATCGTACGTGGAGAAGTCTGCGGAGGCAGCTCAAGTGGGAGTGGTTGAGCTGTTTAGCGTGTCTTCTATAGACAGTTCAGGTCTCGCTGGCATAGAGGAGGGTGGTGAGAACCACTGCTCGGCAGACCTTCAGCTTGGTGATAAGGCTGAGTCCTCTCCGCTCTCACGGAGTCTCCCAAAGGCGGCATTGGCTTTGGCAATTCTGTTGCTGATCTCTGTATCTATGTTCACCGTTCGTGATAGAGTACTGCCCAGATAAGTAAAGCTGTCGACTGCCAGTAGCTGCTGCTCCTTTACTGTGATGTGTGGTTCCTGGTAGGGCTTTCCGGGTGCGGGCTGGTACATAACTTCAGTCTTTTTGGTGCCGATTGTAAGTCCAAAGTTGTCACAGGCTCGTGAGAAGCAGTCCATTTCTTGTTGCATCTTCTGCTCTGTGCTGGCATTGAGGGCGCAATCATCAGCGAATAAGAGGTCTCTGATGAAGGTCTCCTTTACCTTTGTAACAGCCTGTAGACGCCGGAGGTTGAATAGCCCACCGCCAGTCCTGTATCTGACTGTATGCCATCCTGACAATCGCGGAAGGCGTCATTCGGCATAGCAGAGAAGACCATGCTAAAAAGTGTAGGGGCGAGAACGCATCCTTGCTTCACACCGTTCATCACTGGGAAGGCTTCTGACTCGTCACCATCATCCAAAAACCTGCCCTAGCAGGTTCATCACGATTGCTCGGCAGTTCCACGATGGCATGATGGTGAAAGTTTTGGATGATGGTGACGAGTCAGAAGCGAATCATCACATATATAGCCTGTGATTATATCATTATATATTATATAACCTCTCAGTACAGTGATGAAGAATTATGAATGAGGGAAAAATTGACAGCAGTGCTTGTAACCATGACCATTTTAACGACCATTAATCATGACCATTTTTATGGTAAAATAGAGGAAAACAGTCACATCAACAGATGATTCAAGGCCCAGTAGCTAGATTTAAAATTTTATTCATAAGTTACAGGGGAAAGTGGGGAAAAACTTTACATAGTGGAAGTATTTATGATATGGAATTCAATATCTGCAGGGGCTCTGGAAATGGAGTTCACCAGGATTTGCAAAAAGAAACTGGATAGACAATTTAGGGAAAATAATTGTGGGGTAATGGGAGAATGATAATGATGAGATATTCTACAAGGAGCTGACACAGGCTCCTTGCTGTGAACTACCTCCTTGCTTTCTGTAATAGTTTAGTGAACAGCATGGTAGCAGAGTAATGAGCACATTGCCTTACAGCACCAGTGACCAGGCTCGATTCCCTCCACTGTCTGTAAGGAGTTTGTACACTCTCCCTGTGACCGGCGTGGGCTTCCTCCTGGTGCTCAGGTTTCCTCCCACATTCCAAAGTTGGTCACACGGGAGTAATTGGGCAGCACAGGGTTGCTGGACACAAGGGCCTATTACCGTGCTGTATCTCTAAATAAAATAAAAAATAAAAGTTCTCTCATTCCACCCATATCTTGATTAAAATGACATTCAGCCTCTAAGTTTCACCAGCATTTATAAATTCAATTGACAAGCTGTCAAAATGCATTACTAAATGCAAAAGCTATTTTAAAACTCTTACAAACCTAGACTCTGGTTTTGGTGGTGCAGGTGCACTAGGCACTAGCTGCAATATCTTTATCAATGTGGGATTGTATGTTGTTGATCAGGCATCACAACCCATTAGACAGTGGTCAGGTAATATGTTCCAGTAAAAATATCAAAGCCCCATTTTATGAATATGAAATAATTAAGTTTAGTACATCCGCAGTGCCAGTCAGAGTTTGCATTTTCTATGAGGTGGTAACCAGGACGACATGTTACACATTCAGAGTAAATCACATCACTTAACTTACTAACAGATAACTAATACATCGTAATGTTAGTTCCTATCCCTCCTTTTTAAGATCTTTTCTCAAAAGAAAGCTGTTCAAGCATTCATATTTCTGAATTCGCTACTTCTGCAGTCAGTGTAGGCTCAATGTGACTCCTTCGTTAATTACTATGTGTAAGTTCCTTTCTTATAAATGTGTTTAGAAATGCAAGTTGTTTTACAGGCAGAAGAACAGAGAAAGATTTTGTGTTTTTTCCCCATTATTTTTTCCTTTGGAAATTTTTTAGTTCCATTGTTTTTTTCTTTATTTTAATGCCATTTTGGCTGAGATTAAAATGGCTACAAGATTAACCACAGTAATTAGATTTCTCTGCCCCATACCCAGCTGAATACACGATGAGTGGATTTTATATATTCTCTTCTATTTTTACTAAATTAATAATATTCAAGTTGTCCTTTTATTGAAAAGAAGAATCAACCAAAGGCCATCCTGCATTGTTCAAGGGGGGTTTTCACCCTTTATCAAATTGTGAATCCTTGTAGAAAAACAATTCAAACAATTCCCATTCATCCGGGTGAGGAACCTGGGCTGCATTTCAGAGATTCCTAACATCAGAATCTACCAAGGATTCGGTAACTTTTGATATGCCTGTTCCCTAGTGCTTTAAGTAGCTACTGGTCATGTTGCTATGATGAATAATAGTAATGGAACTGATCAGCTTGATCCTTTGACTTCACATACCCTGAAACATGGGATTTTAAAAAAAGATACTTATAAGTTAGCAGGAGAAATGGTCCTTCTTTTCTAGTCTACCAGAGCAGGTAGCTGCTCCCTTTGCTTTTTATTTTCCTTATCTTCTCTCAATCCTTCTTCCCAATCCCAGTGTTAATACTTTTTTTCAACATTTCTCTCTACCCCATCATTTGAACATTGCCTCTCCACTTCCCCTTTCTGTTTATGTTTCTCATCTCTAGTCAAGATCCTTAAGAAACCTTTCACAATCAGCACCAAGGAACACAGGTACTGGCAGATTGCTTGCATTACAGGATATTTCTCCTACTAAAACCATGTATGTGTGGCGTCCGTTAGTCTCGCAAGACCATGGATCTGTGCCTGGAAAGGCTTCTCCACGGCGCAGGCCTGGGCAAGGTTGTGTGGAAGACCAGCAGTTGCCCATGCAGCAAGTCTCCCCTCTCCACGACATCGACATTGTCCAAGGGAAGGGCAAGGGCCGATACAGTTTGGCACCAGTGCCGTCACAGGAGTTGCCACAGCGAGGTTGAAGACAATGCCGGACTACCTTAGGGACTCCAGCTCCGGATTTGTCCTCAGGGTTTACTCCCGAAGCCTTTCCCATGAGTGGGTATGGCCGCAAGGCAGCAGAGGTTTGAAATCAGAGTTTTCCCTCTCTTAGATGGACTGCCTTCCCAGGCTGATGAGCTCCATCTACCCGAGTAAAACCATAGTACATTCATAATACACTTTTGAGATGTTATACAGTACTGTACTATATTAAATTTTCTAATGAGCTGGTAAGTTTAAAGGGAGCACAGCCTCATGAGTTTACAGATAACGTAGGAACCAGGGCTGCAGTGAATTAAAGGAAATGTTTGAATTGAGCTCCAATAAGTTTTAAAAAGCACTGGATGTTAGGGACCCAGTAAACTTAAATGTGACACAGGAAAAAGAACCTGTTGAGCCAGATGCCAAACCATTGGCATTTCCAAACAGTCTGAAAGTGAATTTTCATTGAAATGTATCAAGTTTTTTATTCGGACGTAACTTGTCTACAGATGGTCCCTTTCGATACTGCTAGGAACACCTGTCTGATAATCACACATTAGGTTTGGGCAAATACAGACAAAATAGATGAATTCAAGTTGAACCGAGAATGACTGCCTTGAAATCAAGGAGCATAACTGACATCAATGGCATGCAGGGACAAAGTTCTGTACTAGAAAGTCATATAAGCAGAGAGGGGAAAATAAGGTTTTGTTTGTTAAAGTCAAGTTCACCATCCCCAGGATATCCTTATGATATGCATCACAACAGTAGCCAAAGCTAAATCATATTTGTTGTTTCAATAGTTCATTTTCGTGATAAGCATCAATTTTTCCAGCTGACCTCAGTGTTAAGTTCCATTCATAACTCCTCAGATACAGCAAAACTTAGAAAACATTCAAGCTCAAATTTATTTACTGGCAACGTTCATGCCACAGAAGTGTGTGTGTGAGTGTGTGTGTGTGTTTTTCGATGTGTGACGACATTTACGGGCTGCCTCCTGCACATCCTTGGGTGTGTTGGTGTTAACATAAATCACACATTTTACCTTAATAAATCTGAATATGAATCTAAATCTTTCCCTAGCTGAGCGAGTTTCCATTAAATATATTAATTTCACTTAAGACTCAGGAATTATACGCAATGCTTCCCTGTTAAGCAGTGGCTTGCCAGTCTGATTCAGTAATTGTGAAGTAAATTTTTAAAAACGCTGGAAATAGTCAGTGAGTCAGGCAGCATCCATGAAGAAGGAAATAAATTTGGCATTTAAGGTTGATGGTGTTTAATCAGAATTTGGAAAATTTGGAAGGGCAACATTGTAAAAGTATCAGTGGAATATCTGTAGTACGGAAGAGAATAAGATGGATGACATGGATAGATGTCAAATGAGAGAGGGCAGTAAAAGGTTGTTATGGAAGTTAACATTGCTGGAAGAAAATCTAAAGAGGGACTGAAAGCAGTGAAAAGAAAGAATAAAACAAACAATTCTGTGAGCTACAGAACATAATAATTGTTAGTAATCTGAAATAAGGGTGAAAGATGAGAAAGCACAACAGTTCAAGTAGCACGTATTGCAGTGGGTAAAGAGTAAATTTTACAGGTTGACTTTTTCGAACATCCTTCTTCGTTTCAGATTTACAGCCACTGTTGTGATCTATATCACAGTTTGTTAGTTTGCTGGTTTGGGTTCTTGCTTGTTTCCTGTTCTGATATATCACCTTCAACACTCTTTCTCCAAAAAAATGTCAAAAATATGAGCATTAGTAGGCCATTTAGCCCTTTGACCCTGCTCCGTCATTTAATAGGTCATGGCTGATACGTGATTAATATTCCCACTTTATCTCCTTTTTCCTTGATGCTTTTTGTCTAGAGGTGGAAATAGGCAAAAAATAAAAACAGTACACAATTTCATCAAAGGAACTATGATTCTGTATAAGTAATAATAAGGAGAAAATTTGAATTAGTTTGTAAATTCTGTGGGGTTATTTCAGAGCACTTATGTACATAAAATTTAAAATTCCAGTTTTAACTCCTACAGCAATTCAGATACCAGTAATAATCAGGTTCACACTGACCCACACATATTAAACCCATCTCTCAGCAGGTGATCCAGAGCCTTCTTTACCAAGGCAATTCAAGTGTTCATTTAGATAAACTTTATCTAAAACACCACTTCCACCCCTCTCTCAGATGATGCAATCCCAGTATTCTGTGGGTGGAAAAGAAATCCAGCTCAAATTCCATTTAATTCTCTTACCCTTTATCTTACATCTGCCATTTAGTTTTAGCTACCTCCAATACGGAGAAAAGTTTCCTGCAGTGTATCCTATCTATACCCTTCATAATTTTATATATCTCCATCATGTTCCCCCTTAACCTCCTCCACTCCAACTGCGATGCTCCAACCCAAGCAACATTCTGGTAAATCTCTTCTGCAGGCTCTCCATTGCATCTTTCCAGAAATGCAGCTGATTTTTTTTTTATTAATTCAGTGTAAAACTTTCCAGCTCCTGTATTTATTGCCCTGCCCATTGAAGGCCAGATTCTTACAGGTCTGCTTAACCAAGCTGCCATTGAAATGCCATCTTCATGATTCTTTGGACTTGTACACCAAGGTCTCGCAATTTTTTAATAAAGCCCAGTACCCTGCTGTATGTCCCAGACTCATTAGTACTTTATTTGCCGAGATTTTTTAAAATGATCATTATGTATTATAAGATTCACAACATCAGATTCAGAAGGTGCTTTATAGATTGGATGCTGAAAGTATGTGTATTTTATTAGCTAAAGCTTCAGAACCAGCGACTTAAGGTGAAAATAAAGAGGGATTTCTTCAAAGAGCAGTATACCTTTGGGAATTGCTAGACGCAGGAGCTATTAAATGTAGTCTGGGCCAAATTCTGGCAAATACTTGAACAACAGAGTATTGGGAGAAAAAATTATTTTGAGGCTTTACATGGACAAACTGTGAAATTAAAGTTTTCAATAACTGAAATCAATTAATTTTGCCAACACTAATGAAAATCAACCCTCAACAAAACCAAAAATGAAAACTAAAAATCTGTACAAAAACACCCTTAGCTTATACTTCAATGATACCCTTTAGATTTACTATTTGAAGAACATGTTGACATTAGTCCTGTTGCAGAGAGCCGGAGGATAGGGATGACAGGCAGGAGGACAGCGGTTGGAAGGGATGATGGTTAAGGAGTTACTTATTTTTGTGCCACTTTATGGAGAACCTGATGAATTGGCTGGTTTTGTACCACTCTAACTTACTATTCCGATTCCCAGTTTGCTGTGATTTCAACTTCACAGCACTCTGGATGAACAGTCTAAAATTGCCGTGTCCATAGAAAAGTCTGAGGATTTCTTTGTGGGTCTTTGATCTGTGGTTTCAAACAGATGCATACTAGTTCTGCTTGTACCATACCAGTTAATTTCTATAGAATGCAATACCAATTTGGCACAACCTCTAACCCCCTTCACCTTCACAACCCATTCCCACCACCATGTATTTTTATAGCTTCATAGCCAAGCTGATCAATCGTTGTAGGGATTTATAAATTTCAGTTGAGACATTCCTAATATTTGGCATCATTGAATTCAGCAGTAGGAGTAAGACAAGGAGTGGGTTACCTGGTCTCTTCAATGTGATCAGTCTGATCGACTCCAGGCCTCAACAACTTCTTAATGCCTTCGATCCCTGAATCTTTCAAAAATTCATCTTACTTTACTTAAAATGCTTCTAATGAGTTAACCTCCATGAGTTTCTGGGTCAGAGAATTAAGAATTACCATTCTCTGCTGAAAAGCAGAGAATGGTATAATTCCTGCTATCCTGCACATCTTCAGCAAGACTTAAGATTAATAAGCATCTTACAAGCTCAGATTTTACTTTGAGGTTCTACCTGGCTCCTCATTTCTAATTTTGGGGTCCACATGATCGTTTTTCTCTTTTAAATACATCTGGATTTGAACAATTTGTTTAACTATTGGCAAAAGAATACATGACACTCTCCACCAGTTGATGAAATTAATTTCTATTTTAGCACTTCTTTGCAATAAATTCCACACTAAAATCAGAGAGTGTACTGTTGTGATTCTTATAAACATCTCTTTTAATGACTTTGGTAATAGAAGACTTTTTATTTGAACTTGTGTAATCACAGCAGGAGTCCTCCTTGGTTAAACACTCTGCCTGGTCCCTTGGAGAAAGCTCTACAGATGGTGTGAGCTCATTCTTTTTCATGCTGAGGTGTTGCCTTGTTTACACAGGATATAAAGTATGAGCTGATGTGAAGTAACAAGTGCAACAGGAACTATTACCTAAATAAGAACCACAAAGTAGAACATTTTATGTTGCCAACGTAAGTAGCTTAGATTCTGAACAATAACATCTATCAAACTCATCTGATCAATATACATATTAATATAAATTCAGTTCTTTCATCATTTAAATTCTTGTAAGTATTAAAATTAATCTTCTATTTCAAAATGTAGTTCTTTGTTGTTTGTGATACTTCTAAACAATCAAATATTTGGAAAAAAAGCAGAGAAGTCACTCACATATTATATTTGTTGTTACACAGAAAGCATCTCATCTTTGATTCATCACAAAATGCTTAATTAGAATTTATGTTGTCTAACAGCTATCTTCAGAACTAGTTTTCATAGTTTGGAAAAAATAATAATTGTCAATTCTAAGTATGAGGCTGTAAATTACATTGCAAATTAATTTTACACAATTGTTTGAATAGTTTTCTCAAATTGGTATTATGTAGATTCAGAACAGTGGTCTTAAGAGTTTGGGCTTTGATGACTGATAGTTGTTAGTAAATTGGGTCTGTAGCGTCTTCTCAGTACTGGCCTTTGATTAGACAGTGTGTCATCAGTGCCAGTCAGTAGGGCGGCTAGTGTCTACTTTCACTTTTTATAGTTCATGAAGAGTGTGGAAGCAATCCAGCTGGTGAACTTGGTCCCTCAGAATTACCACAGTGATATACAACTAGCAGTCCTGGAGCTTGAGCACTGACTAAAGACTGAAAGTTACACGGAAAGCCTATTTTTTTTAAGAGATGGTCATGCCGCAACTTAAGGAAAAGGAGTCAAAAAGGAATGGTGACTTCCAGACACAGAATATGAGCTAGGGAGACAGTCAGTAAACCTCCAATGCATCCTGACCAATTGGCATTTCAAATGGTGAGAGTGACTTTATCTCTGAAAACTCCAGACAGATCTGAGTGGACATAAATCCAAGATAGTGTGTCTACCTTACTGAATGTTGTGCCTACATTACTGGATCTGGAGCCAAGGGTCTTATAAATAGTTGCAGGCCATTCTATATTGAGTGGGTAAATTGTCATTTGTTCTAACAACACAGCAAAAAGATAGATGAAGTCCTGCAAAATAAATTTAGGAAGCTAGGTCACAGATTAATCAGAATCAGAAATCAGCTTGATTATTATTGACATCTGTAGTGAAGTCTGTTAACTTGTGGCAGCTGCGCAGTGCACAACATAAAAATTATTCAAGTTACAAAAAATAAATAGAGCATAGGAGTAGTAACCAGGTATTGTTCATGGACTGTTCAGAAATATGATGGCAGAGGGGACGAATTTGTTCCTAGAACATTGAGAGTGAGTCTTCAAGCTCAGGTACCTCCTCTCTGATGGTAATAATGAGAGGAGGACATGTCCTGGATGGTAAGAGTCTTGAATCAGGTTTAATATCACAGGCATATGTCACGATGTTTGTTGTTCTGTGCCAGCAGTGCAGTGCAATAAATAATGAAAAAAAAACATAAATTACAAAGAGAAATATACATAGCATTTAAATTAAGTAGTGCAAAGAGAGAAAAAAGAAAAATAGTGAGGTTGTGTAAGTGGGTTAATTCACCATTCAGTAATTTGATGGTGGAGGGGAAGAAGCTGTTCCTAAAACACTGAGTGCATGTCTTCAGGCTCTTGTACCTCCTTCTCGATGGTAGCAATAAGAGGACGTGTCCTGGGTGATGGAGATCCTTAACGATAGATGGAGCATTCTTGAGACATCGTCTTTTGAGGATGTATTCAATGCTTGGGAGGCTAGTGCCCATGATGGAGCTAGCTGAGTTTGCAAATTTCTTCAGATTTTTCCAATCCTGTGCTGCACCTTCATACTAGATGAAGGAATTGCCTCTTGAAGATGTCCTCAGTGGTGTGGAGGGTTCTGCCTATGATGGAGCTGCCCGAGTGCACGATCCTCTGCAGCTTCTTTTATTTCTATGGATTGGAGCCTAATGAACATTTTGCTGTTGTCTAAGTGTTCAAAAGCCAGGTGGAAGTCAATGAGATTACACCCACTGTAGACCATTGTGGTGGTAGGCAAACTACAGCAGGTTCAGGTCTTGCTCAATTAGGAGTTATTTCTAGCCATGACCAACTTCTTAAAGCACTTAATCGCAGTAGATGCAAGTGCTACCAGGAGATAATCATTGAGGAAGCTCACCCTGCTCTTCTGTACACTGGTAAGATGGCTGTATTTTGGAATCAGGTGGGAATCTTCAATTGCAGCAGTAAGAGTTTGATGATGTCTTGAACACTCCAGCTAGCTGGTCTGAACAGATTTTCTGTACCTATCAAGTACACCACTGAGAACTAACACCTTTCAAGCATTCATCTTCATGAAGGATGTTCTGATATCAGCTTCCAAGACAGATCACAGGATGGCCAGATACTGAGGGCATATGCACAACATATCCAAAGCTATCATGCATACAGCTGGGTCTCTAATATCGCATGGAATTGATTTTTTTTGCTCTCATAATGGCCTTCCCTAGGTTGTATCTGGACTTCCTGTAGTGTTCTGGATCACCAGTCTTGAATGGTACAGATCTAGTCCTCAGCTGACTGCAAATCTCCTGTGTTCAATCCAGGTTTCTGGTTTGGGAAAACTTCATGTTCTCAAAAGCAAATGCTCATCCTTGCATGCCATGAAGTTAGTTAGCAATGACTGTGTTATATTCACTTAAATCTGAAGATGAATCCCTGAATATGGTCCATCCACCAATTCAAAGTAAACCTGTAAATGCTCTTCCACCTTCCTTGACCATACCTTCGCAGTCCTCACCACTGGTGGTGTGGCCCTCACTCTTTGCCTATGTGCTGGGAGTAGAAGTACAGCGATGTGATTGAACTTGCCAAAGTGCAGGAGAGGGATAGCATGGTATGCATTCTAAATGGAGTGATTGAATGTGTTGACTCTTCTGGTTCTGCAAGGTGGCATATTGGTGGTAGTTTGTCCGATATTTCTTCAAGCCAGCCTGGTTGAAGTCAACCACCCAAAGATTGGGATACATCAGAGTTCACTGTTTTGTGTTTGCTGATCACTTGCTCAGTTTCTTGCGTGTTTGCATGACCTTTATCAGGTTGTAGTCTTTGGATTAGCTCTGCCATGGATGATCCCAAGCCCCGCTGTGAAAGGAAGAGGGTTGCGTCTGGGGCTAGCAACCCCATTCTGTAAAAACCTAGAGCTACAGAAGCCCCAAAGATTCTCCCAGGGACAGGATGATTTTCACCAAGAAGAGATATGAAGTTTTGTGGTGGAAGCCATAGGGCTGATCAACATTCTAAAAGAGAGAATGGCCAAAGGACACCTGGCAACATGACCTTGAAGCTGATGCCAAGAAGGTGATCTATACTTGGGGACAACTTGACCATGATGAAGAATCTGGTGAGCTTCTGTCAGTGGCCCATGCCCCAGAAAAGGTGATGGTCTTAAGAATCACCATCTCTGGATTGATTCCTACGCCTCATGCTCAGTGAGTGAAAGAATAGAAAGACATGTCAGTTTTGTGTCTAAAGGGATGTGCAGGAGGGAGGGATTTAGTATTCTGGATCACTGGAACCACTTTTTTGGAAGTTGCAACATCTTACTAAAACAATCTGGAGGTACCTGAATGGAAATGGGTCCAATATCCTTGCAGGGGAGTTTGCTGATGCTGTTGGAAAGGATTTGAACTAATTCGGCAGCAAATTCACTCCCCCTCTGACCTTGCTGTCTGTAGGCATCTGCACTGTTTCAATAAGCTCCATACACTGACGCGCAATGGAATGCCAGGAACATCAACTCATCTCAATCAACTATCTATTCATTCTATTGATGCTGCCCGACCATCTGAGTTCCTCCAGCATTTGTGTGTGTTGGTTTGGACTTCCTGCATCTACAGACCTTCTCATGTTTACTATCTTCCATCTGCTAGGTTGTATTCTGTTTCTTAATTTTTTGAAATACTTAACATTATGTTCAAATTCCATCTTCTCCAGCCTTACAAGTTCTCTACCTTCCTGTCTCATCTCTGACAAAAATATCTTTTTTTCACCACTCGCAGCCAGCATTTACCTCCCTTGTCTCTCAACACCAGAATTTTTCACTAAACCTCTAAATACATACAGATAATGCTCCTAACTCAGTTCAGACACCATCCTCTATCTGATTATGCCTCTGTAATGCACCTTAGGAATGTTTTTTTACTAAATTATAAAACAAATTCTATTGGTTAATGCTATAAGCTTTGACTATGGTGTTCCCTTGGCTCTCTTGATAGCTCTTCTTGGGTTTGTATACTTCTCTCTCTTTCAACTCAAATAGCTTTACCATATGTATTCTTGATAAAGTAATGGTCAATTCTACTCCTTAAAAATACCTTATAAACATTGTACGCATCTTCTCCAATTCTAGCACAGCATCTTTTCCCTTTTCCTCCCTACTATCATTTAACTCTTTCACTTTACACCTCCTCCAGCTAGATCACCTCCATCCACTGTATGACACATAGAGGTATAATAATTTTAGTCTCAACCCTATCAGGGATATTCCCCTTCCACTTCACCCCCTTCTATGTAACTTACTAGATTTGATTTCTACTTTTCCTCCATTCTGATGAAAGGCTGGTGACCTTTATAAAGAGGCTGCCTGTTCGAGTATTTCCACCATGATGTCACTATTTAAAATAATTTCCTGTAGAGTTCAACAAATAAAGTCAATTGTTAAACCCAAGTAATTTAAGGAAACACACTGTTGAATAAGAGGCTTCTGTTCACAGTGGCCTCACTCTAAGGAAAGTGCAATCCAACATTAACTCAAGTTACTTCTCCCTGGTGCAAACATATTGGAACTGTCACAGGCTTTTCTTTAAAAAATAATATACTGGATGAAGAAACATGCACATTTTAAAAACTTCTATTATCAATTCGTGCTAAATAGATAATGAAAACTATCTGCTGAAAAATCAAATATTTTCAATATTAATCTTTAAATTATTTAAAATTTATCTAGTTAAGTATTTACCTATATCCTAAACACAAGAAAAAAATACATGCAGAAAGAAACTTTTCATGATGTTCAGAGAATCATTTTTATTTTATAGGCCATCAATTATTAGAAACAACCAGCATCTCATATTAAACATGGAGAAACTTAATGCATGCATAATGTAATTCAACTTGCTGAATAAGATGAAGCAAATAATCTGCTGGATGAACTCAGTGAGGGGAAAGTTACCAAAATTCTACATCAGCACTAAGAGTGGAGAGGGGGATATAGCTAGTAAAGTGGAGGTTGATAAGCAAAGACCAGAGAGGATTGATGTACAGAGAATGATGAATGATGGTGGATAGATGGAGCCAGACAAGGAAGGGAAGGGGTGGAGCTGAAGACATACATATATGGATAACAATGGAGGTAGGCGAGTAAAGAAGCAGAGGCACATGGACTCAAGTGCAGGAGGGGAGAGTGTAGGAAGAGACTGAGGGGATGGTGATCATCAGGAACACGGAGATTACTGGTGTTGAAATTTAATGCGAGGAAAGTGATCATAGGAACCATTAGGGGTGAGATGAAAGGCACATGGAACCAGAACCAGATTGGATGGGGTGTGGTTGGTGAGATGGGGGTTGCAGGCAGATGAGATGTGTGGATTTTGGGTTGATGGAACTGGGAGGGGAGTATGGAAAGGAGATAGGGCAGGGAAGAAACTCACTGGAGGTGACAGTCACCTGAAATTGAGAAGTTTAATGTTCGTGCTATTGGGCTGTATACTTCTCAGGTGTATTGCTTACTCTGGCTGTCAAGAACAGACAGGTTAGTGTGGAAATGGAACAGGAAGTTGAAATATCTGCTCAAACAGCTGAGTTCCACTTGCAGATTGTGTGTTACTCCAGATCTCAGTATCAGCAGTCTCTTAAGTCTCCTCTGGATAAGATATATTATGTTAAAATATCCAATTAGAAACAACATTAAGTTCATTATAGCTCTACTGCAAAGTAACAGATGCTTCAAAGCAATATGCCTATTACTGTTTTTAAACAGTAGAGGAAAGGATAGTATTTGTGGAAATGAATGTCATCTGTGACTAGCACAGTACTGCCGAGACTCAAAAATGAACACCGCTTCAGTGTTTAAGCTTATACTCTTCTCCAATTTACAGTCACAAATTTCAGAAGTAAACTTGGAAAAATAATGCATCGTCTCCTGTAAGAAAAGGACCCATTGTTTGGCCCTTCAGTCAAAAGTAAATATTGTTACTTGAACACAGCTAAAGCTTTCAAAAGAATACTTTGATAACTTCAACCTTTCTAATCACATTATAATATTATTTGTAATGCATAAACATCCAAGTGCTTTAATGTGTCATTTGAAAGTAACTGCAGTACTCTGTTGTGTAGTGCTTTATTTGGGTTACATCATTGCCCACACTTGTAAGCAGATATAAAGAGCCAACTACAACAAGATGAAATAATTTGTACAATTCTGTTAATGTATCTCAGTAATTATCTTTCCAGTGTATGTATACACAGACACAAGCCCAGATCCAAGCTATGATTACATAACTGCTTCAGCTGAAAGAATACCCATTTTTTCTTGAAAACAACATACTGATCAGCAGATTGTTTGAGAGAGAAATAACCAACAGTTCCCTTATACATCACCACTCAAAAAGAGATTGTTAGTGACAGGAACACTATAAATTATGGTTTTGTTCTACAGGCCAATACCTATGCTCAGCAGTCATCGGTCATCTCTTCTGGGCTAGATGCCTGACAGGTGCTGGGTGGGTTGAACACAGATGGATCACTAATCCCTAAACGCAGATCAAAAAAGCGTGTAGAACTTGTAACATTGTAGCTCTTGGTGTAAGTTTCTTGCACTGGATAGCAATCCTTTACAGTGTAAACTCCAACCCATGTTTCAACTGTGGAAAACAAGCAGAAATACAAAAAAAGATAAAAGTAGCCCAATGTTATTTTGAGATATAATTAATCAATTACATACCAAAATTAAAACAGGAAATTATAACCCAAAATAAAATCTAGATCAACTGGGAAAGTGGGCAAAAGAATTGTAGATGTACTATTTTGGGAAGTTAAGACAGGGTAGAAGTTGCACAGTAAATAGCAGGACATTGGGGAATACCATTGAGCAGAGACACCTTGGAGAACAGATACAGTTTTCCAAAACTAATGACAGAGGTACAGTAACATAAGGTGGTGAATAAGGCGTATGATATGCCTGCCTTCATTGATGGGGCATTGAGTACAAGAGTTGAGATGTCATGCTATAGCCTCTGGTGAAAGAGAACTGGAATATTGTGACAAACAAGAGAGAATCTGCAGATGCTGGAAATCCAAGCAACACACACAAAATGCTGGAGGAACTCAGCAGGCCAGGCAGCATCTACGGAAAAAAGTGCAGTTGACGTTTCAGATCCTGCCGAAGGGTCTTAGTCAAAAATGGCAACTCTACTTTTTCCCCATAGATGCTGCCTGGCCTGCTGAGATCCTCAAGCATTTTGTCTAGAATATTTTGTGCAGTTCTGGTAGTCACACTACCGGAAGGCTGTGATTAAGCCAGAGAGGGTGCAGAAAAGACTTATAAGGATATTGCCAAAATCGGTAAGCTTGAGTTATGAGGACAGACAGGATAGTCTGGGACTGTTTTCCCCTGGAGTGAAGGTTGCTGAGGAGTGAGGGGTATAGATGAGGTAAATAGTCACACATTTTATCTAAGGGTAGAGAAGTCTAAAACTAGTGGGTATTGGTGCAAGTTGAGAAGGGATAGATATAAAGGGGACCCAAGAAATAAGTTTTTGATACAGAGGATGTTGAGTACATGGAACAACTGCCTGAGGAAGTGGTAGAAGAGGTACATTTACAACACATTAAAAATATGTCTAGACAATTTCATGAGTCAGAAGGTTTTAGAGGAATATGGGTCAAAATGTAGAGAAATGGGACAAGCTTAGAGAGGCTCATTTCTGTGCTATGTTATTCTATGACTCCAAGGAAAGACATCCAAGGACATCCATGGAAAGAGAAACAAGAAAGAGAAAGAGAAACAAAATGCTTCAGGTTCTGGACACTATCAGAACTGGGAAAGATATAGATCTGTTTCTACAAATACTGCCGGACTTGCTGAATGTTTCAAGTATTTGGTTTTTATTATAGATTTCCAACATCTACAATTGCTAAATTTTATATTGTGAAAGTGCATTCCCTCACAGTTAACCTGCCTGCTAACTTGTTATGATTCATGTATTGGAACACCTCCATCTCTCTGAACTTATTTGACTTTTACTTCTGCGGAAGTTATGGTAAGGCAAGGGTTTAAGACAACATTTGGGTAAGAATAGCCTGCGGCATTTGCAGTCAAGTGAGACCACCTCTGTTGACTACAGATGAAATAGGAATAACGGAAAGATCTGAAACACATCCAACAACTAAAGGACAAATGCTTTACTAACTTCAAAATATCATCGGTTGTCAGGTTGAAGTTTTGATTGACTTTTAATACCTCAGTTGAGAACGGTAACTGATCTTGCAAGTAAGGAATTCAAACATATACGGTACAATTTACCAAGTGGTCAATATCAGGAACTGATATGTCAATTCTATGTGCAAAAAAAAAAGTATCTGTTCAGACTTCAGAACAATGTGTGTGACAGGGGCCCATGCCATTCTTCTGGTGCACAAGTTGAAATAAAAAGAATGTTTCACTACTAAGAGTGTGTGTGTCCTGGGCCCAGTTATTTTATTTTATTATCAGCGATGACAATTTCTCTTACTGAAGTGTATGACATCATACTTTGTCATATTAAACTTCCTTAGCCAGGTTTTCACCAAATTATTCACTTATTTAGTCCCTCCTCCCCCCTCCACCCCACACACAAATTCTACAACAGCAAATTTAATTTTACATCTCAAATTATTGGGCGGTGATCTGTGAATTCAGTAAGGTTGAATATCTATAACCTGAATATCTAAGGAGGATCATACCCTTTTATAAAATATCATAATAGACCATTTCACCTATTTTCATATCATCTGCAAACTTGGAAACTCTACATTTGTTCACTCAACCATGTCAATAATGTAAATAGTAAATGATTGAGGACCAAAAACCAAATGCCAAGATACTGCATTTGTTTTAACCTCCAACCAGAAAAGGACCCATCTATTCCAACTCTGTTTTCTATGTGATGGCCAGTTTTCAATCGACAATAAACACTGCCTTTGTTACTTTGGGCTTTTAATTCAAGCACTGGTCTCTTTTGAGACATGCTGTCAAATGCCTTTTGGAAATCTAAATACACTTTGGTCTCTTTCAATGCTCCATGTCATATCTTCAACAAATTAAAGTAGATTCCCTGGGGGTCAGATTTAAAGGACCATCCCATTTTAAGTTGGATACAGGGTGCTCCAGGGCAGATAGTGTCATATATCGATGATAAATTAAACTCCCAGAATTATATGCCCACATCAGGAACGAAAGCCTGGGATAGGGACATATCTGAATTGGGACAACACTTAGACTGGGATGCGATTTGGGATAACACTACCGGTGCTTCGTAAAACCCAAATCATTGGTATATACACTTGAAATTTTGTCATAGAGCATATTTAACACCGAGAATTAGACATCAAATGGGACTGGTTCCTGACCCACATTGCTCATTTTGCCCCCACGGAACCATTGGCTCTTTTATACATGTTGTATGGGAATATCCTGGGATTTTTGGTTTGTGGGGGAAGGTTATCAGTACTCTTACAGAACTAATGGGGGTACAATTAGCAATAGACCCTGCTGTACATCTTCTAAATGATGACTCACACCTTTCCCTTACAGAAAAAAAACACGCAAAGTCTGGCTGGCAGGCCTAACTGCAGCTAAGAAGATTGTAGTCCAGCGTTGGAAACCTCCCCATGATATTTCAGATACTCCCTGGCTTCGGAGCTTTTTGGACATTTCTTACTTGGAACATTCATCAGCAAGAGTAAATGATGCATGACCAAACTCAATCTTAATGTGGACAAATTTGATATCTAATTTAAAAGATCTTTTGTTAAAATAGGAATGCTTTATCTGTGTATGCACCACTATTCAGTTGGTGGGTAGAGGGGAGAGGGGTAGAGGGGGGATGGCAAAGAAGATTGGGGGGTGGCTGGGCTAAACAGTCAAATGTAATTGGCAGTTGGTTGTATTGAATGTAATTTGCTGATGTTTCAATAAAAAATTAGTAAAAAAAAACAAATTAAAGTAGATTTGTCAAGCATGATTTACATCTCATATTGACCCATGAGTTATGTCCTCTTTGATTACCGAATTTGACAAGTTAATTTACAAGAAGGCTACCTTGGCTGATTCCCAATCTTCCATGGGAATTCTCTGAATTCCAGTACCAGTTCTGAAAATTTTCAACCAAGTTATCCACTATCTCTTCAATTTAAGTTTACATTAACATCCTGTAATCCTGTAATGTACAGTGCTGTTGCAAAAGGTAATCTTGTTGGCATTTATAAGTTGCGTACGTACACCTATAATAATAAACTTGAACTTTAAGCAGTCCTTTTAAGCCTTTGAGCACAAACTACAAGGTACCAGTGATTTTTTTTCCCCCTTTAGTACCGTGAGTTTCTTGAATACTTTATCTTTTGTGATTGAGATAGCTTCAAGATCCTCATCTATTACCCGAGGGATCTCTGTACAGTGCTCTTTAGTGAAGATCGATGCAAAAGATTGATTTAACATGTCTGCCATGCGAATCAGTAGGCGTAAACAGGTCAACAAATAGACAGGCAAGATTAGCCCTTAGCAGGCATGTTAGGTCTGAAGGTGAACAATGCAGCAAGTCAGGTCGTTAATATTTTGCTTTTGGTGACCTCAGAAGAACTTCAGCAAATTGCAAACATCAGAGGGAAGCCGTGGACATATTCAAATGCGACTGAGGCCCAAGATAGTGAGTGCATAATAGGACGGCAGAGGAGTGAAGGGCTCAATAAAGAATTTAGAGGAAGAATGCATCCAGAAGTGATGATAGGTGCCACATTGTCTGCCAGGAAAGCTATGTAACAGCAAGAATAAGAGAAGGGCACTAAGAAAGGAATAAGTTATTGACTCAGGTTCAAAAGCAGACTATATGAGGTTTTGTTTGAGTTGCAGGCAAGCAAGACAACAAATTAACAGACCCAAGGCTTGAACCAAGAAATTTCTGTCTGAAAGGTCAAATCTGAGCATGAGGGACATAAATGAGCATGAAATGTTAGTTCATTCACTGACACCAGCTGATGGCTGATTTTGGTCATCCCAGCTACACATAAACCAAGAAGGAATCTTCAGCAGCTAGCCAGTGCTAAGGGTAGGAAATAAAAAGAACATTCATGGTATAATTTAACATTCCCACAAAAAGCACAGAGCAGAACATCAAACTTAAAGACCCAAGATGACAAGTTAAATAGAGAACAAGACAAAAAAAACAAAGACACAAGACACCAAGAGGTTAATGAAGCAAAAAGCCAAGGAGTGAGTGAAATCAGGAATAAAAGGTCATTAACAAATTCACACAACAAATATTAAGAAAAATCCAGAAATGATTTCTAAGTTCATAGAGGTATTGTACAAAAGAATAACGAAGGAAAGAATAGGGTCTATTTGGGACCACGAGATAGGCACATATAGAGTCATGTGTGGGTATGGTTCTCAATGAATATTTTGCAGCCATCATCACAAGATGGGATGTCATTGCTGTAAGCTAAAAATAAGAGTTTTTCAAATATTGGATAGAATAAACATAGCAAAAGAATTCACTATTTTTGAAAGTGGATAAATTACTAGGTCCTGATGAAATATATCCAAGGTGGTCAATAGCAAGGAAGAAAATTGCAAATGATTTGACCATCAATTTTTAATCCTTCCCATGGTGGCACAGGGACCACCCAATGACTGCAGTGTACCATTTGTAAAAGAGACTGAAACTATAGTCCAAGCTATTGTAACCTTTCTATGAAGGGTTACCTGACTTGAAACATTAACTCATTTCTCTCTCCACAGATGCTGCCTGATCTGCTCAGTTTGTCCAGTGCATTTATTCCATTTCAGATTTGCAACTTGTGTTTTTTTAATTACAAGCCAGTTAGTATAAATTTGTTAGGCAAATTATTGGAATCTGTTTAAGGGAGAATACACTAAATGTTCATTTAGAAAGATACAGATTAACCAAGGATAATAAATCTTGATTTATTATAGGAATATTGTGTCTGACTAACTAATTTATCTTTTTGAAAGGATATAAGTAATCTTACAGGAAATATGGTTGCATTGGAGTAGGTGCAGATGAGATTTATGAGGAGGCCGTCAGGAGTGGAGAACATTAATATTAAAGATTCTAAAGATAAGATACGCTGGGGTTGTTTTCTTGGGAATAGGGCTTTTGAAGAAATTCCTAATTTAAGTAGACAAAATTACAAAGGCTCTGGATTAAGTAACGGAGGAGTCAAAAATCTGGAAGGTGGGGAAGTGTAAAGTTAAGGTTGTCAGTAGAAGTAACTAAGAGAGTGAGGAAAAATTATTTTCACCCTGAGCATGGATGGAGTCTGCAACTCATTTCAAAGATTAGATGAGGCAATAACCTGCATCACTTTGGATGTGCACCTGAAGACCAATGATATACAGGGCTAGACTAAGTGCTGTAATGTAGGATTTAGCTAGGTAGCACTTTCTTAACTAGTGTTGTCAATGTTTCCTTTTTTGCTGTAATTTTCTAAAGCCACCTACCATAAAAATCAGTGTGGTGAGGGTGTATGGACAGAAAATATATCACAAATATGTGTAGTACAACAATGTGATTTGATTGCTGCATCACAATTCTGAATTTAGATGTGAATGATTACTTTTTATGTAAAAGTCTAGATAAATTTAGATTACTGTGTTTGAAGATGAAGAAGAGATTTCCTTCTTGGCCAGAACATTGATAGTCTATGGTGGTTTGGGATTCTTCATTGGATTTATTTGGAATAATATTAAAATAATCTTCTAGCTGTAATTTACATGGCATAGAAGTATTAACTCAATATAAACAGCAATGCTTTTGTTTTTGCACAAGAGTTTTTAAATTCTTATCTAATTTTTAACCCAGACTTAAAATCCTTATAACGTGACTGCATCCAACCATCTTTTAAGTACATAGTTACCCAAAATGAAACAGGTACCAAATTTCCTGCAACTGAGAAAAATCTAACTACTTAGCAATGACAAAGTTTGGAAATATGGCTTAAGGGATTAGACGCAAGTAGCTTAACCACTCCTCCCATTACCAGGCCTCCTGCTAATAGAACCCTAGTCTTGTTTGGCAACTATTCAATTTCTAAGCAGTAGAGTCCCAATGCCAGCCAGAAAATGCAACTTACCATACACTAAGTGAGTACTTTTCATGACAGAATAAAATTACTGTTTCAAATAAGATCATTTCTAATTCCAACATTCAATCTAAAATTTGGACTTCCTTCTGAAGGAATCTCAATTCCCAACACAGCAAATTCTCAACAACTTTGCTTCTACAGCTGCAAAATTCTAATCTCAATATTTTTCACAGCAAAAAGTCTGATTGAAATTCTTTAAAAATCAGACACAGTTGAATATACGCAAATACTATTTGCGTAATATTCAAACTAAATAAACTACATTCATATTTACAGAACAAACAGAATGCTTTTGCAGCCAAGTTCAAAGTTTGAAATCGAAATTTACTTTGGACAGACCTTGACATATCTAGTCTCTAGCCAACAGCTAAATAGAAACCTACCTTCTACTAAACTTGCATTTTCAAGTCATTTTTATAGGATCCAAAAGATAGAAAATATATTCAAAACTAGAAAATGCTCTTCATAAAAATTTAAAACACTAAGTCAAATCTTATTTAAATTCTGCATATGTTATCCTATGCACATAGCATGCAGCAATTGTATTCTGATCTGAAAAACAAATCATTAAACTATTTGCCTTCTCAGCAGCTTAAGCAGTACCGGATGATAACAAGTAAATATTTAATGTCTTTTTAAAAACATTAGCCTTTGAGATTATATAGATATTTAGACAAGAGAAGATCAATGAGAGGAATAAAAGATTTGCATTTATATTTATCAGCTGGGCCAACTTGGTAAATTGAATGTGTTATCTTAAAACCTCTACCTCAGTCTGCACCTGCACAGGCCACGAGTTGTTATTTGATTCAGGAGATCACATTATGCTTTAAATATATTGCTACAAAGACCAAGAACTGGTTTGTCAGCCCTTTTGCAATAAGTTTATAATGATACAATGAATCAGATCAAAAACAGCATTACAAAAGACATCCAATTCCACAGGTTGGAATTTGCAGCAGGGCTAATTTGGGGATGGGGGGAAATTAGGTAGGTCAATTGGATGAGCTTGTTTGAAGGAAAATGAACAAATGGCAAGTGAAAAGCTTTTAAGACTGAGATATCAAGAGTTTGGGATTGAGATATCAACATGCTGCCGCATGTTCCTCTTAAGGTGAAGGGTAAACCTGGCAAGTTCAAGGAATCCTGGCTGACAAGAAATATTGCAGCTCTAGTCAAGAAAAAAAAAAGTAAGCATGCATTTGGTTCAGGAGGTCGGGGAGTGTATCCCTTCAAGACTATAAAAAGATTAAGAATATACTACAGAGAGAAATCAAAACAAAGAGAGGATACAACATGTATCTGTCAGGTAGGGTTAAGGAAAATCCCAAGAGGTTCTAAAGAGTAAAGAGTAAAAGGTGGCTAGAAAGAGAGTAGGTTCCCTGAGATTAGCAGGGCCACCTAAGTCTTGAGCCACAGGAAAGGAATGGGATTTTTAACAAATTTCTCCTCAGTGTTTAATGCCTCACAGTGCATTAAGATGGACAAATCTGCAGGACCTGAATGAGCTGTGGGAGGTTACTGAAGAAAAGTGAAGAAAATGCCGAGATTCTTTGCTTCATTGTTAATCCCTGGTGAAGTCCCCAAAGGTGACTAACATTGTCATGTTGTTTAAAGGCAGCAAGGACAAGGTAGGGAACTAAAGGCTGGTCAGCCTGACATCAGATACTAGACGAAATTCAAAGCAATATAAATCTACCAGCATCTGGATAGGCTGTCTAATTAGGTGGAGTCAGCATATGTGCAAGGGAGATTGCGGCTGACAAATCTTGTAAATTTATTGAGGTAACTAGAAGTATACAGGTGTCCCCTGCTTTACGCCGCTCTGTTTTTACAAAAGACCTACATTAGTAACCTGTTTTCGCCTTACAACGAGAATTTTTGCTTTTATGAAAATTGTTCCCATATAAATTAATGGTTCTTTGCTTTACGCCATTTCAGCTTAAGAAAGGTTTCATAGGAATGCTCTACCTTTAGGGCAGTGGATGTCATCAAGTTGATCTTAGCAAAGCTTTGACAAAGTCCTGCATGACAGCCTGGTATAGAATCCAGGGAGGGCTAGTAAGGTGGATTCAAAATTGACTCAAAGGTAGGAAGCTAAGGGTGGTGGTTGAATGTTATTTCTCAGAATAGAAACTGGTGACTAGGAGTGTGCCGCAGGGATCAATGTTGTTATTCATCACTGATATAAATGATTTGGATGTGAATGTACATGGCTCAATCAGTTAAGTTTGCAGATGATACAAAATTGGGAAGAGTTGTTGATAGTGAAGTAGGTTCTTGTGGATTACAGTGGAGTTGTAATCAGTTAGAGAGGTGGGCTGAAGGATGGCAAGTGGATTTTAATATGGATAAGTTTGAGAGGATGCATTTTGGATAATCAAATCAGATGAGGTCTCATATTATGAATTGAAGGGCACTAGGGATTAAAATGGAACAGATTACAAGTGGCATGGTCATTGAAAACAGTGTCACAAGTAGACAAAGTGGCAAAACAGGTGTTTAGCATGCTAGCTTTCATCAGTCAGGCATTGACGATAGGAGCTGGGATATTATATTGCAGTTGTACAAGTCGCTCATGAAACTGTATTTGGAGTACCGTTTACTGTTTTGGTCACCCTGTTAAAGTAGTTACACTGGAAAGAGTGCAGAAAGAATTTACAAGAATGTTGCCAGTACTGGAGCAAATTATGAGAGGTATGGACGAGGTGGATATGTCCAAAATTGAGGTGCATAGATTTAGGATGTGAGGGGAAAGATTTATAAGGGACCCAAGGGGCAACCTTTTCCCCACACAGGTCTGATGAGTAAATGGAAAGGTCTGCCAGAGGAAATGGAAGAGGCAGGTTTAATAGTATCATTTAAGAAGCGCTCAGCTAGGTACATTAAAGGATGTATATGTGATGAATGCAGAAAATAGGGACACCATACGGTAAGGACATGTTGGGCAGAAGAGCCTGTGTCCATTCTGTATTACTCCATGACACTATTCACATATAACGGCCATTAAATACTAGAAACATTCTTTAATGCACACCAATATTTGAAACTACCACTATACTCAATAATTTAAATGATCCAGTAGCTTAAAACAAAACCAGAAGACACGTCATAGGAGAATTAGGACATTCAGCCCATTGAGTCTGCTCTGCCATTCCATCACAGCTGATTTGTTACACCTCTCAATCTCATTCTCCTGCCTTCTCCATGTAACGATTGACGCCCTGACTAAGGTTCTTGCTTCAACCTCCACTTTAAATATACTCAATGACTTTGCCGCCACAGCCGCCTATGGCAATGAATTCTGCAGATTCACTACCCTCTGGCTAAAAAAATTCCTCATCTCTGTTCTAAATGCAGGCTATGGCCTTTGGTCCTAGACTCACCCATTTAGGAAATATCCTCCCTACATCCACTCTAGCCAGACCTTACAATATTAAATAGGTTTAAATCTTTGTTCATTCTTCTAAACTCCAGCAACGTAAAGGCTCAGAGCCATTAACCTTTTCATTCCTGGAATCAAATATAACACCTTCGATCCTGTATTCATCATCCTTTTAAATGTTGGCCATTTTCCCCATCATCTTCCTGTCCTTCCTCACAGTCGCACTAGACACAACATCTATTTGTATATCAAAACAAGGTTTTATATACAGCGCTTTAGAATATCACAAGTTCGAAATTTTGCTAGGCTATCCGGGATATTATTGCAGATGTCAGTAGTGAATTCAGTGGAAATATTCAGTTAATTTATACAAATTAAGATATCAAAAGCCTAACAAAAAGTAAGTTTTAGGTTTCAACTTTTATTGCTCATTGCATGTAATGGTGCCTTTATTAACATTTGTTTCAATTTGTTTACTCTCAGAAGAGTTCATGGGTCAATGGGAAATGTGTAGTAGTGTAGGCCTCTGTTAGTCTCGATAGACCATGGATTTGCGCCTTGAAAAGTTTCCAGGGTGCAAGCCTGGGCAAGGTTTTTTTTAAAATGGAAGACCTGCAGTTGCCCAAGCTGCAAGTCTCCCCCCTCCACGTCACCGATGTTGTCCAAGGGAGGGGCATTAGGACCCATACAGCTTAGCACCAGTACCATCACAGAGCAATGTGTGGTTAAGTGCCTTGCTCAAGGACACACACGCAGCCTCAGCCAAGGCTCGAACTAGTGACCTTCAGATCACTAGACGAGCGCCTTAACCACTTGGCTACGTGCCAACTATGGGAAATGTATGTGGTTTTGATATTGTTGCAATATTTTAAAATCAATGAGACTTATAATAGGGGGATTGTATCAGACATCAACTTTTTGTTGAACTACCTCCATCCACTGGGAATAAAATTGCATTGAAGTTCACTGGAAGAAATCCCAATCTTAATATCTTCAATACTTTTCGTCTCAATCAGCTAAAGTATCACCATCTAATGCACCTCTACAAATAGCACGCTGCTTACATTTACGAGCAGGTTTCCTATCAGACCATTCTTGAACCTCAATCTGGTCTCCTGGCCCACCGATGTTGTACTGATCTTCATACGTGGAGTTATCAGGAATATCATATGGGTCCCATGGCTCAAGAAGAGGCAGTTTGGTACACTGCTTTGTCACTTGCTCAATCTTGAAAAGCACTGGGTTTTTAAACAAATAAATGTATTCATAAAATCTAGAAAGAACAAAAAGAAAGTCAGGGGGCATATACAGAGATATTGGACATCTGAAAGAAAAACAGAAAATAATGCAGATACTTTAGTGACTTACCGCAATGTTGTCAAATGATGTAAATTCTGCATCCGTTTCTTAAAAGTTACCAACTGCCTATCCATGATATCTTTTAATGGAACCCAATCTCCCATAGTTTATTTTGTTTAGATTTAGAATCCTAACTTCAAAATGAATTATTGCACCTTTCATCTTAATGATTGATGTCATGGTCACTACTTCCTAATGAACTTTGCCCTACAAGTTTTAACTAACATTTTCTCATTGAAAAATATGAAGGATAATCTTCTTCCAGTTGGCTGCTCAACAAAATGATACAAAAAGTCATCCCACACACTACAGGAATTCTTCCTTTGGAGTATTATTGAAGATTTAGTTTGTCTTGACTGTAAGTAAAATAAAGTTACCAACAATTATAGTAGTATTGTCCATGATACATTCACCCTCCATTTCCTGTTTGCTGTCCCCTGTATTACCTTGATAATTTGAAATATAGACAACTTCAACCAATAGTTCTCATGCATTTGTTTATTTGCTCTAAGCAGGCCCACTCCTTTACACTTCGGTGCTGGAAATGACATGAAACAATTTTGAATCTTGAAATTGACATTATTCTTTATTAGCAGTGACATACTAACTGGTTTTCTCTTTTATTAAGTTCACATATATGATAAAATTTTAGTGTGCTGAATGCAGAAGCTAGTAGATTGAAAGATGACAACCAAGGAAACTAGTTTGTTTTGTAATGAGGCAGGATGGGGTGGTAGGGGAAACAGATGCTAAAAAGTGAGCAAATGCATGAGGAGGCTTCATCGACCAACACAGAAGGGAAAACAAGTTTCCTGAAAGAATGGAAGACTTAAAATGTCCTGAAACAGAAGACCTTATCTTAAAGTCAGATGCAACAGAGAAACTGGGAGAAAGGGGAGTCATCACGATAAGAGACAGGGTGCAAAGAAGTGTAGTCATAGAGTCTTAAAGGATGAAAGCAGTCCCTTCAGCCCAAAGTCCATGGGGACTGTGTTGTCCAGTAAGCTAGTACCACATGCCTGCATTTGGCCCATGGCCCTCTAAACCCCTATCCCCGTACTTAACAAGATGGCCTTTAAACATTGCTAATGTGCCTGCCTCAATCATTATTTTTGCCTCATCATCTCGCGGCAAATACGCAACCCTCTGTATGTAAATGCTGCTCCTGATGTCCCTTTGAAATGTCTCCCTCTCATCTTAAACCTATGTCACCCCCACCCTTGCTAGGGGCCAAAAAGACAATGTGCTTTCACTCTGCCTATGCCACTCATGATCTTGCATACCTCTTCCGGTTACCTCTCAAGTCTCGTGCTCCAAGGAATAAAGTCATAGTTTACACAAACTCACCCCCCACTCCCTCAACTCATCCAGGCAACATCGTGGTAAAGCTTTTCTACACTCATTCTAGTTTAATAACATCTATTCTATAATAGGGTGACCAAACTGCATAATACTCCCAAACTCCTGACCAATGAAAAATCCAGTATGCCAAGCACCTTATTCATCACCCATCTTTCAGCAAACCATGCAGTTGCACTCTGTAGGGCCCTCCCATTCACTGTACAAATCCCACCCTGGTTCAACCATGCAAAAATGAAATACCTCACATTGATACAAACTGAAAGCCATTCACCAATCCCCATCCCATTTACCACTTGATCAACATTCACCTGTAATTTTTTATGACCTTCCACTCTGCTAAACACCAGCTATTTTAGCATCATTTGAAAACTTGCAGGCACTCAAATCATTTACAAAAAATACAAAGGTTTCAGCACCGACCCCCGTGGCACACTACAAATTACAGGCCTCCAGTCTGAAAAACAACCCTTGATCATCACCCTTTGCTTTCAGCAGTGAGCCAATTATTAACCAATTAGCTATTTTCCCCAGATTGCATGTTATTTAACCTTCCAGACTAGCCTGCTATGTGGGACCTTTTCAAAGGCTTTGTTAAAGTCCATGTAGACAACATCCACTGCCCTAAAAGAACTCCAAGAGATTTGTCAGACACGACTTCCCACACATAAAACAGTGTTGAGTTCCCTGGATCATAATGTGTGTCTCTAAATTTTGGTAGATCCTGTCCCTCAGAACCCCCAACGTCAGACTAACTGCCCTATAGTTTCCTGGTTTATTTTTTATTACCCTTTTTAAACAATGGCACCAGATTAGCCACTCTGCAGTCCTCCAAAGCTCACTTGGGGTCAGAGATGAAGCAAAAAATCTCTGTAATTTCTTCATTAGCTTCCCACAAGGTCTGAGAATGCAGCAGGCCAGGCATTGGGGATTTATCATTTTAATGCACTTTGGCTGGTGGGGTGGAGCTATGTCTCTACCGAAGGAAGTACAAGGCAGTCCTTCCTTCCCCTAACCTACAGGTGACCCTTGGGCAAGGTGTAGCACCTGCTTAGTTCCCCCCCCCCAAATCAGGGTCACTCAAAGCCATGGGAGCAGGTGGTGGATGGTTGTATAAACAGCTGGTGCGTATTACAAGTCCTGGGTATGCAACCAGTGACATAGACAATCTCTGCAGAGTATTGACACTGGCTGAGGTCAACTGTCTTGTAAAGACACTGGCCAGAAGAAGACAAGGGCAAACCACTTCTGTAGAAAAATTTCCCAAGAATGATCATGGTCTTAAAGACCATGATCGTCCACACCATCCGACACAGCACATAATGATGATAATGAATGTACTTTAGAAACTCCAATACCTCTTCCCTGCTAACCTGTGTGATACAAGACATCATCACTGATTTAACTTATTTCTTTAGCCTCCATTGTTTTCCACAATAGAAAGTTAAAAGGAATTGTCATTAAAAAGTTTTATCCATGTCCTCTGGCTATACACAGACAGCTAAACAGATATTTAAGGGGACCTGTTCTTTCCCTAGTGATCACCATTTTAACGTCCCTATAAAACCAACCTGGTATATTGTGTCACCTTGCATACCTGATCCCTCTTATTGCAACACACACAAAATGCTGGTGGAACACAGCAGGCCAGGCAGCATCTATAGGGAGAAGCAATGTCGACATTTCGGGCCGAGACCCTTCGTTAGGACTAACTGAAAGGAAAGATAGTAAAAGATTTGAAAGTAGGAGAGGGAGGGGAAAATGCAAAATGATAGGAGAAGACCAGAGGGGGTGGGGTGAAGCTGAGAGCCAGAAAGGTGATTGGCAAAAGGGATACAGAGCTAGAGAAGGGAAAGGATCATGGGACGGGAGGCCGAGGGAGAAAGGGGGAGGGGAGCACCAGAAGATGGAGAACAGGCAGAGTGATGGGCAGAGAAAGAAAAAAGGGAGGGGGGGAAAGAACAAAAAAAACTAAATATATCAGGGATATCCAACTTTCACCCTGCCCTCAAATTTACCTGGCCTATTTCTGACACCTCCCTCCCCTTTCTTGATCTTTCTGCCTCCATCTCTGGAGACGGCCTATCCACTTATATCTACTATAAGCCTACAGACTCTCACAGCAACCTGGGCTCTTCCTCTTCCCACGCTGTCTCTTGCAAAAATGCTATCCCCTTCTCACAACTCCTCTGTCTCCACCACATCTGCTCTCAGGATGAGGCTTTTCATTCCAGGATGAAGGAGATATCCTCATTTTTTTAAACAAAGGGGCTTCCCTTCTTCCACCATCAACTCTGCTCTCAAACGCATCTCTCCCATTTGCCGCACATCTGCCCTCACCCCATCCACCCACCACCCCACTCAGGATAGGGTCCCCCTTGTCCTCACCTACCACCCCACCAGCCTCTGGATCCAACGTATAATTCTCTGTAACTTCCACCACCTCCAACGGGATCCCACCACCAAGCACATCTTTCCCTCCCCACTCTTTCTGCTTTCCGCAGGGATCTCTCCCTAAGTGACTCCCTTGTCCATTCATCCCCCCATCCCTTCCCACTGATCTCCTTCCTGGCACTTATCCTTGCAAGCGGAACAAGTGCTACACCTGCCCTTACACTTCCTCCCTCACCACCATTCAGGGACCCAGACAGACCTTCCAGGTGAGGCGACACTTCACCTGTGAGTCAGCTGGTGCGGTATACTGCATCCGGTGCTCCCGGTGTGGCCTTTTATATATTGGTGAGACCCGACACAGACTGGGAGACCGTTTTGCTGAACACCTATGCTCGGTCCGCCAGAGAAAGCAGGATCTCCCAGTGGCCACGCATTTTAAATCCACGTCCCATTCCCATTCTGATTTGTCTATCCATGGCCTCCTCTACTGTCAAGATGAATCCATACTCAGGTTGGAGGAACAACACCTTATATACCGGCTGGGTAACCTCCAACCTGATGGCATGAACATTGACTTCTCTAACTTCCGTTAATGCCCCTCCTCCCCTTCTTACCCCATCCCTGATATAGTTTTTTTTTGTTCCCCCCCCCCCCTTATTTTCCTTTCTCTCTCTGCCCATTACTCTGCCTGTTCTCCATCTCCCTCTGCTGCTCCCCTCCCCCTTTCTTTCTCCCTCAGCCTCCCATCACATGATCCTTTCCCTTCTCCAGCTCTGTATCCCTTTTGCCAATCACCTTTCCAGCTCTCAGCTTCACCCCACCCCCTCCTGTCTTCTCCTATCATTTTGCATTTCCTCTCCCCCTCCTACTTTCAAATCTCTTACTATCTTTCCTTTCAGTTAGTCCTGACAAACGGTCTCGACCCGAAACATCGACATTGCTTCTCCCTATAGATGCTGCCTGGCCTGCTGCGTTCCACCAGCATTTTGTGTGCGTTGCTTGAATTTCCAGAATCTGCAGATTTCCTTCTGTTTGCCTTTAAGATCCCTCTTATTTCTTCTTTTTGACCTCCTAACTTCTATCAAGTGCATTCCTACACTTGTAAACATCAAACCCTTCACTAGTTGCCAATTGCTTACAGTGCATGACTCCTTCATTTCCTTAACCTAAACATCAATACCTTTCCTCAACCAGAGTTCCTGAAACTTACCAGCCTTGCCCTTCAGCATATCAGCTCCTCCCTGGGAAGCAACTTGGAGCTAGTACAATTAGCTTACAATCACAAAAGGTCTTCCTAGAACATCTGGATAGCAAAGACACATACATTAGGATGCTGTTCACTGACTACAGCTTGGCATTCATTACTATTATCCCCTCAAAACTAATCAATAAGCTTCAAGGCCAAGGTCTCAATACCATCTTGTGCAACTGGATCCTCAATTTAATCACACACAGACACCAGTCAGTTCAGATTGGCAACATTTCCTTCACAAGCTCCCTCAGTACAGGTCCACAAGGCTGTGTGCTTAGCCCCCTGCTCTACTCACTTTATACTTATGATTAAGGCCAAGCACAGTTTCAATGCCATATTTAAGTTTGCCAATGACACCATGGTCATTGGCCAAATCAAAGATGATGAAAAAACAGCAAATAAGAGAGAGATTGAAAATCTGGCTGAGTCGTGCCATAACAACAACTTCTCACTCAATGTCAGTAAGTCCAAAGAGATGATTATTGACTTCCAGAGGAGGAAACCAGAGATCTTTGGGAGATCAAAGCTGAGAGGGTCAGCAACTTTAAATTCCTCAGGTGTTATCATTTCACAGCATTTGTCCTGGGTCCAAAACACCAGCACAATCATGAAAAAAGCAGAGCAGTGCCTCTATTTTCTTAGACGTTTGTGAAGATTTGGCATGCCGTCTAAGACTTTGACAAAATTCTATAAGCTGTGTGGTATATTGACTGATTGCATCATAGCCTGTTATGAGACTATTAATGCTCTTGTACAAATAACCAACAAAAAGTAGTGGACACAGCCCAGTCCATCACAGGAAAAGCCCTCCCCACCACTGAGCACATGAATATTGAGCACTGTCACAGGAAGCAGCATTCATCATCAAGGACCCCCACCATCCAGGCCAGGCTCTCTTTTTGCTGCTGTCATCAGGAAGGTGATAAATGAGTCTCAAGACCTGCACCACCAGGTTCAGGATCAGTTATTACCCTTCAACCATCAAGCTTTTGAACCAGAGGGGATAATTTCATTCATTTTCATTCGCCCTATCACCGAACTGTTCCCAAAACCCAAGAACTCAATTTCAAGAACTCTTCACCTCATGTTTTTGATATTTATCACTTATTTATTATTATCTTTCATTTTGTATTTGTGCAGCTGTTGATTTTTTCCACATTGGTTGCTGTCTGTCCTGTTGGGTGGGGTCTTTCATTGATTCTATAGTGTTTCCTGTAGTTACTGTGAATGCCTGCAAGAAAATAAATCTCAGGGTTGCACATGGTGACATAAGTACTTTAATCATAAATTTACTTTGAACTTCACTTTAACTAGAACACAAAGATCCTGAACTTTTGACATCATAGTTTTCCAAGGCTCCACTTAACAGACACTCCTTTCTCTACAAACAACCCCCACCAATCTCTAGAAGATCCTACCTAAAGGCTCCAATCTTTCCTCTGCTCTAGTACAGGACCTACCCTGCCAATCAATTGTATCCTTATCCATAACTATTTTAGAACTAATATAAGTGTGGTCACTAGAACCAGAGCTTACTGACAGATAGTTTGCCATTTGCCTTGCCTTATTCCCCAGAAGGAGATCCAGCACTGCACCCTCTCAAGTACTATAGGACCCTCTCTATACAGTTAAAGGAAACTTTCTTCCATATGTTGCAAAGTGCAGTCCAGTAGCTGAAGGAGTTATTGGGTTTATAGTAAATATTAGGGGATTATTTATCTCTTGAAATGGAGATGGATAAATTCCTGTAAAGGACAGAGGAGTCAGAAATGGTCTAAAGGAATATGACAGCAGGTGTAAGTTAGATATTAAAATTAACACATTTAGAAATTTGGCTCTTTCAGGGGTGTTATTAATCTCTTATTGTGAGCAGTGGGCAGTAAAGTCTGAATGCTTTACTGAGAGTTGTTCACTCCACAGCTGATTGGGAAAGCCTATTATTACAGTCAAACGATACAACTCGGCTTTAACTCCACTGGAAAACATGCACCCAATATGTGCCAGCAACTCGTTTCCGGATTTTAGCGGACATTTAGGTGCAGTGCAGATCCTGGCACATTATTTCTAAAGCCTCATGATTGCACTGTCATCACTCAGCGTCGTTAGTCTTCCGCAGTATTTGTACTAGCAGTATACCTACAAAAGAAACGGCTTCTTTTAAGTGTTATTCCGTGGATGAGAAGCATAATAAACACCCATTGCAGATAAACAGGGCAATAGAGTTATGTATTAACCTGAGCCCTTGGGTAACACAGGGCCCTGAGGAGGAGACGGGGGTAGCGGTCATCACACCTGGGATTGCACCTACTTTTTGCAGGGGATGTGGCCCTTCTTCTCATCCACGATCCGGATGCGCTGGTTTTTCCCGTCGTACGAGATTAGCACTCGGCTGTTCCTACCCGTTTTGTGATTATACATGACAGCCCTGCCCTCCCACTGCTGGGGCGCTTGGCACGGCTTAGGCTGCACCGACATCGCGGACTCGAACACCCGGGTAGGTCGGGGCAGGCAGGACACGGACATCAGCCAGCAGGACAGCAACGGCCACACCAACCCCGCACACAGCCAGCCATTCGCCATGGCGACGCCAACTGATTGCACGTGACCGACGTGGGGCCAAAGAGCGGGGGGGGGGGGCAGAAACAGTCACGTGCGTGGGGTCGGGGCGGAAGAGGTCAGCCCTCTGGCAACAACATCCATGGGGCTGAGGGGCGAGCGGGTGGTTGTCCGCTGCCAAACGCGTTTATACAGTACAGGTGCTGGAGATGAGGGATGGAAAACAGCAAACTCATCCTCCTTCCCTGGAGGTCCTGTTCTTATTACTAGCCTCCGGAGTAATGGATTATTTTTTTTTTGGAAAGCTTTGAATTTTATATCCCCCAAAAATCTAGTTGTAGGCGATGATGGATTTTCTGTCATTTCTCTTGTGTATACTCTAGACCATTTTAAAACTGTGAAAATGAAATTCGGTGTCATTTAAACAAATTCTGAGAGGCTGGCCCTTTCAAACTTAAAGTAGCCCCGGAACCTGCTACTCCTGTGTTACTGATTACCACTCTGTGGGAAGGATGTGATTGCACTGAAGGAGGCACAGAGGAGGATCTCAGTGATGGAGCATCACAGTTTATGAGGGTATGCTGATTTATTGCTTTGTAAATGAGAAGCTGAAGAATGAGCTATACAAAATTATAAGGGGTGTAGATAGGGTAGATAATGAGAAATTGTTCCCCTAGCTGATTTATAACTGTGGAGTGTAGCTTTAAGTTAAAGGATAAGTGATTTGAGGAAGAATGTTTTTCACCTAAATAATGGTTGAACTGTCTGAAAATGTAATGGTGTGAGGAAACTTAGAGGAGGTTTGGCCAAGCCATGGGGGAGCAGAGACAATTTAGCAGTGAGTGGTCACTTCAATAAAATACAAAGTAACAGGCCACAAAACAGAGAGAAGATGCTTAACGTGACAAGGTAACTGAAGGCTTGGAGCAACTGATGGAAGTTGGCTGGCTTGATGGATAACCAAAATCTTCCATCTCTCGTTCTTGTTTTACGGCGGTTGGCACCCAGCTGAATGGTGCATTACTGCCACACAAAATCTTGTGGATGAGAGCTGAGTTTAAATAGGCTGCAGGTGATGAGTTGGAAAAGTGGCATGTGATTCCTATCAGCAAGGTGGAGACTGGGAGGTGTCAGTTTGTGCAGGACTGACAGATGGAGGCAGGCACTGTGACAACACTTAAGAAAAACAAACTAACTTTTATTTGGTGAGCATCTGAAAACACCGTGGTGCAGAAAGCTCTAACTAAATGTAGATGGATGCCCAGGTGAGCATCATCGGGGTTGGGGAGAGGATTGCATCAAAACGTTGCAGATTGTTTGTTGCTCCGAATTTCAATATCAGATAGCCAAAAGGCATTTTCCATGCTGTATGAATCTATGATGCTAAGGTGATAGATGTGAACACTGTTGAGTACATTCAAGACTGACATCAATAGGTCTTTGGAGGATATGGAAATTGATCAGCAGGTGGGCTTGAGATAGTGGGTGATATTATTAAACCACCGCGCAAAGAGCAATGTGGTCCTGCAGGCAGAGTTTAGAAGACTTGGGAAGAAGTTAAAATGGAGGACTTTGTAGTGAGTAATCTTTGCGAAAGTGAAGCAAATGAATGCTGAAGGTGTGTAAGAGGTTAGCCGATTCCTGAGGAATTGGGATCATTTCTGAGGGAGAAGGAACATCAGAATGGATTGCACTCCAACAGAAACAGGACCAACTTCTTTGCAGCATGTAGAGTAAGGAAAAACTACAAGCTCTAACTAAAGGTAACAAAACTAATACAAGTTGTAAAAACACAGTTGATATTAAATTAAATCAGCACAAATATCCCTATGTGTGCATGGGTTTCCTCCACGTGCTCCGGCTTCCACCCCCAGGCCAAAGGTGTATCAGTCAGTAAGTTAATTGGTCGTTGTGTATTGCCCTGTTTAGGGTTAAATAGGTAAATTGCTAGATGGTGGAGCCTGTTCCATGCTGTATTTCAAAATAAGTAAAAATATATACAATGAAAGTGAAAATGTTTTCAGAAAGAGTAAAGAGAGTTGGATCTGTTCTATAAGCCAACCACAAGTGAGAAGGAATGGAGCAGGAAAATTAGAGAAATGAAAAAGCAAGTTTTAATGGGTGGCTTTATTAAAAAGGGTGAAGAGTTTATAAATTGTATTGAGGGTAAATAATGTGTTCAGGATAATTTTCCAGCGCAGTATGTTTTTGGTAGAACAAGGAAGGAGGCATTTCTGGATCTGGTTCGAGGGAGTGAGAGAGATCAAGTGCCCTGTTTCAGCACAGGAACATTTAGACGATAACAATCATTGCATTATATTTTTTGGTGAGTTATGAAAAAGGAAAAGAGGTGGTCCAAAATAAAAAAATAATTGGAGGAAGACTAATTTCAATTGAATGAGAGACCAAACTATAACAAAACATTGCCTTTAAGAAGGAGATGGTTTGGAAATAGTTGAAGGTCATTCCCATGAGAAAAAAGGTAAAACAAACAAATCCAAAGCTCCTTGGATGATGTGGTAAGTAGTTGTTCGGATGAGAGGTAGGTGAATCATGTACTTCCCCTGGGATTGGTGTCTATATTAGAGACTTAGACATGTGGAATCAAACCACATTTGCAGATGGTATGGCATTACGTACTATGAAAAGAATGATAGATTGCAGCAGGATATAGACAGACAATTGAAGTGGATAGAGGCGTGGTAAATGATGTTTAATGTGAAGAAATTATAGGTGATGCTTTTACATTGAGAATGAGAAGGGGCAATATAGAATCAGAGTTAACCATCACAGAAACATACCCATCAGCCCAATTTGCCCATGCTCACTAAGGTGCCTTCCTTAGCTAGTCAGTGTACTTGCATCTGGCCCTTTAAACCTTTCATATCCAAATGTATTGTAGACTTCATAATTGTACACACTTAACATTTACACTGGCTCCTTGTTCTATGTTCTATGAAGCCTCTGCCCTTCAAGTCCCCTCCAACTCTTTCCCCTCTCACCTTAAACCAAAGGTTCCCAACCTGGAGTCTGCATACCTCTTTCTTAATGGTATTGGTCCATGGCATGAAAAAAGGTTGCGAATTGCTGCCTTAAACCCACACTCTCCAGTTTTAAACCTCCCTACTCTGGGGAAAAGGACTATAAGTATACATCTTATCTATTCCCTTCATGATTGTAGAAATGTCTTTAAGGCCACACCTCAGTCTCCTTCACTCTAGTGAAAGCAGTTCCAGTGTACCAGCCATAACCCAAGCTCTCCACTTCTGGCAATATCCCAGTGAAATTCTCCTGCACCCTCTCCAGCTTAATCACATGCTCACTGTAGTATGGCTATCAGAACTGTACATAAAATAATAGATATTAAGGAGGTGCAGGAACAATGGGAATTTCACTATGTGTGCATAAATCACTGGAAGTGGCAGGACAGGTTGAGAAAGCATTAATAAAGCACTCACAATTCTGGACTTTATCGGTAGAGTCATATAAAGGTAGATAAGAACATATACCATAAAAACAAAGATTAAAAAGTAGAAAATCCACACTGAACCTTTATAAAACAGCACCTGAAGTAATATGTTCATTTTTGGCTGCTTTCATTACGGGGAGGATGAAAACCCACAGGAGAGGGTCTTAGAGTCATACAGTACAGACACTAGCCCTTTGGCCCAACTGGTCCATGCTGATCAAGATTCCAATCTAAGTCGGTCCCATTTAGCTATGTTTGGCCCATAAGCTTCTAAACCTTTCTAGGGAAGGTCCTGAAAAAATTGTGGGAATGGGTGATGGACTAAAGGACTTCACTAAAAAGGATAAATTTGAAAATCTGGGTCTACTTTTGTTGGATCAAGAATGAATGGTTACATGCGTAAAATAAAAGTAGAAGATTGATCTTTTAACACTAGTGATGCCCCACAACAGTTTGTGCTTGGGCCCTCGCTGGTAATGCCTGAATAAACTGGATGTGAATATGAGAGGCATGATCATTGTTAGCAGATGGCATAAAGATCGGTGGAGTTGTTGATAGTGTGGAAAGTTGTCTCAGGCTGAACAGAGATATTAGTGTGTTTGTGGAATGGACTGAAAAATAGCAGATGGTGTTTAATCAACTCTCATAAAATCCATGTACAGATAAATCTGAGTTGATGCATTTTGGAAGCACCAGTGAGGCTAGGATACACATCATCAATGGTAGAACATTAGGGAGTATTGACAAACAGAAAGACCTTGAAGTACAAGTCCATGTATCTTTGAAGATGGCAATGCAGGTAGATAACGTGGAGAGGAAGGGACATGGGATACTGGTCTTCATTATTTGGGGCACTGAATACAGAAGTAAGGAGGCTAAACATCAAATCTATAAAACCTTGGTTAGACCTGAGCAGGAGAACTGCTTGCTGTCTGATTACCAAGATGTGGGAAGGATGTTTCTGTGCCATTTGACTCTGATTCAATGAGGACACCTTTATTCCCAGCTGTTGTTAACATCTGAAATGCACTGTCTTTAGATGTAGTGGTAGAAAGTCCAATGTGGCCTTTTAGGGAAAAATGGATATGTATGTATGTTGGAGAAGAATGTGCAAGGCCATAGGGAATGGACTGGTCTGTGGAACTAGAAATTTGTTCTGTTAGAAGGCGAGTACTGACATATTGGCCTAAATTGCTTCTTTCTAGGTTGTATCCATTCTTTGATCATGCAGCAGAGTTGACCAAAGGAGCCAAATTACTCCCTTTTTATGTTCTTACATTTTAGTCATATTGGAATTGGAATTAGTTTATTATTGTCACATGCACTGAAATAGAGAGAAAAAAACTTGTATATGGTGTTAATTTAGTTGGAAAAAATACCCATAACACACCTTAACTATCTTCTGTGCTGGAGAATTCCACAGAGTGACCACTCTATGGAGAGGAAATGTCTCCTTTCTCAATTTGAAATGGTCTGCCCCATATACTTAGACTGATCACTAGTTCCATTCTTCCCCACCATCAAGAACATCTTTCCTGCATCAAATCTGTCCAGTGATGTTAGGGTTTTAAAAGTTGCACTGAAATCTCCTCTCATTTTTCTAACCTTGGGCAAATACAACTCAAACCAATCTCTTTTTATATGTTAGCTCTGCCATCCCAGAATTGTTCTGGCAAATCCTAGTTGCAGGCCCTCATTCTTCAAGATTGCATACGGTATTCTGGGTATAGTGCCACCAAGGTCTGTTTAATCTTATTAAGGTATCCTTCATCCTGTACACTTCCTTTTGCTTTGAAGCCTAGTATATCATTTGCCACCTTAACTTCCTACTGAATCTAATTACTTACTTAATCAACTGGTGTACAGGGTCTCACTGCACCCCTCCCCTCTGATATCTTATCACTAAAGTAGTAGAGTTATGGAGTCACAGAAACAGGACCTTTCAGTCCAACTTGCCTGCACCTGTAATATCTATCTGTTTTAATCCCATTTGGCTGAATTAGGCAATATCCCACTACACCTAACTAAGTACCTGCCTTTTAAACATTGTAATTTTATCTCCTTCTAGGTATCCTCTGGCAGCATGCTCCAGATAATCAGAATCAGGTTTAATATCACTGGTATATGTTATGAAATTGTTGTTATGTGGGAGCAGTACATTGCAATACATAATAAAAACTGTAAATTACAGTAAGTATACAGTGTAATTATATTTTCTTTAAATTTAAATTAAATAAGTAGTGCAAGAAGGGGAAAAAGTAGTGGGCTAGTGTTCATGGGTTCAATGCCCATTCAGAAATTTGATGACAGAGGGAAAGAAGCTAGTCCTGAATTATTGAGTGTGTGCCTTCAGGCTCCTGTACCTCCTCTCTGAAGGTAGCAATGTGCAGAGGGCATGTCCTGGGTGATGGGAATCCTTAACGATGGATGCTGCCTTTTTTGAGGCATCACTCCTAGAAAATGTTCTGGATGTTAGCAAGGCTAGATGGAGCTGACTGCATTTACAACTTTCTGTAGCTTATTTGAATCTGTGCAGCGCTTCCCCCCACCCCATACTAGATGGTGATGCAGCCTGTTAGGATGCTCTGTATGGTACACCTGTAGAAATTTGTAAGAGTCTTTGGCGACATGCCAATTCTCCTCAAACTCCTAATAAAATCTAGCCACTGTCATGCCTTCTTAGTAACTGCATCGAGATGTTAAGCCCAGGATAGATCCTCAGAGATATTGACCCAAGAACTACAAATTGCTCACCCTTTCCACTTCTGGTCCCTCAATGAGGACTGGTGTGCTCCCTCATCTTACCCTACCACAATCAATTCTTTGGTCTTGCTGACATTGAGTGCAAAGTTGTTGCTGCCATGCCACTCAACCAACAGATACATCTCACTCATATAAGCCTCCTTGTCACCATCTAAAATTCTGCCAACAATAGTTGAGCTGTGCCTAGCCACACAGACATGGGTGCAGAGAGAGTAGAGCAGCGGGCTGATCACACATCCTTGAGATGAGCATTGTTAATTATCAGCCAGGTGGGGAGATATTATTTCGGATCCGCACAGACTGTGGTATTCCATTGAGGAAGTAGACGATCCAGTTGCAGAGGCAGATACAGGGTCCCAGATTTTGGAGCTTTTTGATCAGAACTGTAGGACCTGTAGTCAGCTCACTGACCCTGTGTGTAGAGAAACTTACCATTAGATTTACCTGGAATTTTCTCCCCTTTCATCTTAAACTCTTTAATGTTAGACTCCCCCCGCCCCCGCCCCCGCCCCCGCCTCAGGAAAAGCTCTCGGACTACCTTATCCATGTTCATCTTTTATGGTAGATTTCATTTAGGAATGTATCTTGAAACCCCCTGTTGTAAGAATTTAAGATTGATTTTACCCAATCCAAATTTCTCAACTTTGAATCCTAAAGTTGGATTGCTGCATCAGACATAGGCTACATTTTTTAGCGGTATAATATTTACATCTGCATCATAGGTCAATAAAATTTAAGAGCACTGAAAGCAGATAGAAATTATGTTAAAAAGACAAGTTTTTAAAACGCCATTCTGTGGCTCACCAGACGCCGGACGGATTGGCATAATTTCCACGGGCGTGTTTTCAGTTAACCTGATAGCTCCCGAGGGTCCCGAGTTGACGGCAGGCAGTCCTTTCACGCACTGTCAAGTTCACCGCTAGCCTTCAATTGGTTGCTCCACTTAATTGCAAGCGGGGTACCTGAACCGATGTGTTTTTTTAACTTTAACACAAGACGGTATATATACCGTGTTAGAGCTGGTAAGTTGATCGGCGCTTTGCAAGATGTTACCAGTGATGGCTGCAATCTGCCTTTGGCTTGGTACCCGAGTCTTCGTGCAGGGAGCTCTTTGCGAGCCGATTAAGATCCCGATGTGCAAAGCAATGCCCTGGAATATCACGCGAATGCCCAACCATCTACACCACAGCACCCAGGAGAATGCTATTCTGGCTATAGAGCAATACGAGGATTTAGTGGACACCAGATGCAGTCCAGTGCTGCGCTTCTTTCTCTGCGCAATGTACGCGCCCATCTGCACTTTTGAATTCCTGCACGATCCCATCAAACCATGTAAATCCGTTTGCCAACGTGCAAGAAATGGTTGCGAGCCTATTCTGAAAAGGTACAACCACAGCTGGCCCGAGAGTCTGGCATGCAGCGACCTACCCGTGTACGACCGAGGGGTCTGCATCGCTCCCGAGGCAATTGTCACCGATTTATCCCAGGGTGAGATATCAAATGTTCGTGGTTTTTAGTGAAGATCTTAGTAAATACTGTACTTAAAACAGAATATCTACACCCCATCAATAACATATTAAATTCTGGTTCTCTTCCCACTTAAAACGTGAAAATGTTATTTCAAATAAAACCCAAGTAAAAAGAAAATGTTACAATTTCCATCAGAAAGAATCGTGATTACTTTTTACTAGTATTCGTTAATTACAAATATCACAGGTGCGCCAAGGTTTTATTGTACCTTGTGTTTAACTAAATGTGGAGACGGCAATGCATGTAATAAGTTCAACCTTGCGCTCTTATTTCCGCCCCCAGATGCAAAGTGGATGGAATTCACCCGAGATGTGGTCGTCCCGAAAGCTTCTGAGTGTAAGAGTTGGAATTCAAGTGAGTGCTCGGAAATTGGAGCCTTTATCCGGCCTGCTTGTGTAATGGTGGTATCGCTTCGCGTGGTCTTTATTCCAGAGAGAGTGAGGGAAAAAACACAAGTTTTTTTTTAATTGAGGGCATTTCACCTCTTTGATCCATCGGAGGGGTTCGTGGCGAACTGTTTCAATTATTGTAAAAAATGGACCGTTGATCGATCATGGACGCTGGTTATATCCGGAAAGGAAGAGGCAGATATGATTTGTAGCAGAATCGAGTACCATTAGTGAATAGGGTTCAGGCAGACAAACTTCAGTCCTTCGCCACATCCCCGTGGAGCTCTTCGTGTGTACTAGTGAACTGCAAGCGTTGTGACTATTCAGATGTGAGAAGAGCGAATCCATCTACTATATCACTCTAACTCGTTTTATTTTATGGGGGGGGGAGTTCTAAAACAAAATCAATCATACATACTGCAGTATGTATAAAAAGATTTCACAGATTTAGAACATTTTGGTTTACACGAGAATCGTTAGATATTTCCACATGCCCCTCTGTTTCACTGTGCCTCTATAAAGTACAACAACCATTTATTAGAAACATAGAAAATCTACAGCAGAATACAGTCCATTCGGCCCATGATGCTGTGCCTAACACGTACTTACTTCAGAAATTACCTAGGGTTACACATAGCCCTCTATTTTTCTAAGCTCCATGTACCTATTCAGGAGTCTCTTAAAGGACCCTATCCTATTGGTCCCCTGTCCTGTTTAAACTACACGGATACAATATTTCCTATTCCTTTTCCATTATTGGTTCTGACAGTGCAGTTGTTTAATGCTAGCACCTTATTATTTATATATCTTCAGCATTAAATTGTTCCCTTTAATTATAATAAGTTTCTATTTTTAACAGATCGGTGTAAATGTAGAAAAGTTAAACCAACACTAAAAGTGTACTTGGGCAAGAATTATAACTATGGTAAGTGATGGTTACTTCTATCAGGTAGTATTTTGTTGTAAAATCTACCATAGCAGAATTCCTACTGCTGAAGTTTCTTTTAAACAAACACAGCTTCTAGATCTTAAAGTCTGTAACTGCATTTACAATTGGCAGCAGTCCTGGTTCTTGTTTGATTGCAGAGATGCATCGTTACGTTTTATAATTTCAGAAGCTGGAAACTGAGCACCTTCATAAACTCTCAAGCACTTATCCCAATTAGCACACACACGTGGCACTTAGTATTGACTAATCAGATTTGAACTGAACATAACTTGTGTTTTGTAACTTCAACAGTAAGCATTTATTTCTTTAGTCCAGTGAAATTCACCCCAAAAGACTGAAGATCTTTACTATAGATTCTCCCTAACTCTTTTGGTAAAACCTCAGCCCAAATCCAAGGTTTAAATATAGAGCATAGACTATACACAGTATAGCAGAGGAACTATACCTCCTTCAGCCCACAGTGTAATACCAAACTAATTAAATGTGTAACTAATCCCTTCTGCCTGCTCGGTACTCATATCCCTTCATTCCCAGCATATTCATGCGCCTTTAACAGCCTCTTAAATGCCTGCACTGCTATGCAATGTAATTCAAGCAATGCATTCCAAGAACCCACCACTGTCTGTGTTTTTTTAGAACTCCTTTGAACTCCCCTCCCTCCTTTTTCTATTCCCCATTCTGGTTACCCTCACATTACTTCTCCTCCTCCTTCTGGTGCCTCTCCTTCCATTTCTCTGATGGTTCTCTATTCTCTTCTGTCAAATTCCTGCTTCATCAGCCCTTTACCTCTTACACCCATCACCTCCCAGTTTTTTTTTACTTCATTCCCCCCTGCCTCACCCACACACCCACCTTCCCCCATATTTGGTCTCACCTATCATTTGCCAGCTTGTAACCCTCCCCCCTTCCATCTTGTTATTCTGCCTTTTCCCCCTTTCTTTCCAGTCCTGGTGAAGGGTCTGAGCCCAAAACATCAACTGTTTATTCTATTCCATAGAGGCTGCCTGAACTGTTGAGTTCCTCCAACATTTTACACATGTTGTTCAAGATTTCCAGCATTTGCAGAATCGCTTGTATTTAGGTAAATTCTTTTCTTTAACTCCCCTCCAGTATTTTTCTCGATCTATGTCCCCTCATTATTGACTTCTCTCCAAGAGGCAATGGACATCCCAGCTTAATGGTATCTCATTTGCTCATAATTTTACACCTCACTTAATATTTCATCTAGGTGACTTTTCATTCTAACTAAAATTATTCAGCCCAGGTAATATCAGTTTAATTCTCTGCACCCACTTTACAATGGCCTGTACTGTATGTGATAGATTTTAATCCAATTCCAGTGTGATTTTGCTGAGTTTGTGTTGTGCTCCTTGGCAATGAATATTCTATATACCTTCTTAAGCACCTTATCAACCTGTCCTGTCACCTTGGGATTCCATGGAAATACAGTCTAGCATCCCACTATTTTTTTTACTTTTTAAGATTATATCATTCATTGTGGATTCCCTAGACCTGCTTGCTCTCCCCTACTGCATCATGTCACATTTTCCAGAATGATTTCCACTTTGCACTTCTGTGCTCTCTAAGCTTAAACATTTCTGTGTTTATGCAGTCCAGAACTATATTACCCTCCACCATCCATTCTGCCGATTTTACAAACTACTTAATTGTCCCTACATTTATGATCAAATCATACCTCAAAAGCAAGGAACCCACTACATTCAGCCTTTCATTAATTAAAACCGTTGACCACTACCCCCTTCTTTTTCACACTGGGCGATCCTTTAATCATTTTCCCTCTATCCAATAAAGTGTATTCTTTCCAAGTGAATCCATCATGTGGTACTTCATCAAATAGCTTCCTGAAAGCCATATAGACAGTATAAAATGCTAATTCCCAATTGACCCTCTTTTTTTATTTCCTCAAAAGATTCTGTCATTAGTCCTTCTACATTTCCATGCTGATTATCCTGCTTCTAATAAATTCTGATTTTTATTGTTACTCAGAATTATTTTTCCAGTAGGTTGTCCACCACCAGTGTTAAGCTGTTATCCAATACTTAAATTTTTTTTGGCAAGTGAAATCAAGGACCATATTTACTTGCTCTAATTTTTTTTTTGAACAATGGTACCATATCAACAATCTTCCAGTTTGTTAGCATTATGCCTATTACCAGATAGAGTGGGGAAAATCATGATAGAAGTCTGTTCTACTCCAAATGTTTAACCAAGAGTGCAGATTTATCCATTATTAAAGATAAATGCAGAGACATTGTCTATTAAGGGATTTAGTATCCTTATTAAATATACTAAACTCCTTTATGAACCATGTCTCTGTGTTTATCATATCTAATTAATAGTTTTCATCTTTAGTATCAATGATCTGCATCATTCCACTCTTCCCCATTAATCCTTCTTAGAATATTGTATGTCTCCAAAATAAAAACCTCCTCATTCTTCTAGAATCTGGTACATGTAGGTGAACTTGCTCATTTGTTCTTCAAAACCAACCTACCACTGTCTCCCAGAAATCAATTTTGTTAGTTATGATGTAGAGTCTCCAGACATGGAGACCTTAACTGCTCACACATGCACACGCATGCGCACGCAAAATGGTCTCATCAAAGCACTGAAAATGAACTAGTCTGGATTAGGCATTAGTATGACCAGTTGAAAAGATGCATCTGAAAATTGCTATGCAATAATTTTCTCAGTTTTGGTTGTGCACATGAGATGTGCATGCTGTTTACCAGATTTTAACAACATTTTCACCTTTGGTATTCAAATACACATGGTACGTTCAGGTACAGTAGCTGGTACTGCTGCCTGAATGTTCCAATGACCAAGTATGATCGTAATGTCTAGTGGAGTCTTATTTTCTGCCTGCCAATGCATAGGTTCCCCAGGTGCTCTGATTTCCTCCCATATCCCAAAGGCATGCTGACTGAATGGCAAGTTGGCTACCTGCAATTACTCTTAGTGTAGCTGGGTGGTAGGCAAATCAGAGTGCATTTAATGAATGTATGAGATAGAGATGATGCAAAAAAATAAGTGGGAGAATGGGATTGATGGAAGACCATAAATGATGTAAATCAAGTATAAATATGAGAAATGGGGGTTGTACAGAGCAGCATTTACTCTGCTTTGTTTGATGTTTTATTCAAATCAGAACACCAAAATCCGTACATTGTTGGAACATCCATTTTCACACATTTTAATTGCACTTTTAAAATGAGAATTTTTCAATTGGTTATAAGATTGGTGCAGAATTAGACCATGCAGTCTATTGAGTCTGTCCCACCCCATTCTGCTGGTTTCTCCCCATTATCTTTCTCCCCATTATCTTTCTCCCCCTTACCAATCAGGAACCTCTGCCTCAAATACACCCAATGACTTGGTGTCTGCAGCAAGAGTTCCACAGATTCACTATCTTCCAGGCTGAATAAATTCCTCCTCTCTTTTAGTTTTAAAGGGCTGCTCTTCTATTGTGAGGCTGTGCCCTCTGATCCTAGACTCTCCTACTAATGGAAACATCCTCTCCTCATCCTCTCCACAATGTAAAATTTGTGCTGGTGGAGTATTGAATTGTTAGAGGAATTTTTTCAGGAAGTATTCTTCGGATTCTTCAAATGGAGAGAAAAAATAACTTATATTAGTTTTGGCGGACTTCAAATCTAAAAAGTATTATTTTAACAGTCTTTTAATCCATTATAGCCAAGTATTTAAAATTGTAGAAGATAATAGTTTATTGTGATATATAAAAAAATGAAAGCTAATTATTAGAGCCTTTTAATTTGATAGCTATATTATCAAAATGTTTTCAGAATAATTGTTGCTATATTAAAGATTTCATAAAGATTAAGGTCAACATGAGATTAGAATAAAGGTTATAATTGAGGTTGAATGAAATTGCCTCCTGAAATTAAGCAATTTAAATTGCTTAAGTGTTACTGAACAGACTTTGAGTCGTGATTTCCTGAACACAACATATCAATGATTTGGAAAGTAATTCCTGAGTTTTCCTTTGTCTTTTTATTTTCACCTAAGTTATTCGGGCCAAAGGAAAAGAAGTGAGCAGAAGTGGCTGTAATGAAATCATTACAGTGGTGGAGGTGATAGAGACTTTCAAATCATCAACACCTATCCTGCAACCTTACGTAACCCTCCTCACCAATTCTTCATGCTTGTGTCCTCAGCTGCCACCCAATCAGGACTCGCTCATCATGTGCTATGTTCTCCACTCACGGTAAGTGGTATTGGTCTTTGATGAAACTTCACATGCTTGGAATGAAGATTGTCTGCTGATTGACCAGACAATCAGCACCTTTGTAACAGACTTTGTAACTTTGTAACATAGTTTTAAACAGATTGATTTTCAGAGTAATAACATTTGAAAATAGCTCTCTTTTAGACTACAATTCAACATATGTAACATCATGGGAAGGCCAAGTTGAATGATAATGGAACTGGATTGTTTTGTATTATTTATATTACTTGTATACTTAATCATTATAGAACTTCCAAATTTTACTCTGCATTGGCTATGATATCATGGAATAAAATTTAGAGACTGTAAGAGTGATCCATACTGTTTGTGAGTAGCACTGTTAAATAACAGATTTGATTACTCTTAAGATTCTTCATATTTAAGATGCATCAAGCTTACATAACTTTTCATTTTACACATGGATATTATACATCTGGGACATCAAATTCTGACAGGATGTATACAGCAAATAGCAGGGACCAGGAGTGTTAACGTGTAGGATACAAGTTCATAGCTCTCTGAAAATGTTGACGGGTATAGATGGTTAGTCTTTCTCATGAGTGGGGGAGCCTAAGACTAAAGGCATGAGTTTAAAATGAAAAGGCAAAAACTTAATTGAGATTTGAGGATCAGGTTTATGGCATAGAGAGTGATGGTGCTGCAAAATGAGTTGCCAGAGGAAGTGGTAAAGACAGATACTATTTAAAAAGTTTAACAGGTATTTGGTCAGTTACTTAGATATGAAAGGGGTGTTACAGGCCTAGCACAGACAAATGGAATCAGTACAGATGGACTTCACTATCTGCACGGATGAGTTGGCAAAGACCATTACTGTGCTGTACAATGTTATCCCCAACTTCGACATTTAGGATCAACACTAACGTTTTGCATATTTTGAATTTTCATTTGTGTTTGTCTGGAGGGTTAGTTAAATAACAAGTCAAAATAAAAGTAGGAGTAAGAAGATCAGAAGGGTTACACCATTGAAAAAAGACAAGCTCATTGAGCTTGTATCTGCTCCTTGCAAGAGCAATGCATCTAGTCCCAATACCCAGCCTCTCATAGAAACATAGAAAACCTACAGCTCAATACAGGCCCTTTGGCCCACAAAGTTGTGCCGAACATGTCCCTACCTTAGAAATTACTAGGGTTACCAATAGCCCTCTATTTTTCTCAGCTCCATGTACCTATCCAAAAGTCTCTTAAAAGATCCTATTGCCTCTGCCTCCACCACCTTTGCCGGCAGCCCATTCCACGCATTCACCACTCCTGACATCTTACCCCTGATATCTCCTCTGTACCTACTCCCAAGCACCTTAAACCTGTGCTCTCTCCTCAAGCTATACAAATCCTTTCCTTGCACGCACATTCCAGCTCCTGTTTGAACATTATAATTGAACTTTCCTCCAGTACTACTACTGAAAATGGATTATTAAGGACCCCCAGCACCCAGTGCATGCCCTTGTATCACTGTTACCATCAGGTAGGAGGTACAGAAGCCTGAAGGCACACACTCAGCAATTCAGGAACAGCTTCTTCCCCTCTGCCATCCAATTCCTAGATGGACATTGAACCTTTGGGCACTACCTCACTTTTTTTAATACATAGTATTTCTGTTTTTTTGCATGATTTTAATCTATTCAATATACATATACTGTATAAAGTATACTGAATCAGATTTATTTATTATTCTTTTCTTCTATGTTATGTATTGCGTTGAACCGCGGCTACCAAGCTAATAAATTTCACGTCACATGCCGGTGATATTAAATCTGATTCTGATTGTCCCTTTTCATTCTTCCTGGCAAATTTCAGGTCATGTCAATCAATTACAATAAACCTGATTCTGATTCGAAACTCTGGATTTCTGAGAACTAACTTTAATCCCCTGTCAGTTCCTTCTGCCAATCTGCCAATATCTTCTTGAAATCCATTCACTGCACCACCCAACTTTGTGTCTTCAAATGCTTTGTTCTGTCCTTAGTTCAGTCATTGTGCTGTGTCACCTTTATGATGCAAGTAAGTGGTGTTGAGATAAATAGGTTATTTTTGTTTTTATGTATTATTTTCTTATTTCAATCAATCCCTAAGGCAAGAGGGATAAATCAGAAAAATTGTAGGCCAGTGTACATCAGTGGTAGGGAAATTATTGGAGAAAATTCTTAGGATTTGCTTGCATTTGGAAAAGCATAAACATGTCGGGGATTGTTGGCATGACTTTGAATGGGAATGGGAGAGGTCATGTCTCACAAATCTGTGAGTTTTTTGAGGAAAGGATTAATATAATTAATCATGGTATTGTGTTATAGTGACATAGTAAGTGTGTTATAGTGGATGCTGCTTACATTGAATTTGATAAAGCATTTGACAAGTTCCCTCATGATAGGTTGATTCAGAAAATTAAGATTCATGGATCCAAAGTGAGTTTGTAAAATGGATACAAGATTATCCTGGCCACAGAAGGTGGATGGTATTTGTGGAGGGGTGTTATTCTGACTGGAGGTCTGCGAGCAGTAGTTTTTCACATGTATCAGTCCTGGGACCTCTGTTGTTTATGATATACAGATGACCCTGTTCAACAGCCATTTAGGGTACAGAAGTTTGCTCTTACAGAATCCACAAAACCACTATCCAAAAACATGAGATGGGGAATGAAATTCACTTCTACAGAAATTCTGAGAGAAAAATAAATGTTTTAAAACTCCTGTTTCTTGTCACGTTATTGTATATATGGAATATTCTGCAAACCTGTTTACGGCCACATTGTCATGTAAAAGAGAGGGATTTATGTCATTGTGTGTTTATTTGGACAATCTGCTTTCAATGTTGTGCAATGAGATGAGACTGTGAAGCTTGTATCAGACTAAGTATGAAATGCTGAAATAGTGCATTGACATATTAAAAATGAGCTTTATTGATGTAGATAGTTGATTATAGGGCATAGAAGAGTATGGTGCAGGTCTTTTGGTCCACAATACCTGTGCCAAGAATGGTTAATGATTAAGAGTGTTGTAGTGATGTTAAGCTGTAAGTACGATTGTTTGGTGGAAATATGCAAGAAAATGGGAGCAGGGGTCAGGCCACCAGGCTCTACAAGTCCATCCTACCCTTCAATATGATCATGGCAGATTTAGTCCAGGCCTGAGCTCTTCTTCTGTGCCAGGGTCCCATAACTTTTAATCCTAACACCACTTTAATGAACTAATGTCTACTATTCCCTGGGACAGAAAATTCTAGCTATTACCTACCCTCTGCAGGAAAAGATTTCTGTGCACCACTCTTTTAAATGACCAACCTCTTCTACCTTGAATCCATGTCTCCTTGGTCAAGATTCTCTCGATAACTTCTGGCCAGTGGGTGGTTCTTAGAAGTGAGATGGGGGGGTTCAAGGAGAGAAAAATCCCATTAGAGTGAAGGGCTAGACTGGAAGGTGAGACAGTTGGCTGTCTACTGGCCCTGGCAAAGATTTTGAGTCCATCATTTGTGCAGTCAAAGCAATACCAGATGTGTAAAACCATTGTCTGAGAACTGTGTGTTAACACTGCATCCTCTGTCAGGTATGAAGGGCATGAATTGTTTTTTGTGAGCTTCCTGAAAAAGAGATCTAACCTTCAGGTGGGAACAAGAAAAGCACCATAGTATAAATTACTGCATGAAATTAGCTTTCAGAGTGTAGTGAGCACTGCCAGCAGCAGCCCTCTATTGTTGGGCTCCCCTGGCGCATAATATTCTTACATTTGTAATGATAGTGGACTATTCCAGATGGCTGTTTGGATTAAAATGCTGTCCTAACATACAAATAGGATTCCTCCCTCAGCAACATTATGCAGTGTTGTTACAAAGAATGCTATTCTCAAGTTAGCAATTACACTGACAGATAATCAAACATCAGGTCTTTCTATTTGAGAACTGGGTATCATCATGAAGTGCAAACACGAGGAAATCTGCAGATGCTGGAAATTCAAACAACATACACAAAATGCTGGTGGAACACACAGCAGGCCAGGCAGCATCTATAAGGAGAAGCACTGTCGATGTTTCGGGCTGAGTATGTCGACAGTGCTTCTCCTTATAGATGCTGCCTGGCCTGCTGTGTTCCACCAGCATTTTGTGTGTGTTATCATCATGAAGTCATTGTTCTTTGAAGAATCATACAAGGGTGGTAATAGGAATTTCTGTCTTTAGCATGTTGTTGCACAGTTCAGATATTTTGTTCCTCTCACAAAGGTTATGCCCTAGGCTGAGAGTGATGACTAAACAATGAATTCAGGTCTGTAACTGAATACACTAATGGCGGGGGAGGGGGATGAAACTGAGAGGTGGAAATGGTAAAGGGCTGAAGAAGAAGGAATCTGATTGGAAAGGAGAGTGGACCATGGGGAAAGGGAAGGAGGAGGGGCACCATGGGTTGGTGAGAAGCTGTTGAGGAGAAGAGAAGAGGTGAGGGGAAGCCGGAGTGGGGAACAGAAGAAGAGGGAAGGGAGAAAGTTGCCAGAAGTTAGAGAAATCAATGTTCATGCCATCAGGTTACAGGCTACCCAAACAGAGCAAAAGGAGTAATAACTGATGGCAATATTGCACTAGTGCTGGAACATGGTAAAGATATCCTACAAGATACAGTTATGCAGCTATTCCTGTTCACAGAAATCAGAGATGATTTAATATTACTTCCTAAGGAAGTTGCACTGAGATTTGTAATGAAACCAAAATAGGAGGTACAGTAAGTAAATCGAAAGAACAAAGGAAATCATTATCAAAAAATGTTTTAGTCACTCTGGGCATCTCATTGTTGCTTTTCTTTTCATTTCCATCCCTCTCCCAAGGCATTGAAAAATGATCAAATTTGTGAAAGGCCACTCTGTCTAAACATTTGGTGACATCTAAATTGATTATTGTACATAACTTTCACTTATTTTGTGAATTAAAAAATGTCAAATCTCTTGAGAGATTCTGGAATACTTACTTTCCACAGAATATTATGCAGTGTTCTTAATGCTTTATTTCTGATTTTTCATAGACTGATGCTCTTTAATGGCTGTTTAGTTGAAAAATGGAGAGATCAATGGGTGAAACGGTTCAAGGTAAGGTACAAGTACCAAAAGAGTTCCAGAAGTAGAAATTAATTACTTTTCAATACTAGTTATAATAATGTGTGCCGTCCTGTCAGTATTAAAGCACTGTATTGTATAAAATCTACACGGATTGCAGAACACTTCTATGGATAGTATCATATGACATAGGACCAGAATTAGGACATTCTGTCCATTGACTCTGCTCCGCCATTTTATCATGACTGAAATTTTTTTTCCTTCATCAGCTTGATTCTCCTGTCTCCTTCACTTTGACACCCTTACTAATCAATAACCTACCATCCTCCACTTTAAATGTATCAAGTGATTTGGCCTCCATTGTCATCTGTGGCAATGACTTCCACAGAATCACCACCCTCTGGTTAAAAATATTACTTTCCATCTCTGTTCTAAAGGATGTCCTTCTATTCTGAGACTGTGCCATCTGGTCCTGCCTTTGCTTATCTTCTGCTGAAATCCTCATTTACTCTTCTGTTGCCTTTACATTTGGCTATTTTAACATTTAATTGGCTGGCCTTTCTCATTCTTCTTTTCATAAAATTGGGGGCACTAAAAACTTGCTTCCCATGGCCTCATTGAGATTATCATCTTCACCATGAAGTCCCAAATAAGCAACACCTCATTTAAAGTTTTCCTATTTCTCCATGGCATGCTCCTCCCCTTCTCTGCAGAACTATAACCTTTCAGTACATCTAGTTCCCTCACTTCCAGTTCTCACTCATCCCTGAAATTAATCACTGCACAACTGTTGGCAATGCCTTCAAATGGTCTAGTCCTGGACTCCGGAATTTCCTTCCTAGTCCTTTCTGCCTTTCTACTTTTCATACAACCTTTAAAATCTAAAAGATTCTCATAATGAAAAGTATTAAGCTAGTTCATTTAGTAAAAGTTGCATTTACTACAAAATTCCCAGCTCTATTCCCAAAGAAATATTGTTGACTCTGCACGATTCTTCACCAACAAAGGATTAGCCATTTCCCAGCATCAGAGTTCATTACACAGCAAGGAGGGTTCAGAAGAGCAGGAGGATGCTATCAGTATTAACACAGGAAGGGTGTTAATTAGAAACACAAAATATTAACAATGATTTATTGTCAAATTTTGCAAGGTTTTCTGAAATGTGTAGCACAGACGATGAAGTTGCCTGACAGTTCCGCGTTTGATTCTGTTTTCCGAGCAGTCTGTACAGTTTGTGCATTCCTCCCGTGACTACAAGTGCATGTATTTTCCTACAAGTGCATGTATATTTCATGGTTGCTCTAGATCCCCTCCCCCATATCCCAAAGAACTTAAATTTGAACTTGATATGCTGGTTGGAAGTTTATTTCATTAAATATTCCTTGGTGTATGTCAGTGCTAAGAGAATGCAGATGGGACAAGTTGATAGGTAAAAGAGAGCAAGCACTACAGACAAAAGAAAATGATGTTATTACTCTGTGATTTGCCATGGAACTTGTTAGGACAAATGACTTCCTTTGAGACTGAAAGAACCTTGAGTATAGCCTACCTGACTGAAAGTATCAGAGCCAGAATATCAAAATGTGGTTTTCATTATATCGTAGCACAGTTAAAATTTCAATAGCATGACGTGACACATAAATGTTGCCTGACAGCTGTCAATAAGGATTAAAATGGAAAAATTGTCGCCATATGTTTTAATAACAGTTGGTGTCTCTCTAAAGTTTATGTTATTTTGTTTTGTGTTCCTTAGCACTGGGAACAAAGGTTAAACCAGCAAAGGCAGTTGCGTGTTACTCAAGAAAGAAACAAAAATGCGGGATACCGTAAACAGAGTGGTGGTCCAAAGGTCTCAAAGAATCCAAGCCAAGTTCTTGGCATCCCTGGAAAAACAAACAAAAATAAAAGCAAGAAGGAAACCAAAAAACTATGAACTGGAAAGTTTGTGCACTTGCATTCTGAATATATATTTTGGCTTCAGAAGCATCAGTAAGCTACAGATCACTTCAATCTAAATAATCCTGGCATTTATTACAAAACTGCATTTTGAAATGTGTATATATCATAGCATCATCAACACCATAAAAAAGCTGGAGTTTAATAATTTGCTAATCATAATCATTGGTTCACTGAACAGTGTGGTTGGCACCTATGAATGTCCTGGTATTTCTAATTTCTCATGTTCCAAAACAAGGAAACGTGTCTTTGAAGCATTTCTGACCATCTCATGGTCTTGTGACTGGCTGCCCTGCTACTACTGTTTACTGTATTGCTTGTTCACAATGTGCCCTTTGCAAGTTTATCTCTACATCTGAATTATTTCTTCCATAGCATAGATATATTGTATTACTTATTTAAGATATTATTCTTCCAATGTGTCAGTTTAATGTAGAGAACCAGTAGATAATCAGTAAATGAAATTATTTTTAAAAACTGCAGATGCTGGAAATCTGAAATGGAGCACTACAGCATAGAAACAGGGTTTTTGGCCCATCTACTCTGTGCCTAACCATTAATCTTCCTAGTTCCATTAACCTGCACCCAGACCATAGCCTTCCATACCCCTCCCATACATTTACCTACCCAAACTGCTCCTAAATGTTGAAATTAGCCCTGCATCCACCATTTCCGCTGGCAGCTCATTCCACACTCTCACTGCCCTCTGAGAGCAATAGTTCTCCCTCATGTTCCCCTTTTCACCTTTCACCCTTAATCCATGACCTCTAGTTGTAGTTTTACCCAACCTCAGCAGGGGAAAAAGCCTGCTTACATTTACTCTAACAATACCTCTCATAATTTGGTATACCTCTAAAATCTCCCCCTCCATCTTCTAAATTCAAGGGAATAAGGTCTTAATCTATGCAAATTTTCTCTATAACTTGGGCCCTCAAGCCCTGGCAACATCCTCGTAAACTTTCTCTACACTCTTTCAATCTTATTTACATCTTTCCTGTAGGTAGGTGACTAAAATTGCACACAATACTCCAAATTATGCCTCACCAATGTTTTGCATTATTTCAACATAACAACCCATCTCCTGTATTCACTGTATTGATTTATGAAGGTGACTGTGCCAAAAGCTTTCTTTAGGACCTTATCTACCTCTGTTGCCACTTCCAAGGAATTAAATCTGTATTCTCAGACCACTCTGTTCTACCACACTCCTCAGTGTCCTACTGCTCACCGTGTAAGTTTTACCCTGGTTGGTCCTCCCAAACTGCAACACATCACATTTGTCTGCATTAAATACCATCAGTCATTTTTCAATCTATATTCCAGCTGGTCCAGATCTTGCTGCAAGCTTTGATAGTCTTCCTTACTGTACTCTACACCGCCGATCTTGGTGTCATCCACAAATTTGGTGATCTAGGTTACCACATTATCATCCAGATCATTGATATGGATGAAAATCAACAACAGACCCAGTACCGATCCCTATAGCACTTCACTGGTCACCAGCCTCCAGTCAGAGAGGCAACATCTAGTACCATTATCTGGCTTCTCCCATGAAGCCAATGTCTAATCTAATTTACTATCTTATCTTGAATGCCAAGTGACTAAACCTTCTTGACCAACCTCCCATGTGGGATCTTGTCAAAGGCCTTGCCAACATCCATGTAGACAACATCAACAGCCTTGCCTTGATCATCTTTTCTGGTGACGTCCTCAAAAACTCTGTAAAATTAGTTAGACGTGACTTGCCACACACAAAATCATGTTGACAATCCCTAATTAGTCCCTGTTAATCCAAATACTGTATACTTTAATACCTGTACAATGAACCAGAAATGATTAGAGACCTTGAGGTAATAGAACCGTTAGGGGGAGGTGGCCATATATGATCAAATTCGCCCTGAAATTCGTAAAGTTTGATGTATCAGTAATATAGTGGAATAGAGGGAATTAGAGAGTCCCAAGAGAGGAGTTGGCCAGAGTTGATTGGAAAAGAACACTGTCCGAGATGATGGCAGAGCAGCAATGGCTGCAATTTCTGGAAGCAATTTGAAAAGCACATGATATATACATGCCAAAGAGAAAGAAACATTAAAAGGAAAAATAACACAACTGTGGCTAACAAGAGAAGTCAGACCAACATAAGACCAAAGAGAGGGCATGTAACAGAGCAAAAATTAGTGGGAAGTTATAGGATTGGGAAACTTTTAAAAATGAACATAAGACAACTGAAAAGTCATTAAGAAAGTAAAGATGAAGTATGAAAGTAAGCTAGCCAATAATATTAAAGAGAATGCCAAAAGTTTCTACAGATACGTAAAGTGTGAGAGAGGTAAGAGTGGATATTGGACTGCTGGAAAACAATGCTGGAGAGGTAGTAATGGGGGACAACCTGCACAAATATTTTGCATGAGACTTCGCTGTGAGAGACACTAGAAGTATGGTGGAAGATCCAGGTGTCAGAGGGCATGAAGTGTGTGAAGTTACCATAACTAGAGAGAAGATTCTTGGGAAACTGAAAGGACTGAAGGTAGATAAGTCACCTGGACCAGATGGTATATGCCCTAGAGTTCTGAAAGAGGTGGCTAAAGAGATTGTTGAGGCATTAGTAATGATCTTTCAAGAATCACTAGATTCTGGAATGGGTCTGGAAGACTGGAAAATTGCATATCTCATTCCACTCTTTAAGAAGTGAGAGAGGCAGAAGAAAGGAAACCATTGGCCAGTTAGTCTGATCTTAGTGATTGAGTCGATTATTGAGGATGAGGTCTCAAGGTACTTGAAGGTACATGATCAAATAGGCCATAGTCAGCATGGTTTCCTCCAGGGAAAATCTTGCCTGACAAATCTGTTGAAATTCCTTGAAGAATTAACAAGCAAGATAGACAAAGGAGAATCAGTTGATGTTGTGTACTTGGATTTTCAGAAGGCCTTTGACAAGGTGCCCCACATGAAGCAGCTCAATATGCTACAAGCCCATAGTATTACAGGAAAGACTCTAGCATGGATAAAACAGTGGCTGATTGGCAGGTGACAAAGAATGGGAATAAAGAGAACCTTTTCTGGCTGACTGCCAGTGACTAGTGGTGTTCCACAGGGGTCTATGTTGGGAGTTATTCTTTTTACTTTACTTGTCAATGATTTGGATGATGGAATTGATGGCGTTGTTGAAAGGTTTGTGGACGATATGGAGATTGGTGGAGGTTACAGGTATATTTGAGGAAGTAGAGGGGCTACAGAAGGACTTGGATAGATTAGGAGAATGGGCAAGGAAACGGCAGATGGAATGCAGTGTTGGGAAGTATATAGTCATGCACTTTGATAGAAGAAATGAAAGGGGGTGGAAATCGGATTCATACTTAAGTATAGCTCATTGGAAGAATGAAATTTCCAGCTGTATTCCACTTGAAAAAATTACTTATAATTTAAGAGATAAATATGAAACATTTTTGAAAATTTGGCGCCCTTATTTACAAAAGACAGGATTAAATATATAGGTGCTCCGAAGATAAAATAATTGGTTATTTGGGGAAAGAAATAAATATATATACTAAAGTTATTACAAACTCCGTGGAGCATGTGGGGATCTTCCGATATCCAGGCACTCTTTCTTTCTTTCTTTTTCTTTTTTTCTATAGGGATGTTAGGGAGGAGGGACTAAGGGAGGGGGGAAGGGTATATATTTTTTTCTTTCTGTAATCATTTGAAAACTCAATAAAAAAAGTTTAAAAAAAAGAAAGAAATGAAAGGGTTGGCCATTTTCTTAATGGAGAGAAAATATAAAATCCTGAAATGCAAAGGGACTTGGGAATCCTTGTGCAGGATTCCATAAAGGTTAATTTGCAGGTTACATGTCTCCTGCAACTTAGGGGTGACTACTTCCTTGCAGCTTCTATCTATCACCTCTTCAGTCTCCTGCATGAGAGGAAGGTTATCAAGCTGCAGCTGCAGCTCCTTAACACAGTCTGCATCTCGGTGCGCTTCGTGCAGATGTAGTTATCAGGGAGTCTAGAGATCTTCCAAAGTTTCCACATCTCACGTAAGGAACATACCACTAACTCTGTACCCATTCTCAGTTCACTTGCTATAGAGTAACAAAAAAAAGCTTACTGAAAACTTAATCAGAGCCTGTGTCTGTGTATGTCCAAGCCTGTTATTGCCAAAGCTGGACCACTCTTAACACAGTCACATTCAAACAATAGCCACTCCAACAAATAAAAGCAGAAAATTCTGGAAAAAGGGAAAACATAAAAAAGGAACAAGATAACCTTTCAAACTGAAGACCATTCATCAAACTGATTATTAATCTAGATATTACACTCAGTGGCTACTTTATTAGGTACACCTGCTCATTAATGCAAATATCTAGTCAGCCAATCATTTGGTAGCAACTCAGTGCATAAAAACATGCAAACAGTTCAGTTATTGTTCAGATCAAACATCAGAAGGAGGAAGAAACATGATCTGTAACTTTGACTGTGGAATGATTGTTCGTGCCAGATGGGATGGTTTGAGTATCTCAGAACAACTGCTGATATCCTGGTGTTTTAACATGCACCAGTCTCCAGAGTTTACAGAGAAAGCTGCAAAAAAAATCATCTAGTGAGCAGTAATTCTGTGGGGAAAATGGCTTATTAATAAGAGAGATCAGAGGAGGATGGCCAGATTGGTTCAAGTTGACAGGAAACATGACAGTAACTGAAATAACCACATGTTACAACAGTGGTGTACGAAACAGCATCTCTGAATGTGCAACATGCCGATCCTTGAAGTGGATGGGTTATAGCAGTAGACCACAATCATACACTCAGTGGCCATTCTATTAGGTACCCCCATGTACCTAATAAAGTGGTCACTAAGTGTATGTTTTAATTAAAATTGGATTTTCAAAGTTTGGAAAGATTACACCACTTTTTATTTTTGCAAGATAGCACATTAATGAACACATAATTATGCTTAATATTTGTGGAAAATGAATAAAATACCAATATTGGTACCTAAAACATAGTTAATAAGATGCAAAATAAAATGAACCTTTTTTGAATTCAAAGTCTAAGGTGAAAATTACAAGCACCAAGGAAGCAACAACTTCGGTTATAGTGGTTTTTGTGGCATGTGATGATTTGCTCAGTGGACTTGCTGGAGCAGGTTTCTCTTTTTGCTATCAGCAAAGGAACCATGAATCATAATGGTGTTCATTCATTGATGGCTGACCTTTCTGCACTTGAAAAGATGAGTGTTGTGCCCTAAGAGCAGCATTCAACTTTTAAATTTCAAGAACTCAATATTCCTCTGTATAAAAATATGAAATAAACATTAATAACAGATTTGCATGGTTCTTTATTTAAAATCTTTTTTTTCTGTATGGTATGTTACCAATGAATCTAGGGTCCCACTGTTCTGGTTTTGATGGTGTGCAGAATAAACACAATTTTTCCCTTAGAAATGCAAGAAAAGTGTTCCATAATAAAGAATTCAGAAATTAAGGAAAGCTCATGTTTTTTTTTAGTATTTAGTTACTAACATGGATTATACAAAATATTTATTGGCCAAGTTTATGTAAATTTCCTTATTAATAGTAGCTGCAAATAAAGTTGAAAAAATCATAAATATTTGGAGGACTGAACCATCTCTGTTCAAGACAAAGTAACAGTAAAAAGAAATCTATGGAAAAAGTTCATCAATAAATGACGCATGGAAATGTATTTAGATTAGGTCTGGAGAGATGTACATTCTAAATTGCTTATTGTTTGGAGAATGTATTAGTTACTCCAGGGATGTAGGTTCTAGAATACAAGCCTGATCTGACCACTGAGATTGTCTCAGTATGTTCCAGATTTGTTGGTACGTCTCTTCTTCCGCACACTATTTCCAGAGGGATTTTGCAGCATGTCCTGAGATTATTTGAAAACTTATCCTTGAACCATAAGACATAGGAACATAATTAGGCCATTCAGCCCATCAAGTCTACTCTGCCATTCCAACATGGATGATCCCAGATCCCACTCAACCCCATACAGCTGCCAATCAGGAACCTATCAACTTCTGTTTAAATATATCCACAGACTTCGCCTCCACCACGGTCTGTGCACAGATTCAGTGCTATCTAAAAAAATCTCCTTAACTCTGTTCTAAAAGGTTACCACTCAATTTTGAGGCTGTGCCCTCTAATTCTGGATACCACCCACCATAGGAAACATCCTCTCCACATTCACCTTATCTAGTCCTTTCAACATTCTGTAGGTTTCAATTAAGTCCCCCTGCATTCTTCTAAATTCCAGTGAGTACAGGTCCAAAGCTGCCAAATACTCCTCATATGTTAACCCCTTCAATCCCATAATCATCATCATGAACATCCTCTGGACTCTTTCCAATGACAGCATATTCTTTCTGAGATATGGGGCCCAAAACTGTTGACAATACTCCAAGTGCAGCCTGACTAATGTTTTTTCAAGCCTCAGCATGATCTCCTTGCTTTTATATTCTATTCTTCTTGAAATAAATGCCAAGATTGCATTTGTCTTTAGCACAGATTCAAGCTGTAAATTTATTTTCCGGGAGTCTTGCATGAGGACTTATAAGTCCCTTTGCACCTCTGATGTTTGAATTTTTTCCCCATTTAGATAATAGACAAATTGGAATAGGCAAAAAAGTGGCAGATGGAATACAGTGTCGGGAAATATCTGATAAAGAAACAGAAGTGAAGACTATTACATGTTCCATCTGCCACTTACATTTACAAGGATGTTGCCTGGGATTGGGGAGCATAGGTTATGAGAATAGGTTGAGTGAACTCGGCCATTTTTCTTTGGAGTGACTGAGGATGAGAGGTGACCTGACCTGATGAAGGTGTATAAGATGATGAGAGACATTGATTGTGTGGATAGTCAGAGGCTTTTTCCCAGGGCTGGAATGGTTAGCACAAGAGGGCACAATTTTAAGGTGCTTGGAAGTAGGTACAGAAGAGATGTCGGGTAAGTTTTTTATAAACAGAATGGTGAGTGCATGGAATGGGCTGCTGGCAACGGTAGTGGAGGAGGATAGGGTCTTTTAAGAGACTCCTGGACAGGTATATGGAGCTCAGAAAAATAGAGGGCTACAGGTAACCCTAGGTAATTTCTAAGGACATGTTCAGCATAGCTTTGTGGGCCAAAGGGCCTGTATTGTGCTGTAGGTTTTCTATGTTTCTAAGATTATCTCCATTGGCTGATGAGGTTTAGGATAAGTTTGAGACAGATGAGGAAAACCTTTTCATTCAGATGGTGGTGATCTTTGGAATTCTCTCTCTCAAAGAACTATAGAAATACAATTGGTGAGTTACTCCAAGACAAAGAGTGATAGATTTCTGGATATTGATGGACTAAGGGATATGGGATCATTATCATCATCACAATGTGCCATGTTGGATGTCATGGGCGATCATGGTCTTTTGACCATGATTGTTCTTGGCAAGTTTATTGACCAAAGTTGTTTGCCATTGTCTTCTGGGTACCGTCTTTCCAAGATAGGTGATCCCAGCTATTATCAATATTCTTCAGAGATTGTCTGCCTGGTGTAAGTGATCACATAACCAGGACTTGCAATATGCACCAGTTACTCATATGACCATCCATCACCCACTCCCAGGGCTTCTCATGACCCTGATGGGGTGGGGTTGCTAAGCAGGTGCTATACCTTGTCCAAGGATATGGGGATAGTGCAGCAAAATAGCACTGAGGTCGGTTATTAGCTCAAAGGCACAAATGCTCTACCCTGATCTTATGTTCTTTTATTCTTCTGCTCAATGAGTCTTGTGGCTGTGTTTGTAGGCTTGCTAGTCTTTCTGTAACTTCCTGAATAGTCATGAGCATTTTGCAGAAGAGATCTGTCATCCAAGATCCACCTATAACTTAACATTTTGTGGCATGAAGGAAACTTTGAATATTGTTACACAGAAAAAAAGTTACAAATTCTAAAATAAGTGGGTGGTATATTATAAATTAATAAATTGATTTTTCCTCCACAGCCTCCAGCACGATTGGATAATGGCATCTTGTGCTACATCATTCAATGATTCCATAATTTGAAATTAAATCCCAATTGTTCAGGTACAATGAGCATGACAATAATCCTCTAATTAAAATGTGAATGAAATTATCTGAACATATAATAATGTCAGTAAGTATCGATGGAGGCAGAAGGATGGTCAGTATTTCAGGTCAAAACCCTGCATCAGTCCTGATGTAGTAGCTCAACCCAAAACATTGACCAAACTCTTCCCCCCCCCACCACCACCCACCATTACAGATAATGCCTGATCCACTGAGTTCCTCCAGCAGTTTTTTTCTTCTAAAGAACTGTGACTGCCTTAACAACTTCCTAGCACTGAGACACAAATTGGAAGCTCATCACTAAGTTGGTGTATTCATAAACTTGTGTTCTGTCTCACCAGAGTCTATCATCATTATGAGACATCACTATGCCCAGAATGGAATATTTGAATTGGAAAGTAAATCAAAAATGACTAATTCAAAAGCAATATTTATTAAATTTTGCCTGACTCTTCACAATAAAGGTCTTTGGCTGGAACAACAAGGCAAGAACAATTCAATGAACTATTTATACTTGAGTCACAAAGCTACTATCAGATTTTTACGGTATTACTAATAAACCGTGGAAATGTTGAAATTTACATTTTTTAAGGGTTGGCTAATTTCTTTGAAGGATCTTGAATGTTACAACTAATGTAAACTGATATATTTATTTTATTCTATTTCAATTATTAACTTGCCTCAAGTCTGTTTTCATACTTTCCTGAATCTCCTTGAGATTGCAAGTTAGATGCCAGCTTACAAGTTTCAGATAAGTTTTGACGTCACAAGAAATATTACTGTTGGGATTAATGAAAATATTAACTACACAGATGAAACAATTTCTACTTTAAGACTTATAAGCTAGGAAACTTTGATCTTGGCTACATGAATTAGTAAGTGTCCTGTGCGCCAGCAATTATAATCAGCACCAGATTCAATTTGTTAGAAGGGAGCAGTTACGGTAATTGGAAAAACTATATTCAGATGAAAATCTAAATAAAAATAACTGCACAGGCTGGAAAACTAAAATAAAAGAAAATTTTGGAAACACTCAGCAGTTCAGTCAGATCACTTCGCAGAAGAAGGTACTTCTCAACTGCTTTCATCAAAAAGTTTCAGAGAACAGAAGCATTTTAATTGCCAGTATTAATGATAGGTTTATTTTAAGTTAAAACATTAATGGGACCAGATGTAGCTTCATTATCATCAACAACAGATACTTCAGTAGGAGCAGGAAAACCTTCATTGCTGGCATCAGCAGATTCAATAGCAGCAGATACATCTTCATTGTCTGCATCAAGGGAATTCATAGGAGCAGATGTACCTCCCTCATTAGCATCAGAAGCTTCAATTGGAATGGACTTATCTCCACTTACAGTATCTGAGGGGACAACAGGAGCATATTAATCTTCTGTATTGTATTCAGGAGCTTTAGTGAAATATCCTCCATATTTGCATTAGAACCAAAGAACATTACAGCGCAGAAACAGGCCTTTTGGCCCTTCTTGGCTGTGCCAAACCATTTTTCTGCCTAGTCCCACTGACTTGCACCTAGCCCATTTCCCTCCATACACCTCTCATCCATGCACCTGTCTAAGTTTTTCTTAAATGTTAAAAGTGAACCCGCATTTACAACTTCATCTGGCAGCTCATTCCACACTCCCACCACTCTCTGTGTGAAGAAGCCCCCCCCCAATGTTCCCTTTGAACTTTTCCCCCTTCACCCTTAACCCATGTCCTCTGGTCTTTTTCTCCCCTAGCCTCAGTGGAAAAAGCCTGCTTGCTTTCATTCCGTCTATACCCATCATAATTTTATATACCTCTATCAAATCTCCCCTCATTCTTCTACGCTCCAGGGAATAAAGTCCTAACCTATTCAACCTTCCTCTGTAACTCAGTTTGTATTTGCTTCATTTTGTGTAGACATGTTTTGAGAATTAGAATCAAAGGCATCTAGGGCTTCACCTTGAGCAGAAACACTTTCAACGGTGGAATCAGGGACTTCGCCAGGAGCAAATACATTTTGGGTATCAGCTTTAGGATCTTCACTAGGTGGAGGTATGTTTTGAACAGTTGAGTCAGAGGCTTCACCAGGAATGGATACATCTTTTGTGCTGTCATTAGGAATAGATATATCTTCAGTGGTGGAATCAGGAATATCACCAGGACTGTTACTGGCATTAGGGGCTTCACTAGAGACAGACACATCATAAGTAGTAGAATCAGGGTCTTCAACAAATGTGGATACATCTGGGATGTGCAAATTTGGGACTTCTTCAGGAACTATTAATTCTTGGGTACTGGTTTCAGGAACTTCAGCAAGAGTGGCTCCATCTGCTGTGCCAGTATCAGGGACTTGAGCAGGAGATGCTACATTTTCTATGCCAATATCAGATATTTCAACAGGAGCAGGTATGTCACTGGTGCTGATAACTGAGTCTTCACCAAGAACATTAACATCTCTTGTACCAGAATCAAGATCTTCAATTGTTGCAGATGCATTTATGGTGTTAGAATCGGCAAATTCATCAGGAACAGATGTATCTTGGGTCTCCGATGCAGTCTTACTATCAGATATGTTTACCTCTTGCTCATCAGTGGGAGCTTCTGTGTCCACAAATTCAGAAGGTTCAATAGCAGTAGTACTAGGCGTACTTGAAGGGGAATCTGATAGTAAAGCTGTACTGGAAATAGTTAGTCCCTCATCTGTAATTATAAGTAAACATAACATTACACTTGGAATTAAAATGACACAGTTCTAATAGTTTATTTAATAATTTGAGTCTTTCTGTAATCTGTGGTCCAATCTTTTTGGTTTCCTTTGTGAATGCCTGTGGTAAAACAACTGTGTACTTCCTGGGTTTACGTTGTTAATACACCCAGGATAAGTTAGGAGTAAGTCAGCTTGAAGAAATTAATAATTTCTACAAATATTTTGGGACAAGTGTATCATTTTTACTATTTATAATTTCTATAGATCTCTCATGGGATTACCCCCATAACTCCTATCCACTATACTGTTTAATAGATATGAAAAATAGGGAACATCGCTATCTACCTCCCATCGGTTTTAACATACTTACCAAAACTCTCTCCTTTCTGAACCAGAAAAAAATTCTCGTCTATGTTGTCGCTGATCCTTTCAATCCACGTCCTGAACTTTACAAATTGTACTTTCATGTAGGCTCTTAGCAAATCAATGTAGTTTTGGTTATCTGCAGAGTGGCCTTAAACCTTAAACTGAATACAGTACTAACTCAGGAGCATAAAAGTTGACTGGTACACCAACTTATACACTCAGTGGCTATTTTATTAGGTACACCTATACACCTGCTTATTAATGCAAATCTCTAATTGGCCAATCATGTGGCAGCAACAATGCATAAAAGCATGCAGATATGGTCATGAGATTCAGTTGTTGATGAAATCAAACAGAATAGGGAAAATTGTTATCTAGGAGACTTTGACTGTGGAATGATTATTAGTGCCCGAAAAGGTGGTTTGTGTATGTCAGAAACTGCTGATCTCCTAGGATTTCATGCACAGCAGCCTGTAGAGTTTAAAGAGAACAGTGTGAAAAACAAAAAAACATCCAGTGACTGGCTATTCTGTGGGTGAAAATACCCTGTTAATAAGAAAGGTCAGAAGAGAATGGCCAGACTGGCTGAAGGAGATAGGAAGGCTGGAGTAAATCAAATAACCACGCATTACAACATGGGTGTGTAGAGGAGCTTCTCTGAATGCACAACCCATGAAGTGGATGGGCTACAGCAGCTGAAGACCAAGAACATATACACAGTTATGGAGGTACCTAATAAAATGGACACTGAATTTATGTCTTACAGATATTTCTGACAGATAACTGGAAAAACATGTAACATCAATTTGGGTGCAGTGCAGACATGCATTTGTTATGTTGCTGCTTCTCTCCCAGTTAAAAGCATTGGAAGCTGTTGACTCATAGGCACTAGTTGCTGCCTGAGCTCTCATCTGTAGTTTCATTCACACATTGCCCACTGGGAAGAATGCCAGTACTAATAAAATGAACTCTCCACATACAGTGTCATGGAAGGAGAGAAAATCTGGAATAAGGGATGGGTAATAAGTAAGAAAGAGGAATAAAGAGAGAGGAAGAAAGGAAATGGACAAAAATAAAATGCAAAGAGGAGGAAGGGGGAAAGCTGTAGAAAGATATTTAAAGAGGGGCAAAATTATAATATGGAGTAGCTCTATCAGGCCTCATGCCTGCGTGGTGTATCCCATGGATGTGAGGATGATAATTAATTGCTCAGTCAGAAGCAGTTTGAAGCATATTAGTTATTTCCATTGAGGGTCTTGTTACCACTTCCTTACAAATCCTTGTCCATTTTGATCTCTGCACAAGGAGGTTAATTACAAAGCTTCCAGACGGGGAAGACAGAGACCCTCCACATTGCGAAAGCGAGGTGGACCAAAGTTTTGCATTGTGCACATGAGGCTGGTAGGTTGAGTTGTACAGACATAACACATAATCATTAAGTATAGTACCTTCCTTTAAATAAATGTACTGTGATAAATTCAATATTAGATTTCACTATAGGATGATACAGTATATTGCATATATACAGCAGTATATATGGAAGATGATACAGTAAAATAAGTGAAATTCTCTATTATTTTGGCTGTCTTGCTAAAGTCATTAAACTTTTGAAAATCTATTAATGCAATCTTGAGGATGAGGGAGCTGGCATTCAGTAATGATAATGCTCAAATTATGTTGCTATATTCTTGTTTGCTTTATTTTTAATAGGTTAGACAGTACCCAAAATCTCCCACCTCTTCTTTCCATCTCCATCTGGAATACGGCTCTAATCTTCACTTGAATGAAGGCTTGCCTAGCTGCCTTCTGCATACAGGAAATGCTTGAGAGGTCTCAGGTTTATAAAGGTTCAGTCATGTGCAGCTGTTTTAAGTATGATTGTAACTGGAGGAGCACATTAAATGCACACATACTACATATGTTAACATTTACATGTGTGCATTTATTACTGGTGGAGATGGAGGAGCCCATACACTCTTGCCCTACCTTATGCACATCTTTATAAGACATATGGTCTTTTTACTTGTTTGTGGAGCCTTAATAGCATTGATGTACTGAGGGATCTTGGGCTGCAAGCCCACAGCTCCCTGAAAGTGGTAACACAAGTCGATAGCATGCTGAAGAAGGTATACGGCATCCTTGATTCCATCAATTAGAGTGTTGAGTATAAAAGTCAAGAAATTGCAGGTGCATAAATATTTGGTTAGGCCATGTTGAATATTATGTGCAGTTCTGATTACCACATTACAAGGATGTAGAGGAGTTGGAGGTCATGCAAAAGAGGTTCACCAGGATGTTGTCTGGATTAGTGAGTATTAGCTCTAAGGAGAGGTTGAACAAACTTGGATTGTTTTGTCTGGAACACTGAAAAATGAAGGATGATCTAAAAAGTATTTAAGGTAAGAGGGTGAAGGTTTAAAGGAGATTTATGTGGCAAATTTTTTATAGAGTGGTCAGTGTTTGGAATACCAGTAAAGTGGTGGAAGCAAATACTCTGGTAACATTTGAGTGGTAATTAGAGGCATATGAACAGGTAGGGAATGGAGAGATATGGATCTCACGCAGGAAGATGGGGATAGTTAGATTGCATTATGGTTGAGACAGACAAGGTGGGCTAAAAGGCCTGCTCCTGTGCTGTACTGTTCTATATGCTATGCATTGGGTAACAAAGCTTCTTGAATTCTCTGCCCTGCAAAATAATGAAGACTGGATTATTAACAACATTTAAAGTGAAAATAGATAAATATTTGTAAGATTGATAAGTTAAGAGTTATGGGGAGCTGGCACAGAAGTGGAGTTGAGACCAACACAGATATGGTCATATTGAATGGTGAAGCAGACTTGAGAGTCCTGGTAGCCTATTTTCTAGTATAAAAGTTGGCAAATGTATCAAACAAATTTCGTACAGAGCTTGATAAATGTTACCACACTGCTTTATAGAGGAACATAAATATGCAAACACTACACTGCATTTGGAAATTGGAATCATAATGAAATTACCTAGGACAACACCAAATGAATCTAGGAGTGCATCTCCAAAGAATTTCTTAATGTAGTCCTTAGCATGTTTTGCACTGGAGGTGCTGTGAAGCCCATTTTTTAATATACTGGAGTCAAGCTCAGCCCGAAGGGAATTTGGAAAAGATGTTTTTGCCAGCTCAAGATCTGCAGGTCCCATCAGTTCCTTCCATTCCTTAACGGCATTCTCCTTGGTAAGAATTATAGCCATTAATGGACTCCTATAACAACCAAAAGAAAATATCAATGAAGTACAAATGATATCCAAAAATGTTACAAATACCTTGTTTCAGTATGTTCTGATTGAAAAGGTATAAATTCAATGCTCATGAACTATATTGTAATCTTTCTTTTTAAATGAGAAAATAAGCACCATTCTACCACTACATTGTCTCCATTTTAGAAAGGTGTCTCAGATTAAATAATAAAATAAAATACTTACCTTCAGGCAATAAAGTTAAGAGGAATCAAAGCACTTAGTATATGCTTCATGAAATAGGTTTGAAAATTGAAGAAAATCATAAATATGTAATATAAAATCAAAGCATACGTGATCCACATTTGGCAACATGGTGATGTAGTGGTTAGCATAACTCTTTACAGTACCAGCAACCTGGGTTCAATTCCTGCTGCTGTCTGTAAGGAGTTTGTACATTCTCCCTGTGACTGCATGGATTTCCTCGGGGTATTCTGGTTTCCTCCCGTGATCCAAAGACATACTATTCAGCAGGTTAATTGGTCATTGTAAATTATCCCTTGATTAGGCTATTAGGGTTAATCAGGGGGTTGCTGAGTGTTGCAACTCAAAAGGCCAGAAGGGCCTAATCCGCACTGTTTCTCGATCGATGAATAAATAAATAGACAGACAAACAGTCGAGTGAAGTACCAGGTCAAAACTTCATTTAAATTAATTAGATTTGATGATTTACCCGATTTGCTTTCTATGGTAGTGAATTCTACAGGTTCATAACTCATTGGGAGAAGGCATTTCTCATCAGCTTACCCCTTATCATTAGAATGTAATCCCTGGTCCTGAACTCCTTTGCCTTGAGGATCATCCTTCTCAAAATAAGTCTGTCTAGTCCTCTTAGAATTGTATACAGTAGTTACTGTGAGATCCCCTCATTCTGTAGTGAACATACACTTAACCAACCTAATTTTTAAAAAAAATTAGGAAAGGCAGGGGCTTATTGGAGACAGTCAACATGGCTCTGTTGATGGGAGATCTTGTCTGGCTAATTTCATTACATATACTGTATTGAAGTCACAACTTGGTTGATGTAGCAAGACCTTTGACAAAATCTAATATAGAAGGTAACTCCAAAATGTTGGATCACATGAAATCCAAGACCAATTACCAGATTGGGTCCACAGGTGGCTTGCAAATATGAGATAAAGGGAGATAGTGGGGGATTGTTTTTGTGATTGAAAGATAGTGACAAATTGTGCAGCATAGGAATCTGTGCTATAATCATCACTGTCATATATAATTTAGATGAGAATGTAGTTGGTACAATTAGTAAGTTTGCAAATGACATGGAAATTCATGGTAGTGTTGAAAATGAGGAGAAGTCTTTTGTTACAGAATGATCAGCTGCTTCAGAACAATGGAAAATGGAATTTAGCTGCAAGGTGATGCATTTCTGGAGGTCTGATAAGGATAGAGCACACATTGTAATTGTTAGGGCTCTAAAGTGAGGAACAGAGGGCCTTTGGTACACAAGTTCACAGATCTCAAAATACAGCAGCAAAGGTAGAGGTGGTAGTGAATACAGCATTCAGGGTGCTAGCTTTCATTTGCCAGGCATAGAAGAATGTGAAGGTCTTGGTACAATTATATAACTTTGGATAGACCACAATTGGAGCCTTGTATGCATTATTGATTGACATACTGTAGCATAAGTAGGATGTGATTGCATGAGAGAAGGTGAAAAAGAGATTTAAAGTTGTTGCCTTGGAAGGAGCATTTCAATAGTGAGGAGATACCGGATGGATGAAGTTTGTTTTGCTCAGAACAGAGGAGACTAAGGAAGATGATTGAGGTCTATAAAATAGCAAGGACATTGACAGAGTAAATATAAGGAAATATTTATAAACAATGGAGACAACTTAATAACAGTGGGTAATAAAATATGGTTCTAAAACAGAGAACCAAAATTAAAAAAAGTAAATACAGGCATGATTGACCCAACATCTCCTCATACAATTGCCTTTCCATGTCAGGAGTCAGTCTGATGAACTTCTATTGCATTCCCTCTAAGAGAAGTGCATCCTTTCTAAGGTCAGAAGAACAAATCTGTTCACAGTCCTTCTGTATTCACATTCTCATACAGTGAAGACCCATATACCATTTTACTGTTTGCTGCAATTAAGTGTGTGTTTTCAGTGATCAGGATACAAAGACACCCAGGTCACTTTGTACATTAACATTTCTCAAACTATCACCATTTAAATAATTCTCAGCCTTTCTGTTTTCTCTTCTAAAATGGATAATTCCTAAGTCACCCTCAGCCTTGCTAATGTAATATCTCAATACCATGAGTTTATAACCTTTAAGTAATTCTGTTGAAAGGCCATCAACCTGAAAAATTCTTTCTCTCTCTGCAGCCTGGCATGTGAATCGTTCCAGCTGCCATAAAAAACCTGAAATTAATTATCACAAAACATTGTTTCTAGTGTCAATCTAATTTCAGATCCTCCTTTAAATAGTTCTATGACTGGTTTTCTGACTTCCAGTTTGTAAACAGTTGGTTTCAAGTCTACTTCATTAAAAGAACAGTGACTTAGTTTAATTTGTTTCTCTTGACACTTTGACAATATTGTACTGAAGTTAAAATGGGAGATTAGAGTTTACCATTAAAGAATGCACAATCTATTAGAATAGGCTGCTTTCCAGTTAAGACCTGGTGCTGAATAGGTAACACTTTTGTTTTATGATTTGTCAATATTACATTATCATAGCATGTCCCCGACAATCTTGGAATTACTATTCAATGTGTACTTTTGCAATAATATACAATATCTTCAGAATACCACAAACAGTGGGTGAAATTTTTAACAAGCAAAGTCAATTTACAATCCTAATTACTTACTGAGACACATTTTCAATCAATTGGTTGAAGAATGGCTCTTCTTCATAATCCTTGTAGAACTCTGCTGCTATCTCTTGGGACATCACAACAGATTTAATTGCAGAGATTATAAAGCTTCCTTCATGGATCTTGGCTATAATAATATCTAGTGTTTAAAATGATAAATAAGTAACATAAGATAAAATGAAAAATTGGAATACAAGCAGATCATTTGATTCCTTTTGCTTGCTTCATCCTTCAGTAGGATCATGAATGAGCTTCTACCTCAACACCATTTTCGTATCCTACCCCCACATGCCTTAGACATTTTATATCTGGAAACATATTGACCTTAATTGTAAATACAACTGATGACACAGCCCTCTAGTGAGAGAATTTCAAAGATTCATCCTCTGAATAAAGATATTTCAGTCCTAAATAGTCTAACTCTTATTTTGGAACTGTGACCCTTAGTAAAAATGTCAAAAGATATTTGTTTAAGTACATGGATAGAGGGGTTTAGAGAGATACTAGACAACCGGGTGACCCATTGGGGCACCCTTTGAGAGAAAGGTAGTGCAGTCTGATGTGACCAGAATGAACATAAAATTTTCCTGAATGCTATTGCTATCACTTTGCTTTGGAAATCGAAGAAGAAAAACTTAGTTTATTAAAGAAAAAAGACGCGTAGCAAGGGAAATATTGCTCCTCCTCGCTTAACAAAGGACATTTTTTATGGCAACATTTCTGGTCGATCTGCCACTCTTGTGCCTTTCGTTGTCATTCTGGAGATGTGCAGTCCTTTCATCTGCAGTCTCTTCATGTCTTCTGCTGTTGTCTCTGATCCTGGAGATGTGCATTTCTCTGTCTCTTCCTTTCTCCTTCTGTGTCTGTTTTTGTCATTCTGGAGGCATGCAGCCCCTTCATCCCCCATTTCTTCTACCATTTGTTCTTTCTCTCTGATCCCGAAGACATGCATTTCTCAGCTCCTTTGTCTCTTCCTCCCTCCTCCTTCTATGCCCTGTTGTCAATCTGGAGATGCGTAGCCCTTTCATACTTCATCTCTTCTAACATTTGCTCTTTCTCTCTGAACCTGGTGTCATGTGGCCCTGGCCTCATTCGATTCTTGTTCTCTCCTCCTTCTGTGCCTATTGTTGTCAGTTTGGAGATGTGGATGCCTCTCCTCCTCTGTCTCTTCTTCTCTCATCTTTTTTGTCCTGACTCTGTGATCCTGCAGTTGTGCGACCCTGGCCTCATCTAATTCTTGTTCTCCCCTTCTTCTTGCTGCTTCCCAACGATGTTTGTCGTCATCTCTTGACCATAATGTCCCCCTTCTCTTTCCATGAGGCATAATTAGGCTGATCATATTTTTTTACCTTAATGCTGGATAGAAGATACAAACCAGTAACACCAAAGCCTCCAGGATGCTGATTCTTGACGATGTGGTTGGCGCTCTCTTCAATGGATGCGATAATAGTCACCGCTGTCCTTTGACTGCAGCAAAGGGTTTGATGGGTGTTTCAAAGTACATTATTACAATTATCTCTTATTGATGGGTCACAGTTTAATCTGTGCCAATCCTGCACATGCTGATGGTGATTAGCAGAATGTGACCGCTCAAAATAGAGCTGCCCTGCCCTTGTGCTCCGATTGGTGTCGCTGCTGTGAGCATCATGAGGCGCTGCTGAGTCTGGCCGTGTGCATGCATCGTGGTGTCGTGTGATGGTTTACATGAAAGGTGTAATCGGGTTGGTGTGGAAAATGGGGCCTGTTGATTGACGAGTGAGCAATTTTATAGTAATATATAACCCTGAACTTTGCATGCATTCTGTAAGTTAGCGCATTTTAAGTTGATTTAGTCAAAAAAAAAGTGCCGCTGTAATGCACCGTTTGGGCTAATTGCACAAGCAGACAGAGAATGAGAGTTTTAGTAGTATAAAGATGGGCCAAATGTGGGCAAATGTGACTAGCTTGATAGGCATCATGGTTGGCATGCACAATTTGAGCTGAATAGCCTGTATTAGTGTCTGACTCTAGTTCTAAACTCAGCCAGAGAACTATTCACCCCATCCTTACAGGTCCTCTAATAATTTTGTTAGTTTCAGTAAGGTATCACTTATTCTTCTCAAATATAGAGAACAGAGGTACAGCCTAATCAATCTCTCATGTGACAGAACCACCTGTCAGTTGATCTTTGCTGCACTTACTTTATTATTTTACTAAGAACAAGATTATACACAATACCTTCGGTGTACCCTCAGCTGGGGCCTTTACATTTATAAGACATCTTTACTTTTGTACTTAACTGTCTTGCAATGAAAGCCAACATACCATTTGTTTCCTTAGTTGCCTGCTGCATCTGCTGTTAGCTTTCTTTGTGTGAGGACATCAATATTTTCTAATTTCTTGCCGTTTTTAAAAAGCTTCTGTTTTTACAGATGGCAGTGTACACCATCTGCCATGTTGTACAATATCTATATCCCTATCCCCTTTAACTTTCTTTACATCCCATCACTACTCACAGTTCTACTTTGGCAGAAAGCTTGGCACATTTGGTCCCCTCAACCAAGACAGTGATATAGATTATGAATAACTGCATACATGCACCGATCCTGCAGTATCCCAGTAGTCACACCCTGTGAAGGACTTACTTAAACCAACTGCTTTATATTTGTTAACCAACTCATTATCCACACCAGTATACTACATATACATACTTTTAAGCACTTACTTGGGCAGCTAGTTCCATATATTTATCACCCACTGTGTAAAAAAGTTGCCTCTCAGGTTCTTATTAAACCTTTCACCTCCAATCCCTGAAACTATGTCCTCTAGTTTTCAATTCTCCAACTCTGGAAAATAAAGTGCATTATATACCTCTATAAGATCTCTCTCAGTCTCTTCTGCTCCAAGGAGAAAAGGCCCAGCCTATCTAACGTCTCCCTATAACATCCTTGTAAATTGTTTTTGCACTCTTTCCAGTTTAATCACATCCTTCCTATGATACAGTGAGATTAAACAAGATCTCCTGTGCATAAAGCCAGACTAATCAAACCCTGCCTTTCCAAATGTTAATATATCTTATCTCAGAATGTTTTCCAAAACTTTACCTCCATGGATGTAGGCTAATGGTTCTATAATTAATTGGTCTATCTTTATAGCCCTTCTTAAGTAAAGGCACAACATTTGTGATCCAGCAGTCTTCCAGAACTTCACTAGAGGATGGTGATGCAAATATCTCACAGAGAGTTCCCACAATTTCTTCTCTAGCTTCCCATACTGTTCTTAGATATGCCTCATTGGGACCTGGAGATCTGTCTACATTCATATATCTCATCACATGCAACACCTCTTTTACAATCATGTGGACTGCTCCAAAATCATCTCTATTAACTTTACCAGATTCCCAAGTCTTCATATCTTTCTCTGTAGTAAAAACAGAGAAGAAATAATCATTGTGAACTCTATTCATCTCCAGCATCCCACATATATGTTTCTGTCTTGGTGTTTGAGGAGCTCCTTTCTCTCCCTAGTCATTTTTCCCCTTATAATATTTCTTGGGACTTCTTTATTTTTCTGCCAAAGTTCTTTCATGCCCTTCTTGACACTTCTAAATTTCTTTCACAAGTATACTTCAGCGTCCTCTATGTACCTCCAGTGGTTCAACTGATCCCAGTTAGCTGTACCTGGCTGAAGCCTCCTCCTTTTTATTGACCAGTTACAATGTTATTTAGATTCCAGTATTTCTAACTTGCAGAAGTTTTGACTTTTATTTTAACAGGAATATGTAGACATTAAACTCTTGCTATTTCACCTTAAAAAAAAAACTCCACTTACCATAGGCCCCTTTACCCACAACCAACCAAGCCCACGCAACCTTTGTAAGCACCTGTTCAACACTGTCAAGACTGACTTGCTCCAATACCCAACTCAAACCTGCAGACCAGTTTGTCTCCTTACATAGCTATTTTAAAACTAATGTAATAATAGTCACTGGTCCCAAAGTGCTCCCCTGCCATGTCATCAGTCAACTTCCCCTTTGTTACTTCCCAGGATTATATCAAATGTTGTCCCCCTCTCTGGTAGAGTCTTCTGTATACGGCTTGAGAAAACTTTACTTAATACTCTGAATAAATTACACCTATTATAGATCTTTAACACTATGGCAGCCAATGTTAGGAAAGGTAAAATCTCCAATGATGACAACCCTACCATTCTTACAATCCTCTCTTTGCCCAGTGAATTTCTTCCTTTTATTCCATCAAAAAGTATGATTACCTCAAAGGTAATCATCTCTTTCCTATTTATCAGTTCCACCCATAAAGCCTCACCAGATGATCTTTCAATAGTGTCATCTCTAACTACTACCATGATGTTCCTCTTATCATGATGACTATAAGACCCTAAGGTATAGCAGCAGAATAGGCTATTTGACCCATCGAATCTATCCAACATTTCATCATGGCTGATCCAATTTTCCTCTCATCCCCAATCTTCTGCCTTCTCCCCACATCCCTTCATACCCTGACCAATCAAGAATCTATCAACTTCTGCCTTAAATATGCATGAAGACTTTGTCCCGACTGCTGCCTATGGCAAAGAATTCCACAGATTCTCTACTCTTTGGCTAAAGAAATTCCTCCTCATCTCTGTTATAAAAGGATGTCCCTCTATACTGAGGCTCTGTCCTCTGGTCTTAAGATTCTTCCACAATAGAAAACATTCTCTCCACATCCACCCTATCAAGGCCATTCACCAGTCAATTGGTTTCAATGAAGTCACCCCTCATTCTTCTGAATTCTAGTGAATACAGGTTGAGTGCCATTAACACTCTACATATGACAAGCCTTTCAATCCTGGAATGATTTTCATGAACCTCCTTATAACCTTCTTCAGTTTCTGCACATCCTTATGAAAATAAGGGGCCAAAACCTGCTCACAATACTCCAAATGTGGCCTTGCCAGTGCTTTATAATGTTTCAACATTACATCCTTGTTTTTATATTTTAGTCCTCTTGAAATGAATACTAACATTGCATTTGCCTTCTTCACTACAGACTCAACCTGCAAATTAACCTTTAGGGAATCCTGCACAAGGATTCCCTCGTCCCTTTGCACCTCTGTTTTTTTTTTGTATTTTCTCTCCATTTAGAAAATAGACAACCCTTTCATTTCTTCTATCAACATGACCATACACTTCCCAACACTGTATTCCAACTGCCATTTCTTTGCCCATTCTCCTAATCTGCCAATGTCCCTCTATAGCCTCTCTGCTTCCCTAGAACTACCTGCCCATCACCTATCTTCACATTGTCTGCAAACTTTGCAACAAAGCCATAACTTGCATCATCCAAATCATTGACATATAACATAAAAAGAATTGGTCCCACCACAGACCCCTGTGGAACATCACCAGTCATCTCTTTTAGAACACTGGGTGTACACCATCTGGTCCAGATGACTTATCTACCTTCAGGCCTTTCAGTTTCCCAAGAACCTTCTCTCTAGTTATGGTAACTTCACACACTTCAAGCCCCCTAACAGCTGGAACTTTCACCATAATACTATTGTCTTCTCTTGTGAAGACTGATGCAAAATACTTATTCAGTTCATCCGGTATTATGTTGTCCCCCATTACTACCTCTCCAGCATCATTTTTCAGCTGTCTGATATTCACGCTCGCTTCTCTTTTACACTTTATGTATCTGAAGAACCTTTTGGTATCCTCTTTAATATTACTTTCATATTCCATCTTTACCTTCTTAATGGCTTCCCAATCCTCTAATTTCCCACCAATTTTTGCTCTATTATCTGCCTTTTCTTTGGCTTTTATGTTGGCTTTGACTTCTCTTGTTAGCCACGGTTGTATCTTCTTTCCTTTATAATACTTTTTCCTCGTTGGTATGCATGTATCCTGAGCCATCTGAATTGCTTCCAGAAAGTCCATCCACTGCTGCTTTGCCATCATCCCTGCCAGCATTCTTTTCCAATTAATTCTAGCCATCTTCTCTCTCATGGCTCTCTAATTCCCTTTCCTCCATGTAATACTGATACATCTAACTTCAGCTTTTCTTTCTCAAATTTCAGGGTGAATTTGATCATTTTATAATCACTTTCTCCTTAAGGCTCTTATTCCTTAAGCTCTCTAATCAATTTTGGCTCATTGTGACCCAATTTTGACCCAATCCAGAATAGCTGATCCCCTAGTGGGCATAAACACTAGCTGTTCTAAAAAGCTATCTCTCATAGGTACTGTAGAAAATCCTCCCTCCTGTAATCCAGCACCAACGTGATTTTCCCATTCTACCTGCATATTGAAGTCCCCCATGACTATTGTAACATTGCCCATTTGGCTTGCATTTTCTATCTCTTGCTGTAATTTGTAGGCAACATCCTTACTACTGTTCAAGGATCTGTATACAACACCCATCAGGGTCTTTTTGCCTTGCAGTTCCTTAGCTCTATCCACAATGATTCAACACCTTCTGACCCTATATCACCTTTTTAATGATTCAATTTCATTTTTTTACCAAAAGGGCAACACTGCCCCCTCTAGCTTCCTGCCTATCCTTTCAATACAATGTGTATCCTTGGGATTAAGGATATAATCTTTCAGCCATGATTCAGTGATACCTACACCATCATACCTGCCAATCTGTAAATGTGCTGCAAGTTCAGCTACCTTATTCTGTATACTGCGCACATTCAGATACAATACCTTCAGTCCTGTATTCACCCTTTTCGATATTGTCTGTATTTTACACTGCAACTTATCCTGCTGACTGCAATTTTGCAGTATCACAGCCTCTCCTCACTACACATCGCCTGTTTGTAAACCAGCTACCTCCTCTTCAGCACTATTATCCGCCTTTCATTTTTCCATTTAAATATAGGCAGCTTAGGACACCAGTTGCACCATGCTCAACCTTTTGATTCCTTTGTCTGAAGTCTTACCAACATCTGCCTCCACAACTGTCCTGGCACTCTGGCTCCCATACCCCTGCAACTCTAGTTTAAACTCTACCGTGCAGCATTAGAAAACCTTCCTGCCTGGATATTAGACCCCTCCAGTTGGGTGTAAACTATCCCTTCTGTACAGTTCCCACCTTCCTTGGAAGAGAGATCAACTCCTTAGCCACATATTAAACTGTATCATCTTCATAGTTATGGCCTCACTAGCACACGGCATGGATAGCAATCCTGAGATCACAACCCTGGAGGTCCTGCCCTTTAACTTAGCACCTAACTCTCTAACACCCTGTGCAGAACCTCGACACTCATCCTACCTACATGGACCACAATTTCTGTCTATTCACCCTCCCACTTAAGAATGCGGAGGAGCCGATCCGAGCTATCCCAGACCCTGGTACCCAGGAAGCAACATACTATCCAGGAATCTCATTCTCACCCACAGAGCCTCCTGTCCATTTCTCTATCTAATGAATCCCTTATCAATGTGCCTTTTCTTCCCCTTCCCCTTCTCAGTCACAGAGGCAGACTCAATGCCAGAGACCTGACCACTGTTACTTTCTTCTGTTAGGTCATTCCCTCAGTATCCAAAGTGAATTACCTGTTGTTGAGGGGATTGGCCACAGGGGTACATTACACTGGCTCCTTAACCCCTTTCCTCATCCTGTCATCCAGTTTCCTGCATCTTGGTGTATCTACCTCTCTATATGTCCTATCTATCACCCCCCTCAGCCTCCCAGATGATCTGGAGGTCATCCAGTTCCAACTCCAATTTCATTAGAAGCTGCAGCTGGATGCACTTCTTGCAGTTTTAGTCATCAGGGTCACTGGAGAGTTCCCAGCCTTCCCACATCTCGCAAGAAGAGCACTTCACTATCCTGCCTATCATCCCTACTGTCCTAGCTGAGCAGATGTAAAGAAGGAAAAAACTTGAGCTTTTCTTTCCTTTGTTTTCTCTGAGTGAAGCCTCTTTTCGCAGAAACCTTGAAGAATTAATGCCTTAAGATTACCACTCTGATTAAGTCCACTAAGACAATGGCTGCTGTACTTGCACCTACCCTTCTTTAATTTGCTCTAATCAATCCCAAACACCGATTGGTTGGTTGCTGGTCAGATTTCTACAAGGTTTGTATTATGCTGCAGTGACCTGCTCCTGCCTTTTATCCTCGGGCAGTGGGCCTCCTCTCCAAACTTCTGATGTCCAGATTGGCTGCTGGTGAAAGCTCGATTAGAGCAACTCTTTCTTCTCTCTTCCCTCCCCCTTATCTCACCAAAAGCACTTGTATCACAGAACATTAAGCTGCCACTCCTGATCTTCACTTAGCTATATTGCCATAATTACTATAATACCCCAATTCCATAGGCCTATCCATGCCCTAAATTCATCTGCCATACCTGTCAGACCTCTTGAATTGAAAAAAAATATAATTCAAACAATTTTCCTTGCTCTTTGCTGTGCTCCTTCCTGTTTGGTTTGCTTTCACTGTCTTCTCCATCACTATCCTACCTTTTAAAAGAATTTAATTGCCTAACTTCTGCTTAGGTTCCCTACCCCCTACCCAGTTAATTTAAATCCTCCCACAAAGTGCTAACATATCTGGCTCCAAAGATATTGCCTCCTTTCCAGTTCAGGTGTACCTATCCCTCCTGAACAGGTCACCCCTGCCCAAGAGGAGATCCCAATGGTCCAAAAATCTGAATCTCCATCCATACACTAATTCTTCATTCTGCCACAGCCTACTATTCTTTCCTTCACTATCTCATGGTAACAATCTAGACATAACTACCCTTGAGGTTCTGCTTCTTAACTCTCTATATTCATTCTGGAGGACCTCATCCTATTTCTACCTTTGTTATTTGTGCCAACATGCACAGCAACTTCTGGCTGGTCAAACTCCCCTTTAGAATGTTCTGCAGCCACTCAAAGACATTCCCATAATAGATGAGATAAATGTAATTTCCCTTTCATAAATCTATGTTGACTCAATTACAAGATTGTTTTCTTGATGTTGAATCACATTAATTGATTAATATTAATCACATTAATTCACATTGTTGAATTACTGATTTCAAAAATATTCCCAGTATTGATGTAATCAAAACATGTTAATATTTTATTGGCTTTTCTTCATTTCATAGAAAGTGAAGACACACATTTACTACCCACTAACCTGCAAAATTTTTTCCAGAATTTAGGGAAGATGATAAACAAAACATCTACTATGTCCATAACCACTTTTTTCAAAACTGTGATATAGATCATCATATCTTTTGGAATTATCAATGATCAGCCTCATCAACTCTATTACATTTTAAAAAATTAAAACATAGCAATTTTACTTTGTCGCTTTCACTGGACTCCTGCTTCTCAATTTTTTCTGAAAGTAACTTTTTGTCTTATTCCTTAACAGTATATATTTTTTAAATCCTTTTACCATTTCCTTTTCTCCCATCTATACTTCTATAAATGATATCTTCATGAACACTAAAATCATCAGTATAATCATCAGCTTTTCCACTGTTGCTACTTCTAGCTCTTTCTGATAAACATAAGAGAAACCTCCATTTATATAGTGCATGGAATACAGAAAAAAATGTTCCACAAATATTACATCAAACATTTGACACCAAGCCAAAAAAGAGATATTAGAGCAGTTCACAAAAATCTAGATCAGAAAGTTACATTTATGTCATGTATTTAAAGCAGGTGAGATGTTTAGAGCCAAGGAAATTGAAAGGATGTCATCAAAAGGGCAGCAAATAATACCGGGGACACGAAGATGGACAAAATTGCAGGAATGCAGAGATCTCAGCAAGTTGTGGAACTGAGGGAAATTACAGAGACCATGGAGAGATCTGAATGAAAAGATATTTTTGAAATTGAGAAATAACCTAATCAGGAACTTGGAGTCAGTTTGGATGCACAAGCATTTCAGTCTGGAGGAGAAATTGCACAAGCTGTTTTCCTTGGAACAGAGGAGGTTGAGGAGGGAATCTCACAGAATTATATAATATTGTGAGTGGCATAGAGAGGTAGGTAGCAGGAAACAAATACCCAAATTAAACGTATCAAAACCAAGAAGGCCTATGTTTAGAGGGGATATGAGGAAAATTTTTTTCACCTAGGGTTGGAATAAGAAAGATGGAGGCAGTAAATCTCTTAACTGTTAACAGATGAGCAGTCCATTTCAACAGATAAATAGTGTAAATGAGCAGTTAAATTGTCAAAGTGAAGAAGGCCATGTCCAAGTGCTGTTAAAAGGAATTAGAAGAAATATGTACTTGATGAGCAGAATGGGTAAGGTGGAATAAATGACTTGTATATGTGAAGCATGATTTCTGTGCATATCAGCAGTAAGCTTAAAGATTGGGAAAGTTCCAGCATTGAGCAAAACAGAACAAGGTATTGATAAAGAAAAGGAAGGTAGAATATGAGAGGGGGCTAACAACAAACATGAAAACAGACTAAGAATTTCTATAGATAAAAACAGTAAAGGATTAGCATGTTATTATGGGTCCTTTTACAGAATAAAGCAGTATAATATTTTTGTGAAGTAAAGAAATGACAGAGAAATTATACAAATAGTTTACGTATTTCTTGTAGAGATAAAGAATTATACAGCATGGAAACAGGCCCTTTGATCTTACTTGGAGATGCAGACCACAGTGACTACCTGAGCTAATTGCATTTACCTGAGTTTCACCATATGCTCCTAAACCTTCTCTATCCATGAACCTGTCCAAATGGCTTTTAAACATTGTAACTGTACTTACCTCTACCACTTTCCCAACAGCCCTGCTCTCCTCTCACTTTAAAGCTTTACCATCCAGTTGTAGACTCCACTACCCCAGATAAAAGGCTGTGACCATCCATGTTATCTATGATACTCATAACTTTAATATTTTAATATTTTATTGGCTTTTCTTCATTTCTTAGAATTTTTTTTCTTCATATGGGTTTAAACGAGATTTGCAGGGTGGTGGGAACCGTAGCGAAGAGGCAGAGGATGGGGCAGTTGGCACTCAAATAAAGGTAGCTTATAGGGAGTTTGTGAGGAAGGATAAGCAAATGATAGAGCAAAGATGCACTTAGCCTGATGGTTTGAGATTTTAATGAAAGGAGTATCATAAGTAAGGCGGACAAACTTAGAGCATGGATCAATTTGTGGGAATATAATGCTGTGGACACTACAGAGTCCAGGATGTCTCGGGGCAGGAGCGTGCTGGACTTTAGATATTTCAAAAAGGAGAGGGAGGGAAGCAAAAAAGATGGAGCCGTGGCATTGATAATCAGGGATAGTATCATGGCTGCAGAAAAGGAGGAAGTCATGGAGGGATTTCTACAGAGTCAGTGTAGGTGGAAGTCAAAAATAAGAAGGGGACAATAACTCTACTGAGTGTTTTTATAGACCCCCCCCCCCACAATAGTAACAGAGACATTGAGGAGCAGATAGGGAAGCGGATTCTGGACCAGTGCAATAATAATAGGGTTGTTGAGATGGGTGATTTTAACTTGCCTAATATTAACTGGCATTTCTTTAGCACAAGGGGTTTGGATGGATGGAGTTTATTAGGCATGTTCAGGAAGGTTTCCTGATGCAATAAGCCAACTAGAGGAAAGGCTGTACTTGATCTGGTATTGGGAAATGAACCTGGTCAAGTGTCAGACCTCTCAGTGGGACAGCGTTTTGGAGGTAATGATCACAACTCTATCTCCTTTACCATAGCGCTGGAGAGGGATAGGAGCAGACAATTTGGGAAACCATCTAATTGGGGTAGGGGGAAATTTGATGCTATTAGGCAGAAACTTGAGAGCAGATGTTTTCAGGGAAATGCACAGCAGAAATGTGGCAAATGTTACCAGGTCGCCAGGAAAGAGCTTAAGAATGAAATTAGGAGAGCTAGAAGGGACCATGAGAAGGCCTTGGTGAGCATGATTAAGGGAAATCCCAAGGTGTTCTACAAATATGTGAAGAGCAAGAGGGTAAGCCACATGAGAATAGGACCAATCAGGTGCGATAGTGGAAACGTGCATGGAGTCGGAGGAAGTAGCGGAGGTACTTAATGAATACTTTGCTTCAATTTTCACTACAGAAAAGGATCTTGGCAACTGTGGAGATGAAACACTTGAGCATATAGATATTAAGAAAGGAGATGTGCTGAAGCTTTTGAAAAGCATTAAGTTAGATCAGTCATTGGGTCTGGATGAGATATACCCCAGACTACTGTGGGAAGCGAGGGAGGAGACTGCTGAGCCTTTGGTGATGATCTTTGCATTATCAGTAAGGACAGTAGTACCACCGGAGGGTTGGAGGGTTGTAAGTGTTGTTCCCTTGTTTGAGAAAGGGAACAGAGATAACCTAGGAAATTACAGACCAGTGAGTCTTACTTCAGTAGTGGATGAGTTGTTGGAGAAGATCCTGAAAAGCAGTATTTATGAGCATTTGGGGTAGTCAATATGGCTTTGTCGAGGGCAGGTCATTCCTTACGAGCCAGACAGAATTCTTTAAGGATGTAAAAAACCACACTGATGAAGGCAGACAGTGGATGTAGTGCATATGGGTTTCAGTAAGGCATTTGATAAGATTCCCCATGAAAGGCTCATTCAGAAAGTAAGGAGGCATGGGATCCAAGGAGACCTTGCTTTGTGGATCTAGAACTGGCTTGCCCACAGAAGGCAAAGGGTGGTTGTAGATGGTTCATATTCTGCATGGAGGTCAGTAACCAGTGGTATTCCACAGGGTTCTGTTCTGGGAACCCTCCTCTGTGATTTTTATATGACCTGGATGAGGAAGTAGATGAATGGGCTAGTAAGTTTACTGATGACACAAAAGTAAGGGGTGGTGTGGATTATCTGGAGGATTGTCAGAGGTTACAGCAGTATATTGAAAGGATGCAGAACTGAGTTGAGAAGTTGCAGATGGAGTTCAACCCAGATAAGTGTGAAGTGGTTAATTTTGGTAGGTCAAATTTAAAGCAGAATATAATATTAATGGTGCGACTCATGGCAGTGTAGAGGATCAGCGAGATCTTAAGAAAGTGTATGTTATGCTGGCCTTCATCAACCATGGGATTGAGATCAAGAGCCATGAGCTGATGTAACAGCTACTTAAGACCTCAGTTAGAGCCCACTTGGAGTACTGTGTTCATTTCTGATCACCTCACTAAAGGAAGGATGTGGATATTATAAGAGAGTGCAGCGGAGATTTACAAGGCTGTTGCCTGGATTGAAGAGCATGCCTTATGAGAATAGGTTGAGTAACTTGGGGCAATAGAGGATGAGAGATAGACAATAGACAGTAGGTGCAGGATTAGACCATTCGGCTCTTCTAGTCAGCACCGCCATTCACTGTGATCATGGCTGATCATACACAATCAGTACCCCGTTCCTGCCCTCTCCCCATATCCCTTGACCCTGCTATCTATAAGAGCTCTATCTAATTCTCTCTTGAATGCATCCAGAGACTTGGCCTCCATTGCCTTCTGGGGCAGAGCATTCCACATATCCACCACTCTCTGGGTGAAAAAGTTTTTCCGCATCTCTGTTCTAAATGGCCTACCCCTTATTCTTAAACTGTGGCCTCTAGTTCTGGACTCACCCATCAGCGGGAACATGCTTCCTGCCTCCAGTGTGTCCAATCCCTTAATAATCTTATGTGTTTCAATCAGATCCCCTCTCATCCTTCTAAATTCCAGTGTATACAAGCCCAGTCGCTCCAATTTTTCAACATATGATAGTCCTGCCATTCCGGGAATTAACCTTGTGAACCTACGCTGCACTCCCTCAATAGCAAGAATGTCCTTCCTCAAATTTGGAGACCAGAACTGCACACAATACTCCAGGTGGGGTCTCACCAAGGCCCTGTACAGCTGCAGGGCCTCTTTACTCCTATACTCCTATACCCCTATACCCCTTGTTATAAAAGCCAGCATGCCATTAGCTTTCTTCACTGCCTGCTGTACCTGCATGATTGCTTTCATTGACTGATGTACAAGAACACCTAGATCTCGTTGTACTTCCCCTTTTCCTAACTTGACTCCATTTAGATAGTAATCTGCCTTCCTGTTCTTGCCACCAAAGTGGATAACCTCACATTTATCCACATTAAACAGCATCTGCCATACATTTGCCCACTCACCCAACCTGTCCAAGTCACCCTGCATTCTCATAACATCCTCCTGACATTTCACACTGCCACCCAGCTTTGTGTCATCAGCAAATTTGCTAATGTTACTTTTAATCCCTTCATCTAAATCATTAATGTATATTGTAAACAGCTGCGGTCCCAGCACCGAACCTTGTTGTACCCCACTGATCACAGCCTGCCATTCCGAAAGGGACCCGTTAATCGCTACTCTTTGTTTCCTGTCAGCCAGCCAATTTTCAATCCATGTCAGTACTCTGCCCCCAATACCATGTGCCCTAATTTTGCCCACTAATCTCCTATGTGGGACTTTATCAAAAGCTTTCTGGAAGTCCAGGTACACTACATCCACTGGCTCTCCCTTGTCCATTTTCATAGTTACATCCTCAAAAAACTCCAGAAGATTAGTCAAGCATGATTTTCCCTTCATAAATCCATGCTGACTCCGACTGATCCTTCTACTGCTATCCAAATGTGTCATAATTTCCTCTTATAATTGACTCCAGCATCTTTCCCACCACTGACATCAGGCTAACCAGTCTATAATTCCCTGTTTTCTCTCTCCCTCCTTTCTTGAAAAGTGGGACAACTTTAGCCACCCTCCAATCAGCAGGAACTGTTCCTGAATCTATAGAACATTGGAAAATGAATACCAATGCGTCCGCGATTTCTAGAGCCACCTCTTTAAATACCCTGGGATGCAGACCATCAGGTCCCGGGGACTTATCAGCCTTCAGACTCAACAGTCAATCCAACACCGTTTCTTGCCTAATATAAATTTCCTTCAGTTCATCTTTTACCCTAGTTCCTTTGGCCACTATTACATCTGGGAGATTGTTTGTGTCTTCCCTAGTGAAGACAGATCCAAAGTACCTGTTCAACTCATCTGCCATTTCCTTGTTCCCCATAATAAATTCACCTGTTTCTGTCTTCAATGGCCCAATTTTGGTCTTAACTATTTTTTTGCTATTCACATACCTAAAGAAGCTTTTACTATCCTCCTTTATATTCTTGGCTAGTTTACCTTGTATAAGATGTATAAGATGACATGATAGAGGTGTATAAGATAATGAGAGACATTGACCATGCAGATAGCCAGAGGCTTTCTCCCAGAGCTGAAATGGCTAACACAAGGGGGCATAGTTTTAAGGTGCTTGGAAGTATGTACGGGGGGATGTCTGAGGTAAGTTTTTCCACACAGAGAGTGGTGGGTGTGTGCAATGCACTGCCAGCGACAGTGGTAGAGACAGATGCAATAGGGTCTTTGAAGAGACTCTTAGATAAGTACACAGAGCTCAGAAAAATAGAGGGCTATGCAGTAGGGAAATTCTAGGCAGTTTCTGGAGTGGGTTACATATTTGGCACAATGTTGTGGGCCAAAGGGTCTGAAATATGATATAGATTTCTATGTTCTATGGTCACAACCTTCCTTCATATGGATGGAATTGGATGCACGTCAGCTGTGGCTGGGTTTGCAGGCCATTGCTTCCTATAAAGTGAAACCTAACATCATAAATGATTGTGATGCTTTACTCTCAGCTGAGCTCAATCCCTTTTATGTGTGCTTTGAAAGGGAGAACAACACTACACCTGTGCAAATCCCTCCAGCATCTGGTGGCCCAGTGAATTCTGTCTCAGAGGCTGAAGTCAGAGTATCTTTCAAGAACATAAACCCTTGCAAGGCATCAGGCCCTGATGGTGTACCTGGTGGGGCTCTGTGCTAACCAACTGCCAGGAACGTACAACGATACCTTCAGTTTCTCACTGCTGCAGTCAGAGGTTTCCACCTGCTTTAAAAGGGTGACAATCATACCAGTGGCATTCACAACTACTGTGATAAAGTGCTTTAAAAGGTTGGTCATAGATAGAATCAACTCCTGCTTAAGCAAGGACCTGAACCACTGCAATTTGCCTATCACCACAATAGTCTACAGCTGTAAAAATCTCACCGGCTCTACCCACAACTTCAAATCACCTGGACAATAGCAAAATATATGTTAGGCTACTATTTACTGACTACAGTTCAACACAATCGTAACCTCAGTTCTAATCAACAAGGTCCAAAATCTGGGCCTCTGTACCTCCCTCTGCAACTAGATCCTTGACTTGCTAGCCAGGAGACCACAGTCTGTGTGGTTCAGAATAACATATCTTCACTGAAAAGCAACACTGTTACACCTCAAGGATGCGTGGTTAGCCCACTGCTCTACTCTCTCTACATTCAGATTTGTACAGCTGGCACAGCTCAAACTATCTACAAACATCTGTAACTTTGCCAGTGACACAACTATTGTTGGCAGAATTTCAAATGGTGATGAAGAGGAGTACAGGAGCAAGGTAGATCAGCTAGTTGAGTGGTGTCACAGCAACAAACTTGCACTCAATGTCAGTAAGACTAAGGAATTTATTGTGGACTTCAGGGAGGGGAAGTCGAGGGAGCACACACCAGTCTTCTTCACGGGACCAGAAGTAGTTTCAAGTACCTGGGTGTCAACATCTCTGAGGATCAATCTGGGGCCCAACATATTGATGAAATTACAAAGAAGACAGACAGTGCCTATATTTCATTGGGAGTTTCAGGAGAATTTTGCATGTCATCAAAAGACACTCGCAAATTTCTACAGTTTACCATGGAGATCATTCTAACCGGTTGCATCACCATCTGGTATGGAGGGCCTACTGTACAGGATAGGAAAAAGTTGCAGAAAGTTGTAAATTCTGCCAGTTCCATCATGGGCTCTAGTCTCCCCAGCATGTGGAACCTCTTCAAAAGGCAATGCCTCAAAAATCTGGCATCCATCATTAAGGACCCTCATCACTTAGCATGTGCCTTCTTCTCATTGTTGACCCTATTGTATCCACCTCCACCACAGTCGCCGGCAGCCCATTCCATGCACTCATCACACGCTGTGTAAAAAACTTACCCCTAACATCCCCTCTGTACCTACTTCCAAGCACCTTAAAACTGTGCCCTCTCATGTTTGCCATCTCAGCCCTGGGAAAAAGACTCTTGACTATCCACACGATCAATGCCTCTCATCATCTTATACACCTCTATCAGGACACCTCTCATCCTCTATTGCTCCAAGGAGAAAATGTCATGCACCCCAATCCAGGCAACATCCTTGTAGATCTCCTCTGTAAACTTTCTATAGTTTCCACACCCTTCCTGTAGTGAGGTGACCAGAACGGAGCACAGTCCTCCAAGTGGGGTCTGACCAGGGTTCCATACAACTGTAACATTACCTCCTGCTCTTGAAATCAATCCCACGGTTGATGAAGGGCAATGCACCACATGCCTTCTTAACTACACAGTCAATCTGCGCAGCAGCTTTGAGTGTCCTATGGACAAGGACCCCAAGACCCCTCTGATCCTCCACATTGCCAAGAGTCTTCTCATTAATAATATATCCTGCCATCATTTTAGGCCTACCAAAATGAACCACCTGACACTTATCTGCATTAAACTCCAACTGCCATTTCTCAGCCTAGATTTGCATCCTATCAATGTCCTGCTGTAACCTTTGACAGCCCTCCACACTATCCACAACACCCTCACCTTTGTGTCATCAGCAATTTTACTAATCCATCCCTCTACTTCCTCATCCAGGTAAGTTATAAAAGTCATGAAGAGAAGAGGTCCCAGAGCAGATCCCTAGGGCACATCACTGGTCACCAACCACCATGCAGAATATGACCCATCTACAACCACTCTGCCTTCTTTGGGCAAGCCAATTCTGGATCCACAAAGCAAAGTCCCCTTGGATCTCGTGCCTCTTTACTTTCTCGATAAGCCTTGCATGGGGTACCTTATCAAATGCCTTGCAGAAATCCATATACACTACATCTACTGTTCAACTTTCATCAATGTGTTTAGTTACATCCTCAAAAAATTCAATCAGGCTCATAAGGCACAACCTGACTTTGACAAAGTCAAGCTGACTATTCCTAATCAAATTATGCCTCTCAAAATGTTCATAAATTCTGCCTCTCAGGATTTTCTCCATCAACTTACAAACCACTGAAGTAAGACACACTGGTCTATAATTTCCTGGGCTATCTCTACTCCCTTTCTTGAACAAGAGAACAACATCTGCAACCTTCCAATCCTCCAGAACCTCTCCCATCCCCATTGATGATGCAAAGATCATTGTGAAAGGCTCAGCAATCTTCTCCCTTGCCTCCCAGAGTAGCCTGTGGTATATCTCATGCTGTTCTGGTGACTTATCCAACTTGATGCTTTCCAAAAGCTCCAGCTCATCCTCTTTCTCAATGTCTATACACTCAAGCTTTTCAGTCCGCCCTAAGTGATCCCTACAATTGCCAAGGTCCTTTTCCATAGTGAATACTGAAGCAAGGTATTCATTAAGTACCTCCACTATCTCCTCCAGTTCCATATACACTTTTCCACTGTCACACCTGATTGGTCCTATTCTTTCACATCTTATCCTCTTATTCTTCACATACTTGTAGAATGCCTTGGGGTTTTCCTTAATTCTGCTTGCCAAAGCCTTCTCATGGCTCCTTCTGGCTCTCCTAAATTCATTCTTAAGCTCTTTCCTGCTAGCCTTTTAATTTTCTAGATCTCTATCATTACCTAGTTTACACCTTGGTTCCTGTACCCTACCTTTCCCTGTCTCATTGGAACATACCTATGCAGAACACTACCCAACTATCCCCTGAACATTTGCCACATTTCTGCCATACATTTCCCTGAAAACATCTGTTCCCAATTTATGCTTCCAAGTTCCTGTCTGATAGCTTCATATTTCCCCTTACTCCAATTAAACACTTTCTGAACTTGCCTGCTCCTATCATAAAACTGGGGGCAGAAAATTCCAGAGACGAAATTTCTTCTCCTCAGTTTTAAATGACCAGCCTTTACTTTGTAGCTACTAGTGGAAACATCTCAATCACCCTATGAAGTCCCCTTAGGATTCAATATGTTTGTATAAGGTCACCCCTCATTCTTCCAAAATCAAGAAATACAAACTCAAACCTTCTAACTGCTCTCGAGAGGACAACCCTCTCAACCCAGGAATTAGTTTGATGAATCTCCTTTGGATTGCCTCCAACGCCACTATATACTTTGGTTTTAGGCACTGAGACCAAAAATACATGGAAAATTCCAGCTCACCAACCCTCTATACAACAGTAACAAAACATCCCCATCTCTAAACTCCAACCCTTTAAAATAGCCTAAAAACCTTGTGCCTCCTTAACTACATTTTAGATCTGTCTGCACTAGAAAACCTAGAGCCCTGTGAACTTCAATCATTTGCAGTCTCTCTCCACTTCGTTGGTATTAGGGAGGATTTTCTTGGGGGATCATCCAGTGAGGCTACATGGGTGGAACTCAGCAATAATAAGGGGATAATCACTTTTTTTCCTCATTTTCCCCTCCCCTCCTACTTTCAAATCTCTTACTATCTTTCCTTTCAGTTAGTCCTGACGAAGGGTCTCGGCTCGAAACGTCGACAGTGTTTCTCCCTATAGATGCTGCCTGGCCTGCTGCATTCCACCAGCATTTTTTGTGTGTTGCTGGGATAATCACTTTAATGAGATTGTGGTATAGGCCCCTCCAATTAATCCACAGGAATGGGAACAGCAAATATGCAGCAAGATCACCAGTGGCTCTATTAGGGTTGTAATAATGGATAATTTCAACTTTGCTTTAGACTGCCATATACAAATGGTTTGCATGGGGTGGAATTTATTCAATATGTCCAAGGAAATTTTCTAAAATAATATGTAGATTGCCCTACTAGAGAGGGGCAAAACTAGATCTCCTATTGAGAACTGAGGCAACCCAAATGACTGAAGTGTCAGTGGGTGAGCACTTTAGGAGCAATGACCATAGTTCTATTAGTATTAAGATAGCTATGGAAAACGATAGGACCGGTCCACAAGTTAATGTCCTATGTTAAGGCAAGGCAGATTTTGAAGGTTTTGGGCAGGAACTTGCAAAGGTTGATTGGGAGAGGCCGTTTGCAGGTAAAGGGTCATCTGGCAAATGGAAGGAATTTAAAAGTGAGTTAAGGAGAGTTCATGGACTGCATGTTCCTTATTGAGTGGAGGGCAAGGCTGACAAGACTAGGCTCATCATTATTTATCATACATTAATCATATGGATGAAAATGTAGCTGGTATGAATCCTAAGTTTGCGCATGACACTAAAATTGGTGATGTAGAGAATAGTGACGAGGGTTGTTATAAGATTACAATGGGATCTAGATAACTTCCTTAAGGGAAATCTTGTCTGACATTTGTTCGAATTCTTTGAGGAAATAACAAGCAGGATAAACAAATGAGAATCCTGCTTCTATCTTATCTATCCCTTTCATAATTTCATAAGTTTCTATAAGATCTCCTCTCATTGTTTGAATTCCAGCGAGTACAGTCTCAGGTGACTCAATCCCTTCTCATAGTCTAACCCCTCATCTCTGGAATCAACTTGGTGAACCTCCTGTACACTGCCTCCACAACCAGTATATCCTTCCTCAAGTAAGGAGACCAGAACTGCATGCAGTACTCTAGGTGTGGCCTCACCAGTACCCCTGTACAGTTGCAGCAAAACTTCCCCACTCTTAAATTCAATCCCTCCAGCTATGAAACCAACATTCCATTTACCTTCTTGATAGCCTGCTGCACCTGGAAACCAACTTTTTGTGATTCATGCACAAGCTCTCCCAAATCCCTCTGCACAGCAGCATGCTACAATTTTTTACCATTTAAATAATAATCTGTTCTTTCATTTCTCCTATCAAAGTGGTTGACCTTGCATTTACCAACATTGTACTCCATCTACCAGACCCTTACCCACTCACTTAGTCTATCTATATCTCTCTGCAGACTCTCCTGTATCTTCTGCACAATTTGCTTTTCCACTCAATTTAGTATAATTAGCAAACAATACACTCGGTCTCCTCTTCCAGATCATTAATATATATCATGAACAGAAGCAGGCCCAGCTCCAACCCCTGTGGTACACTGCTCACCACTGATTGCCAACCAGAGTAACACCCATGTATCCCAACTCTCTGCTTTCTATTAGTTAACCAATCCTCTATCCATGCTAATATATCAATTCCAACTCCTTGCATCTTTACCTTATGGATCATTTTTTAAAAAAGGTAATAGGGAGAAACCTGGGAACTATAGACCGGTGACTCTTATGTTGGTGGTCTGCAAACTACTGGAAAGGATTCTTAAGGATAGGATCTACGAGCATTTGGAGAAGTACAGTCTACTCATGGATAGTCAACATGGCTTTGAAAGGGAAGACTGTGCATCACGAGCCTGATTGAGTTTTTTGAAAAGGTAACAAAAGAAATTGATGAGGGTAGGGCCGTGGATGTGGTCTACATGGACTTTAGCAAAGCATTTGACAAGGTCCCTCATGAGAGACTCATCCAGAAAGTCATAAGGCATGGGATGTGGAACCTTGGCTGTTTGGATAAAAAATTGGCTTAAAGGAAGAAAGCAGAGGGTAGTTGTGGAAGGAAAGTATTCTGCCTGGAGGTCTGTGACTAGTGGAGTGCCGCAGGTATTTGTCCTGGGAACCCTGCTATTTGTGATTTTTTATAAGTGACCTGGATGTAGGGGCGGAAGGATGGGTGAGTAAGTCTGTGGGTGACGTGAAGATTGGAGGAGTTGTAGATGGAGCTGTAGGTTGTTGGAGGTTACAAGAGGATATATATATAGGCTGCAGAGTTGGGCAGAAAAATAGCAGATGGAGTTCAATCTGGACCAGTGTGAGGTGATGCATTTTGGAAGGACTAACCAGAAGACTGAGTACAGGATTAATGGTCAGTTACTTAAGAGTGTGGATGAACAAAGGGACCTTGAGGTTCAAATCCATACATCCCTCAAGGTCGCTGCACAGGTTGATAGGGTTGTTAAGAAGGCCTATGGGTTGCTAGGCTTCATTAACAGGAGGATTGAGTTCAAGAGTAGAGAGGTCATGTTGCAACTCTACAAATCTCTGCTGAGACTGCACTTAGAATATTGTGTTCAATTCTGGTAACCTCATTATAGGAAGGATGTGGAAGCGATGGAGAGGGTGCAGAGGAGATTTACCAGGATGTAACCTGGATTGGAGAATAAGTCATATGAAGTAAGGTTAGCAGAGCTGGGACTTTTCTCTTTGGAGCGTAGAAGAATGAGAGGCAACTTGATAGAGGTCTACAAGATTATGAGAGGCACAGATAGGGTGAATAGTCAGCACCTGTTTCCCAGGGCACCAATAGCAAACACCAGAGGGCATAGGTACAAAATTAAGGGAGGGAAGTTTAGGGAAGACATCAGGGGTAAGTTTGTTTGTGTCTTTTTTAATAAATACACAGAGGGTTGTGAGTGCCTGGAATGACTTACCAGGGATGGTGGTGGAGGCTAAAACATTAGTGGTATTTAAGAGCCTCTTAGACAGACACATGGATGAAAGAAAAATGGAGGGCTATGTGGTAGTGTGGGTTTAGTACTTTCCTTTTAAGGATTATATGGGTCAGCATAACATGGAGGGCTGAAGGGCCTGTACTGTGTCGTAGTGTTCTATGGTTCTAAGTCTTTTATGTGGCACCTTATCAAACACCTTATCAAATAAATAACGTCCATCTGTTCCCCTCTATCCACTGCTCTCATTCTATCCTCAAAGAACTCCAGTAAGTTTGTCAAACAGGACCTGCCTTTGCTGAATCCATGCTGCGGCTGCCTAATGGATCCATTTCTCTCTAGATGCCTCGCTATTTCTTCATTAATGATAGCTTTAAGCATTTTCCCAACTATAGATATTAAACTAACTTTTTGCCAACTTTTTGCCTATATCCTTTTTTGAACAGTGGCGTGACGTTCGCTGTCTTCCAATCCATGGGGACCTGCCCAGAGTCCAGAGAATTTTGGTAAATTATCACCAAAGCCTCTACTACAACTTCTGCCATTTCTTTCAATACCCTGGGATGCATTCCATCAGGACCAGGGGACTTAACTGTCTTCAGGCCCACAAGTTTGCTCAGCATTACCTCTTTCATGACAGTTATTGTATCGAGGTCCTCACCTACCAATGCATCCATAACATCTCTCTTTGGCATGTTAGATGTGTCCTCCACATGACGACCAACTCTTGTCGTGCGAGGCCCCTTGGGTAAGAGTGACCATAATATGGTGTAATTCTTCATTAAGATGGAGAGTGACAGTTAATTCAGAAACAAAGGTTCTGAACTTAAAGAAGGGTAACTTTGAAGGTATGAGTCATGAATTAGCTAAGATAGACTGGCAAATGATAGGATTGAGGCAGGAAATATGTTCCAGATGTTGGGAGAGTCCAGTACCAGAGGGCATGGATTGAGAATAAGAGGTCAGTTATTTAAAACAGAGTTGAGGAAGAGCTTCTTCTCCCAGAGAGTTGTGGAGGTGTAGAATGCACTGCCTCGGAAGACGGTGGAGGCCAATTCTCTGGATGCTTTCAAGAAGGAGCTAGATAGACATCTGATGGATAGGGGAATCAAGGGATATGGGGACAAGGCAGGGACTGGGTATTGATAGTGAATGATCAGCCATGATCTCAGAATGGCGTTGCAGACTCGAGGGGCCGAATGGTCTACTTCTGCACCTATTGTCTATTGTCTATAAATGATACTTCAAGGGTTGACGGTGGATATGCAATGGCAAGCATTTAAAGATCGCATGGATGAACTACAACAATTGTTCATCCCAGTTTGGCAAAAGAATAAACCAGGGAAGGTAGTGCACCCGTGGCTGACAAGGGAAATTAGGGATAGTATCAAGTCCAAAGAAGAAACATATAAATTAGCAAAAAAAAAGCGGCACACCTGAGGACTGAGAGAAATTCAGAGTCCAGCAGGGGAGGACAAAGGGCTTAATTAGGAAAGGGAAAAAAGATTATGAGAGAAAGCTGGCAGGGAACATAAAAACTGATTGTAAAAGCTTTTATAGATATGTGAAAAGAAAAAGATTGGTCAAGACAAATGTAGGTCCCTTACAGTCAGAAACAGGTGAATTGATCATAGGGAACAAAGATATGGCAGACCAATTGAATAACTACTTTGGTTCTGTCTTCACTAAGGAGGACATAAATAATCTTCTGGAAAAAGTAAGGGACCGAAGGTCTAGTGAGATGGAGGAACTGACGGAAATACATGTTAGTAGGGAAGTGGTGTTAGGTAAATTGAAGGGATTAAAGGCAGATAAATCCCCAGGGCCAGATGGTCAGCATCCCAGAGTGCTTAAGGAAGTAGCCCAAGAAATAGTGGGTGCATTAGTGATAATTTTTCAAAACTCCTTAGATTCTGGATTAGTTCCAGAGGATTGGAGGGTGGCTAATGTAACCCCACTTTTTAAAAAAGGAGGAAGAGAAAAACCAGGAAATTATAGACCGGTGAGTCTGACATCGGTGGTGGTGGGGAAAATGCTAGAGTCGGTTATCAAAGATGTGATAACAGCATATTTGGAAAGAGGTGAAATCATCGGACAAAGTCAGCATGAATTTATGAAAGGAAAATCATGTCTTGTAGCGACCCATTTCCTGGCACATCCGAACCTGCTCACAATTAGATAGCCTGCGGGGGTTTGCGAGCACAGAGCTTTGAAGCCTCTGCGCCACGGGGGGCAGGTTGAGGGAGGCTTAAAAGTGAGGCTGAGGATTTTGAATAAAGTTTTTTCCTTCGACTGCAGTTATCGACTCCGTGTCGTAATTTTAGCGCTGCGTGTAGCACCCCGCTACAATTGGTGACCCCGACGGTCCAAACGATTTTTGGACCAGAAATGACTGGCCTCTGTTCATGCGGTTTTGTTGAAACTGCCGGGTTTCTGGACACAGCAACCGAACCTATGGTTCCAGCAAGCCGAAGCCCAATTCCACGTTCGCCAGATCACCTCAGAAGACACCCGCTACTACTACGTGGTGAGCTCCCTCGACCAGGACACAGCGGGCCAGGTCGCGGAGTTTGTACAGTCGCCCCCAGCAGACGGCAAGTACATGGAATTCAAAGCCCTGCTCCTCAGGACTTTCGGACTCTCACGGTGCGAGCGGGCTGCCCGTTTACAGCACCTGGATGGCTTGGGCGACAGACCTCCATTGGCTTTAATGAATGAGATGTTGTCTCTGGCCGATGGACACACACCCTGCCTCATGTTTGAGCAGGCATTCCTGGAGCAGCTGCCCGAGGACATACGGCTGCTGCTGTCCGACGCGGATTTCAGTGACCCCCGGAAGGTGGCAGCCCGGGCGGACTTGCTGTGGAACGCCAAAAAGGTGAGCGGGGCGTCCATCGCACAGATCTCCCAGCAGCAAATCAGTCCAGGCCCGGCCGCAGAGCCCACCAACCCCCGGCCCAATGAACACTGGTGCTTCTACCACCAGCAGTGGGGCGCAGAAGCCCGCCGTTGTCGCCCGCCCTGCAAGTTTCTGGGAAACGCAAGGGCCAGCCGCCGCTGATGGCTACGGCGGCTGGCCATCGGGATAGCCTCCTGTATGTGTGGGATAGAAGGTCGGGACGCCGGTTTTTGGTCGATACTGGTGCCGAGATCAGCGTTTTACCTCCGACGAGTTACGACACCCGCAGCAGGGCACCGGGTCCCCCCCAAGGGCCGTGAACGGCAGCACAGTAAGGACCTATGGCACCCTTCAGGTGCAGCTACAGTTCGGCTCCAGCCAGTTCACGTGGGACTTTACACTGGCCACCGTAGCCCAACCGCTTCTGGGTGCAGATTTTTCCTGTCCAGGAAAAGACTGGTACACGCCGAGACCTTTCAGACGTTCTCCCTGGGTGCAGCCCAGTTGCCAGCCCCTCACCTCGGCTCCATCACGCTGTCCAACAACGACTTCACCAGGGTCCTGGCGTATTTCCCATCGGTTCTGGCACCGCAGTTCACAGCGGCCATGCCCCGACATGGCGTACAGCACCACATCCCGACACAGGGACCACCCCTCCACGCCCGTGCTCGGCGGCTTCCCCCGGACAAGCTCCGACTGGCGAAGGAGGAGTTCCAGAGGATGGAGGAATTGGGGATCATCCGGTGGTCCGACAGCCCATGGGCCTCCCCCCTGCACATGGTGCCCAAAGCGACGGGAGGCTGGAGACCGTGCGGCGACTACCACAGGCTGAACGAGGCTACCACACCAGACTGCTACCCTGTGCTGCACATTCAGGACTTTGCAGCAAACCTGCACGGCGCACGGATCTTCTCCAAGGTAGACCTCGTCCGAGGGTACCATCAAATCCCGATGCATCCTGACGACGTCCCCAAAATGGCTCTCATCACCCCGTTTGGCCTTTTTGAGTTCCTCCGCATGCCGTTCGGCCTGAAGAATGCCGCACAGACGTTCCAGCGGTTAATGGACACGGTGGGACGGGACCTGGACTTCGCGTTCATCTATTTGGACAACATCCTCATAGCCAGCAGCAGTCGTCAGGAGCATCTGTCCCACCTCCGTCAACTCTGCGCCCGACTGAATGAGTAAGGTCTTACAATCAACCCCGCCAAATGCCAGTTCGGACTCGATACCATTGACTTCCTGGGCCACAGGATTACTAAAGACGGGGCAACCCCTCTGTCCGCTAAGGTAGATGCGGTCCGCCACTTCCCCCGACCCACCACGATCAAAGGCCTTCAGGAATTCGTAGGTATGGTCAATTTCTACCACCGCTTCCTCCCTTCAGCTGCCCGGATCATGCGCCCCCTGTTCGCCCTGATGTCGGGTCCGAGCAAGGACATTACCTGGGACGAGCAGTCCGCCGCCGCTTCGTTCAAACGAAGGAAGCTTTGGCGAACGCCGCAATGGTAGTACATCCCAGAATGGACACCCCTACCGCCCTCACAGTGAACGCATCTAACACGGCAGTCGGTGGGGTGCTGGAGCAACTCATCGCAGGTCGCTGGCAACCCCTGGCGTTTTTCAGCAAACACCTGCGGCCACCCGAGCTCAAGTACAGTGCTTTCGACCGGGAACTGTTGGCGCTCTACCTGGCAATCCAGCATTTCAGGTACTTCCTAGAAGGTTGGCCCTTCACCGCGTTCACGGACCACAAACCGCTTACCTTTGCGTTTATGAAAGCGTCTGACCCCTGGTCGTCCCGCCAGCAACGCCACCTATCCTACATCTCTGAACACACGACGGACGTCTTGGGTAAGGACAATGTCGTGGCGGATGCGCTCTCTCGCCCTACCGTTCATGCCCTTTCCCAAGGGGTAGACTGAGGCACTGGCAGAGGCACAGCAGGCAGATGAGGAGATTCCGAGTTACAGAACCGCAGTCTCCAGTTTGCAGCTCCAGGACCTCCCCGTAGGCCCGGGTGAGAGGACACTACTCTGTGACGTCGCCACCGGCCAGCCCCGTCCCGTCGTCCCGACAGCCTGGCGGCGCCGTGTTTTCGACTCCATTCATAACTTGGCGCATCCCTCCATCCGGACGACTGTCCGGATGGTTTCCAGCAGGTTCGTTTGGCACGGACTCCGCAAACAGGTCAGCGAATGGGCCAAAACGTGCATGCACTGCCAGACGGCCAAGGTGCAGCGGCACATCAAAGCCCCACCGCAGCAGTTCCATCCCACCCACCGGCGTTTCGACCACATTCATGTGGATATCGTGGGCCCCCTGCCAGTGTCGCGCGGAGCGCGGCACCTCCTGACTATCGTGAACTGGTTCACAAGATGGCCAGAGGCGATCCCGCTCACCAACACCACCTCCGAATCTTGCGCCCGAGCCCTGATCACCACCTGGATATCTCGCTTTGGTGTACCGGCCCACATTACCTCCGACAGAGGCGCCCAGTTCACCTCCAGCCTGTGGTCAGCTATGGCCAGCCTTTTGGGGACTCAGCTGCACCACACAACTGCCTACCACCCACAGTTGAACGGGCTAGTGGAGCGTTTCCACCGTCACCTGAAGTCGGCCCTCATGGCCCGCCTGCGAGGAGCCAACTGGGCGGACGAGCTTCCCTGGGTCCTACTCGACATCCGCACAGCGCCCAAGGACGACCTGCACGCCTCGCCGGCCGAGTTGGTATATGGCGCGCCCCTGGTCGTCCCCGGGGAGTTCCTACCAGCCCCACGGGGGCAAGAGGAAGATCCCGCAGCAGTCCTGGGCAGACTACGCGAGAAGCTTGGTAACCTGGCCCCCATACCCACTTCACAGCACGGGCGGAACCCGACCTGTGTACCCAAAGACCTGCAGAACTGTAAGTTTGTGTTTGTACGAAGGGGCGGGCATTGGCCACCGCTGCAGCGGCCATACGAGGGGCTGTTTATGGTGCTCCAGAACAACGGGTCCACGTTCGTGCTGGACATTGGGGGGGAAGAGGAGGTTTTCACGGTGGACCGCCTCAAACCGGCCCACGTGGACCTGGCGCAACCGGCCGAGTTTCCGGCACCTTGGCGCAGAGGCCGACCTCCCAAGCAGGTTCCAGCCCAGACTGTGGACATTGGGGGGTGTATCGCCGGTTCTGGGGGGGGGGGGGGGGGGTTATGTGGCGACCCATTTCCTGGCACATCCGAACCGGCTCACAATTAGCCAGCTTTCTGGCTAAGGGAGATAGCCTACGGGGGTTTGCAAGCACAGAGCTTTGGAGCCTCTGCGCCACGGGGGGCAGGTTGAGGGAGGCTTAAAAATGAGGCTGAGGATTTCGAATAAAGTTTTTTCCTTCGACTGCAGTTACCGACTCCGTGTCGTAATTTTAGCGCTGCGTGTAGCACATCGCTACAGTCTGATGAATCTTATAGAATTTTTTGAAGATGTAACTAGTAGAGTGGATAGGGGAGAGCCAGTGGATGTGGTGTATTTAGATTTTCAAAAGGCTTTTGACAAGGTCCCACACAGGAGATTAGTGTGCAAACTTGAAGCACACGGTATTGGGACTATGATATTGATGTGGATAGAGAATTGGTTGGTAGACAGGAAGCAAAGAGTGGGAGTAAACAGGACCTTTTCAGAAAGGCAGGCAGTGATTAGTGGGGTACCGCAAGGCTCAGTGCTGGGACTCCAGTTGTTTCCAATATATATTAATGATTTAGACGAGCGAATTAAATGCAGCATCACCAAGCTGGGCGGCAGTGTTAGCTGTGAGGAGGATACTAAGAGGATGCAGGGTGACTTGGATAGGTTAGGTGAGTGGCCAAATTCGTGGCAGATGCAATTTAATGTGGATAAATGTGAAGTTATCCACTTTGGTTGCAAGAACAGGAAAACAGATTATTATCTGAACGGTGGCCAATTAGGAAAAGGGGAGGTGCAATGAGACCTGGGTGTCATTGTACAACAGTCATTGAAGGTGGGCATGCAGGTACAGCAGGCGGTGAAAAAGGCAAATGATATGTTGGCATTCATAGCAAAAGCATTGGAGTACAGGAGCAGGGAGGTTCTACTGCAGTTGTACAAGGCCTTGGTGAGACCGCTCCTAGAGTATTGTGTGCAGTTTTGGTCCCCTAATCTGAGGAAAGACATTCTTGCCATAGAGGGAGTACAAAGAAGGTTCACCAGATTGATTCCTGGGATGGCAGGACTTTCATATGAAGACAGACTGGATCGACTAGGCTTATACTCACTAGAATTTAGAAGATTGAGGGGGGATCTTATTGAAACGTATAAAATTCTAAAGGGATTGTACAGGCTAGATGCAGGAAGATTGTTTCCAATGTTGGGCAAGTCCAGAACGAGGGGTCAGAGTTTAAGGATAAAGGGGAAGCCTTTCAAGACCGAGATGAGGAAAAACTTCTTCACACAGAGTGGTGAATCTGTGGAATTCTCTACCACAGGAAACAGTTGAGGCCAGTTCATTGGCTATATTTAAGAGGAAGTTAAATATGGCCCTTGTGGCTAAAGGGATCAGGGGGTATGGAGAGAAAGCAGGTGCAGGGTTCTGAGTTGGATGATCAGCCATGATCATACTGAATGGCGGTGCAGGCTCAAAGGGCTGAATGGCCTACTCCTGCACCTATTTTCTATGTTTCTAAAATAGTCATTAAAAACAGCAGCCATTTCCTCATTACCAAATATCAAACTCCGCCTTCTCATTCTCCAAGGGACCTACATTCACTTTAGCCACCCTTTTCCACTTTATATAATTTTTAAAAACTTCTAGTTCTTCGTTGCTTTTTAAAGTTGTCCCAATCTTCCAGTTTCCCACTGCTCTTGGCAACTTTATATGCATGAGCTTTTAGTTTGATGCCTTCTTTTATTTCCTTAGTTATCCAAGGCTGGCTCACCCCACCCTTACTGCCCTTGCTTTTAACTGGAATATACTTTTGTTGAGCACCGCGAAAAATCCTGTTGAAAGTCTTGCACTGTTCTTCAGCTGTCCCACCATATAGCCAAATCCTCCCTTATCCCACTGTAGTCTCCATTGTTTAGGCATAATACACTGGTTTTAGATTACACTATTGCATCCTCCATTTGTACTGAGAAATTCAATCATACTGTGATCACTCTTTCCAAGAGGATCCCCAACTACAAGATCACTAATTTAACTGTCTCATTGCACAGGACCAGATCTAAGATAGCAAGTTAAAGTCCCCCATGATAACTGCTGTTCCATTCATACATGCCTCAGATATTTCTCTGTTTCTTGCCTGTGCCACTGTAATGTTATTATTTGGTGGCCGATAGACAACTCCCACCAATGATATTTTTCCCTTTACTATTCCTAATCTCGACCTAGATGGATTCAACATTTGGCTCCTTAGATCTTATATCATCTCTCACTATCACCCTGATTTCATCTTTAATTAAGAGCGCTAATTTACCTTCCTGCCTATCCTTCCATATTATCTGACATCCTTGGATATTTAATTCTCAATCCTCTCCACACTGCAACCATGTTTCTGTAATGGCACTAAATCATACCTCTTTGCACTGACTTGTGCCACAAGTTCACTGAACTTGTTTCGAATATGACGGGCATTCAAATAAAGTGCCCTTACACTCACTGTGCTTTTAAAATCTCGTAATCTTTTACTCTTCTGCTCTTGACTTTTCTTCACTCCATTCTTATGTTTCTCTTTTTCATCTTTTGCTTTTACTTTATCTTTATCCACACTTTTCTTTTTTTACTTTATCCATACTTCTCCAATCTGTTGAACCCACCCCTCCTACTATTCAATTTAAAGCCTTATCCACAGCTCTAGTTATGCGATTCACTAGAATCCAGGTTCCATCATGGTTCAGGTGGAGACTGTCCCATTGGTACAGCTCCCTCCTTCCCCAGTACAGGTGCCAATTTCCCATGAATTTAAACCCACTTCTCCCTAACCAATCCTTGAGCCACATATTTAACTCTAATCTTCTTGGTCCTATGCCAATTTGTATATGGCTCAGGTAGTAATCCAGAGATTACTACCTTTTTGGTTCCACTTTTTAATTTAGTCCCTAGGTGCTCAAATTTCCTCAGCAGAACCTCTTTCCTCATTCTACCTACGTCGTTGGTACCCATATGGACAACAACAACTAGATCTTTCCCCTTCCACTGCAAATTCCTCTGCAGGTGAGATAAGATGTCCTGAACCCGGGCACCAGGCAGGCAACACAGCCTTCGGGATGCTCTATCCTCACGATAGAGAATAGTCTATTCCCCTGACTATATTATCCCAATTACCACTACATTTCTCTTCTTTCCCCACCCCCCTTGAATGACTCCATGAATTACGGTGTCACAGTTAAGTTGCTTTTCCTTCCTACAGCCACCATCCTCATCCACACAGGGAGCAAGAATCTCAGACCTACTGGAAAAGCTCAAGGGCTGAGGCTCCTCCAGCACTGTCTCCTGGATCCCACTACCCGCCTCATTTGTCCCTGACCAGAGATTGAATTTGAGGCAGCTAAACAGAGAATTCAGGTAACTCTCCCCCTCCCTGATGTGCCACAGTGTTTGATGCTCAGATTCCAAGTCATCAACTTTGAGCCCAAGTTCCTCAAGTAGCCAACACTTGCTGCAGATGTGGTCACCAGGAACCACAGGAATAGGATCCACCAGCTCCCACATCATGCAGCTACAGCATATCACCTGATCCTGCATCATTTTTACTTTATTTAATTAACTGTAATTTAGTGACTTTTTATTCAACCACTACAAAAGCCTTACCTGCTGCTCACCTGTGCCTCTTCGCCAAATTCTCATGTTTCCACTCCTAGACTAATCCACTCACACAATGGCTGCTCTGCTATGACCCTGCTTTACTTTTACTTGCTCTTGCTAATGAATCACAAATCAATTGGTCTGCCATTAATGCACTGAGCCCCATGAAACAGTTCTTTTCTAAACTCTTCTCCCCGCTCTGTGCAAAGCTCTGTCTCTTTGAATTGATTGGTCCACTGTTAATTGGCTGAGACACACGAAATGCGTCTTTTTTAAACTCTTCTCTCTGACCTGTGCAAAGCTATCTCTCTCTTCCAATTGATTGATCCATCACTAATTTACATAAAATGAAATCAAGTTTATAGTACAGAAACAGGTCAGTTGTCCCAGTCGATTCAAGTATTACAAACCTATCCCACCTTTTCACATCCAACACCAATATACACTCTTGCATTTTCTCCTATGTGTATTTACAAGGCATCTCTAAAATAATATGAAGCAAATACTATATTTTTCCCTCTCCCTTGTGCTTACCTTTGTTGTGTCGTACAGTATCAGGTTTAATTGCCACCAATGTATGCTCAACGGGAAAGAAAAACTGTAACTCCTTCACTGCCGTTTCAATGTCCTGACTCCCATGTAGTTGGTTAAATGGATTATCTTTGTATGCGAACCTTGCTATCAGGCTAAGAACAGAATAAGGAATATATAAATAATTAACTTGGTTCAGAATTTGATGAAACAGTGAAAGATATCCTAATATTTCCAGAAAATCTCACCAGCATATGAAAACTTTGGGTTCCCACAAGACTAGATACAAGATTGGTATCTTGGGTGCAGTCGTCCCAACAGGACTGATCGTTATGTGTTTTTTACAATACCTTTATCTAGTTCAATAGAATACCTAGTCAGCAAGAAGACCCCAAATTATCAGTCACTTGTTATTTTAATTATCCGTTTTATAATGCAGTTCAGATGCTCTGACCTCAGTATACTATGTTGTTTCATTGCAAATAATGTAGGCTCAAGGAAAAGCAACCCCATCTTTGGACAACATGCATTACAGTGTCTGCTATTCACGTTCCTACTTCCTCTAGACCAGTGATACCCAATAGAGGTGGTTACGTGCCTTAAGTGGGGCTTTAGGGGAAATATAAGTTGTCCGGAGGCATTCAAGGTTCTTGTGGGGGGTGGGGGGTCGATAAGTGGCACCATAACTTAAGGCACGAGACCAGACTGACCATTAATAGAGCAAGCGCTTCCAAGGAAAAAGGATGAGGCACTGGAATGCAGGAAGAACCATAGCTCTGCAGGTAGTAAGCACGCATCATCACAACACATTTGAAACTCGGCAATCTCATCTGACTTTACCAACCAGACATTATTAGGGATGCATAAATTAGCAATCACAGTGCCCAACAGTTCCCCTTGACTCGCAGCATGGAACGCATTCATGCAAATTAACAGTTGGTAAGTCAAGTACACCCTCTCAACTTTATCTACAGATCTACGGAAAACAGGTCATGCAATAATATAGTGTGGGTTAAAACCAAATGGTGAAATAGAGACAATCAGTGACCCCAAGGATTCCTCTTGAGGTGCTCAAAGCAACTTCAGTTACATTATGTGTGGTCAAGAACCATCTTTGGAGATTATGAGACCTTGTGTGATTAATCAATCATGCTAATAGTATAAAGGTAGCTTGCCAAACACCAGCTCTGTCCCGACTAATATTCAGATTCTAATCTAATTCCTTGTCAACATAATTTTCACTGACGTGATCACCTTCATCTTCGCCTCGTTGTTCCTTTGCATGCTACTACCGTTGTTCCATCCATGTCAATTCACTGCCATCGTCAAAATCCAAGAGGCATTCCCAGTTTGTGTTAATTTTTTTATTTTACTTTAGCCCCATTAATGATGCATACATATGTACGACAGTGAAGCCTTGAATTCTAATCATACTAAGACAAAAACTATAGAAAGTGCATCAATACAATGTTACATACTTGGAGTATGGTTTTATTCAGTTCCCATCAGATCAGTGACACCTCCTATGTCTAATTTGTAATACTGTATTGTCTAATGAAGCCATGAAACTATCAAGATTACAGGAACACTTCCGTAAAAGACACCCTGAAAAGGCTGCTTATGGTATTACTCAATTCCAGAAGATGAAAGAAGCATTTGAAAAGCATTGAATGTGTGAGTCATTTGCAAAGAAAGCTAAAAATGACCTTGAGAGTGGACTCATTGCTTCTAATAAGATTTCCAAAATTATGGCAAAGTATGGACAATCTCATAGAATTGGTGAAAGATTAATAATGCCTGCCGTATCAGAACTGCTTGCAATGTTCTCAAAATGGATACCAGTATTTTAAAATCAATTACTCCGAGTAATATCTCTGCAGCTCATTTTATTGATAAAATTAGTGAAGACACTGAAGATCAACTATGCACAGAATTTGGGATACAACTGGATGAGTCAACTGTGCAAGACAACGAGGCATTGCAAATGGCATGTGTTACGATTTATCCAAAATCTAAAAGTTTATGAAGAGATTCTCTTTTGTAAAAAGTTATAAAACAAATAGCGACAGAGAATCAGTCCACAATGAACTCAAAATGTATATTGAGGATAAAAGTATTCCAATTAGGAACATGATCTCTTGTGCAACAGATGAACATCGTATATGACCGGTCATCATGCTAGTTTAGTGACAATTATGAGAAAGGAAATTCCAAATCTGTTTGCAATTCATTATGTAATTCATTGTCAACACCTCACAAACAAAAACCTCAGCCAGCGGCTTTTATCAAGCATGATTCTTATAATATCTGCTATCAACAAAATTAAAGCTCATCCATTAAACGGAATATTTTGCCAGTTATGCCAAGGTAACAATGAGGAGTTGGAATGTTTGCTTCTTCAAACTGAAGTGCATTGGCTGTCAAAAGGCTGATGCATAAAACATTTTTGATCTTTTTGACACTGGTTGTATTTGTGCTTAAAGATGACAAGAGCTTGGGAAACAAGATTGAACTTCTTTGTGGAGATATGGTAAAACTCGCTGATTTGTATGACAAAATTAACATTCTAAATATGAAATTACAGGGTGAGAATTTCAATTTAATCCTGGCAAAAAGTGCAGTGTCCTCTTTTATCAGAAGACTGGAAATATATAAGCAAAATATTGGGTGAAGAATGTTCTTACAGTTTCCCTGCATGGGAAGTATGGAATTCTTTTTCACAGGTGGTGATTTACAAGAGTACTGCCTATACCTGCAGTCACTGAAGAAGGATTTTCAGAAATAATTAAAGGATTTCAATGATCTGGAAATTCCGGACTGGATAATTTCTTTGCAAGGTAGAAGAACAGGAACATAGCTTTTAAGAAGAGATTATCGAAATTCAGAATGATGAAGAAGCAACAATGGTTTTCAAAAATGTTGGCTGTTGTGTTATCTGACTACACTGTCATATGAAGTTTCCTGGTCTTTGGAGAAGAAATAACTGCTCTTCATTGCATTTCCATCCTCCTACCTTATTGAGAGGAGCTTCGGAGACTGCACCTGTCTATGAATGGAGTAACAGAAGTTTCTGTGCTGCTCCTAGTTTTGTTCCTTTCCCACTAGTTTAAAGTTCAAATTTAAAATTTTTAGTTGCTGATTCTTGAAGGTGAACAATATACCTTTGAGGAGTGGGAAGAACTTACCTGAACCTAGTGATAAAGGCAACAGAAAAGGAAAGATGCAAAAGGAAAGATCTAATGAAATGCCATCATGGGCAGAAGATATGGCTCGGACACTGAATTCAATTAAAGACCAACTGGAAAAGAACAGTAATGAAATGATGTCATTTCTAGGAAAACTTAAAAGATTTGGAAACTCGAGTCATTACACACAAAGAGGAATTGAAGATAACTAAGCAAAATTTGCTTGAAACTACAACTTGTTTGGAAAGATATGAAAATAAGATTTTAGACCTGGAAACAGGTCCTGCCAAAGCAATATACGAATTGTTGGGCTGCAGGAAGAAGCCAAAAATGGAGATTTAACTTTTTTACTTTGGTAAGCTTTTTCATACCTTATTTCCTACTATATTATCACAGCCACCTACTATAGAAAGAGCACATAGATTGTTTACTTCAAGATATCAAGATTCAAATAGACCACCGTGTTTTGGTTTGTTTTCATCATTTTAAGATTAAAGATCAAATAATGCGACAGGCAAGAAAGCAGAGAGTTTTCAGATTTGAGAAATCTGAGCTCCATTTTTATAAAATTATCTGAAGGAGGTCATGGAACAAAGATCAAAATTTGCTCTGGTAATGAAACAGGCATATGATAAGAAATTGTTTCCTTCCTTGCGCTACCCAACAAGAATTAAAGTTTTTCCTCCTGATTCTCCTCCTCGTACATTTTTTGATCCTAAAGTTGCACTGGCATTTGTTCAAACTATACCTGCTGCAACTGCCGATTGAACTGTCTGGATGATTGGTTATCTGCATTAGCATTTAAGAAAGAAGATTTATTTCATTGAGAGACTATTCAATGTTATTGAGAGACTATTAAAAGAAGATTAGGGGACTTGTACATTATTGCATATCAGTGGTTTTTTGTGGAAAGAAGATTCATGGTTCAGGTATGACTGTTTAAATGGTTATTCGGACATTCGACTGAGAAAAAGAAGATAAGAGGACTTATTCCTTTAACCTAATATCTGGTTTGATGTTTGTTTTGTTTCTTTCATAATTAACTAAGTGGTAGTTTTTCCTACTAATGGGGCTATTTCCTTTATATATACTTAGCAGAGGTTTCAATTATTAATATTATTAGTTGGTATTTTTGAAAATTTAGCTGAGTTAAATATGCTATTAACATTTCTTATTGCTTTTTTAGCTCTTTTTTAAAAAAATTGTGTTGATCTGTTATTAAATACTGTGCTTGGTTTCTCTAGGTAATATATTTTAGATCTTAACAGCTTTTTTTTAGTTTTTTATGTAATAGATTATTATAGCGTCTTATAACTGAATTTAAAGCTTTTTTTAAGGGGATCTAATGTTAAATTTAAGATAGCGCTGGTTTTTCTTTTTAAGAGATAATAATTTTTTGGTTTTCTCTGATTAAAAAAGATTAAATATAAACATGGGATAGTTTGTAGATGCTGGAATGTAAACACTTCCCTTTGTTGAGACTTTATCATTTCTGTTACAAGGTCAGTGGATTTCTTTTTTTAAAACTAGGGGGAGAGGTAGATAATTGGACAGACAGGGCAGTCCTTGGCTTCATATTCTATATGCCTGCTTTTTCCTGGGCTGTTGGGGGAGGGGATGGGGTTAGAGTTAGGGGTTTTCTCCCCATTGGGTGGTTCCGGAGCATGCGTGTTTTCTATGTGGTTGTATTCTTCATTGCCGCCATTTTTTATCATCTCGTATTAGTATGTGCTCTGCGCATGTGTAAAGTAGAATAAAATTATAGTATGGTATTTAAACAGATTAATGTAATAAGTTGGAATGTACATGGTTGGAATCATCCTATCAAACAAAAAAAAGACTTTTAAAATCATTAATTGATTCCAGCCTGATGTAATTTTTGCCCAAGAGATGCATATCAGGGCAGGAGATCAAGATAGATTTTTTAGATTGTGGAGTGGTTTGCAATTTCACTCCACTTCTCAAAGTAAAACTAAAGGACTATTTTTATTAAATCCAATATTTTGTTCCTTCAAGAGGATATTAAGTCAGATTTTAATTGTTAAAGGAGTAATTTGTAATAGAAAAGTTGTTTTGGTCAATTTGTATGGTCCTAACTTGGATGATCCTTCTTTTTTAAAAAATGTATTAGCTTTACTGCCTGATTTAAATGAATATATGTTGATAATGGGTGGGGATTTTTAACTGTTGTTTAAATCCCTTGATTGACAAGAACTCAACCGACCAGCAACTTCCAAATCGGTCTGCATCACTTGTTAATTCCTTTTTGACCGATTTTGGATTGATTGAACTATGGAGATATTTACACCCTGATGACAGAGAATTTTTTTTCACGTTTATAGAAAATATTTGAGGATCAATTATATTAGTCAACCCTTGCTTCCTGCCTAGTGTTAAGAATTGTGAATAAGACGCTTTTGCTGTATCTGATCATGTGCCTTTGAGTTTGTCTTTCGAATTTGATGACATCATCTTTGCCCCCCCCCCCCCACACCTTGGTGCCTATCTCAGACATTATTGCAGAATTCTGACTTTGTTAGCTTTATTGAAACCCAGATAAAAAAAATTATTTTTAATGATATAGGGGGTATGTCTAAATTAATCATATGAGATACATTTAAAGCATTTTTACATGGTCAGATTATTTCTTACTCAGCTATACTTAAAAAATAGACTATAGTAGAATTAGGTAAGATTAAGTAAGATTTCAAAACAAGACTTACATAATATTTATGTGATTTCCCCTAATATTGACTTATTTAAACAAAGGGTGGAACTTCAATCACAATATAATTTATTATTAATTCATCCTATTGAAGGCTACTTGCTTAAGCTAAAAAGTCAATTTTATATGTTTGGAGGTAAAAATAATAAACTGCTTTCATCTCAATTGAAAACAGCCAGAGCCAAAAGGCAAATTTTGAAAATCCATAGGAAAGATGGTACCCTGGTTTGGGAATATGAAGAAATTAATAAGATTTTTCAACATTTTTATACTGAACTTTAAAGATCTCAATTTCCAGTGGATTCTTCTAAAATGAGTGCTCTTTTTTTTAAATGAAGGATTGCTTCTCCTCAAATTTCTGTTGAGGATCAAAAAACTCTTGATGCCCAAATTACTGAAGCCAAAATTCATAAAGCTGTTTTTTCAATGCAATCCAGTAAAGCTCCTGGACTTGATGCTACCCTGTAGAATTTTATTAAAAAATTGGAAAATTGCTCTTTCCGTATATGTTGGAAATGTTTAAGGACTCTTTTGTGAAAGGTGATTTACCCTCTACTTTTTATGAGGCTTTGTTGTGATGGAAAATAACTGGTTCTTTGAGTCTCAACAGTAGAGGCCTGGACACACACATTTTTAATAATAAGGAAATTATTTACAAGGGGAAGTCAGGTCAACACAAGCAACTACAATACACAGGAAGCGGTGTGGGGACAGGGTATGGTTGCACAAACAAAGAACAAGGGAAAAGCACTACAACAGTTATCCCCCTTGACCTTGGATAGCTGCGGCTCCCTTACCAGGACAAATGATAGACCTTCCCAAGCATAAATCAATGCACTTACCTCCAATGTGGTGGTCTGTAAGAGAGGGCTAGCCAAGGCCAAGTCTCACCTTTTAAAGCATGGGGCTGGGTGAGATAATCCAATTAAGGTGACCAATAATTTAGGTGTGCATTGATTAGTTGGGAGGGACCAAATGTCCATTGGCATGTGGTGTGTCCTCCGACCAGCCAGGTGGCAGTGCATCTGTCACGTGGCTGGTATCTCTGGATACAGCCTTCTAATTCTTTCATTCTTAAAAAGGATAAAGATCCTACTGATTATGCCTCATATAGACCTATTTCATTGTTGAATGTTGATGCTAAGATCCTGTCAAAGCTAATGGCTAATCAGTTGGAAAATAGTTTTGGGTAAAATTATTTTTAAAGATCAAACAGGCTTTATAAAGGGTCGTTATTCCTTTTCAAATGTTCGGAGATTATTTAACATTATATACTCATCTTCTTTTAAAACTCCACAATGCATCATCTCTTTGGATGCTGAAAAAGAGTTCGATCGAGTCGAATGGAAATACTTATTTAATGTTTTAGAGAAATTTGGTTTTGGTGTTAATTTTAATAATTGATTTAGAAGAATATATAAAACTCCTATTGCTACTGTTATTACTAATAACTGTAGATCCCCTTTTTCAGCTTTCACAGGGGACAAGACAAGGTTGTCCATTAAGTCCTTTGTTATTTAAGTTAATATCAGAACCCCTTGCTATTGCTCTTCATGAAGCTAAAGATATCCATGGGAAATATTCCCTTCCTCTCCCTTCCCCCATCCCACTTTCACTCTGCCTCCTCTTCCAGCTGCCTATCACCGCTCTCATGATTCTGTCTTCTTCAACTACCCAGTGTGCTATTCCTTTACATTCCTTCTTCACCTTTCCTGCCTATCCCCTCCCTGCTTCCCCTCCCCCACCCCTTGATATTTCCTCTGATTGGTTTTTCACCTGGCACCTACCAGCCTTCCCCTTCCCACCCTCCCCCCACCTTCTTTATAGGGCCCCTGCCCCCTCCTTCTTCAGTCCTGACGAAGGGTCTTGGCCCGAAACGCTGACTGCTCGTTTCCACAGATGCTGCCTGACCTGCTGAGTTCCTCCAGCGTGTTTGTACATGTTGATTTGACCACAGCATCTGCAGTGTACTTTGTGTTTAGATATCCATGGGATTCTTGTGAATGAGACCATTCATAAGGTTTCTCTTTATGCTGATGATTTACTGGTTTATATATCTAATCCCAATGAATCTATCCCTGCCCTGCTAAAATTATTTAACGAATTTGGAGATGTTTCAGAATATAAAATTAATTTTAATAAAAGTGAACTGTTTCCTTTAAATGAACCTGTTTCTATATATGATAATACTTCTTTCAAAGTTATGGGTTGATTTCTTTAGATATCTAGGTGTTATAATCACTGAAAAATGTAAGGATCTTTATAAAGCTAATTTTGTTCCCTTGGTAGATTCTATGAAGTATTTATTTAGTAGATGGAACTCACTTACGTTTTCACTTGCTGGCCACATTCATATAGTCAAAATGACCAAATTTACCAAAATTTTTATATTTATTTCAGAATATTCCTGTTTTTTTTGACTAAGAAGTTTTTTGATCAAATTGATTCTATTATCTCATCTTTTATTTGGAATGATTAAAGACCAAGAATTAGCAAGTGTCACTTACAAAAATTGAAAAAGGATGGAGGTCTTGCTTTGCCTAATTTAAGAATGTATTACTGGGCTGTCAATGTGCGATATATATCCTTTTGGTTACACTGGGTTGATAAGAACGCGCAGCCAATTTGGGTAGATTTGGAATTGAAAGCTGTGAAACAATTTTATTTAACCTCGTTATTGGGAGCTGCTCTACCTATACAATTAGCTAAAGTTGCTAATTTAAACATATACCCTGTGATTAAGTATTCTTTACATATTTGGCTTCAGTTCCATAATTATTTTAATCTTAAAAAAATTTAAACTTTGTAGTTTAATTTATCAAAATTTTTTAAGCCTTCTTTGAGTGATGCATTTTTTTATTTTGGAAAAATGAAGATATTAATTCTTTTGTAGATCTATTTAAAGAAGATAGACTGATGTCTTTTGAACAATTAGTTGATAAATATTCTCTTTCATACTCACACTTTTTACAATACCTTCAAGTTAGACGTTTCTTACAAAAATATTTAAGTAATTTTCTTTACATATTGGATGCCGACCTGTTTGATACTATTATGAGCATGAACCCTTTGATGAAGGGTTCCACTGGAAGAATTTATAATTTATTATTACAATGGGATAAGCGTCCTTTATTTAAGATTAAACAAGATAGGGAAAAAGAACTTAATTTGACTTTTATGACAGAGGACTGGATGAGGATTTTGAAGCTGGTTAACTCTTCGATTTGTGCTAGTCATTCACTGACTCAATTTAAAATTGTACATCGTTACTATTTGACAAGGGAGAGATTGTCTAAAATCTTTCCTAATGTTGATAGCTATTGTGATAGATGTAAAACTGAGACAGCTACACTGACGCACATGTTTTGGTCTTGTTCTATACTGGAACAGTTTTGGAAGTCAGTTTTCTCTACAATTTCTAAAGCACTTCAAATTAATTTACAACCTAACAAATTAACTGTGCTCTTTGGAATAATTCCTCAAAATATCCGTGGTATTTCTTCATCTGACCAACAGGTTATTACGTTTGTTACATTGACAGCTTGGAGGGCCATTCTGTTGAAGTGGAAGGATACGTCGGCTCCCACTCTGTCACAATGGTTCTCTCAAGTGATGTTATGTCTTAGTTTGGAGAAAATTAGAAGTCGAACCTTTGAACTGATGTTTGATTTTGCGAAAAGATGGGATTCATTTGCTCGTTACTACCATTTGAGTTAATTGATAGATTTCCTCCATGATCTGATTGTAAATTTTGGTATAATTTTTTTTGCTAGCGGTTTGATGTTTATCTTCAGAAGCTTTTTGTATGATGCATGGCTCCGCGGTTGAACACCTAATGGGTTCTTCTTTTTTCTCACTTTTCTTTGCCTTAGTAGGGTTTTTTTTTCTTTTCTTTCTTTTTGTGTCACCATATTTTTCAATCTTTAAAACTTTTTTTTCCTTTGAGACATTGTAAGTGTTACCTACTTTGGTGTACTCTTGTTATTTTGGATAATAATAATAAAAAAAAGATTTGAAAGGAAAGAAAGAGGCTTCAGTGCAGTGAACCACATACTCATAAGAAACAGAAATCACTTGGACATTGTTACGCTTGGGGATTTATGGTTTTTGCTGTCACAACTTGAACCAGATATTTCAAATCTTGCTAAAAACCATCAAGCTCAAGGGTCACATTGATATTGAAGCTGCTGTACAGTGCACAGGTATGGCATAAGCTAGGTTTAAAGACCAACAAAAATTTAAAGCAGAATCATTTTTTATCATGTTAGCATATGGTCGACATTTTTTGCACTATGGAAAGCATATTGTGCCTAAGATGGGTGTTGGCAACTATGAAGGTGCTTTGCGGGGTTATTGGCAAGTATGAAAATGTTTTCAGGAGATGTTGGGCTAAAAAAGGTTTGGAAACACACTGCTCTAGACCCATCATAATTCCTTTACTTTTTAATATTACTTTTCATTCTGTCACATGCAACATCCATTTTGGAAATACTGGTGTACATATTCATGGATCCCTAAGGGAGCAGCACAGATAGATAAGATGATGAAGAAGACGTATTATACTGATCTTCATTAGCTAGGACATAGAACGTAAGAGCATAGATGATATGGTATGCCTTTATAAATCTTTGGTTAGGCCACAGCTGGAGTATTGTGTGTGTTTCTGATCACCACATTATATGAACAATATAACTGCACTCAAGAGGATGCAACGGATCTTACCAGAATTTGCCTGGAATGGAAGGTTTCAGTTAAGAAATCAGACTGAGTAGGCTGGGTTTATTTTTCTTGTGCGAAAGGAGGCTCGGGATACCTGACGGAAGTATACAAAATAATGAGGGGCATCGATAAGGTGAATAATGAGAATGCTTTCCTTATAATGAAAGAATTTAAACCACAGTGCATAGCTTTAAAGTGAATTGTAATAGGCTAGGGGGTCTGAGGAAACTTTTTTTTCACTCAGATGGCAATTATAATCTGTTACATGCAGTTCAGTAGTGTAGTTAAAGCAGGTTTTAAATATCCCTATCACGGTCCTGACTGTTAATTCCTCTTATTCTCCTAATTCCCTTTTCCCCATGTTCTCCTGGGCTTCTTGATTGTGGCACCTGATTCTCATCTAAACCTGCAGCATAAAAACCGCAGCTTTACATCCACTCATTGCCAGATCATTGCTACAACCAGTGTGATAATTCACATTCCTGGCCGCTTAGAATGGTATATTAAGTTTTACTTCAGTACTGAGGTTTACCTGTGTAACTCTGTCTCTCCATGTCAAGTTAAGTACTACCTGCTGTTTTTGAGGATGTGACTAAACACATTGATGAAGGAAGAGCAGTAGATGTAGTGTATATGGATTTCAGCAAGGCATTTGATAAGCTACCCCATACAAGGCTTATTGAGAAAGTAAGGAGGCATGGGATCCAAAGTAACATTGCTTTGTGGATCCAGAACTGGCTTGCCAGTATAAAGTGGTTGTAGACAAGTCATATTCTGCATGGAGGTCGGTGACCAGTGGTGTGCCTCAGGGATGTGTTGAGACCCTTACTCTTTGTGATTTTTATAAATTACCTGGATGAGGAAGTGGAGGAATGGGTTAGCAAGTTTTCTGATGACACAAAGGTTGGAGGTGTTGTGGATAGTGTGGAGGGCTGTCAGAGGTTACAGTGGGACATTGATAGGATGCAAAACTGGGCTGAGAAATGGCAGATGGAATTCAACCCAGATAAGTGTGAAGTGGTTCATTTTGGTAGTATGAATGAATGGGTGAACCCAAATGACATGGAGGTAGCATAATCAGAGGAGTGTTTATTAATGGTTGCAGGGAAGGTCGGGGAGCAAGGGTTAGGCAGAGGAAGGCCGAAGAGTGAGCAAGGCTGGACCAAGGATCGAACTCAGGTCGCCTTTGTGAGAACACGGTGTTTAACCACTGAGCCAGTGGAGAATGTAGACAGATGGTGGGACAAGGCAGAGCAGGGATGATGGCAGAATATAGTAATAATGTTAATTAAGTGTGGAGGATCAGAGGGATCTTGGGGTCTGAGTCCATAGGACGCTCAAAGCAGCTGTGTAGGCTGACTCCGTGGTTAAAAAGGCATACAGTGTATTGACCTTCATCAATCGTGAATCGAATCTAGGAGCCGAGAGGTAATGTTGCAGCTATATAGGACCCTGGTCAGACCCCATTTGGAGTACTGCTCAGTTCTGGTCACCTCAATACAGGAAGGATGTGGAAACCATAGAAAGGGTGCAGAGGAGATTTACAAGGAAGTTGCCTGGATTGGGGACCATGCCTTATGAGAATAGGTTGAGTGAACTTGGCCTTTTCTCCTTGGAGCGAAGGAGGATGAGAGGTGACCTGACAGAGGTGTATAAGATGATGAAAGGCATTGATCATGTGGATAGTCAGAGGCTTTTTCCCAGGGATGAAATGGCTGTCAAAAGAGGACACAGGTTTAAGGTGCTGGGGAGTAGGTACAGAAGAGATGTCAGGGGTAAGATTTTTACTCCGAGAGTGATGAGTGCATGGAATGGGCTGCTGGCAATGGTGGTGAAGGCGGATATGACAGAGGCTTTTAAGAGACTTTAGGTACATGGAGCTTAAAAAAATAGAGGGCTATGGGTAAACCTAGTAACTTCTACGGTTGGGACATGTTCAGCACAACTTTGTGGGCTGAAGGGCCTGTATTGTGCTGTAGGTTTTCTATGTTTGTCTTTCCATTAGCCGCTCTATATCAAGATATGTATTGCCTGCCATTTGCCTTTCCATTTGCTGCTCCATGTCACGATCAGGATCGCCTGCCATTTGCCTTTCCATTTAACGCTCTGTGTCAAGATAAGTGTTGCCTGATGCCTGTCTCCTGATGGCTGTTCAGCTCCAGCAATGCCCTGTCTCAAGAAAAGTATTGTCTGCCATTTGCCTTTCCATTTCATGCTCTGTGTCAAGATAAGTGTTGCCTGCCACCTGTCTCCTGTTTGCCGTTCAGCTCCAACAATGCCCTATGTCAAGAAAAGTTTTGCCTACCTCCTGCTCTTCTGTTCATCCGCACTGTTCGCCTGTGTTAACTCTTGTCTCTCAAACACTTAGAATTATGTATTCTAAGTTTTGTTTCCGCGCTGTTTGACTGTGTTAACTGTCTCTTAGCTGCTTAGAACTGTGTATTCTAAGTCTTGTTTCTGTGCTGTTGTTTTCCTGTGTTAACTCTGTCTCTCCATGTTAACAGGAGTATGGCATGCCGCCCACCATTCTCCCTAAGCCACGCTCATCCCTTTGTCCGCATCCCTGCTCTGCCTTGTCCCGCCATCTGTCTACACTCTCCACTGGCTCAGTGGTTAAACGCCGTGTCCTCACAAAGGCGACCTGAGTTCGATCCTTGGTCCAGCCTTGCTCACTCTTCGGCCTTCCTCTGCCTAACCCTTGCTCACCAACCTTCCCTGCAACCATTAATAAACACACCTCTGATTATGCTACCTCCATTTCATTTGGGTTCACCCATTCTCCGTGACAATCTCACAATACTTAAGCAGTATCTGGATGAGGACTTGAATTGCCACTGAAGGCTGTGGACCAAGTAATGGCAATGAGATTAGTAGAGATGACACAGTAGGTTAAAGGGCCTGTTTCTGTGTTGTATGACTCTTAAGTTTCAACGACTATCCAATTTGTTCTTTCATCATTTCATCACTGCCTTGACATCTTAAAAATTATTTTGTCTTTAACCTTTTCTATTTCCAGAATAAGATAATCAACCAGAAATACTACTGTGCTTTTTCTTCTAGAGATACTTGCTAACCAGCAGAATATTTCTAGAATTTTATATTTATACTAAACAACCACCTAATCAAATGGATGTAAGGAAAGAGCATAAGTTAAAATTGCAAAACAATAAATAAGGAAGAAGAAAATCATAATTCTAGGGGAACTTTAGGGGAGTTGAGAATGAAAGTGAGTATCAAGAGTGTTCGATAGAGAAACCTAAGCAAAGAGGCCTGAAGGTAAATGATGCTGGCAAAACTCAATCTGGGCATAAGTCTGCAATCTTGAACTCGTGAATCAAATGGCTTAAAACTAATAATGGGGATCTTTACAAGTTAAAGCTTCAATTTCATCTTGTTGAGTACTCATGAGTTGGCCCTGCCATCAGGCTTCTAGCCAGCTGTGCAATTGTCCACCACCTCTACTCATGATTAGATATGGTTTGAATGCAGAACTTTGATCATATCCATTTGTTATGATATAATTTAGCTATATCTATCTGTATGCTATTTCGGCTGTTTAGCTCATAGGTAATTCTTGTTACAGCTTCACTAGTTGCACATTTTATCTTTGTAATGCCTGATGCTGTTCCCAGCATATCCCTTTACACTGGCTATTGAACCAGAGTTGATTTCTGAGTTTATAGTAATGATAGAGTAAGGTAAATACAAGACTAAAAGGAAGAATGTAGGAACTGCAACAGTTATACATTTCTTTCTAGAGCTAATAAGAAAAGTGACCTAATCATGGCTTACAAATGAATTTAAGGATAGTTATTTAATTCAGATTCATAATATCTGTAGGCTGGTTTTAATTTTCATGATTCAAATGGTGGTGGATGAGAAAAATGTTGATTGTCAAAGAGGCCTGGATGTTTTTAAACATAAGTGACTGAAAACAAATATGCTGGAATAGCAAGTAGTTATGTAGCCAAATGGTATGTTGGCTTTTTTTGCAAGGGAGAATGAACAGCATGTTTTGCTGCAAATATACAAGACTTGGCGAGATGGCACCTGGAGTATTGTGTATACTTTTTTCTGCTTACTAAGAAAGGATATCCTTGCCAAAGAGGAAGAGCAGCAGAGTTTCACCATACTGACTCCTGGCATGACCGGACTGTTACTTGAAGAGAGATTACATCAATTTGGGCCTATATTCTCCAGAATTTAGAAGAATACGAGGAATATTATTGAAAAGTTTAAAATTTGACAGGACTAGACAGACTGGGTGCAGTGAAGATCTTTGCCATAGTATAAGGGTCACAGTCTTTTGTTTGTTATATATATCAATAACTTGGATGTGAATGTAGGTGGCATGATTAGTAAATATGCAGATGATATCAAAATTGGTGGTTTAGTGTAAGTAAAGTTAGAACATGGACCAAAAAGCTCAATTCCAGAGGTGAAGTGAGAGTGACTGGCCTTGACATCAAGGTAGTCTTTTACTTCATATGATATAAAATAGTTCTAGTAAATTTGAAGTCAATGCCATTAACAACATAATATTCCAATAGTTGGAGTTCCATTTCGCATGAAAGTACAGCAGTGTAGGATTTTGTTACCAGGCCCAATCATCTTCAACTACTTCATCAGTCATCTTCCTTCCAACATAGAATCAGAAGTTTGTTGATGTTTAGATGATGTTCAATTTCATTTATATCTCAGCAAATGAACAAATCCATGTAGTTACTTAGAGCACAAACAGCCCACCACTTATGAGTGACAAAAAGTGGCAAAAAAAAAGCCAAGCATTGACCATCTCCAATAAAATTGAGTCTAACTATTTAATGGAATTATCACATCAACATCCTGGGGAGTCACCATTGACTAAACCTCAAAAGGATTAGCCACATTAATACTGTGAATATATGACTACGTCAAAGAGCCAGATATCTTCAGGAAGCTCAATTCCTACTACAATAAAGCCTCCCCACAATCTACAATACAGCAATCAAAAATATAATGGAACACTGTATGCTTACCTCGATGAGAGTAATTCCAACAGCTCTCAAAAAGATTGATACCAGACAGGACAAAGCAGCTCACTTGATCGGTACCCCATCTGTCAACCCAAGCATTCAGTCCCATCAACCCTAGGACAAAGTGTTTGTAATGTGACCCTTCTAGAAAATGTGCTCCAGTATTTATTTATGTTGTCAGGATGTAACAGCTCCTACCAAACTCAAGACATTTACCACAAGAAGCACGTGTTTTAAGCATATTCTCTGCCATGATGCTTCCCCCTTCATAAGAGAAATTTCATCAAAAGGATTAAAATAGGTCAAGAAAGTGGCACAATACCACTATCAATGTTCACCAATCCAAGGTATATTTACAACTGGATAAATAAGAGGAGAAAAAGGAAAGGTAGTTTTGTTGAGATGAAAATTTGAAAAAGGGCATTGGAAGAGAATGCTCAACCATCCAATTATGAATGCCAAAGCAAAGGACCTGCCAAGGAAAATAAAAATTGCTTGATTATATTATGGAGGCAGTAAGAAAGACACAGATCTAGTTTTATCTTGAAACATTTCAAAATCTGGATTAATTTAGAGAATGAAATCTGGGTGCATCCAGAATGTTGCAGGTACTTCATGCTCAAATTCTGGCAAGCAAAAAGAATAGGGGATACATCTTTTTTTAGAGTTTTGCATATCATCTGAAGTTTGTTAGTGAATGTTTACATATTCCACATATTCATTAACTGGAGTGATCATATTTATTTTTGCTCTTTTTAAGCAAATAAAAATTTCTTTGTGGTCCAATGTATGTTGAAGAATTGCAATTTGTATTCACCTTGGAGGTTCCCATTTCAGTCTGAAAAGAAAGTCTTCCCTTGCCAAATAATATATCAGCACTGTTAAAATAACAAAACTGTGGAATGGGAACATTACACGTTTATCTCATTATTACAATCTATGCAAGGGAACTGAGATTATTCGTTAAAGGATCTTGTTTCTCTTAGAGATGATATTTATCTATGAAATGAACCAAAGCACATTTTGATGTTTTGACACATTGATTTCATATTGGGGAAAAAGACTGAATTTAACATTATCCTCATCCCTGAACTTTGATTTTTACTACTACATAGCTGATGAGTAAGAAATAAATCTGATCAAAAATGGAACCAATATACAAATAATGCAACTGTACAAGTTCAGAAGTATTTTGTCTCCTTATTAGAAAAGTATAGGAAATTTGAATCTCTTCAGTAATAACAAAATCTATAATTATCAGATAAAGTATTCTACCTTGACGGGTAATCCTGCTTTGCTTGTTCAACATCATCAGGTCCCAATAAGTTTCGCCAGTGTTTTATTGCATTGTCTCTAAACAATGCTAATACCAATATTGGACCGCTGTAATTCAGACAAAATATATATGATTTTATGATCTTTAAATAAATCATAACATTAGACCTTTATATTCATGATGCAGTTACCAAGAATAAAAAGTTATTTATATGGACAGTTTAAACAAGGAAAAGGAAAAATTGCATTGATTTTAGTTTTCCATATCATTAGGACTTTCCAAAGCACTTACAAAAAATTAAGTGCTTTTGAAGAATAGTCACTGGATAATATAAAGAATGCAGCTGTTAAAGTGCAATTAGCTCATGTATGTAAAGAAAACAATGTAATAATAACTAAATAATTGACGCAAAATATGGCTGTATTATTTAGTGCATGCATATTTGCAGTAGGAATAGTGAAAGTCATATGGAAAGAGGGGCTGAAAAAAGTTAGTGATGTGATGCTTTTGCACATTGGACATCTATAGAATAGGCAGATTGTGACATCAGTGTAACGCACAGAAAAATGAGAGCTCAGCGAGGAGGCAAACAACACATATTCAATTTATATGTAGCTGGGTGAATATAAGTGTTTAATTTAGGTCTTTTTCCCCTTTATGAAATCGTCACAGCTAATTTTTGCCCAGTTTTCTGAAATATATGAGTCAAGAAATTCAATTTTGCTGCAGTTGCTATGAGATACTAAATGAGCACTTAATTGACAAGGAGGTGGGTTGTACTTGCTTTCTTCCTGACACACATAGGGCTTCCAGCATTTTCTATTTTTGTTTTAATTGCCTGTAGTGTAGTAATACTACAATTGTAAAAATGTTTGATGTTAATCCTGATATTTCTCATATGTTTATTTTTATATTCACTTTATATTCACTTGATGTATCTGCAATGCAGCTTTTGTTCTTTAAATCCATTTCAGCCTTGATGTTTTACAATTCATGCATTAGATCTCAACCCTCGTTTCCCATGGCTTCTTTATTTGGTAGGAAAAGTTCTTTTTATCTGTGCCATGTATTGATTCCGAATTAAATTACATACCGTCTACTAAAAATATTTCTTAGCCTGCATTTTCAGTTTTATCTGATGAGTGAATCAAAAGTATAAAAATGAAAATAAAAGGGAGGCAGGAAAGCAAAGAGTAGATATAAGAGTGGACATATTGGTAAGTAAGACCAATTATACTCCAGAACAGTTGTAAAAATACACAAAGAGCAAAATGTACTGAGTAAGATGAATTTGTGTAAAGTTCTAAATTAATATTTTGTGACAATCTTCAGAAGACAGGTAAAGTACTGATTTTTTAAAAATTATTTTTAAGGATATTTGCAGACCTAACATTTATTGTGCATTTCTAACTGCCCTTAAGTGTAATTACATAAGTTCTAATTAAGATAAGTGAGTGTGAAATAAATGTAGGGATAAACATATCAAAAAGAAGTATTAAAAGTATTAAAGATGAAATGACAGTCCGAAATGAAAAATATGCCTGATGTGAAAGAAGAAAAGGGCAAAGGCTCTTACAACAATTCCTTTCCTTCTCTTTGATTGGGACATGTTGCTTTCTTGCAAAGCTGTGCTTGGTAAGTGGGAGGCCTTCAAAAGTGAAAATTTGAGAGCACAGACTTTATATGTTCTTGTCAGAAAGAAAAGCAAGATTAGCAGGTTTATAGAACCTCGGTTTTCAGGAGATATTGATGGCATGGATCATATCCAGATAACAGAGTAAGTGTTTGCTGTCTTGAGGCAAATTCAGGTGGATAAATCCCCATGGCCTGACCAAGTGATCCTTCGGTCCTTGTGGAAGGCTAGTGCAAAAATTGAAAGAGCCCTTGTGAAGATTGTTAAAATGTCCTTAGTAATGGGTGAGGTGCCAGATGATTGGAAGATAGCTGATGTTGGCCCTTTGTTTAAGAAAGGCTCTAAAAATAAGCTGGGGGAGTATAGGCCAGTGAGCCTGACATTAGTAGTGTATAAGTTAGTGTAAGGTATTCTAAGGTACCAGATATATAAGTATCTTGATAAACAGAGACTGATTAAGGATAAGTCAATGTGGTTTTGTGCATGGTAGGCTGTGTATAACCAATCTCACAGAATTTTTCAAGGAAGTTACCAGGAAAGTTGATGAAGGCAAGGCAGTGGATGTGGCCTATATGAACTTTAGGAAGGCCTCTGACAAGATCCCGCATGGGAGGTTGGTTAAAAAGGTTCAGTCACTTGGCACTCAGGATGGGTCAGTAAATTGGATTAGACATTGGCTTCATGGGGGAAGCCCAAGAGCAGTAGTAGATGGTTGCCTCTCTCACTGTAGGCCTGTGGTGTGCAGCAGGGATTGGTGATGGGTCCATTTTTGTTTGTCATTTATATCTATGATCTGGATATTAATGTGGTTAACTGGATCAGCAAATTTTGGGATGGTGCCAAGATTAAGGGAGTTGTGGAGAGCATGGAAGGATTTCAGGGCTTATAACGGATCTGGACCAGCTGAAAAATGAGCTGAAAAATGCCAAATGGAAATAACTGCATAAAAATTTGAGGTTTTGCACTTTTGGTGGACAAATAGTAGGGCATCGTGGAGTGTGGTAGAACAGAGGGACCTGGGCATACAGATCTCCAATTCCTTGAAAGTGGTGCCACAGGTAGTTAGGGTCATAAAGAGAGCTCTTGGCACATTGGCCTTCACAAATCAAAGCATTTAGTATAGGAGGTGGATATTATGTTGAAGTTGTATGACATTAGTGAGGCCTAATTTGGAGTACTGTGTGCAGTTCTAGTTACCTCCCTGCCCAAAAGATATCAATAAGACTGAAAGAGTGCAGAGAAAATCTACAAGAACATTGGCAGGACCTGAGTTGAAGGGAAAGGTTGAGAGGTTAGGACTTTATTCCCTAGAGCATAGGAGAATGATGGAATATTTGACAGAGATATATAAAATTATAAGGAGCATAGATAAGGAAAATGCAAACAATCGTTTTTCTCTGAGGTTGGGTGAGATGAGATCTAGAGGTTATGGGTTAAGGGTGAAAGATGAAAGGTGAAGTGTTTAATGGGAACATGAGGGGGAACTTCACTCAGAGGATGTTAGGAGTGTGGAGAAGCTGCCAGTGGAAGTGGTGGATGTGGATCCAATTCAAACATTTATGAGAAAATTGGATAAGAACATGAATGGGAGGGGCATGGAGGGAAATAGTCCAGATACAGCTCAATGGGACTAGGCAGATTATAAATAGATGAGATACAAAGTCTCCATATAAGAAATACTGTTCAAAATATGGTGCTCTTACTAAACAAAGGAAATAGCAGTAATGGGGGTAATTTAAAGAAGATTTGCCAACCAAATTGCTGGGATAAGTGAACCTCAAGCAGTATGACAGAATAGACAAATCTTTAAGTTACGTACGATCAATATTAACATAAGTTTATTTTAACTTATTTACTCTTGTCTTGTAATGTACTGTGATGCTGCTACAAAAAAACATTCATTTTTGAGGCAGTTAAACAATAAACTTGGACTTGAACTTGATTCTCTGAAAATCTTCACCCCAGGGAATTGTGATTAGATCATTAGAAGTGCTTAAAGTGGGTCTAGATTAATTTTTTAGACAATGGGAAATTAGGGCTATGGAGAACTGCCACAAAAGAGGAATTGAGATCTAACTTAGATCAGCCATGGCCATTTTAAATAGGGGAACAGTCTTAAGGAGCCAGCTGTCCTATTCCTACACCTGCAGTACTTTCTTGTCTTGTGTACAAAATTATGAGGAGCAGAGATGGGATAGCTAGAAGGAAAGTACTCCTTATAGCAGAGATGTCAAAAATTAGAGGGGTTAAAGTTTTAGAGAGGAATTAAAGGGATCACCCAGAGGGTGACTGAAATCTAGAACAGACCGGACATCTTTGAAAAGATGTGCTGAAACAGGAGAGGGGTCAAAGGAGGTTCACGAAAATGATTCCAGGGTTAAATGGCTTGTCACATGAAGAACATTTCACAGTCCTGTATTCACTAGAATTTAGAAGCGGGGCGACCCAATTGAAACCTAATAGAACGGTGAAAGGCCTTGATAGAGTTCCTTTTAGAATGGAGATGACGAGGAATTTCTTTAGCAAGAGAGTGGTGAATCTGTGATCTTCTTTGCCACAGGCAACTGTGGAGACCAAGTCTTCATGTATATTTAAGGCAGAGATTGATAGATCCTTGATTGGTCAGGCCATGTAAGGATAAGGGGACGTGGCAGGAGATTTGGGGCTGAGGAAAGTTGAATCAGTCATGATGAAATGGTGGAGCAGACTTGGTGGGCTAAATGCCTAATTCTGCTCCTATATCTTATGGTCTTATGTTTATACTACCTGAGGTGAAGGCAGATACTCTCACAACATGTAACATTTTTCTTCACATTTTTTATAGGTTATAGGTTAACTCATTCATTTGTACTGAATCAATGTTGGATCATAGGCATACGGATCAATTCTTGGATGACCGAGTGTCGGTAGGCTCTTACATTCCGACTCAGCCAGGCATGTTACAGGTTTCCCGACCATGTTTTGAATATCTTTGATGTCTAATTTCATCCCCTGTATTTTATGACAAGAAATTACCTTATCATATATTCAACAAATTCAGGAGGCAAGTCATTTTTCTCACTCAAGCTGTAAAATGCTGTCACTTGCCGCTCATTGAGAGTAATTTCTTTTTGCCGTCCAACAGTAAATCTAGCATTTGCGATCTCCTCCAAAATCTCAACTAAAGGAAATATTGCATAAATCATTAAATACAGGATGTCCTCAGATAACAAAAAGGGTTGCATTTTTACAAATGTCCATGAATCTTTTTTGTCCATGTCAGAAAATGAATACATGCTGCCTGACCTGCTGAGTATTTCCATTATTTTCTGTTCAGAAATAATTTCAAATTAGTGAAACAGTCAGATTTTAACATAGTCTAGTTAATTGGTAAACTGGATTGGATTTTTAAGATAATCTGGGTGACATATTGTTACATTTGTAGAGCCACTGGCTCAGGGCCAAAGACTCAGGTTTAATCCTGATCTCAGGTGCTGCTTGAGTGGGGTTTGTATGTTCTCCTTGTGACAATATGGGTTTCCTCATGTGTTCCAGTTTCCATTCACATTCAAAAGATGTGTAGTTGGTAGATCAATTGATCAGTGCAAATTTCCTCTGGTTAGTAGGTGGGAGGTAGAATCTGGGGGCATTGATGGGCCGTATAAAAAATGGGATTAACTGGATTTAGTGTAAATGGATACTTGATCATTGGTGCAGACTTGGCAGGCCAAAGAGTCTGTTTCCATACTATATCTCTCTATGATTTAATGGTGGTTTCAGGGATATTATTACATGATCTACTTTGAATTTGTTTATTAACTATATTTATTAACACAAGTGATAGCTGGGTTTCCATGTACTGTATAACCTAGGCTTCCCTCTGAAGGTTTTCCAGAACATAGAACATAGAACACTAGAGGGCAGGAAGAGGCATTTTGACCCACAATGTCTGTGCCAATCATAATGCCACATTAAACATGCTCAAACTAGGACCACTCAATTGTACAATTTAATACATCAAGATAATCTATGTTATGATGATGTCAGGGTCCCAAAGTTTTGGATTTCTTAAGCATTGTCATTTTGTTATCAACAACATGTAGGTACCAAATTTAAAAGTGAAAAATACTATTCTCCTGTATAAGGTTAAGTGTTCCAAGATTTTACTAATTAATATAGAATATTGAACACAACAGCACAATACCATCTCTTCAGACCACAATGTTGTGCCAGCCTTATAAAGAACTCTGAGATCAATCTAATTCTTTCTGCCCATATTTTTCTATCATCCATGTGCCTATCTAAGAACTTTTTAAATGCCCCTAATGTATCTGCCTCTACTACCACTCCTGGCAGGAATTTCCACGCATCCACCACTCTGCAAAAAAACCCCTTACATTTGATATCCCCCTATATGTTCCTGCAATCACCTTAAAATTATGCCCTTTGTACTAGCCATTTTTGCCTGGGAAACAGCCTCTGGCTATCCACCTAATCTATACCTTTTATCATCTTGTACACCTCTATCAAGTCACCTCTCATACTACAGAAAGAGAAGACCATCAGACCATAGGGTATAGGAGCAGAATTAGGTCATTTGGCCCATTGAGTCTGCTCATCCATTTCATCATGGCTGATCCATTTTTCTTCTCAGCCCCAATCTCCTGCTTTTTCCCCATATCCCTTCATGCCTTGACATAGCTTGCTCAACCTGTCTTCATAAAACATGCTAATTCAAGTAGGATCCTTGATAAATCTCTTTTGCACCCTCTCAAAAGCTTCCACATCCTTCCTATAATGATGTGAGCAGAATGGAATACAATATTCCAAGTGTTGCCCAACTAGGGTTCAAAGTTCACAGTAAATTTATTATCAAAGTACACACTGTATATGTCACCATATACAACCCAGAAATTCATTTTCTTATGAGCGTTCACAGTAAATACAAAGAAACAAATAATAATAATATTAATAATAAATAATCAATAAATTTTGAAACATGAGATGAAGAGTCCTTAAAAGTAAGTCCATTAGTTATGGGAACAGTTTAGTGTTGGGGTGAGTGAAATTGAGTGAAGTTATCCCCTGTGGTTCAATAGCCTGATGGTTGAGGGGTAATAACTATTCCTGAACCTGGTATTTTGGGTCCTAAGGCTCCTGTACTTTCTTCCTGATCTCAGCAGTGAGAAGAAAGCATAGCCTGGATGGTGGGGGGGTTCCTTGAAGATGGATGTTGCTGTCTTGCAACAGCACTCCATGTAAATGTACTCAGTGATGGGGAAGGCTTTAAGCATGATAGTCTGGGCTGCATCCACTGCTTTTCCATTCAAGGGCATTGGTGTTTCCATAACAGGCCATGATGCAACCAGTCAATACACTCTCCACGACACATCTATGGAAGTTTGTCAAAGTTTTAGATGACATGCTGAAACTTTGCAAACTTCAATGCAAGTAGAGGCACTAATGTGCCTACTTTTAATGACACTTACATGTAGGACCAGGACAGATCCTCCAAAATGATAACATTTAAAGTTGTTGACCCTACTGTCTTCTGGAGCCCCTGATGAGGACTTGCTCATAGACCTCCAGCTTCCAACTACTGATATTAGACTCACGAGACTATAATTATGCTGCTTATTGCTATTGCCCTTCCTTGTTAATGGTACCACAATTACTGTCCTTCAGATATCTGGCTACTCCTCCATGCTTGCTAGATATCTGAAGGGCAGCAAATTTGGTATATTCTCTGGCTGTCCACTCTATCTGTAATTGATATAGATATCATCATTAATTCTGGATGAAGAGTCTCAGCCCAAAATCTTGATTGTTTATTCCTCTCCAAAGATCTACCTGACCTGCTGAGTTCCTCTAGTATTTTATGTGCCTTGAATTCAAATCCCAACTAATGAGAGACAATACAGCATACAGCAGACCTTCTTAACTATCCTATCAATTTGTGCGGCAACTTTGAGAGATCTATTTTTGTGGACCCCAAAATCCTTCTGTTCCTCCACACTGTTAAGAATCCTGCCTGTAGTGGTGATTTTATAACAAACCAAAACTGCTGATAGACAGGTATTCAGGAATTCGACACTGTATTACATGCTTCCAAACAACGAAGTTCCAAAATCAAAAAAGGTACTTTTGATCATTTATAAAACTAAATTAGTGATATAGTGATCTTAGCATTCAAATCAGCATAACCAAGCATTCTAATTAGTCATCAGAATTAGCATTCTATACATATTTAAGTGAAGGTAGTGATCTAGTTAGCATTCGAATAACATCCCAATTAATGGTCAACAAAACAAAATCATTCTCCTTGGCTCAATCCCTCCTCACTAAACTAAACAACTAAAACAAAGCGAGAATACGTAACTATACTCACTTGCATCTATCACACCCCAAACCATCTGACAGATTACCCTAATAAATGCGCCACAAAATACAATACAGACAGAAAATAGATACACGGCTCCTTCATCCCAGCCCCTTAATTACACATTTGTATTACACAGCAATAATTACAACTAAACTGCTAAAATAGGAGACATGAAATCTGCAACGACAAACATCTTAATATATCTTAATATTTATACAAATGTCCCCCTTCTTCTTACTTCTTCCAACCAAGCCATATAAGTTATCTAGGCCAAAGGTTACCAGCACTTAGCCCTATACAGAGTGATCTTTACCACCACTGTCTGTCAAGTCAGTAAGTCAAGTTAAAGTCATGAAGCTTTTGGAGCTGTAGCTCCTTGAACCTCCGCCTCCTGCAGAAGACAGATCTTGGTTATAGGCCTCTCCAAACAGCTGTTCTTGGTCTTGTTGCGCACTTGCTGCACAAATCTTCTTCCGCCTCGAAAGACTTGAATGATCTATGAGTTCCCATGATCTATGAGTTTTGAGGTGCTGTGCTGTCAATTACAAGCACAATGTCTCCTGGGATTGCACTTTATACCTGACCAAATCTAACGTTCTGGTAACAGTGGTAATACTCCTTGACTTACTGTTTCCAATATAAGTTTGACATGTATTGGACCTGTTTCCATCTATGATGAGCATAAATGTCTTCATTTTGGAACTCTCCTCATGGTAAAGATGGTAAGGTCTTCAGAAGCAACAGATGGTTGGGTATTAGTGCTTCCAAATCATTGTGATCAGACGATGCTACAGTAATGGGGTGACCATTGATATTAGCTTCTACTTCACAAAGAAGAGTGTAGAATCCCTCTTCATCAAGATTCTGTATATTCATGGTGCAACTGAGAACTTTTTGTACAGACCATGTTCTTCCATGATGTCAACTAGCGGGGGAGGGGGGCTAAAAATTCACTTGTTTCCTTTTTGAAGAAGGACATGACTGATCCGTGAATGATTCCATTTCTAAAAGGCTTCTCACAACTCACATTCAGTTCCAACAAAGTTGGTCGCATTATCAGAGTACAGTTCACAAACCTGTCATTGTCTTGCTATAAAGCTTAAAGTGCATTAACAAAGAAGATGCCACTTCAATGTGAACAGCTTAGATAGCCTCTTCACTGTACTCCTTCTGTTCTTCACCTCCGAAAGTCTAAGGTAGTCCACTCTTACACACGTAAACAGAAGTTCATCTGGAGATATCCTACCCAAAGGTAGATCTGCAATGTGCTGGCACCCTGGAGCTGCATACAACCATTGACAAACAATACATTTAGACATAATTCTTCTTATAGATATACTAGCACCAGGAATCTAGTATTTCTGGTGCAATCTGGATGACGTGGTTATGGCCGCCATGTCCCATCTCTTCATCTACAAATTCCATTTCCAGAAAAGTTGGGATATTTTCCAAAATGCAATATAAAAAAATCTGTGATATGTTAATTCATTTGAACCTTTATTTAACTGACAAAAGTACAAAGAAAAGATTTTCAATAGTTTTACTGACCAACTTAATTGTATTTTGTAAATATACACAAATTTAGAATTTGATGGCTGCAATTGGGACAGAGGCATGTTTACCATTGTGTTGCATCACCTTTCCTTTTAATAGCACTTTTTAATCATTTTGGAACTGAGGATACTAATTGTAGCAGATTTGCAATTGGAAATTTTGTCCATTCTTGCTTGATATAAGACTTCAGCTGCTCAACAGTCCATGGTCTCCGTTGTCTGATTCTCCTCTTCATGATCTCCATTTTCAATAGGAGATAGATCTGGACTGGCAGCAGGCCAGTCAAGCACACGCACTCTGTGTCTACAAAGCCACGCTGTTGTAGCCCGTGCAGAATGTGGTCTGGCATTGTCCTGCTGAAATAAGCATGGACGTCCCAGGAAGAGACGTCACCTTGATGGCAACATATGTCTCTCTAAAATCCTAATATATGCCTCAGAGTCAAGGATGAGCCACGACCCATCCTTGCTTGCAAAGACTGAGCCTCTGATGGACGCTACTTTTATACCCAGTCATGATACCTCACCTGCTACCAATTAGCCTGCTTAATGTGGAGTCTTCCAAACCGGTGTTACTTGAATATTCTGTGCACTTTTCAATCTTATTTTAACTCTGTCCCAACTTTTATTGAGTGTGTTGCAGCCATCAAATTCTAAATTTGTGTATATTTACAAAATACAATTAAGTTGGTCAGTAAAACTATTGAAAATCTTTTCTTTGTACTTTTGTCAGTTAAATAAAGGTTCACGTGAATTAACATATCACAGATTTTTGTTTTTATTGCATTTTGGAAAATATCCCAACTTTTCTGGAAATGGGGTTTGTACATGCTTCAGAATGAGGTCTGAGATATGAAGATCTTTTGCCAGTATAGCAGGATGTTTAGACTCTTCAGGCATGGCTGCCCTACTAAGGAATCCACCAACCCTCAGGACACCATCTTCAAGTACTGGATTGAGCTTGAAAATATGGCTGTTCCTTTTTATACTTTCTCACCTTTGCAAACAAGAATTCATCTGGAAATCACTTTCTTTGACAAAACCCAATGATATCCATTTCTGCCTTTCTGAGCTCCTCCACCGTGAGACAATCTTGGCTAATCTGACATATGCTCTTCTCAATCTCTCTCTCCAAAGTACACCATTCTTGTTCTTTATCCAAGTCAGACCAAGCAAATGCTTCCTCTTCCAACTAATAAACAAGAGCAGGTTCATAAATCTAAGAATCCAGGCCACTATCTTCCTCAAATGGGTTCCAGATGAGAGGTGATGGATTATACATGTCACTGTGTTCACCTGCTCTTCAATCTACTTGGCATTCATTGCAACACACCTCTTGACTTCCAGATCATCTAGCAGGAGTTCTCCAGAACAACTGCGATTCACTGGTCATTTGTTTGAGGCTGAAGAAAATACTGAGGCCTTGACACCCATGTCTCATTCTTCAAGAATGCTTTCATCTTCCACCCTCTAGATGCCACATCTCCTGGCTTGCTTGAAGTGTTTATGTACCTCCATTGAGAAGCTTGTGCGACCTTAAAAAATTCTGAAACTCTGTTTGCAACTACGGTTTGAAACCTTAAAGTTTCATTCTTGATATACTGTACTTCAGCACAGAAATACTATCAATCCAAAACACTGACTTCTGAAGCTGAGTGTGCAACTCCATCCTCCACAAGGATTCTGTAACGGCTTGCCATCGTAGCAGCAGTGAGCTCCATATGGGGAATGAAAACTAACTTCAACGGAGCTAACCTAGATTCTTCCATGATAAAAGCACTGTGACCCTGAGGGCACATGTTGTGCAACAATAGGTCCACAGTCATCTTTGCTTGCATCTGTATTGTTGAAATTGTGCACCAGTAACTTCTCCAAAATCCAAAGGTTTCAAGCAACTCTTACTACTGGCAGAGTTCTTCCAGCTAGCTGGTTCACTCATGAGCAACTGATGTTGGTACAGTGTCATCCCAGCAAGCCCATTCTTACACAGATCTCGGAAAGCAGATAGCACCGCTGGACTCAAGATTCCTAAAGGATCATAGATAAAACTAACTATGGAGAGGACCCCCTTCTGATGAGCGGTCTATCTTGGATCATAATCTTAAACTTGTAAGTATCAGACTGAATGCACACCCAGTACTCTCTTCACTAAAACTATATCTTGATCCAAATCCAAATCCTTTATGTCTTTTGTTCTTTGCTCTTCTGGTATCACAGCTAGCACACTCTGTCTGTTGCTTATCCATTTTGTGAATTGGAAGACCATAAGACACAAGAGCAGAAGTAGGCCATTTGGCTCATCGAGTCTGCTCCACCAATCAGTCATAACCGATCCTTTTTTTTTGCTCCTCCTCAACCCCAGTTCCCAACCTTCTTCCCATAACCTTTGATGCCATGTCCAATCAAAAACCTCTCATTTGTAGCGCTGGATCAGCTCTCCTGCAGCAGGAATTCCTATGTCAATCTCCTGATCAGGGAAGAGTGGGGGCTGGAATCCCTTCTGGCATTCAAAGGGAAATGTATCGGTGGAGGACGACTGGAGGTTATAGTGGGCCATCTCTGCCCAAACCAATTGGGAACTCTAGGAAGAGGCAAGACAGCGCAGGGTTGTCTCCAACTCCTGGTTCGCTCTCTCAGTCTGGCCATTAGATTGGGGGTGGAAGCCTGACGAGAGGCTGGCCATGGCTCCTATGAGACAGCAGAGAGCCTTCCAAAAGTGGGAAGTGAACTGTGGTCCACAATCAGACACTATGTCTTGAGGAAAGCCATGGAGCCTGAACACATGTTGAACCATGAGTGCGGCAGTCTCATGAACCGATGGGAGCTGGGGGAGGGCAATGAAGTGGGCAGCCTTGGAAAATCGATCCGCAACAACCAAAATGGTGGTGTTTCCATTAGAAAGGGGCAGGCCAGTGATGAAATTTACTGAGAGGTGGGACCAGGGGCGGTGAGGCACAGGCAGTGGACATAACAGTCCTGCAGGATGCTGGCGTGATGTCTTGTTCTGAGTGCAGGTGGGACAGGCAGATACAAAGTCGTGGACATCCTGGGACATAGACTGCCACCAAAATTATCTCTTTATAAACTCCTGAGTCCGTTGAATTCCTCGATGCCCAGACAGACAGGAGGAATGACCCTATTCCAACACTTCGGAACACACTGCAGCAGGGGCAAACAGCTAGTTGGGAGGAACCCCATCCGGGCCTGGATCTGATTGTTGGTCAGCCCTCACCTCTGCCTCTATTCCCCAGATCACCCGAGCAGCGATACATGAGCGAGGAAGAATGGGCTCTGGGTCAGTATTGTCCTCAGATCCGTCCAGCTGCTGGGAGAGAGCATCGGCCTTTGTATTCTTGCTGCCGGGATGATAAGTGAGGACAAAATTGAACTGTGTGAAGAAGAGAGCCCACTGGGCTTGACGAGAGTTGAGTCTCTTGGCATCCTGACTATAAGAGAGGTTCTTGTGATCTGTCCAGACCAAGAATCGATGCTCTTCTCCCTCCAGCCAGTATCACTATTCTTCCAGGGCCTCCTTGAAAGCCAGAAGCTCCCAGTTCCCAACGTCATAATTCCTCTCGGCCTGAGTCAAGCAATGAGAAAGAAAGGCACAAGGGTGCAGCCGGCTATCTGCAGTCAAGCGCTGAGAGATGACAGCTCCAATGCCTGCATCGGATACATGCACCTTGACAATGAATGGCGAGACGGGTCTGAGCATTGCAGCAGCGGGGCAGTGGTGAAACATTGCTTTAGTTCGGAAAATGCTTGGTCGGCTTCGTCCATCCAGTGGAATCCTGCCAAGGTCTTCTTGGTGAGTGCATTAATTGGAGCCATGATAAAGCCAAAATTCTGGATGAAGCGGCGATAAAAGTTCGCAAACCCCATTAAGGGCAGTACCTGTTTGACTGTAGATGGTTTGGGGCTACTCTGCAACTGCCTGAACTTTAGTAGGGTCCATTTGAAGTAAGTATGGGGTAAGATGGGGTAAGTATATAACCCAAAAATGACACCTGGTCTTTATGGAATTCACATTTTTCAGGCTCGGCATACAGGTTCAAGAAGGCATCTGAGTACACTCTGGACATGCTCCTGATGAGAGTGGGAATAGATTAGGGATGTCATCTAAATACACAAACACAAACTGATTCAACATGTCCCTGAGTACATCGTTAACCAAGGCCTGGAGTACAGCAGGGGCTTTGGCCAAACCAAAAGGCATCACCAGGTATTCATAGTGGCTATTAGAGGTGTTGAAAGCCATTTTGCACTCATCCCCTTCTCTTATGCAAATCAGATTGTAAGCATTGCGCAGATCAATTTTAGTAAATATTGTTGCTCTCTGCAGATGTTCAAATGCAGATGCCAGCAAGGGAAGAGGGTTAGCGGTTCTTCACAGTGATGTTCACTTCACAGAGGATACGAGGTTGCTTTGGCAAGTAAGGTGAAAATAAATCCAAAGGATTTCTACAGTTATATTAATAGCAAAAGGATAGTGAGGGATAAAATTGGTCCCTTAGCAAATCAGAGTGGACAACTATGTGTGGAGCCGAAAGAGATGGGGGAAGTTTTGGACAATTTCTTTTCTTCGGTATTCACTAAGGAGAAGGATATTGAATTGTGTATGGTAAGGGAAACAAGTAGGGAAGTTATGGAAACTACAACGATTGAAGAGGAGGAAGTACTGGCGCTTTTAAGGAATATAAAAGTGAATAAATCTCCAGGTTCTGACAGGATTTCCCCAGGACCTTGAGGGAAGTTAGTGTAGAAATAGCAGGGGCTCTGACAGAAATATTTCAAATGTCATTAGAAATGGGGATAGTGCCGGAGGATTGGCGTATTGCTCATGTGGTCCCATTGTTTAAAAAGGGTTCTAAGAGTAAACCTAGCAATTATAGGCCTGCAAGTTTGACGTCAGTGGTGGGTAAATTAATGGAAAGTATTCTTAGAGATGGTATATATAATTATCTGGATAGACAAGGTCTGATTTGGAACAGTCAACATGGATTTGTGTGTGGAAGGTCATGTTTGATAAATCTTATTGAATTTTTTGAAGAGGTTACGAGGAAAGTTGATGAGGGTAAAGCAGTGGATGTTGTCTATATGGACTTCAGTAAGGCCTTTGACAATGTTCTGCATGGAAGGTTAGTTAGGAAGGTTCAATTATTAGGTATTAATATTGAAGTAGTAAAAAGGATTCAACAGTGGCTAGATGGGAGATGCCAGAGAGTAGTGGCAGATAACTGTTTGTCAGGTTGGAGGCCAGTGAGTAGTGGTGTGCCTCAGGGATCTGTACTGGGTCCAATGTTGTTTGTCATATACATTAATGATCTGGATGATGGGGTGATAAATTGGATTAGTAAGTATGCAGATAATACTAAGATAGGTGGCATTGTGGATAATGAAGTAGGTTTTCAAAGTTTGCAGAGAGATTTAGGCCAGTTAGAAGAGTGGGCTGAAAGATGGCAGGTGGAGTTTAATGCTGATAACTGTGAGGTGCTACACTTTGGTAAGAATAATCAAAATAAGACATACATGATAAATGGTAGGGCATTGAAGAATTCAGTAGAACAGAGTGATCTTGGAATAATGGTGCATAGTTCCCTGAAGGTGGAATCTCATGTGGATAGGGTGGTGAAGAAAGCTTTTGGTATGCTGGCCTTTATAAATCAGAGCATTGAGTATAGGAGTTGGGATGTAATGTTAAAATTGTACAAGGCATTGGTAAGGCTGAATTTGGAGTATTGTGTACAGTTCTGGTCACTGAATTACAGGGAAGATGTCAACAAAATAGAGAGAGTACAAAGAAGATTTACTAGAATGTTATCTGAGTTTCAGCACCTAAGTTAGAGAAAGGTTGAACAAGTTAGGTCTTTATTCTTTGAAGCATAGAAGGTTGAGGGGGGACTTGATAGAGGTATTTAAAATTATGAGGGGGATAGATAGAGTTGACTTGGTTAGGCTTTTTCCACTGAGAGTAGGAGAGATTCAAACAAGAGGACATGAGTTGACAGTTAGGGGCAAAAGTTTAGGGGTGACATGAGGGGGAATTTCTTTTCTCAGAGAGTGGAATGAGCTTTCAGTAGAAGTGGTAGAGGCAGGTTCGGTATAGTCATTTAAAGTAAAATTGGATAGGTATATGGATAGGAAAGGAATGGAAGGTTATGGGCTGAGTGCAGGTCGATGGGACTAGGTGAGAGTAAGCGTTCAGCACGGACTAGAAAGGTCAAGATGGCCTGTTTCCATGCTGTAATTGTTATATGGTTATATGTTGTTCAGGGGCCGATAATAGATGCAGGGATGGAACTTGCCATCTTTCTTGCTCACAAAAAAGAAGCCCATCCTGCCAGCAAGGTTGACGGACAGATAAACTCCATGCTCAATGCCTCCTTAATGTATTCCTCCACGGCCACCATTTCAGGATGAGAGAGGGAAAAAAGCTGGCCCCAGGGAGTACTAGTGCCAAGTAGGAGGTCTATGGCACAGTCGTATGGCTGATGTGGCAGCAGGGTGGTGGCCTTTCTTTTACTGAAAGCATATTCAGCCAAAATCACAGACAGGTCCACATCTTTAGCTGACACAGGAGTGGATTCTTGGAAAGGAGCTTGAATTGGACTCAGACAGGTCGACAGGCATGCCAGTCCCCACACCTGGAGGACCTTCAGAGACTAATCAATCTGAAAGTTATGTTGGGATAACCAAGGGAGACCAAGTACCAGTGGCAGTTCATGTGAATTAACTAGATAAAAAGATATTTCTTCATGATGATTGCCTTTGAGCACCAGTTGGAGGGGTTAGGTGGAAAGGTGGATCTGGTAGGTTCCCAGAGATCGACCGTCCAGCACCTTGACGTTGATCTTTCCTCTTAATCCCTGAGTTGGAACTCCCCAACTTTGAGTGAGAGAGATGTCCATAAGATTCCTGGCTGCACCAGAGTCAATAAACGCCTTAAGTTCATGGGTCTAAGATCTCCACAACAAGGAAGCTGCAAGCATTACAGAATTAGGGGAAGCTGACTGAAGAGAGAACCGACACGTTAGGATTCCCCTCCCTGCTGACGGGTATTCTCTGGACGTTTGGAACATGCCACCTGGAAGTGACCTGGATCAGCACAATAAAGGCAGGAACCTGTTCTCCAGCGCTGCTCTCGTTTGTCCTGAGACAGGTGCATGCGCCCCACTTGCATGGGCTCCTCTGTGGGCTGGGTGCTGGGTGGTGAGGGAGGGGGAGAGGGCAAGGAAAGACAGTGATCTGGTGGCGCGTAGGAAGTTTGAAACATTCTTTCCCTGCGCCACTCAGTTACCCGGTCGTCAATTCCAATAGCCAGATTAATCACGTCATCCAGACTATCCTGCTTGTCCTGGACAGTGATCTCATGCCAGATTCCTACATTCAATCCACACTGGAAGGCAGTGATGAGAGATCTTTCATTCCATACTGTCTCTACTGCAAGGGTACGGAATTTGACTGCATAAACTTTCACCATTCCTCTGCCTTGGCGCAGGTCCAAGAGTTAGTGGGCAACCTCCTGACCCCGTATTGGAAGATCAAAAATCCTCCTTAACTCCACCACGAAATGTCGGAACAACTGGACTGCGGAACAGGCTGAGTGGAGGTCCATCAAGATGATTGACAAAGTATGCCTATTTTCACACATCACCAAATTGACCAGGCTGGGCTTGGAATGTCAGCTTGCGTTGGTTAATAAAATTCCTGCAACCATCGGGATTACCAGAATATCTGTCTAGTGGTGGAATATTCAATTCCTGAACAGTTGTGAGAGTTGGATCTGGTCCGGGAGCAGGAGAATTAGTAGCAGAGATTGTCGGGGCAACAGAAAAGGAGGACCTGTGAGATGCTGGGAGTGGGACTGAGGTGGCCTGAAGCTGCTGAATTGAGCTGGCAAGAACGTTAATGGCTGTCAGCTGATGCTGGCTGTTGACAGTAAGTTCGTGGACAGCGGCCGTGAGTGCAAAAATCGCAGACACCTGAGTCTGACTGTCTGTGATGAGCTGTTGAACAGCTGCGGCTAGGGATGATACCTGTTCCTCCAAGTGAGATGGGCTTATCAGCATGAGGTTATCTGCCTCATTTTCTCCGTAACTTCACTGAGAACAGATTCCATTGCATGTAGCTTGTCTCCTACCTGACCAATGAATCTCACAGACAAGTTCAGCTGCTCTCTCTCTGCTGTGTCCATCTTTGTTGTTCGAGACTTGCTGTTACCGTGTTCAGATATGGCGCAAGTATGGAGCGACAGGTACTGACGCCAGTTGATAGTTCACAGACTTCAATACAAACAGTGTTAAAGGGAAAATAAAACAATAAACACTAGGCCAAACAGGGCCATTAACTAAAACTCTCAAAAGGAAAATGAGGGCTACACTGCGGCTGAAAAGAACATCTAAACATTAAACGAATGCTGCTAGTCTTCAGAGTCAGTTGATTTGAAAGTCCTATAGCTCAGGGAAGGCCGAATGCAAGACAGCAGCGAAGCGTTGCTATGCTCTATCCAAGTCTCAACAACCACTATGACAATAAGAATGGAGTTAAATACTATCCTGATTAAATAATAATTACCTGACATGCAAATTCACAAGCACAATTGCCATAACTACTGTGTTGCCGATTCCGTGGTTGTGACAATAACTTTTGGAAATGACATTCTTCATGGAAGCTGTGCAGTCACAGTGAAATGGCAAATCCTTCTTAAAACTCATTTTTAGATTTAGAGCATACTGTTCAGCAATCTTCCTATTATTTGGCAAGTTAACCTCTTTCTTTCTCAAAGGTAAACTAATTTTATAGTGGCCATCAACCTGTTTTGCAGAATTCATAATCATCTCCATGAACTTGTGATCTTCTCTTGACAAACCAGGCTATTATTCATCCAGAGTGCATTCAGGGAAGTCTGCCTTGAACTTCCACTGCTAAAGCTCATCCAAGTTCAAAACTAAGACCCTGTTAGCTGTCAGCTCTGGCTGTGCAGTCCCTTCCATCGCCATGGTCTCCTTTCAGTGGTCCATTCACAGTCCAACCCAACATTGTTCTAATTGCATAATGTCCATTATTAACACTGTGAATGACTGGCAATGGCTGCAATGCTCTAGGTACATTTGTCCATAATAGCAGGTCAATTTCTGAATCAATCTCTGGCAGTTGGACATGTTTCTAGTGAGACCATTTCTGGCGATCCCTCTGTCATCCAATGTTCCCTTTGTTGACAGGTATACTTCCCTGCATATAAATGTGAGGTAGTTCACAATAGATTTCACCATCTAAGCCAGCCACTTCCAATCCTGAAACAATGTAGCTACTCATAATCCTCTCGTGACCCATGAAGTGTAAGAGAAAGCATGTCCTTTTTCCTATGAGGTTGAGCTTGTTCCCTGTGCAGAACATTGCTGTACTTTCTAGGAAAACATAAGCAACCACTGTCTTGTTATCCTTCTTAAGACTACACTTGTATTGGAACTGTGGGAAGTTTACAATCACGATTACCAGCCCTGTAAAGCCATTAGGTACCAGTGCACTACTCACTACTGCATCTGCTTCTATCAAAGATTGTTTTGGTTCTCCTCCCTTTCTGTTAGAGTGACTATGAAGTATGCTGGGATACTTGCCATTGCATACTTTGCATGAAAGATGCCCCCTGCAGTCCTTGTTGATGTTTCCCGTACAAAAACAGCCAAAGCAGAAACCATTTTATTTTAGGAAGGCAATCTTCTCCTATGAGCCCTTTTCTCCAGCAGAGGGCATGAATCTAATTTATGTTCACCCTCATAGAACAGACAAACCCTTCCGACTGATGAAACCATTTCCCTTCCATTAGTTCCAGTTTTAGTTTTAGTTTTACCTCTCACAGTGGTCCCAGTAGTGGCAAAGTAGTTCCTTTAGCCTTAGAACAATGCTTATTGACAATGATAGAGCCTTCTGTATATTCCCACACACTGACTGTGTAGCAATCTTTACTTGTCTTTCTGTAAAATCAGCATGTCAATGAAGGCAATCTTATATTTGTGCCTTTCTTACAGATTACAGACCACCGTTCTCTGCTTATTCCAAAGCATATAGTGCAATTGCTTTACAACAATCAACATATTAGCAGGTATGCCTCGCTCACAAATGTACTGCACTTTTCCCATGGCATTGCAACTGCCTCTAAGAAAACAACTGTAGTCTTGAAGAGCTCTCACATCTTCAGATCAAGAAAGAGCCTTTTGTATTTAGGTGGATACAATTTGCTGTTCAAGATAAAACGTTCCTGTAGTAAAGCCTCAGCTTTTAGATATCCTAGCTTAGGGTCAACACGCTGGCAACTTATAACAAATTCTATAACAAATTCTAGTGTACTGTTCAAAGAAACAGAAGCAGTCACTATAGCTACCAGTCTTGCCTTCAACACTATGCATGATATAGCAATGAATCACCATCAAAGATTTGAACATCTTTCAGGCAATGATGAAACGTATTACATTTGTACCTATAATGCTGTCATTTGATTTTGTTTCCTCATAATATCAACAGTACTATTTTGACCTCTATCATCTAAAACAAGATTGTTTCCATGCTGTAAGTTAATGTCCCCATGAGCACTATGAGCTGCTGGATATGACATAGGTTCAGAGTGCCTCATTAGTGCAAGATGAGAGTAAACAACCTGAACTATCTCTTGGGGGTCTTATTCATGTTTTCCAGACACTTGAGGAGTGGATAAATCAGCATTGACATTGGGTTTTTTTGGTTTTCCTTGTACCTTTTCAAAATAGGGACTCACACAATAGGATTGCCCTGCTAGAGCTGTCATGGTCCGGTCCATGAAGTCCGCATTCCAGTTCACGGTCTGGTCTATCATTCCTTATTCCAGGTTTTCTGGTTTTCCCTTGTTCTGTTGGGTGGTGTAATTGAGGCACCTAATTCTCATTTTGGGCTGGCTACATAAATAGCTCCTGGGTTCTGCTTCATTTGCTGGACTGTTCCTTTCCCTCTGCAGCCTTGCCTGTATTGCTGTTCAGTTCTACTGCTGGAGTCTTGCTGTGTCTAGATAAGGAACTGTCTATTGTTGTTTGGAACTGTCTCTGTGTCCATGCCTCTGCTAGGTAGGTCTGGCTGTTCGCTGCTACCTTATGTTGGGAGCTGTCTCTGTGTTCTGGGTATGAGTCCTGGCCCTATGTCCTGCTCCCTAGGAGGGGTCCTGACTCTGTGTAGAGCCCCGGCCTTGAATCCTGTTCCTAAGGAGGGGTCCTGGCTCTGTGTTCCATGTCCCTGTGCTCCTTTCTTGTTACTTTCTCTAGTTGAGCAACTTGCAATTAACTCTTTGTTCACTCACAACTCTGGCAGTATTTGATTCAATAAATGTAGTCAACAAGCGAAATGTCCACATATCCACTGCACTTAAACCAGACTGAACAAACAGCCTTCAGTTCAAATATTGGCAACTGGAACATTTTATCACTTCAATAAAACAAAGTGACAAACCCTTAGGGAAACACCACATGATTAAGCAGTGGTCCCACAATGGATAGGCAGCACTGACCATTGAAAACTGTTCAAACCACAAACACAGCATGAATCAACAAAAAGTTACAGATAATCATAAAATGCTCCTGTTTCTGGCATATTGTCCTCAGAGTTGCAGTTCTAATTTTACCAATGGATCTAAGGTAATCCTTTGCCATAGACTGGTATTCATTTGGTATAATTATTTTTTTGTTGACAAAATATAGTGGTTACTTTAAAACAAACCAAAACCACTGAGAGACTAAGCCAGGAGATCGATGCTGTATTGCTTCCAAATCTTGAAATTCCACAGTTGAGAAAGGTACTTGCAATCTTTTATTATGAAACCAAAGATGAATGATAATATAGTGGTAAAAAAACTAACAAAACTAAATTAGTGAGTTAGTAATCTTAGTGTTCAAATCAGTTTAGATAGGCATTTTAATTAGCGATATCAGAATTTGTGTTCTACATGTATTTAAGTGAAATTGGCAATTTAGTTAGCATTCTAATAATGGCTCATTAGCAGTAAACAAAAAATATAATTCTCCCTGACTCAACCACTCTCCATCAGACTAAACTAAACAACTAAGACAAAGTGAATATACATAACTATACTCACTTCTACCATATCCTAACCCACATGACAGATTACCATAATAAACATGCCACAAAATACCACACAGAGAGAAAATAGATACATGGATCCTCTCCTGCCATTAACTGTATTCTGCCTTAAAGTTCAACCTTCCAAAGTGAATCACTTCACAATTTCCGAGTTGAATTCCACCTGCAACTTCAGCTCTGCATCCGATCAATATCCAGCTGTAATCTATGGCAACATTCTACACTATCCACACCACTGACCTTTGTATCATCTGTAAACTTACTAATGCACTTTTCCATCTATTCATCTATATCATTTATATAAGCCACAAAGAACAGGGGTTCTAGAACAGATTCCTATGGAACACCACTGGTACTGACCTCCAGGCAGAATACGTCCATCTACTATGACCCTCTGTCTTCAATGGACAAGCCAATTCAAAATCCACACAGCCAACATGGATTTCAGCAAGGCCTTTGAAAATTGGTTCAAAAGATTCAAGGCCTAGAAATCTAGGACAATTTGGCTAATTGGATTCAAAATTAGCTTGGTGTTGGGAGGCAGGGGATGATTGTTGAGGGTTACTTTGTGATGAGAAGCAAATGACAAATACTGTACTAAAAGGATTGGTATAGGAACCATTGTTTTTTGCAATAACCATTTATGATATGCATTTATGATATGATAGGAAGTATCATTGGAATGAAAACTGATAGAGAGGAGAATAGTGTTCAGCTACAGAACAATATGAGTTGGTAAGATAAGTAGATGAACAGCTGATAAAATAAATTTTGAAAAATATGATTTGATACACTTCGGAGGACTATAAAAACTAAGACAAATAATAAATACGTGTAGGACCCCACTTAAAACATGATCTAAGCAGAATAATAATACCCTTAAATTAATTTCTGAGTTACTTTCAGTAACTAAAAGTATACAATCATTCTAGGAGCCTTGTACAGTACCATACCTTTTTGTAATTCAAGAAGTTGTGGTCTGATGATTGCTAAGGTTCTTTCAACTTTTTTGTACTTTTCATAAATCGTGGGAAAGAAGAAACTGAATAGCTTGTGGGCTAGGTCCCTAATGTCACTAGGAAAAATAAATAAAACAGCTTATTTCTTTCAAAGTTGCTTACAAATCTTAATCAACTAAAATAAATCTACTTTTGAAATTCTTAAATAAGGCAGAAAAAGTATAATATCCATGTAGTTATCTGTTGCTATAGGCAGATTGTGCAGAAAACAATCATTGAAATAATATCTCGATATGGTATTTCAATCCTACATGTCAGCTCAAGCAAATTCCACAGCAAGGAAATTGGACTCTTCCAATCAAGTAACAATTTCAAGTGGCATTCAACTGGGGGGAATTCAAACCACAATTTATTTGAAACTTAGTATTATGAGGAAAAGGTCAAAGAGAATTTCTCATTTTCAACATAATATACAATATCTGTGGCTCTCTTTTTAGGAGTGATAAAGTGCTTCTCTGGTACATCACAATGGTTGGTGTCTGTATCTCTGCAGGGATAAAGACAGAAACCAGGTGATAGGGCACCTGCCTTGTGTCCATAATTTGGAAAACTTACAGGATGGATGGGAATAGATTTCCTAGTTGATGTGTAGCTGCAGGCACCTTCTAACAGCTGTGAGTAGAGTATTTTGTCTGCCTTCTACCCCCTTCCTTCCCCCCAACACCCTGAGCCACAAAAACCAGGGGCTGGATGGAGTCAGGAAGGGCTGGAGGTACAGAGCAGAGCCAATTGCTCACTCACTGAGTCTGTGATGCCAAATGGGAGCCACTATTTCTGCACCTACTCACTCTCCCTTCACAGCTGTTTTTGACCCAATGAACTTTGTCAGGATTACAGATCTCAATTCTGAGCCAATATTCTTCTGATAAAGAGGAACTGAAATATTCTTTAGGATTCAGTGAGGTTAGTGGAGAAGAAACATACTGTTATTCACAATTGTAAACACAAGTATTAAATTTGCAAAACTATGGAAGTTTCAGCATAAAGCAATGGAAGAAAGAAATTAGAAAGAAAGGAGATGGGTGACCAGCAGAAAGGGCAGATAGTGCGAATAGATAATGTAGGAGTTACCTGTGGCCATTCCCTTCTCAAACAGATACACCGTCTGTATTCAAAACCATTGGGGGGTGAAGCAGGAGTGTGAGGAAGGAGGGGGAATGGGCTCTCAAAGGAAAGTGGCAGCAGCAGCAAAGTTTATGGCAGCATAGTTGGCTCTGATCCATAGCAGAAAAGGAAAAAGTTATGGTGAGCAACAGAACTCACCACTTCACACCTTGATTCTATCTTGTACCCCCTTGTCCATTCCCTTTCCACTTACATCCAGGATATCTAGCATGCTCTTCACCACTGTCCCTTCCCCAGAGCATAATCTTCACAATCATCCAATCTCTATATACCTCCATTTTCTCAGAAACTCAGGGTTCTCCATTTCTTTCCAGAATACAGATCCAAACAGTCTTTACTAACACTCTCTTCTGGGTGGCTGAACTTGTTCTTACCCTGAACATCTCTTTTGATTCTGCTTGCTTTCTACAAATCAAAAGTGCAGCCATGGCCACTCACATGAACCCTCCTTTTTGTTGGCTACATTGAGTTGTTCTTGTTCCAAATCTACTCTAGCACTACTCTTCTGCTAAGTCAATGACTACATTAGTTCTGCAACCTGCAACTATGCAGAACTCATTATCAGCTTTGCTGCTAACTTCCACCCATCCTCAAATTTACTTGTAGTATTTCTGATACTTCACTGATAACTCTTATGGATCTCTTTGCCTCTATCTGAGGAGTCAAACTAACCACTGACATTTACTATAAACCCACTGACTCCATTGCTAACCAGACAACACTTCCTACTTTGTCTCTTGTAAGGACACCATCTCTTTTACTTTCATCCTTTCTACATCTGTTCTCAAGATGATGCTTTCTGTTCCAGGACACATGAAATATTATCTTTCAGGAAAAATAATTTTGCCTCTACTGTGGTTGATAGTGTCCTCAACCATATCTCTATTTCCTGAGCTTCTGTTCTCACTCTAAATTTCCCTTGGTTTCTATGTTTCGCTGCCACCCCCACCAGCCTCAGCACCCAGCATATCACTCTTCATAATTTCTGCCAGCTGAAACACCATCTCAACATTTGACATATTTTCTCTCCCTACTCCTTTTAGCTTTCTGTAACAACCACTCTCAATAACTCGCTGGTTCATTCATTCCTCCACACTTACCCCACAACCAATCCCCAGGTATTTTTTCCTTGTAATCATAGGGAAAACTGTCACTACACCTCTTCTCACACTAATATCAAAACTTAAACAATTCTCCCAGGTGAGGTAGAGATTCACACATACATCTTCCAACCTTGTCAATTACAGTTGGTGTCGCCAATGTGAGACAAGCAGAGACAGGGTAACCTCTTTGCCAACAACTTGCTCTCTGTCTGAAAAGACCATCTCAAACCCCCAACTTCAACTCCTCTCCCCATTCTTGCACAAACATGTCTGTCCTTGGTGTCCTCCACTGCTAGGGTGAGGCAAAAGCAAGCAAGAGGAAGAGCAATTCATATTCATCCTGTGTCATAAACAGTCAAATGATATGAACATTTACTTCTCCAATTTCAAGTAACTTGCACCCACAGTGTTCCTTTATTTCTCTCATCCCTTATATATCCTCTTCTTACCAACCCGTTACCCCCAACCCAAATCCTATTTCTCAGTTTCTTTATCCTCCCAGCTTTATGCTCTTCAACTCCTCCTCACTTGGAGTAAACTATCACTGCCATTTCCTGTCTTACGCCTCCTCCTCCTATTTTTATACTGGCTAAAATATACTTAGTCCTGATGCAAGATCTTGGTCTGAAATATTGACTATCACTTTGTCTTCACAGGTACTGCCTGAGCCATCAGGTTCTTCTGGCAACTTCTTTTCTTTTGTTCCTTGATGCCAAGGTCAGGGATGATTTGTAATTGGTATAAAATATTGGACAGCATGGTAGTGCAGCTGTTATTGTATGCTATTACAGCTGAAGTGACCCAGGTTCAATTCCTGCCGCTGACTGTAAGGAGTTTGTACATTCTCCCTGTGACTGTGTGTCTCCACCAAGTGCTCCTGTATCCTTCAAAATTTCAAAGAGATACAGATTAGTAGGTTAATTGATCATATGGGTATAATTACACTGTATGGACTCATTAGCCAGATGCTGAGGTACACATTGATACTAATAACGTAAAGAGGGATAAAGTCCTGCAAGGTAGGTTAAGCAGGTGGTTAAAAAAGGTTTGAGAGTAGTAATCTCAGAATTACAGTCTGTACTACATGATAATGAGTAGAATGGTATAGATGAACATGTGACTAAAGAGCAGATACAGGAGGGAGGACCATAGGCACTTGGATCATTGGGACATCTCCTAGTGCAGGTAATATCTGTACAAAAAGGATGGGTTGCACCTAAACTGGAAGGGGACCAATATCTTTGCACTCTTCAAGAGGTTTTAAGTTAACAAGCAGGCAGGAAATATGCGTAGATACCTTCCAATGAGACAGGGAAAGGCTGGGAGGGTACAGGAACCGCGGTGTACAAAGGCTGTTGTAAATCTAGTCAAGCTTACGAAAGGTTCAAAAAAACTAGGTAATGATAAAGATCTAGAAGATTATAAGGCTAGCAGGAAGGAGCTTAAAAATGAAATTAGGAGAGCTGTATGGGGCCACGAGAAGACCTTGGCGGACAGGATTAAGGAAAACCTCAAGGCATTCTACAAGTATGTAAAGAGCAAAAGGATATGACGTGAGAGAATAGGACCACTCAGTGTGACAGTGGAAAAGTGTGTACGGAACCAGAGGAGAGGGCAGAGGTAGTTATTAAATACTTTGCTTCAGTATTCACTACAGAAAAGTATCTGGGCAATTGTAGGGATGATTTGCAGTGGACTGGAAAGCTTGAGCATGTAGATATTAAGGAAGAGGATGTGCTGGGGCTTTTGGAAAGCATCAAGTTGGATAAATCACTGGAACCAGATGGAACCTACCCCAGGCTACTGTGGGAAGCGAGTAAGGAGATTGCTGAGCCTCTGGCAATGATCTTTGCATCATCAATGAGGATGGGAGAGGCCCCTGAGGGTTGGAGGGTCTCCGATGTTGTTCCCTTATTCAAGAAAGGGATTAGGGATAGCCCAGGAAATTATAGACTAGTGAGTCTTACTTCAGTGGTTGGTAAATTGATGGAGAAGATCCTGAGAAGCAGGATTTATGAACATTTGGAGAGATATAATATGATTAGGAATAGTCAGCATGGCTTTGCCAAAGGCAGGTTGTGCCTGATGAGCCTGATTGAATTGTTTGAGGATGTGACTAAGCACATTGATGAAGGTAGAGCTGTAGATGTAGTGTATATGGATTTTAGCAAGGCATTTGATAAGGTACCCCATGCAAGTCTTACTGAGAAGGTAAGGAGGCATGAGATCCAAGGGGACATTGCTTTGTGTATCCAGTCTGTGTGTAGAGTTAGAAGTTGGAAATTCATGTTACAACTTCATAAAATTTTGATTAGGTTACATGGATTTTTGCTCTGTTCTGGTCACTGTAAGGAAAGAAGAATATAGAGGCTTTGAAATTGAATTGAATTATATCTTTCATACAGTAGAGGATACGGAAGAGGTTCACCAAAATGTTCAAACACGAGGAAATCTGCAGATGCTGGAAATTCAAACAACACACACAAAATGCTGGTGAAACACAGCAGGCCAGGCAGCATCTATAGGAAGAAGCACTGTCGAAGTTTCGGGCTGAGACCCTTCGTCAGGACTAACTGAAAGGAGAGATATTAAGAGATTTGAAAGTAGTGGGGGGAGGGGGAAATGTGAAATGATAGAAGACTGGAGGGGATGGGATGAAGCTAAGAGCTGGAAAGGTGATTGGCGAAAGTGATACAGAGCTGGAGAAGGGAAAGGATCATGGGACGGGAGGCCTCGAGAGAAAGAAAGGGGGTGGGGGGAGCACCAGAGGGAGATGGAGAACAGGCAGGGTGATGGGCAGAGAGAGAGAAAAAAAGCAAACAACTAAATATGTCAGGGATGGGGTAAGAAGGGGAGGAGGGGCATTAATGGAAATTAGAGAAGTCAAAGTTCATGCCATCAGGTTGGAGGCTACCCAGCCGGTATATAAGGTGTTGTTCCTCCAACCTGAGTGTGGATTCATCTTGACAGTAAAGGAGGCCATGGATAGACATATCAAAATGGGAATGGGACGTGGAATTAAAATGTGTGGCCACTGGAAGATCCTGCTTTCTCTGGCGGACCGAGCATAGGTGTTCAGCGAAACGGTCTCCCAGTCTGCGTCGGGTCTCACCAATATATAAAAGGCCACACCGAGAGCACCAGATGCAGTATACCACACCAGCTGACTCACAGGTGAAGTGTCGCCTCATCTGGAAGGACTGTCTGGGTCCCTGAACGGTGGTGAGGGAGGAAGTGTAAGGGCAGGTGTAACACTTGTTCAGCTGACAAGGATAAGTGCCAGGAGGGAGATCGGTGGGAAGGGATGGAGGGGGGGGGGGGGAATGAGTGGACAAGGGAGTTGCGTAGGGAGCAATCCCTGCAGAAAGAAGAAGGAAAGATGTGCTTGGTAGTGGGATCCCGTTGGAGGTGGCGGAAGTTACGGAGAACTTTTCATTCCAGGACGAAGAAGATGTCCTCATATTTTTAAACAAAGGGGCTTCCCTTCTTCCACCATCAACTCTGCTCTCAAACGCATCTCTCCCATTTCCCACACATCTGCCCTCACCCTATCTGCCCGCCATCCCACTCAGGATAGGGTTCCCCTTGTCCTCACCTACCACCCCACCAGCCTCCAGGTCCAAAGTATAATTCTCCATAACTTCCCAACAGACCCAACGCAGACTGGGAGACCGTTTCGCTGAACACCTACGCTCGGTCCGCCAGAAAAAGCAGGATCTCCCAGTGGCCACACATTTTAATTCCACATCCCATTCCCATTCTGATATGTCTATCCATGGCCTCCTCTACTGTCAAGATGAATCCACACTCAGGTTGGAGGAACAACACCTTATATACTGGCTGGGTAGCCTCCAACCTGATGGCATGAACATTGACTTCTCTAACTTCCGTTAATGCCCCTCCTCCCCTTCTTACCCCATCCCTGACATATTTAGTTGTTTGTTTTTTCTCTCTCTCTGCCCATCACCCTGCCTGTTTTCCATCTCCCTCTGGTGCTCCCCCCCACCCCTTTCTTTCTCCTGAGGCCTCCCATCCCATGATCCTTTCCTGTCTCCAGCTCTGTATCACTTTCGCCAATCACCTTTCCAGCTCTTAGCTTCATCCCACCCCCTCCGGTCTTCTCCTATCATTTCGCATTTCCCTCTCCCCCCACTACTTTCAAATCTCTTAGTATCTCTCCTTTCAGTTAGTCCTGACGAAGGGTCTCAGCCCAAAACGTCGACAGTGCTTCTTCCTATAGATGCCGCCTGGCCTGCTGTGTTCCATCAGCATTTTGTGTGTGTTGTTTCACCAAAATGTTGCCTGGATTAGTGTATTAACTATAAGGAAAGGTTGGACAGACTTGATAGTTTCAGTCTCTATATCTGTAACACTTTATTCTACACTGACATGATGAAATTACATGTATGGAAAACAAAGTTTTTCACTGTACCTCAGTATATGTGGCAATAATAAACTGATTTACCAATGCTTTCTCTGGAGCATCAGAAGCGGAGGAGCAATCTGATATACATTTATAAAATTATGAAAGGCATAGAGAAGACAGATCTTAATCCCCCCCCCCCCCCCCTCCGGGTAGAAATGTGAAATACTAGAGGGCATAGCTTTAAAGTGACAGAGACAAACTTTAAAGGAGATTTTTGAGGCTCTTTTTTTCACAAAGAGAATGGTAAGCACCTGGAATGCACTGCCAGGGTAAGGGATGTAAGCAGATATAAAAGCAATGTTTAAGAGACATTTAGACGGGCATATGAACAATCAGGGAATGGAGGAATATACATATACTCAGTGGCCACATTATTAGGTACAAAAGATACGTAATTAAGTGGCCACTGAGTGTATACCATGTGCAAAGTGATGGGATTAGTTTCAATAGCATAATGCACACTGCAGACATCATGGGTTGCACTGCTTCTGCACTGCACCTATTCCACATTCTAATTACAAAGTTTACTGGAATGTGCAGGTGATATTCAATATTACATATTAAGCTAATTCAGTTACTGTTGTTCAATACAATTATACAGCTCATACCTGTCATCATCATTTGTTTTGGCAATTTCAGCTTCATCCACATCAAATTCAAAATCTTTCATTTCATCTGATAATAACAGCACATCACAAACACCACCTGACATCGTTTGCACAATTTCTTCATAGTTTCGCTGCTCAAAAGAATGTTGTACCATAAGAATTAGGAAGACATTATGCTACCATCACCTTCACATATTTTAAATATATTATAAGTTTTATTGCACAAGGAATTCAATATCTACTCGCTCTCCAGCCTCCTCTTTAAAATCCTTAATGTCGAATTCACATTAGTTCTCAGATGGCAAGACTTCAGCAAAGTGGGGAGCATTTTTGGGGTAGCCTAGCAACAAATCATTGACAAGGTAGGTGAAGGACTAACACTCTATCCCACAGATTTCTCATTTCTCAGCTTCTACATCTTACCAACTTCTCAGGTAATTTCCTTACTGAAAGTGTTCAGCTACTTCTCAAATTTTCTCACTTGTCTACTTACTTAACTCTGTACTGAATTTAGAACTACATTTTACTTACTTTGCTCTCATGACACCTGTATCCTTATAAATTTTATTGCTTGTGCATCTATTTCTATCTTTTAACATTCTCAAAGAGAAAGATAGGAGTCCTCCTTGTTACTCCATGTGAGGATGAGGTAGGATAATCAAATGAATAATGGCACCATTATTCAGGAAACCATACAACAAACGGAGAGAAGAGCAATGTAGTTGTAGTTGGGGATAATAATAGTTAGGGGAATAGACATAATTCTCTGTCACAAAGATTGAGAGTTCTGAAGGTTCTGTAGTCTGACTGGTGCCTGGATTTGGGTTATGTCATCTAGCCTGCAGAGGAACTTGGAGTGGGAGAAGAAAGATCAGTTGTCATGGTCCATGTGGGTACCAATGATGGAGGAATAACATGGAAGAAAGGTCTGATGAGGGAATTTGAGCAGCTACGACTAAATTAAAACACAGAACTAATAAAACCATAAGACCAAAAGATATAGGAGCAGAATTAGGCCATTTGGCCCAGGGAATCTGCTATGCCATTCCATATGGCTGATCCTTTTTTCTCTCCTCCTCAACCACAGTTCCCAGCCTTCTCCCCATAACCTTTGATGCCACGTCCAATCAAAAACCTATCAATCTCTGCCTTAAATACGCCCAACGACCTGGCCCCCACAGCTGCATGTGGCAACAAATTCCACAAATTCACCACCCTTTGGCTGAAGAAACTTATCCAAATCTCTGTTTTGAAAGGCCGCCCCTCTATCCTGAGGCTGTGCCCTCTTGACTCTCCCACCATGGAAAACATCTTTTCCACATCTACTCTGTCAAGATTTTTCAACATTCGGAAGGTTTCAGTGAGATATCCCCTCATTCTTCTGAATTCCAGCAAGTACAGACCTAGAGCCATCAAACATTCCTCGTAAGATAACCCTTTCATTCCTGGAATCATCCTTGTGAACCTCCTCTGGACCCTCGCCAATGCCAGCACATCTTTTCTAAGATGAGGTGCCCAAAACTATCCACAGTACTCAAGGTGAGGCCTCACCAGTACCTTATTAAGCCTCAGTATCACATCCTTGCTTTTGTATTCTAGACTTCTTGATATTAATGGCATTTCCATTTGCATGGCATTTGCCTCCCTCACCACCGACTCAACCTGCAAGTTAACCTTTAGGGAGTTCTATACAATAACTCCCAAGTCCCTTTGCATCTCAGATTTTTGGATTTTCTCCCTGTTTAGAAATAGTCTGCACATTTATTTCTACTACCAAAGTACATGACCATGCATTTTCCAACATTTGTATTTCAGTTGCCACTTTCTTGCCCATTCTCCTAACCTGTCTAAGTCCTTCCGCATCCTACCTGCTTCTTCAACACGACTTGCCCCTTCACCAATCTTTGTATTATCTACAAACTTGGCAACAAAGCCATCTATTCCATCATTCCATCATCTAAATCATTTATATACAGCATAAAAAGAAATGGTCCCAACACTGACCCATGCGGAACACCACTAGTCACTGGTAGCCAACCAAAAGAGGATCCTTTTATTCCCATTTGTTGCCTCCTACCCATCAGCCAATACTCTAACCATGCTCATAACTTTCCTGTAATGCCATGGGCTCTTAACTTGGTAAACAGCCTTGTCAAAGGCCTTCTGAAAGTCCAAATATACAGTACAAGATCCACTGCATAACCCCAGGACTGTTACCTGGGTCATGTGCATATTAGAAAAGGATAAAAATTTAAATTCAGACAACACTGAAACAATATTGAAAGGAAGAATGGTGAATAGATGACTATTAGGACTACAGGTGTTATTTTGAATGTATGCGGTACAGTATATGAAATAAGGTAGGTGATCTTGTAGTTACAAATTGATGGGTATGACATTGTGAGCATCACTGGGTCATAGTTGGAAGAAGATCACAGCAAGGATATACACTATATTGAAAGGACATGCAGGTGAGCAGGGGGAGTGGGCTACTTTTGTTAGTTAAAAATAAAATCAAGTCCTTAAAAAGAAGTGGCATAGAATCAGATGACGTAGAATCCTGTGGGTAGTGTTAAGAAGCTCCTGATGGGAGTTATATACAGGATTCCAAACAGTAGCCATGATGAGAGGTAAAAATTTAAAACTGAGATTAAAAAGGGCATGTTACAATGGCCATAGGGGATTTCAATATTCAGATAGATTAAGAAAATCAGGTTATTGCTGAATTGAGAAGACAAAGCTTGTAGAACACCTACGAGATGGCTTTTTAGAGCAGCTTGTGGTCAAGCCCATTAGGGAAAAGGGAATTGGATGTTGTGCAAAGAACCAGATTTGATTAGGAAGATTAAGGTAAAGGAACCCCAAGCAGGCAGTGATCATAGTATGATTGAATTCACCCTGCATTTGAGAGGGAGAAGCTAAAATCAGATGTATCAGGATTACAGCAGAATAAAGGGAACTATGGAGGCATGAGGGAAAAGCTGGGCAAAGATAAGGGGATATTAGCAGTCTAATGGTAGAGCAGTAATGGCTGGAATTTCTGGGAATAATTTAGAAGACCCAGGGTCACTTCCTTGCAAATAAGATGCATACTAAAGGAAGGATGAGGCAACTTTTGCTGACAAGGAAAGTCAAAGACAGCATCAAAGCAAAAGAATGTCATACTATATAGCAAAAATTAAGAGGGAACCTGGAGGACTGGAAAGCCTTTAAAAAACAACAGAAGATTGGAAAAAAGGAGATAACATGAAATATGAAGATCAGCTAGCTAATACTGTAATATAAAAGGTGTATAAAGCATAAAAGAGATGAAAGAGTGGACATTAATGCCTGGGAGGCAGTACTGGGAATGAAGAAATGGTAGATGAACTGAATAGGTATTTATGTTACTTTTCACTGTAGAAGATACCAGCAGGACACCAGAAATTCAAGAGTATCGGGGGGATGTGAGTATAGCTGCTATTACTAAGAAGAAGTCAAGTGGACCAGATAGACTTCACCCCAGGTTTCTGTAAGAGATTCTGGAATGGTTCAAGAGGTCTGGAAAATTCAGAGTTGGAATCAATGGCGACTACTTTGTGTTCATAAATGAAAACTGATTAATTTCTACCTTTGATGCCTCTCAGGGTGGATGGGGTTCTGTTGAAGACCCTAACCTGGAGTTACACTCAGACTTCGGTACTTTGTGGTGGTGGGATCCACTTCCAGGGGCTTACATCCAACCACTTTTCGATATCCCAAGGACATGCCCTAGAAGACGAGCAAGCCTTTGTAATTCTGAAGTTTTGCAGCCCTGTAGATGGGCTGATTCTAAGTTGGTGCTGCTGGCTGAAGCATCGCGGGAAAAAATGGAACACTGGGAATATTGGATTAGTGTCGGAAGCTCTGTACTCAGTGAATTGTGCTCTCTCTCTCTCTTGTTGGTGGGGGAAAGATCGTTGCTGATTCTCCGGGCAGAGAACTCAGAAAAAAAAGTGACGCAACAGACTTTTAACAATATAAATCAGCAGGTTGTTTTGTTATGTCAAACCTCTCACTGTGAAAGGGGACACCTCTTTTTCCCTTTATTGGGGAGAAAGAGAGCCTGTGGCATGTTGAATTGTCGTGTGAACGATTAGTTTTGGTTGTACTGCAGATGATGGTCTTTATTGGAGACTTTGATATTCCATGCTTGGTGGGTGGAGTGTGATTTTTTTTGCAGGTGGGGGGGGTGGGGGAGAGTCACTGCTTTTTTGCTGCCTGTGCATGGGAGGGAGGAGCAGTGGGGGGCTTTGGGGTTCTAACATTTTTAACTGTCACTCGTTCTTTGGGACACTCTTCTGTTTTCATGGATGTCTGTGAAGAACAAGAATTTCAGGATGTATATTGCATACATTTCTCTGATATTAAATGGAATTATTGAACTATTGAAATTTCAAATGTCACTTTACTCTTTAAGAAAGGAGAGAGACAAAAGGTAGGATATTGTCGACCAATTAGCTTGATCTCAGTGGTTGGCTATATGTTAGAGTCTGTTATTAAAGATGATATTTCAGGGTATTCGAAAGCACATATTAAAAAAGGATGAAGTCAGCTTGGTTTATTTAAGAGGAAATCCTGTCTGACAAATCTGTTGAAATTCTTTTGAGGAATTAACAGGCAGGAAAGACAAAGTAGAATCCGTGGATATTGTTTATTTTGATTTTCAGAAGGCCTTTGACTAGGTGCTGTACATGAGGCTGCAAAATAAGTTAAGAACCCAAGATATTACAGGAAAGATATTAGCATGGATAGAAGATTGGCTGACTGACAGAAAGCAGAATGGGAATAAAGGGAGCCTTTTCTTGTTGGCTGCCAGTGACTAGCAGTGTACCACAAGGGTCAGTGCTGGGTCTAGATTTCACGTTATATGTCAATGATATGGATGATGAATTGATGACTTCATAGCTAAGTTTGCAAATGATACTTAGGTAGGTGGAGAGGCAATTAGTGTTAATAAATCAGGGAGTCTGCAGAAGGACTTGGACAGATTAGAAGAAAGGGAAAGGAAGTGGCAGATGGAATATAATACAGAAAAGTGTATGGTCATGCACTTTGGTAGAATGAATAAAGACATAGACTATTTTTTAAAGGGGAAGAAAATCAGAAATCAAAGTGCAAAGCGACTGATGCATTCATTTTGAGAGGATTAGAATATAAAAGCAAGAATAAAATACTGAGATTTTATAAAGTATTAGTCAGACCACATTTAGAGTATTTTGCACAGATTGGGATCTCATATCTAAGAAAGGACGTGCTAATATTGGAGACGGTCAAGAGGATGTTCTCAAGAATGATCCCAGGAATGAAAGTATTAATGTATGAGGAGCATTTGATGGCTCTAGGCCTGTACCCGCTGGAGTTTAAAAGAATGAGAAGGATCTCATTGAAAGCCTAGATAGAATAGATTTGGAAAGGATGTTTCCAATAATGAGAGAGTCTAGGACCAGAAGCAGAGCCTCAGAAAACAAGGACGTCCCTTTAGAACAGAGATGAGGAAGAATTTCTTAAGCCAGAGGGTGTTGAATCTGTGGAACTCATTGCCACAAACAGTTTTGGAGGTCAAGTTAGTGGATATATTTACAGCAGAGATTGATAGGTTCTTCATTAGTAAAGGCAACAAAGGTTATGAGGAGAAGGATGGAGAATGCAACCAAGAAAGAAAATAAATCATGATAGAAAGGCAGAGAACTTGTTAGGCCGAATGGTCAAATTTTGCTTCTAAGTCTTATGTTCTTCTGGTTAGTCAAGGGTCATTGCAAATATGGGTACCAATGACATTGGTAGAAAAAGGAAAGAGATTCTGCAGAGTCAATATAGGAAATTAGGCAGAAGGTTACAAAGCAAGAACTCATTTGTTGTAATCCATGGATTACTCCCATTGCCACATGGTTGTGAGGGTAGGAATATGAGGGCAGGATGTTGTATTGCTGACAGGTTGGTGCAGCATTGGGGCATTCAGATTCTTGAACAATTGGTATTTCCTCTGAGGCAAAGCTGACCTGTATAAGGATGACCAGTATCCAGGCAGAGAGATTTGCTAGAGTTACTCAGAAAGCTTTAGATTAGTTTGGCAGTTGAGAAGATGGAGGCAAATATAGATGATAAAGTGAGCAAATCCAATTGGCAGGACAGGACAGGAGTGAAGAAAGTATGAAAAGCTAAAATTGCATTTATTTTAAGAAGCATGACAGTAAGGTTGACGAACCCAGGGTATGGATAGCATTCACTTGATCCCAGCTGCCTAAATCTGACATATATATCTTTTTCCCTTACCTGAGCCTCAATATCCTTCATTAGCCAGCTTTCCATAATCTTGACAGCCTTTATCCTTTACTCTAGAAGGAGTCCTTGAACTGTCCCTATCTCACTTATAAAATCCTCCCACTTGCCAGACAACCCTTTACTTGCAAACAGCATCTCCTTATAATCTATTACAAGTTTCTGTCTAATGCCTTCAGAATTTGTTTTTCCTAATTTAGGGCAATTTGTGAATCAGTCCTATCTTTCTCCATAACTAATTAAAAACTAATAGAATCACTGGTCCCAATGTATTCTCCAACTGCCACATTAACCTCTTGCCCAGCTTCATTTTCCTAGAAACGTGTTGAGTGTTGCCCTGTGTCTAGTAGACCCATCGATTGTTTTAGAAAACTTTCTTAGGCACACTGAACAATTTTTCTGCCCCATCTTATCCCTCAATAATGGACCCAATCTGTTGTGTCTCTGCAATTAAATATCAACAAAATAAAAGCATATGTTGCAGTGACAGAGAGCGAGAGGGAGCAATGCACATGTGCAGACAACAGATCAATGCCCATTCAATGGATAAACACATAGAGCTAAGGGGGGGGGGGGGTCACTGCTTTAAAAGAAATAGATCCATCCCCCTTTAGATTAATACAACATGAAACAGTATATGTACAAAACATTCAATTTCCCTTACATTAACCATTTTCCAAGCAAACATGCTTTCACAGTAACGGTCCATAACTAACTTCACTATACTAAAGATTCAGTCTTTTGGGTGGCACTCTGTTTCCTTCAGGATACTGCCTCTGGACCCATGGTTTGGCATCAAGCTTGGCAGATGTCTTGTCAACCATTCCTATGGTAGGGGATTCTAGGCCAAGGAGGCAAGACTTCAGGATTGAAGGACGTCCTTTTAGAACTGAGATGCGGAGAAATTACTTTAGTCAGAGGGTGGTAAATCTGTGGAACTGTTGCCAAGAGTAGCTGTGGAGGCCAAGTCATTGGGTGTATTTAAGGCAGAGATAGATAGTTCCTGATTAGCCAGGGCATCAAAGGGTACGGGGTGAAAGCAGGGGAGAGGGGATGACTGGAAGAATTGGATCAGCCCATGATTGAATGGTGGAACAGACTCAATGAGCTGAATGGCCTACTTCTGCTCCCATAGCTTATGGTCTTATAACATTCTTGTATTGCCTCTGGATCTGTGGAGTGGAAACAGGTTTGGTAGGTGTCTTGTCTAAGACAGTGTTCTCGGTTGCTGGTGTCACATTGCTGTCAGTGACATGACTTTCGTCACTGAAAGGTAAAACTGGTGGCTGTAATGTGTCTGTTTTGTTGGATGCAATCGACTCAGGTGTGTTCTTCAGTTGAGCATCCAGTATCTCGTCCACATGACATCTCCATGCACGATCTCCAACATCCACTGTGTAAATTAGTTGTCCAGTTCTTGGGTGTCCACTTACCTTCTTGGTAATACGCACTAGAACTTCAAAGCTCCTTGCTGATTCACTTGGCAAGTGGTTGAACTATTTAATCTGCACTTCCCTCTGTCGGTCTGGTTTCAGGAAGTCTATGCGAGACCTCTGATTCTTGCTCATGAACAGCATTACAGGTTTTTGTCATCACATGAATAGAGTTCTGAAATACAAAAAGGAAGTTGTCCACTTTGTGCTGTAGAGAAATGTCCTCCTTGTCCATAGCTTTAATGGACTTCTTGAATGTTTAGATAAACCTTTCAGCTAACCCATTTGTTGCTGGGTGGTGAGGCATTGACTTGAAATGTCTGATGCAATTTTTCTTCATCAACATTTGGAATTCTTCTGATGTGTGTTGTGGTCTGTTGACACTCACAATTTGTTTGGTAAGCCATTTCTGGTGAAGATAGCCCTCAGGGCAGTGACAGTCTTTGCTGAGGTGGTTGCCGTCATTGATATAACCTCCAGCCACTTCGAATGAGCATCCACAGCAATCAGAAACATGAAGTCCATGACTGACCCAACCAAAATATGTACTCTTTGCTATGGTGACAATGGACACTCCCATAGGTGTTATGGTGCCTGTAGGGATGCATTTTGAACTTCTTGGTATCCCAAACAGCTTTTGGCCAACTCTTCAATCTGTTTCTCTATTACTGGCCACCACACATAGCTCTGGCGAGTCTCTTCATCTTGACTGTACCCAGGTGTCCTTCATGTAGATTCTCTAACACTCTGATATGTAGTTTTGAGGGAACCACAACACGAGATCCACACAGCAGCGTTCTTTGACCTACCAACAGTTTGTCTTATTTCACTGAGAACTCTGGAAACATAGGGTCATCATTAACTGGCCATCCTTGCATGGTGATTTGACAGACTTTTGACAATATTGGGTGATTCCTTGTTTCCCTTTATATTTCAGAATTTGTTACCAGCAACTGGCCCTGTGTGGAACACTTCTGCTGGGTCACAGTTGCTGCGTTGTTTGGTACCCTTGAACTCTGTGTCATAAGAGTGGGCTCCTATGAACAATGTCCAACATTGGAATTCCCTGTCTGGGATTGAAAATGAGACACAAGGGGCTGGTGATCTGTCACTAGTGTAAACTTCTGTCTGTAGAGGTAGTGGTGGAACTTCTTTATTCCCCAGACTAGACTAAGGGCCTCTCAGTTGATCTGTGCATAGTTGTGTTCTGTGCTCATCAGTGATCTTAAAGCAATGCAATCATCCGTTCAGATCCATCTTTCATAATGTGTGACAAACGGCCCCAATGCCATAAGGGGACACATCACATGCCAGTCTGATGGGCAGTGATGGATCATAATGGGTGAGCAGTTCATCTGATGTTATTCATCTCTATTTCCTTAAATGCTCTTTCACATCTTTCTGACCATTCCCACTTTGCTCTTGTCTGCAATAGTGCATTCAATAGGTGCAGCACTGTAGCAATATTTGGGAGAAACTGGTGGTAGTAATTTACAAGGCCCAAGTATAACCTTAGTTGTGACACGTTTTCTGGTTTGGGTGCCTGAAGCACTGCTTCAATCTTCTATTGTGACTTATGTAAGCCATGTTTGTCAATGACAGACAGACAGACGGACATACTTTATTGATCCCAAGGGAAATTGGGTTTCGTTACAGTCGCACCAACCAAGAATAGTGTAGAGATATAGCAATATAACAATATAGCAATATCCATAATATGAGATTTCATTCTTGAAAAACTCACATTTCTCTCTCTTTGCATGTAGACCATACTCAGTCAGCCTGTTATGCACTTTACCAAGGTTCGGGAGGTGCTCTTCATCATTCTTGCCAGTCAAGATGATGTCATCAAGGTAACATTGTGTTCCTGGGATATCTTGGAGTATTTGGTCCATTGCTGTTTGCCAAACTGCTGGAGCTGATGTGACACCAAAGACAAGATGATTATATTGGAATATACGAGTTTTGATGGTGAGGAACTTCCTGCTTGATTCCTCAATCTCCATTTGCACATAGGCTCGTGACAAGTCAATCTTTGAAAACCTCTCCCCGCCTACCAAAGTTGCAGGGTATCTTTGTGGCAGGGTATACTGCACAGTATGCAACACCGGGTTGATGCTCACTTTGAAATCCCCACATATGCAAACAACTCCGGCCTTCCTTTTGTTGATGACTGGGACAATTGGCATGGCTCAATAACTTCACTCAACCTTGGAGAAAATTCCAGATGCTTCTAAGCTCTGAAGTTCAGCATCACTTTATGATGTAGTTTGTAAGAAACTGGACACACTTCATGGAATCTTGAGGTTGCTGCTTCATTCAATTCAATTCTGGCCTTCATACCTTCGAGTTTACCAATCCCCTTCTCAAACACCTTCTCATTAGCATTAAGCAGCTCTGCCAGTCTCTGGTTAGTGCTACCATGAGGTTGCCATTACCTGATGATGCCACCCTGAGAGCTTTGTCTGTGTGCCAGTCTAGTTGGATTTTTCTCAACCATTCATGTCTGAAAAGTGCTGGCCCTTCATTTTTCAATACATAAAGCTCTAACTGCTGTCTTTGGCCTCCATGCGTCACATTCACCTATTTGCCTTTGAGGACACTTTTTCGCCTATGTAGGCTTTAGCATCACTGAGGTCCTCTCTAATAGCCTCTTAGAAAACAGTCTGTTGCAGTCAGCCTCTGGAATTATGGACGAAGTTAACCCTGTATCCAACTCTATTTTTAGTTTTGTACCAGACACATCTATGGTGATCCATATAGTATTGTGATCTGCTTCAGTAATACTATGCAGCTCTAGGCATGACAGCTCTCCTTTTTCAGACCCTGTTTTGTCACATTTACATATGGTCACTTTATGCATCTGCTTAGTTTTGTATTTGAGACTTTTCACTCGTTTGTACTTTTTGTCTGCCTTGCACACTCTCTATGGGACCTTGTCTGTGACACTTTCTGCAAACTCTTTCTTTGAACCAAAAGTAATTTGCATCATGGGAGGATTTACCACATTGAAAACATTTTTGGCTTTTTGCAGCATTTTGTAAATTTCACATTCCAACCTCCTTTTCTGTAATTCTGTTGTATTCTTTGTTGCAGTCTCTAATGATACTGCAATGGTCAAGGCCTGTTCTAAGGTTAGGTTTCTTTCTGAAAACAGCCTGTTTTGGGTGCTTTGGCTATGCATGCCACATACAAGCCTGCCCCTTAATGCATCAGAAGGTCCACCTCTAAAGTCACAATACTGGGAAAGTTTGCTTAGTTCTACAATATATTCAGAAATGCTTTCATCTTTGACTGGTTCCTTTTGTAAAATCTAAATCTCTCCACTATTACCAGCAGTTTAGGGCTCAAGTGATTTTGTAAAATTGTAACAATTTTGTCAAATGTCCTGCTTGCTGGCTTTTCAGAGGTTACTAGGTTGTGTAAGAGACTAATCCTAGGACTCATTAAGCTAAGAAGCATGGGGTGTTTCTTTTGTTCCTCCATGTTGTTCACATTACAATACAGTTCTAAACTCTTGATATGACTCCCAGCCTTCATTAGTACTACCAAATTCATCAACTTCCCTGGCTGAAGCCATCGCCATGTTATTTTCACTTTAAATTTTGCAAGTTGCACGCCTTTCATTGTGTACTATGCTGTACTCATGCGGCCCTTTGTTAGTGTCCGTGATAGCTTTTAACTTTTTCCTCTTGCTGTTTCATCCTGTGTCTGTCAGTGCAGTTCATAATATTTTCTGACATTCAGGTTAATTATTGTCACCAGTTTTTTGTGTCTGCACAACTACATATTGATAAAATTAAAGAACACGCAGGGGAGATGGTTTTAACCAATGTATTCACATAGGGGAGAGAGAGAGGGAGAGAAAGCAATGCACACGCATAGACAGAGCAATGAGCATGCACAGACAACAGATCAATACATAGTGGTAAGGGGCATTATTGCTCTAAAAGAAATAGATCCATAGATTACACAATCAGTATTACGTTCAAGAAAAAAAATCTCCTGCCATTACAACCCTATTATTCCTGCATTTATCTGCAATCTCTGTCATATTTGCTCCTTGAATTCCCACTGGTTAAAGGAGGTGGGATTACAGTAGAGCAGTGAATGTTGTCAACATGGATTTAATTAATTTAATTGGATCGGGGGAGGATTGTTGTAGTTATCATTTTTTGCCCATCCCAAGTTAAACTTTGACAATTTAGATCATTTTGGAAGGCAGTTTAAGAGTCAATCATAATGTTGAGACATCAGTTGCTTATGAGACAAACCAGATAAGGATCGTAGATTTTCTCTTCTGAAGTATATTTAATGAATCAGATGGGGCTTTACAATATTCAATAGTTTGTTTGGTCATTGTTACTAAAACTAGTGGTTGCTGCTGTTCCAAATCCAACATTATTCACTGAGTACAAATTCAACAAATGCTACGGTAAGATCTGAATTCAGGCCTATGGATTGAAGTCACTTAACTTAATCACTTATATCCTATAACTATTAGCAATGGAACACAATTTTTATATTCAATAATTACAAAATATGCAATATGCATTGTTTCTTTTCCCTCTAATAATGAGGATATAATCACTGTGTGCAGTTACAGTATGCTTATTTCAGTATACCCTTCTTAAACAGAACTTCTGAAACTTCTAATATACACAAATTATTTTACAACATAATTTGATGTTTAAATGCCATGTAACCTTATCAGATAATCTTCTACTGTCTTTCTAGATAAGTGGTTACCTGATGCTTTTTATATTCATACAATTCCTTGGCTTCTTCCTCAGTTAATTGTGCTGTTTCTTCTGCCATAATTTGTAATCCTGTCTCACTAATCTTTGCAGAGAAAGATAAACAAATAATTGTTCATTAATAAGCAGTAGAATTACAGGATAACTGGATTATGTTGTAAAGAGAAAACAACAGGAACAAGAGTTAATCAGGCTGTAAAGGAACATAAGTAGGTAATTTGTGGGTAAAGATCTGACTAATTCAGTATATTGCTGGAAAATGTGAAAATACTCACTTGGTAGGAAAAAAAATCTGCAAAAAAAAACATTTATCAAAATAATCAGAGGTCCGAGGTACCATGGGATCTGAGTATCCTAACATGTGATTCTCAAAAAAAAACTAACAGAATGTTAATACTTACTGGAAGAGAAATTGAATACAAAAATAATGAGGTTATTAAAGTTAAAACTACATTTATTATCAATGTATGTATAAATTATAAAACCTAGAGATTCATCTCCTTACAGATAGCCACAAAGCAAGAAACCTGAAAGAACCTAATTTTAAAAAAAGACCAACACCCAACGTGCAGATAGAGAAAAAAAAACACAAATCATACAAACAATAAAAGTAAGCAATAGCATTCAGAACCAAACTGAGCCCACAGACGCAGAACCCAGAGCAGCCAGAGTTGGCCCATAGCCCCAGTCTCAGTTCATCAGGCAGTGGGGAAAATCACCACAAAGCTTGCAGATCCGAGCACTGGAGAAACCGGAGCAGTCTCACAGCCTTAGTGCTGTGGACAGAGGAGAAAATGTCACAGAAGAGTGAGCAGAATTGGCCTGATCCTCACCTCCAGTTCCGACACCCTGCCTTTTCAGTCTATCAGGGCTAGCATTTAAATCGTCCAAACACCAGATTGTCCCTCACATTAGGACCCAGGCCCACCACAGCTGTACCTCCTGGGCCTGCCCATACTCAACCTTTCCAAATCGGCCCAGTTCTTAAGACCAATCCAACCTCAATCCCGGTTTCGTTAGACGAGCTCTGAAACTCCTCCGCTCCAACTCCTCTCCGATTTGTTACCTCCAACTCCGTCTCGAACATGCCTCAACCTTGCTCCGACCACTTCTCCTTTGCATCGCGCCCACACAGCTGAATCTTCGTCAGCCTCACCTCTTGATTGTTTGTGGTGATAGTTTACCATAATTTACCATAGAAAAAATATTATTAATAAAGTATTTAGTTGTAGTTCTTGCTTTATGAATTACTAGTAAGCTGTCACCCAGCTTCAGTAGCACCATCTTAAATTGGAAGAGCATTATTGAAATTACATCTGGAGTAGGGTGTGCAGTATCAGTTTCCTAATAAAAAGAATGATTGTTAACATTTTAGAAGCAGTTCAGAGGTTTGCTACATTAATTTCTGAAAAGGACAAGTAGTCTTATGAGTAAAGGCTGACAGGCTGGGTCTGTACCTGCTGGAGTTTCAAAATGTGAGAAGTAACTTTAATGAAACATACAAGTTCCAAATCTATTAGGTATTTCTGTATTCTCTTTTGTTGTTCTATTCTCTTCAGAACTTATGGCCCTAAGATTGGATAGGGAAAGGATATTTATCTTGTGGAGAATTTAGAAGTAGGAGTTACTATTTAAAAATTGGAATAAGGTTTTTAAATAGTTTTAAGGGAGAGAAAGATAATTAATAAGTAAAGGGGTTAAGGCTACCATTGAAAAGTGAGGTTACAGTTAAGTAAGCCATGATCTTATGAATTAACAGAACAGACCTGAGGAGCTGAGTGGGCTATTCTTGTTTTTCATTGGCATTCAGTATGTTCCTATATCACTTACCTGCTCTTTGATGTTATTATCAATTCCAGTAATGACTGCATTTGGTTTGATTACCACCACTGTAAAAATTTTGTCTGGAAAAAAATTAAAACTTCTTGTAATCTTGCCAAAACATACATTCTATAACACTAAGACACTATAGTCCTAAGAGTAAGTAAAACCTTTCTTTTGGTTTGATGACAATTCCAGAAAAGTTTATGCCAGCAATCCCAGCAACCATGACATGATAATATCCCTAGGCAATCTCTGCTGCTCCACAGGCTTTTGTAGAGAAAGTAGAATGGAATGAATGGTGGCCATACCACCAATAGTATTCAGTACCTAGACCGGGGGTCGGCAACCCGCGGCTCCGGAGCCACATGTGGCTCTTTTAAGTCTGTGCTGCGGCTCCCTGTTGTTTTGGGAAATAATTGGTTGTGGCGACCCTTTTCCTGGCACATCCGAACCGACTCACAATAAGATAGCCTACGGGGGTTTGCGAGCACAGAGCTTTGGAGCCTCTGCGCCATGGGGGGGGGGGGCAGGTTGAGGGAGGCTTAAAAGTGAGGCTGAAGATTTCGAATAAAGTTTTTTTCCTTCGACTGCAGTTACCGACTCCGTGTCGTAATTTTAGCACTGCGTGTAGCACACCGCTACATGGTCAGTATTTAATTAATATGTATTTTATGTTAGTTTGTTAGTTTTTGAAATGTAAATCTAAATTTGAAGATTATGGTGATCTTGTACAATCTAAATAAGACGTTGTGGCGACCCATTTCCTGACACATCCGAACCGGCTCACAATTAGCCAGCGTTCAGGCTAAGGGAGATAGCCTACAGGGGTTTGTGAGTACGTGTCTTTTGCAGCATCCGCGCCCATGGGGGGCGGGTTGAGGGAGGCTTAAAAGCAAGGCTGTTTAGTTCGAATAAAGCTATCTTTGACTGCAGTTTACTGACTGCGTGTAGCAACCGCTACGTGTTTTTATCGCTGGCTGTCCAGAGGGGAGGTGCTGAAACGCTTTGTCGCGCGTCTGGAAGAAGTGAAAACTTTCCTGGGCAGCAAAGGGCTAAACTTTCCTGAGCTGGAACAGCCAGAGTGGCTGGAAAAGCTACACTTCATGGTAGACATGACAGCGCACCTGAACACGCTGAACACAGCTCTTCAACGGGGTAAGGACGTACAGCCCTGCACATGTTGGAGGATGTTTTGCATTCGAGCGCAAGTTGACGTTGCTTGCCAGAGATTTACAGAAAGGCACATTGTCTCACTTCCCCAATTTGAGAGAGTTCAAACAATGTCACGACATGATAAATTCGGAGTATTTACATTCTGCAATCATCGCAATGCAAACATCGTTTGGGAAACGCTTCTGTGAGTTCAGAGAGGAAAAAAACACATTATCCTTCCCGGTCACTCCCCTAAGCATCGATCCATCCCTACTGAATACGACTGCATTGTCAGGTGTGAGTCAACCTGAAGAAGTATGATAAATATTTTAATTGCGTATTATTTTACGTATATTCATATGTTTTCATTGTTCAGTGAAATAGTCCTTTTATTTTTCAGGTTGACAGCTGGCTGACGTTATTTTTGGTTTGCTGCTGGCGGCAAATTTAAGTTTGGCGTTTTTCATAAATACAAGAAGGACTCAAATAGACGTTGAGTATTTTACTTAAAAGTAACCTTCAACCCAACGTCTTTTTTTCGGAGTTCAAAATGTTTTTGTTGCATGCAGAAATGTAATTTCGTTTTCTCTGCAGGAGTTCATCAATTTCATAAATGCAACACATTATAGTTTATTTATACATAGCATAAAGGCAAAACAAAACGTTGTATGCAGTGTTATTTCATTTTAAATGTCAAACGGGTTTTGCGGCTCCCAGTGTTTTCTTTTCTGTGGGAAACGGGTCCAAGTGGCTCTTTCAGTGGTAAAGGTTGCTGACCCCTGACCTAGACGAAGTATTCATCTCCCCTTGGAAGTTTTCATGTTTTATTGTTTTACAACTTTGAATCACAGTGGAGTTAATTTGGCTTTTTTGACACTGATGAACAAAAAAAGACTCTTTTGCGTTAAAGTGAAAACAAATCTCTAAAAAGATATCTAAATTAATTAGAAATATAAAACTGAAAATAATTGATTGCATAAGTATTCACCTCTTTTGTACGGCACACTAAGTCATCACTGGTGTAGCCAATTGGTTTTAGAAGTCACATAATTAGTTAAATGGAGATCACCATGTGCAGTCAAGGTGTAGTTCTGAAAGGTCCAACTGCTGGTAAGTCAGTATCTTGGCAAAAACTACACCATGAAATCAAAAGAACACTCCAAGCAAGTCCATGAAAAGGTTAATGTAAAGCACAAGTCAGGAGATGGATACATGAAAATTTCCAAATCACTGAAAATCATTTGGAGTACAGTTAAGTCAAGAAATGGAAAGATTTACAGATTTACAGCTATAAATCTGACTAGAGCAGATAATGCTCAAAAACTGAGTGAACATGCAAGGAGATTAGTGAGGGAGGCCACCAAGAAACCTAAAACAACTCTGGAGAAACTACAAGCTTCAGTGGCTGAGATGGGAGAGACGGTGCATTCAACAATTTACCTGGGTGCTTCACCAGTTGCAGCTTTATGGGAGAGTAACAAAGAGAAAGCTACTGTTGAAAAAAACTCACATGAAATCTCAGCTTCAGTTTGCCAGAAGGCATGTGGGAGACTCTGAAGTCAACTGAAAAAAGGTTCTATGGTCTGAGGAAACCAAAATTGAGCCTTTTGTCCATCAGACTAAACACTATGTTTGGCATAAGCCGGACACTGCACATCATCAAAACACACCTTCCCTACCATGAAGCATGGTGGTGTCTACATCATGCTGTGGGGATACTTCACTGCAGCAGGCCCTGAAAGGCTTCTGAAGGTAGAGGGTAAAATGAATGTCACAAAATATAAGGAAATCCTGGAGGAAAACCTAATGCAGTCTCAAGTCGTCAAGTCAAGTTCATTGTCATTTCGACCATATAACAATTACAGCACAGAAACAGGCCATCTCAGCCCTTCTAGTCCATGCTGACGCTTACACTCACCTAGTCCCACTGACCCGCACTCAGCCCATAACCCTCAATTCCTTTCCTATCCATATACCTATCCAATTTTACTTTCAATGACAATACCTAACCTGCCTCTACCACTTCTACTGGAAGCTCATTCCACACAGCTACCACCCTCTGAGTAAAGAAATTCCCCCTCGTGTTACCCTTAAACTTTTGCCCCTTAACTCTCAAATCATGTCCTCTTGTTTGAATAATAGATTGCTGGTACAGTACACAGTAAAAATGAAACAACGTTCCTCCAGGATCCTGGTGCTACATGAAACAGTACAAAACTACACTAGACTATGTGAGACAGCACAAGGCTACACTAGACTACATAAAACAACATAAAAACTGCACTAGACTACAGACCTGCACAGGACTACATAAAGTGCACAAAACAGTGCAGAGCAGTACAATAATTTATAAACAAGCCAATAGGAACAGTAGAGGACAATTTACAATTTAATAATAAATGATGTAGTTGTCAGTCTAGACTCTGAGCATTGAGGACTCTGATGGCTTGGGGGAAGAAATTGTTGCAGTCTGGTCGTGAGAGCCCGAATGCTTCAGTACCTTTTGCCAGATGGCAGGAAGGAGAAGAGTTTGTGTGAGGGGTGCATGGGGTCCTTCACAATGCTGTTAGCTTTGCAGGTGCAGCGTGTGGTGCAAATGTCTGTAATAGCAGGAAGAGAGATCCTGATGATCTTCTCAACTGACCTCACTATCCACTGCAGGGTTTTGCGATCCGAGATGGTGCAATTCCTGAACCTGCTCAGGATGCTCTCGATACATCCTCTATAGAATGTGGTGAGAATGGGGGGGTGGGAGATGGACTTTTCTCAGCCTTCGCAGGAAGTAGAGATGCTGTTGGGCTTTCTTGGCTGTGGAGCTGGTGTTGAGGGACCAGGTGAGATTCTCTGCCAGGTGAACACTAAGAAATTTGTTCGAGACAGAGTTGGAGATGGAGTTGGAGGTAACAAATCGGAAAGGAGTTGGAGCGGAGGAGTTTCAGAGCTCATCTAACAAAACCGGGAGTGAGGTTGGATTGGTCTTAAGAGCTGGGCCGATTTGGAAAGGTTGAGTATGGGCAGGCTCAGGAGGTACAGCTGCGGTGGGCCTGGGTCCTAATGCGAGGGACAATCTGGTATTTTGATATTTGGTGCTCGTAACAATCTCAACGGAAGGGCCATCAATTTTCTGTAAGAGAACTGCAACTTGGAAGAAGATTTGTTTACCAGCAAAACAATGACTCCAAGCATAAAGCCAAAACTACACAGGAATGTCCTGGAGTGGTCAAGTCAGATTCCAGACCTCAATCCTATTGAGAATTTGTGGCTGGACTTGAAAAGGGCTGTTCACTCACAATCCCTGTATATTCTGACAGAGTTTGAGCAGTTCTGTAAAGAATGGGAAAAAACTGCAGTGTCCAGATGTGCAAAGCTGATAGAGAACTATCCACACACACTCAAGGCTGTAAAGGGTGCCAAAGGTGCATCTACTAAATTAATTAGTCCATTAAATCTATGGTAACTGGTACCAGACAGAGATAGAGTTTTCAGTTTTCAGGAGGCCATGGCAGGGGCATTACGCTAACATTTTTGGGAAGGACAGATGATGGGAATCTGAGAGGAGAGTCAAGTAAGAAGAAAGGAAGCTGAAAGTGGAAGATAGATGTGAAGCAAGCAAAATGGATACGCAACAGAAACAAATACAGGCAAAAACAATATAAAAGAACATTTAAAAGCTTAAGATCCTGTATTCAAATGCACACAGGTGCTTTAATTACTATCACAAATAGTCACAAACAGTCAGATTTCAGTTCAGTGTTTACCACCATCATACCCCAGAAACTGGTGGGGGAACTGTCCTCATTGGGTCTAAATAGCTCCCTCTGTAACTGGATCCTGGACTTCTTAACAGAAAGGCCACAGTCAGTCCACGTGGGCAGCAATGTCTATAGTCCCGTTACACTGAGCACTGGTGCCTCCGGAGGCTCTGTGCTCAGATCACAGCTGTTCACACTGCTGAAACATGACTGTGTTGCAGCATTCAGCTCAAACTGTGTCATCAAGTTTATGGATGATACAACAGTGACTGGCCTCATCAACAATGGTGATGAGTCAGAATACAGAGAGGAAGTGGAGCGGCAGGTGTACTAGTGTGAAAAGAACAAACTAAGTCTAAAAATGTAGAAGACCAAGGAAGTCACTACAGACTTCAAGAAGGAGCAGATGAACCCTCCCCTTCTGTGAAAACATGGCTCCTCTGAAGAGAGAGTTAAGTGCACCAAGCTCCTGGGAGTTCACATCACATAAGACCTCACCTGGTTCCTCAATATCACCTTCCTGAACAAGAACAAGAAGACATAGCAGTGCCTCTACTTCCTAAGGAGATTCAGGCAAGTGAGGCTTCATTACACCCCCCCCCCCATCTTAACTGAATTTTACAGGAGCACCATTAAGAGCACCCTGAAAAGCTGCATCTCCATCTGGTATGGGAGCAGCTGAGCATTGGACTGGAAGACCTGACATTGGACTGTGAGAATGGCGGAGAGAATCATAGGTGTTCTCTTTATTATCCATTGGGGACAATTATTTGGAGCACTGCTCACACAGAGCCCTTAGTATTAACAAGGATCCCACCCAAACATCCAGCATCTTCTTTGACTTTCTACCATCAGGCAGGTGACTCCAATGCATAAAAACAACGGTTAGGATGGGAAACAGTTTCTTTTCTCAGGCCATAGGCTTCTGAACTCCCTGCTGCATCACATTCGAAGTGTCACCAGTTAATCTGTCTGTACCTGACAATATTTATCACTTTACTTCATTTTATACATAATTCATCGGTAGATTTTATCCTTACTTTCCTAAGTTATCATGTGTTTTGTGTAATACTGTTGTTTACATCCTGGTCCAGAGAAACTATCTCATCTGATGGTATACATGTACTGTATATAGTTAAATGACAATAAACTTGACTTGACTTGACCTGAAATGGTTATGGGGTAGAGGGCTGCAGTGTGTCGATGGTGAAAGACTGGTCATTCAACTAACGTTGCACTTTGTCGGAACAATATAGGAATTTAAATACAGAGAGGCCATAATAGGAGTAGAATGGAAAATGAAGATGAAAATAACTGGAAGCTCAGAATAATCTTTGTGGATCAAATGACAACTGCAGCTTCTTTCAATCCTGTGCTGTAGGCCCTGTCCCCTCACAATCCCAGATGGTGATGCAGCTGGTTAAAATGGTCTCCACGATACATCTGTAGAAATTTGCGAGTATAGTTGGTGACATACCAACTCTCCTCAAACTTCTAATGAAATATAGCCGCTGTCATGCCTTCTTCATAACTGCATCAATATGTTGAACCCAGTATAGATCCTCAGAGATGTTGACACCCAGGAACTTGAAATTGCTCACTCTTTCCATTTCTGATCCCTCTATAAGGGTTAGTGTGTTCCTTAAACTTACCCTTCCTGAAGTCTTTGGTCTTACTGATGTTGAGTGCAAGGTATTTGCTGTGACACCACTCAACTAGCTGAGTGTATCTCGCTCCTGTACACCTTTTTGTCACCATCTGAAATTCAGCCAAAAATAATTGTGTAATCAGCAAATTTTTAGGGTGGCATTTGAGAGGTGCCTAGCCACACAGTCATGGGTGTAGAGAGAGCAGTGCAGCGGGGTAAACATACATTCTTGAGATGTTGACTATCAGCGAGATGGAGATGTTATTTCCAGTATGCACAGACTGTAGCCTTCCAAAGAGGAAGTCAAGGATCTAGTTGCAGAGGGATGTACAAAGATCCACATTTTAGAGCTTTTCAATCAGAACTGCAGGAATGATTGTGTTAAACATTGAGCTATTAAACAACATCCTGACATAAGTATTAGTAGGGCCACAAGAAGAGCCAATGAGGTCACATCCGCTGTAGACCTATTGTGATGACAGGCAAACTGCAGTGGGTGCAGGTCCTTGTTGAGAGAGGAGTTGAATCTAGCCATAACCAACCACTCATCATCAAAGAGGTGAGTGCTACAGGATGACAGTCATTACGGCAGCTCACACTGTTCTCCTTGGGCACTGGTATGATTGTTGCCCTTTTGAAGCAGGTGGGAATTTCTGACTGTAGCAATGAGAAGACTGAAAATGGTTTGAACACATCTGCCAGTTGGCACAGGTTTTCAAAGCTCTATCAAGTACACCTTGCGAGGGTTCACCCTCTTGAAAATTAATCTGACGTCTGCCTTCAAGACAGAGCTTGCTGGATCAGCGGGTGCTGCAGGGATTCCCATAGTTGTTGTGTTATTCTCTCTTTCAAAGCATGCATGAAAGGCATTGAGCTCATCTGAGAGCGAAGCATCTCTGATGATGTCAGGTTTTGCTCTGTTGGAAGTAATGGCCTGCAAGCCCTGCCAGAGCTGATGTGCATCTGATTCCACTTCTAATTTCACTCAGAACTGTTCCTACGCTTTTGAAATAACCGTTCATAAGTCGTAACTGGTCTTCTTGTATAGTCCTAAATCACCAGACTTAAATGCCACAGATCTAACCCACAGCAAATTTCAAACCTCCTGGTTCATCCACGGCTTTTGATTTGGGTATGTACAGTATGTTCTTGTAGACAAACATTTATACACACAGGTTTTAATGAAGTCAGTGACAACTGTGGCGTACTCATTCAGACTTGGAAGATGAATCCTTGAATACAGTCCAGTCTCTGCCTATACTGAGGGAGTAGAAGGACAGCCAGGTGATCAGACTTTCCAAAGCGTGGGTATGAGATGGCACAGTAAGCACTCCTGATGGTAGTCTAACAGTGGTCCAGTGTTGTTAGCTCCCCTGGTTCCCCATGTGATACATTGCTAATAATTTTTTTGAAACTTTTTCAAGCTGGCCTGGTTCAAATCCCCCAAAATGATGGGAGAGGCCTGTTTCTTGCCTGTTGATTACATCGCTCGGTTCATCTCCAGCCTGCTTGACACTAGCTTGAGGTGGGATGTACACCACTACCAAGATGATGGCTGAAAACTCCTGCGACAGATAAAATGTTCCAGCTCAGGTGAGCAGGACTGGGACAGCACTACCCCGTTTGTATACCACAAGGAGTTAATCATAAAGCATACTCCCAGTACAAGTGAGATTTTCATTGCACTTTGTGCATACATATACTTGTGCATATGTCAATAAATTCAACTATGACTTTGTTCACATTGATGAGAGGAATTGAGTATAGGAATAGAGATGCCTTGCTGTAGTTTAGGGGGCCTGGGTGGGACCAGACATGAAGTACTAAGTTTTGTCTTCTTGACCAAGAAAGGATAGATATGCCATTAAGGATGCGACATATATTCATTGGACTGGAAGGATAAGGATGACCATGCTATTAGAACGATGTGACTAAGCCGGAGAGAATGCAGAAAAGATTCACAGGAATGTTATCTGACTGGAGGGATTGAATTATCTCAAGAGATTAGATGGATGGAATTGTTTTCTTTGGAGTAAATGGGTAACCTTTTAGAGGTTTATAAAATCATGAACTTTATAAGAAGGGGAACATCACATGGGATTGTCCTATAACTATCTTGAAATCAATAGAATTATGGTCACTGGTCCCAAAGTGTCTATAAACACATCTTTCCCTAAGAAGAGATTAAGTGTAGTCCTTTATTGAATTCAACTTCAACTTCCCCAGTATAGACTGGGATCCCTTTAATGCAAATTGTTTAGATGGGGTAGAACTTGTTTGATGTATCCAGGAAAGTTTCTTAAATCAGTATGTAGATAGTCCAACAAGAGGAGGAACCATACTGGACCTCGTATTGGGAAATGAGCCAGCACAGGTGTCTGACCTTTCAGTGGAAGAATATTGAGGGAACAGTGAGTAAACTATTTAAGTCTTAAGTTAGCTTTAGGTAAGGATAATTATGGCCCTTGTGGGAAAGTATTCAATTGAAGCAGTGTAAATTATGAGAGTATTAGGCAGTTAATTGGGACAGTTGTTATTGTGCAAGTCCACATCTGACACGAGAAGCATGTTTAAATATCAACAGCAGAGTTATATAAGAAGGAAGTATGAGGATGGGAATGTAAGAAAACCTCGGATGTCAAGCAAGGTGGTGAATTTAGTCAAGAAAAAAGGAAGTATGTGTAAGATTTAGGAAAATAGAATCTAACAGACAACTTGAGAATTATAAAGAAGCTAGGAAAGAACTCACGAAGGGAAGTAAGAGAGCCAGAAGGAGCCATGAAAAGTCCTTGGCAAGTAGGAGAATTCCAAGGCATTCTAAACAAATATCAAGAGGATAACTAAACAGATGAAGAATACAGGAGGAAATATGTGCTTGGGGGGTGGAGAATATGGGCAAGTTTCAAAATGTGTTTACTAAAGAGAAGGAAACAGAGAAGTGTGCTAATATGCTAGAAAATTTTAAAATAAAATTGATTCTCTTTAAAAGCCTTAAAGTGGATGTCCCCAGAGTCTAATGGAATATTCAGTACCCCAGGTTAATGAGAAAGGCAACTGATGAGATTGCTGGGCTGTCTAAAAATGTCTAAAACTAGAGAACTTGCATTTAAGGTGAAAAGGAGATCAAAGGAGATGTCGAAGCAATTTTTTTTACTGAGTGTTGGGTGCTTGGAATGTGCTGCCAAAAGAGGTAAGGAGTCAATTATGAAAGAGGAGATTAGTGGGCTCTTTTTTAAAAAAATTTTTTATTGAATTTTCAAATAGGTTACAGAAAGAAAAAAAATTATCAACCCTTCCCCCCTCCCCCCTAACATATCCCTATAGAAAAAAAAGAGAAGAAAAAAGAAAGAAGGTAAGAATGCCTGGATATCGGAACATCCCCACACGCTCCATGGAGTTCATAATAGCTTTAATTCTTTCCCCAGATAACCAATAATTTTATCTTTGGACCACCTATATATTTAATCCTATTTTTTGTAAATAAGGGTGCCAAATTTTCATAAATATTTCATATTTATCTCTTAAATTGTAAGTAATTTTTTCAAGTGGAATGCAGCTAAACATTTCATTCTTCCAACGATCTATACAAGTATGAATCCATTAGTGGGCTCTTTGATAGGCACATGAATATAGATGGAGGGATATGGACATTGTATAGGTAGAAAAGGTTAGTTTATTTAGGCATTTAATTACTAGTTTAATTGGTTTAGCACAACATCATGGGCTGAAGGGTCTGTTCCTGTGCTGTGTTCTATGACACTGAAGGAAACCATTTGGCCTATCCATCTGTGCTAGCTCTCAGAGCAATCTCATCAATGCCATTCCACCTTTTGTTTCTCATTCTCTCCCATCAACTCCTACCACTTCTTCTACCAGCCATCCACTCTAGAGTCATTTTTTACACTTGCCAATTAACCTACCAATGAGCTCCTGCTTAGATATGGGAAGAAAGTGAGGTGCTGGATAAATCCATGTGTTCATAATAAGAACTTGGAAACTCCATACAGATAGCACCAGAAATTAGAAATAATTTTCCATCAAGAAACTGTGAGACAGCTCTTTACATTGTGGTTATACACTGCTCTTTGTAAAAGAGTGAGTTCTCTTTTTTGTTTGACTTTGATCTGCTTTCACACTCAGAATGATTTAATGGGGTAGATGAGCAATTGAAACCAATTCCTTTGCTGAGGAAATCCTATCTGAATGAGTAAGCAAGTTCAGTGAAGGTTTACTTGACTAATACCTGGAATGGGCAAAATTGACAAATTAGTATTCTTGATGGACGAGGGGATCAGGGAATATGGCAGATGGCAGGAAAATAAATTTGTATTACAGACCTGCCAAAACAGGACTGAAACTTTTAAAATATTTTGAGATAGGACTGCACAAGTGCATAGCTAGTGAAGCTGAACTGTGCCTGCACTGTACTGTGCTATGTTTAATAACAGAAAAGGAAGCCATTCAGCCTACCCAGTCTATGTCAGCTCTCAGGGAAATCTCCATTCTTCCTATTTATTTCCTATTCTCTCTCATCAACTCCTAGCAACTAATCAATCGAGGATCAATTTTTACAGTCACCAATTAAGTGTTCTCTGAGTAGAGTTTGCACTTTCATCTATAAACATATGGTTTCCTCCCACATAAGGTGATTGGGTACTACAGATTATCCCTTGTGTGTAGATGGGTGGTACAGTCAAGAGGCAGTTGATGGGAATTCGGGGAGAATAAAGTGGGTTAGTGTGTGGACATTGAGTAAAAAACTGGTACCAGTTATCATAGATTTAATGGACTAAAGAGTCTGTTTCTGCTGTAGCTTTCTATGGCTTTTCTACCATTTATTCTAAAAGGTATATTTTATTACATCAGGATCACTTACCAACTTGTCTGGATGTTGCTACCTGCATAAATTCTTCTATTTCATCTTCCACATCATATAACTGAACTGCTTGGATCTGGTTAAATATAAAGCAGGACACTAATCATCAGCCTCATTTCAGATATTTTACTCGTGTTATCCTGATGAAACGATGCATTCTACAAATACCAAAGGGAGAGAGAGGGGGGAAGGGGGGGAAGAGGGGGGAAGGGGGGGAAGAGGAGGGGAGGGGAGAGTGAGAGGGAGAGGGAGAGAACCATTTACCTTTTTGGCACCCCTGCACTGTGTTTAGGGCTGAAGTCCTTCCTCAGATCTCTTTTAAATCATGCCTTACCGTCAATATATGCCCTCAAGGTTTTAGTTTTAGTTCCCTCTTCTAGGAAAAGGACAATGTGCCTTCTGCCCTCACAGTGTGTCTGTACAAAGCAAGGCAGGGAGTTAAACACCTTCTCATAAATCACCCAAGCCAGAAGCTTACTTCAGGGTTTTTAATGAGATCTTGCTTGTGAAAAGATATTGCTGTTTTAAGAGTAAATAAAGAGGGTTTGGAGGTGGATGTCTTTCTACACTATGTGATTCAAATTGAAATCCAAATTAACCTGCACAGGAAATGATATACAGTAAATTAACAGCTTACATACAGGAAGTGACATACTGCACCTCTGGAGGCCAGAACACTTCCTGCCTAGCATCCTTGGAACGTCAAATTTAACTACTGAAACTATAAGTCAAATGATCATTTCATTCAGTCTTTGGCAAAAGAAAAAAAGGATAGTCTTAGAGACTGGTCCTGAAAAAAGTCTTTAACTGTTCTCACTTCACATATGTCAGACTTGATGACATGCTTGCTCATGGCAATGTCTGATGAGCAAAGTGGTGACACGGTACTCACCTAGAATGACAACTGGGTGACAAACCTGTGAGTGAGTTGTGCCCTCTTAATATGTCCTCCAACTCGCAGCAGCTGCTCCAAGTCAAGAAAAGAACAAAGGTCATTAAGATAACTTTGGATTGGGAGAGGAACCTTTGCTTTGTGATGCGCTGCACTTCCTCTGCATACACCAGTTTTTGAACACAAACGAATCTGACCTTTGCCTGATTCAGTTGCTCTGCACTGAGAGGTAGCTTATGAATGTGCCAATTATTGAGGCAGACTTCACCCACTGTCACCGAACCCAGGACCATTTGTTGGGCATAAAGTGCATCGTGCTTGGCACTGTGCTGTTTACATAACTTGTGTGCCGAGCAATAGGAGAATCTTATCAGAAGAGTCAAGTGGGGGAATTTGTCAGTTATGTCATCAATGTATAAATGACAGGATGCAGCTTCAGAAGTCGGAATTTCATCCCTTTTAAAGGAAACATGGTCACACTCACACTCAATGAGGGCTGACAAGGGTAAGCAGAGTTCCCTTCCGATTGGCTCCAGGACAAATATACCGGATCTTCTTCTGGCAACTATTATTTTTCCAGAATATTTCTTTAGAGTGTATGAGAAAGTAGCTATACCTGATGAATGTTTGCTGGCTTCCGCCGTGCTCTGCTGTGGACATGCTAGAACCAGAAGTAGCCCAAGGTGCTGGCCCTGATTTTACAGCTTTATCTGGGTCTAGTTCTTCTGAGGTGTGAATAGGTTCTTGGCTCAGTTTCCTGGAGTCCAATGATGCTTGCTGCACCATGTGTCCATCTGTGATCTGCAAACTGTATCTCTAGTTTTCCTTGCTACACTCCCCAGATTCTCTACCACTTTCTGGTCTTGTGCACATCTAGACTGACTCTGGCCAGTCACAGCATTTCACTCAACTATTGTCCAATGGTGATTTATCACCACAGCTTGCTGCTGCTATTGAAGGCTGTGCAGTTGGTTCAGTGGTAGCTTCTATTGAAAGGTGGGCTACTGATGCACTTGGTGCACTGTACAGCCCTTGTGTGCTCTTATTAAGTAGTGAACACCCATGCGTTTCCAAGTTGGGTGACTTTGGGCACTTCTCACCTTCTACCTTAAATGAAGGTTCCTCTTTCTTTGGGTTTGAATCTGAAGCAGAGGATACAAGTTCAGGAGGAATAGGTAAAAATTTGATGTAAACCATGACAGGAAGCTGGTTCCTATCTTTGTTTGCTGCTTTGATTCCACCCTCTGTTGAGCAATTAGACGGTTTGCACTAATGGTCAGTTCTTCAGTCACCTCCTCAGAGAGACGACCACCACTGCCTAAGTCAGTTGCAGCTTCACACACCTTTTCTTCTGCTAAGATAGCCTCAGCTTCACACTCCTCCTTGAACGTACCCAATGTAGCCTCTATACAAGCTTTCTCCATGTCTACGCGTGTTTTCTTCATTCGCATTTCAACTTTGTATTTAGCATACACTGCTCTCATTCTTGCTCCTTCAGCTCTGGCACGGGCTCGTGCTGCAGCTATGGCAAGTGTGGTTTCGCTTGAGCGTTGTGAAGATGTAATTGATGCGCCACATTCTGACCTAACTTCCAGAGCTCTTTGATTAATGTTACTTGGATCGGAGGCTGACATCATAGCATACGGCATTCATATGCATCTCTAGACCACGGGTGATGACTTTGAAGATGAATTATCTTTTCACTTTACTGCCCTCGCAGTGGATGGAGTTGAGCAGTGAGTTAACCACCTTCTCAAAATCACCCAAGCTGCAAACTTTCTTTGGGGTTTTAAAGAGATCTTACTTGTTAAAAGATATTGGGCAAACAATGAGGGAATGGAAATGGATGTCTGTCAACACCGTGTGCTTCAAGTCAAAATCTGAATTAACCCACGCAGAAAATGATATTAAAAAATCAGCTTATGTACAGGAAATGATATACGTACAAAATGAACTGTATGCAAAATACTAGAGGCTATAACAATGTATATTCATCATATCTATACCCCTCATGATTTTATATACCTCTATAACATCACACATAATTCCTAAATTGCAATGAGTAAAACCCTAACCTGCCCATCCACTCATTATAGCTCAGGCCCTTGAATTCTGGCAAAACCTTCGTAGATCTTCTTGCTACCCTTTCCACTTTAATAACATCTTTACTCCAACAGGGTGACAAAAACTGTACACAATAAGTCCTTCCAGGTGAGGCGACACTTCACCTGTGAGTCGGCTGGTGTGATATACTGCATCTGGTGCTCCTGGTGCGGCCTTCTATATATTGGTGAGACCTGACTCAGACTGGGAGACCATTTTGCTGAACACCTACGCTCTGTCCGCCAGAGAAAGGAGGACCTCCCAGTGGCCACACATTTTAATTCCACATCCCATTACCATTCTGATATGTCTATCCTTGGCCTCCTCTACTGTCAAGATGAAGCCACACTCAAGTTGTTGGAACAACACCTGATATTCTGTCTGGGTAGCCTCCAACCTGATGCCACGAACATTGATTTCTCTAACTTCCGTTAATGCCCCTCCTCCCCTTCTTATCCCATCCCTTACTTATTATTACACCCCCTTTTTTTCCTCTCCCCTCTTTTTCTCACTCTGCCCCTCTCACAATCACTCCTTTCCTGTTCTCCATCTCCCTCTGGTGCTCCCCTCCCCCTTCTTTCTCTCTAGGCCTCCTGTCCCATGATCCTTTCCCTTCTCCAGCTGTGCATCCCTTTTGCAAATCAACTTTCAAGCTCTTAGCTTTATCCCTCCCCCTCCCACTTTCATATCTCTTACTATCTTTTCTTTCAGTTAGTCCTGATGAAGGGTCTCGGCCCAAAACGTTGACTGTACTTCTTCCTATAGATGCTGCCTGGTCTGCTGTGTTCCACCAGTATTTTGTGTGTGTTGCTTGAATTTCCAGCATTTGCAGAGTTCCTCATGTTTACAATAATTTAAGCATGGTTTCTCCAATGTCTTGCACAACTGCGACACAACAGCCCAACTTGTATACTTAAAGCCTTGATTAATGAAGGGCGGTATGCCAACCGCCTTCAGCGGTTTGAACGGGGCACGACTGCGCAAGTGCATGGACATCAGCCAGTGAGAACAGCAAGAAGAGATTAAAAAGACCACAAAAGTAGTCATCTCAGGGTTACTACATGTGCCATATGACAGTGAGTATAGGAATAGAGTGAGATGGAGGATAAATGTGTGGCTGAGGGATTGGAGCAGGGTGCAGGAATTCAGATTTCTGGATCATTGGGACCACTTTTGGGGCAGGTGTGATGTGTACAAAAAGGATGGGTTGCACTTGAATCCCAGGGGGACCAATATCCTGGCGGGGAGGTTTGTTAAGGCTACTAGGATGAATTTAAACTAGAATTACTGGGGGGTGGGAACTGAACTGATGTGATGGAGGAAAGCGAGGTTGGCTCACAAATAGAGAAAACTTTGAGGCAGTGTGAAAAGGAGGATAGGCAGGTGATAGAGAAGGGACGCGCTCAGACCGATGGCTTGATGTGTGTATTTTAACGCAAGGAGTATTATGAGCAAAGCGGACGAGCTTAGAGCATGGATCAGCACTTGGAGCTATGATGTGGCCATTACAGAGCCTTGAATGGTGCAGGGGCAAGAATGGCTACTTCAAGTGCTAGGCTTTAGATGTTTCAGAAAGGACAGGGAGGGAGGCAAAAGAGGTGGGTCATGGCACTGTTGATCAGGGATAGTTTCACGGCTGCAGAAAAGGAGTAAGTCGTGGAGGGATTTTCTACTGAGTCTCTGTGGGTGGAAGTTAGGAATAGGAAGAGGTCAATAACTCTACTGGGTGTTTTTCATAGGGCACCCAATAGTAACAGGGACATCAAGGAGCAGATAGGGAGACAGATTCTGCAAAGGTGTAATAACAGGGTTGTTGTGGTGATAGATTTTAATTTTCCAAATATTGATTGGCATCTCCCTAGAGCAAGGGGTTTAGATGGGGTGGAATTTGTTAGGTGTGTTCAGGAAGACTTCTTGACACAATAGACAGGAGCTTCAGGGAGACAGGAAGACAGAGAAGGGAAATAGACAGAAAGAGCAGAGCACCTCTGTGGCCGTTCCCATTAACAATAAGTATACCGTTTTGGGTACTGTTGGTGGGAACGACCTACCAGGGATCTAGGAAGAGTGGATTGGGATAAGTTGTTTTCTGGCAAGGATGTGTTAAGTAAGTGGAAGGCCTTCAAAGGTGAAATTTTGAGAGTGCAGAGTTTGCATGTTCCTGCCAGGATTAAGGCAAAGTTAACAGTTATAGGGAACTTTGGTTTTCAAGGGATATTGGTGATCTGGTTAAGAAAAAGAGAGAGGTGCATAGCAGGTATAGGCAACAAGGAACAAATGAGGTACTTGAAGAGTATAGAAAATGTACGAAAATACTAAAGAAGGAAATCAGGAAGGCAAAAAGGCATGAGGTTGCTTTGGCAGATAATGTGAAGGTAAACCCGAAGGGTTTCTACAAGTATATTAAGAGTAAAAGGATAGTAAGGGACAAAATTAGTCCCCTAGAAGATCAGGGTGGTCGTCTATGTGTGAAGCCTCACGAGATGGGGGAAATCTTAAACAGTGTTTTTGCATCAGTATTTACTCAGGAAATGGGCATGGCATATATGGAAGGAAAGGAAACAAGCAGTAGTGTCATGGAACATATAGAGGTTAAAGAGGAGGAGGTGCTTGCTGCCTTACAGCAAATAAAGGTAGATAAATCCTGAGCCTGACATGATATTTCCTCAGACCTTGAGAGAGACTAGTGTAGAAATTGCAGGGGCCCTGGAAAAAAATATTTAAAATGTCCTTAGCCACGGGTGCAGTGCCAGAGGATTGGAGGGTAGCTCATGTTGTTCCGTTGTTTAAAAAAGGTTCCAAAAATAAACCAGGTAATTACAGGCCAGTGAGCCATACATCAGTAGTAGGTAAATTATTGGAAGGTGCTCTGAGAGATCAGATATACAAGTATTTGGACAGCCATGGCTTTGTGCATGATAGATCATGTTTAACGAATCTTGTAGAGTTTTTTGAGGAGGTTACTAAGAAAGTAGATGAAGGAAAGACTGGGGATGTTGTCTACATGGACTTTAGTAAGGCCTTTGACAAGGTCCCACATGGGAGTTTAGTTCAGAAGGTTCAGACACTTGGTATCCATGGAGAGGAAACTGGCTGTGTGGGACAAGACAGGTAGTGGATGATTGCTTCTCAGACTGGAGGCCTGTGATTAGTGGTGTGCCTCAGGGATTTGTGCTGGGACCATTGTTGTTTGTTGTATCAATGATCTAGCTGATAATGTGGTAAATTGGATCAGCAACTTTGCTGATGACACTAAGATTGGAGGTATTGTGGACAGCCAGGAAGGCTTTCAAAGCTTGCAGAGGGATCTGAACCAACTGGGAAAATGGGCCAGAAAATGGCAGATGGAATTTAATGCAGACAAGTGTGAGGTGTTGCATTTTGGAAGGACAAATCAAGGTAGGACATACTATATATTCTGGAGTATAAGCTGACTCCCCATTTTCCAGGTTAAAAAAAGTGACTTTTCCATGTTACCTTTGTATAAGCCGACCCCTTTTGTCGAGGTTTTTGATTTAAGGAGAAAAGATCACAAGATCTCACACGCCCATACTCAGCTTTGCTGGATCCGGGAAATTTTGTGTACCAGTGCCTGCTAAGTAAACAGGCCTACGCATTGTAGAGCGTTATAAGCGAATTCTTGATAAATAAATCAAGGAGGGAAATTTTGAATTAGCTCTCCAATGGTAAAGAATCATCTGAAATGTAACCCCCGCGAAACCATTTAGCGCCCATCGTAATCTCGTTAAAACATAACACGGGGTGGAGGGTTCAGTACATCAACGCAGTATTGAGTTTGCCACCGCCATGTGCAAAAGATTAAAACGAATGCGATATGATGCTGGCTTCAAGCTGAAGGTTGTTGATTTTGCTAAAGGAACGAATAATTCTGCAGCTGCTAAGAGGTTTAGTGTAAACAAGAAACAAGTGACAGAGTGGAGAAAGGCAGAGGACAAGCTGAGGGAAATGCCAAAAACGAAATGTGCAAACCGCGGGAAAACATGCCAGTGGCCAGAACTGGAAGAAAAAGTTTTAGAGTGGGTGAATCACCAGCGATCGTCTGGATACATTGTTACCAGAGAAATTATTCGAGTTCAAGCGTTGAAATGGGCCGAAAAACACCGTGAGGTCAGCGAAAGTTTCGAAGCTACGCAAAGTTGGTGCATCTGATTTATGAATAGATGTGATCTTGTGTTGAGACAAAAAATAATGATTGCTCAGAAAATTCCCGCAGTATGTTGTTGGTTACGTTCACGAATGCCGCTGGATGGACGAAGCCGGTTGCTTGAAGTGGGTTAAAGAGGTGTGGCGTCGACGTCCCGAAGGTTTCAGGAAGGAAAAGTCGGTACTTGTCTGGTACGTGTTCGAAGCGCTCGTCAGGTGAAACAAAAGCAGCATTGAAAGCTGAAAATACGCACATTGCCGTCACCCCCGGTGGTTTAATCTCCGTGCTTCAGCCACTAGATGTGAGTTTAAACAAATCATTCAAAGAATTCATGTGACGACAGTGGAACGAATTTGACTCAAAAACAGCCAATAAATACAACCTGTCTTCCGTGTATTCGTTTTTCCAAAGTTGCCACGCTCTGTATAAACCGACCCCCTAATTTTAGGACCAAAATTTCAGGCCAAATCCTTGGCTTATACACCGGAACTTACGGTAAACAGTAAATGGTAGGGCACAGAGGAGTGCGAAGGAACATCTGGGAGTTCAGATACATAATTCCCTGAAAGTGGCGTCACAGATAGACAGGGTTGTAAAGAAGGCTTTTGGTATCCTGGCATTTATAAATCAAAGTAGTGAGTATAGGACTTGGGATGTTATGGTAAGGTTGTATAGGACAACGGTGAGGCCAAATTTGGAGTATTGCGTGCAGTTCTGGTCACCTAACTATAGGAATGATATCAGTAAGATTGAAAGAGTGCAGAGAAGATTTACTAGGATGTTGCTGGGTCTTCAGGAGTTGAGTTACAGAGAAAAACTATACAGGTTTGGACTTTATTCCCTGGAGCGTAGAAGAATGAGGGGGGATTTGATAGAGGTTTACAAAATTATGAGGGGTATAGACAGAGTAATTGCTAGTAGGCTCTTTCCCCTTAGATTAGGAGAGACAAATGTGAAAGGACATGGCTTTAAGGTGAAAGGGGAAAGGTTTAGGGGGATCTTCTGCACTCAGAGGGTGGTGGGAGTGTGGAACGAACTGCCATCTGATGTGGTAAATGTGGGTGCAGCCTTAAGAATAAATTGGACAGATACATGGATGGGAGAGGTCTGAAGGGTTATGGACTGGGTGCAGGTCACTGGGACTAGTGGAATAAAGTTTTGGCACAGACTATAAGGGCCAAATGGCCTGTTTTCTGTGCTGCAGTGTTCTATGCTTCTAATGTGTAGATAAACCTACAAGAGGAGAAGCCGTACTTAGTCTGGTATTGGGAAATGAACCTAGTCAGGTGTCAGGTCTCTCAGTGGGAGAGCATTTTGGAGATAGTGATCACAATTCTATCTCCTTTACCACAGCATTGGTGAGGGATAGGAACAGACAAGTTAGGGAAACGTTTAATTGGAGTAAGGGGAAATATGAAGCTATCAGGCATGAACTTGGAAGCATAAATTGGAAACAGATGTTCTCAGGGAAACGTATAGAAGAAATGTGGTAAATGTTCAGGGGATAATTGTGTGGGGCTCTGCATAGGTACATTCCAATGAGACAGGGAAAGAATGGTGGGGTACAGGAACCAAGGTGTACAAAGGCTATTGTAAATCTAGTCAAGAAGAAAAGAAGAGCTTATGAGAGGTTCAGAAAACTAGGTAATGATACGAGATTATAAGGCTAGCAGTAAGGGGCTTAAGAATCGTTAGGAGGACCAAAAGGGGTCATGAGATGGCCTTGGCGGACAGGATTAAGAAAAACCCCAAGGTGTTCTACAAGTATGTGAAGACCAAGAGGATAAGATGTGAGAGAATAGGACCAATCAAGAGTGACAGTGGAAAAGTGTCTATGCAACCAAAGGAGATAGCAGAGGTATCATTAATTGGGTATCCTTAAAAGTGTAATCCTTAATTATACCCTTGCCTACCTAAATGTTGATAGATATTGCCTCTCAGAATGCCCTCCAGTAAGTTGCCCATCATGTGTCAGACTCACTGGCCTGGAACTCCCTGGCTTGTCTTTGCTGTTCTTCTTAAATATTGTTTTCTTAGTAATTAGCTTCCATCCAGTCTTCCAGAACTCCACCTTTGGCTAAAAATGAAGCATATATCTCTATGACAATTTCCATAATTTCTTCCCTAACTTATCTCAAGGTCCAAGGATATACTCTGTCAGACCCTAACCCTAACTTAATGCAACTTAATGTACTTTAAGGCCACCAATACTTCCTCCCTGGTAATTTGTACGTGGCCCAAGACATCATCTCTCATTTCTTTACCATCCATTATTTTCTCCACAGTACAAATTGGTGAGAAATAGAAAACATAGAAAACCTACAGCACAATACTGTACAGGCCCTTTGGCCCACAATGCTATGCCGAACATGTTCCTACTTCAGAAATTACCTAGGGTTGCCCATAGCCCTCTACTTTTTCTAAACTCCATATACTTATCTAGGAGCCTCTTAAAAGACCCTATCGTTTCTGCCACCATCATGACCGCCAGCAGCCCATTCCACACACTCACCACTCTCTGAGTAAAAAACTTACCTGACATCTCCTCTGTACCTACTTCCAAGCACCTTAAAACTATGCCCTGTCATGCTGGCCATTTCAACCCTGGGAAAAAACCTCTGACTATCCACACGATCAATGCCTCTCACTATCTTGTACATCTCTATCAGGTCACGTCTCATCCTCTGTCACTCTAAGGAGTGAAGGCCAAGCTCACTAAAACTATTCTCATAAGGCACGCTCCCCAATCCAGGCAACATCCTTGTAAATCTCCTCTGCACCCTTTCTATGGTTTCCACGTCCTTCCTGTAGTGAGGTGACCAGAACTGAGCACAGTACTCCAAGTAGGGTCTGATCAGGGTTCTATATAGCTGTAACATTACCTCTCTGCTCTTAAACTCAATTCCACAGTTGATGAAGGCCAATGCACCATATGTCTTCTTAACCAGAGTCAACAGGTCAAATATGATGGCAGAATATAGTATCAATGGTAAGACTCTTGGCATTGTGGAGAATCAGAAAGATCTTGGGGTCCGAGTCCATAGGATGCTAAAAGCAGCTGTGCAGGTTGACTCTGTAGTTCAGAAGGCAAATGGTGTATTCGCCTTCATCTATGGTGGAATTGAATTTAGGAGCTGAGGTAATGTTGCTGCTATATAGGACCCTGGTCAGACCCCACTTGGAGTATTGTGATCAGTTCTGGTCGCCTCACTACAGGAAGGATGTGGAAACCATAGAAAGGGTGCAGGGGAGACTTACAAGGAAGTGGCCTGGATTGGGAAGCATGCCTTATGAAAACAAGTTGAGTGAACTCCGCCTTTTCTCCTTGGAGCAACAGAGGATGAGAGATGACCTGATAGAGGTGTTTTAAATGATGAGAGGCATTGATCGTGTGGATAGTCAGAGGCTTTTTCCCAGGGCTGAAATAATTGCCACAAGAGGGCACAGGTTTAAGGTGATTGAGAGTAGGTACAGAGGAGATGAAAAGGGTAAGTTTTTTTATAGAGTGGTGAGAGCATGGAAGGGCTGCCAGCAACGGTGGTGGAAGCAGATACGATAGGGTCTTTTAAGAGACTTTTGGATAGGTACATGGAGCTGAGAAAAATAGAGGGTCATGGCTAACCCTAGAAATTTCTAAGGTAGAGACATGTTCGGCACAACATAGTGGGCTGAAGGGCCTGTATTGTGCTGCAGGTTTTCTGTTTCTAACCTACGTAGCAGCTTTGAGTGTCCTATGGACTCAGACCCCAAGATCCTTCAGATGCTCCACACTGCCAAGAGACTTACCATTAATGCTATATTCTGCCATCATTTTTAAGTTACCAAAATGAACCATCTCACACTTATCTGGGTTGAACTTCATCTGCCACTTCTCAGCCCAGTTTTGCATCCTATCAATGTCCTGCTGTAACCTCTGGCAGACCTCCACACTATCCACAACACCCCCAACCTTTTTGTCATCTGCAAATTTACTAACTCATCCCTCCACTTCCTCATCCAGGTCATTTATTAAAATCATGAAGAGAAGGGGTCCCAGAACAGATCCTTGAGGCACACCACTGATCACCAACCTCCATGCAGAATATGACCACTCTTTGCCTTCTCTGGGCAAGGCAATTCTGGATCCACAAAGCAAGGATCCCTTGGATCCCATGCTTCCTTACTTTCTCAATAAGCCTTGCATGGGGTACCTTATCAAATGCCTTGCTGAAAGCCATATACATTACATCTACTGCTCTACCTTCATCAACGTGTTTAGTCACATCCTCAAAAAATCAATCAGACTCATAAGGCACGACCTGCCTTTGACAAAGCCATGCTGACTATTCGTAATCATATTAGGCCTCTCCAAATGTTCATAAATCCTGCCTCTCAGGATCGTCTCCATCAATTTACCAACCAGTGAAGTAAGACTCACTAAGTATAATTTCCTAGGCTATCCATACTTCCTTTCTTGAAAAGGGGAACAACATCTGCATCCTGCAATCCTCTGGAACCTTACCTATCCCTGTTGGTGAAGCAAAGATCATTGCCAGAGGCTCAGCAATCTCCTCGCTCACCTCCCACAGTAGTCTGGGGTATATATCCCCTCAGGTCCCTGTGACTTATCCAACTTGATGCTTTCCAAAAGCACCAGCACATCCTCTTTCTTAATGTCTATATGCTCAAGCTTTTCAGTCCGCTTTAAGTCATCCCTACCATTGCCAAGGTGCTTTTCTGTAGTGAATACTGAAGCAAAGTATTCATTAAATACCTCCACTACCTCATCCAGTTCCATACACACTTTCCACTGCCACACTTGTTTGGTCCTATTCTCTCATGTCTTATCCTCTTGCTCTTCACATATTTGTAGAACGCCTTGGGGCTTTCCTTAATCCTGCTCGCCAAAGCCTTCTCATGGTGTTCTGGCTCTCCTGATTTCATTCTTAAGCTCTTATCCTGCTAGCCTTATAATTTTCTAGATCTCTTATCACTACCTAGTTTTTTTAACCTTTTGTGAGCTTTTCCTTTCTTATTGACTAGATTTTCAACAGTCTTTGTACACCATGGTCCCTGTACCCTACCATCCTTTCCCTGTCTCATTGGAATGTACCTATGCAGAACACCACACAAGTATCCCCTGAACATTTGCCACATTTCTGCCATACATTTCCGAGAACATCTGTTCCCAATTTATGCTTCCAAGATCCTGCCTGATAGCTTCATATTTCCCCTTACTCCAATTAAATGCTTTCCTAACTTGTTTGTTCCTATACCCTTCCAATACGATGGTAAAGGAGATAGAATTGTGATCACTATCTCCAAAATACTCTCCCACTGAGAGAGTGCTAGACCAGTGGGAACCTGGCAGCTCATTCCACTCTCTCACAACCCTCTGAGTGAAGTAATCTCCCCTTATGTTCCCCTTAAACTTCTCACTTTTCAGCCTTAACCCCTGGTTGTAGTCCCACCCAACCTCAGAGGGAAAAGCCTGCTTGCATTTACCCTATCTATACCTCTCATAATTTTGTACATGGAGTGTTTGATGGCTCTGAATCTGTATTCACTAGAGTTTAGAAGAATGAGGGGTGATCTCATTGAAACCTATTGAATATTAAAGAACTTAAGAGAGAGCAGATATGGAGAAAATGTTTCCTATACTGGGATGGCTAAAACCAGAGGGCACAGACTCCGAATAGAGGGAACAGAATTTAGAAAAGAGATAAGGAGGAATTTCTTTAGCCGGGGGTGGTCAATCTGTGGAATTTATTACCTCAGAAGACCATGGAGTCCAAGTTATTGGGTATGTTTAAAGCGGACGTTGAAAGGTTCTTGATTAGTAAGAGCATCAAAGGTTACAGGGAGAAGGGAGGAGAATGGGTTTCAGAGGGATAATAAATCAGCTACGATGAAATGGTGGTACAGACAGGATGGGCTTAACAGCCTAGATCTGCTCCTACATCTAATGGTTCTATTGTGTTTCTTTGTATTTACTGTGTATGCCTGCAAAAAATTAATCTCAGGGTTGTATATGGTGACATATATGTACTTTGATAATAAATTAACTTTGAACTTTATGTTACGAGTCTGGCAACAATGAATATAGAATTGAGTCAGGTTTTACAAACAACTAAGCATTTATTAAACTCTGCTCAACAAAAATGAAAAGTAAACAAACAACTAACTTAACTGGAAGTTAACTGCTCTATGGCAATTCTGGAACAGTTCTTAAAGTGGTAAATGCGAATACAGTCTTAAAGTGGTAAGTGTGAACACAGTCTTAAAAGTGGTAAATATGAAAGTCCCAAGTGATTTATACAGTCAATTAGGAGAGACTTTCCTGAAGTAATAAATTCCTGATGACGATGACTGCTGATCCCAGCCGAAATATGCCTTGCTCAAAGGATTCACGGTGAGGGAAATAAAAACGGCTTAAAGTAACTGACCTTTTTTTGGCGAGTGAACACTGCACACCCTTTCTGTTCTTATAGGCAGGGGTTATCTCAGATGCAGGTCACTATTTCCTGAACGAAGATTCAATAAGGTCAATCCTATATTAAACCGCTGAATGACACCAACTTTACTCGATCCATCAAGTTCCTGTACCTCGATAAAGTCTTCACTCTCCAATACTTAGACTTTAAAATTAAATCAAAGATACATCAAACAAAACTGGCAGCGACTGGCGAAACTGCCAGCACAACGATTCTGTACCTTACAGTAGAAAGTAAAACTCCACTTTAAAACAAAATTGCATCATGAGACAAATATGCAGCATAACGGAGTAACTAACGAATTAAATAATGACTGAACTGCGTAACAACAGGGGTTTCCCATTATATACCTGTTGAGAACATGTTATCACGTGATCTCACACTGGCGGGAAAATTACATCACCCCACCATCACAAGACCGTTACATCATGCTCACCAAATACTCAATTACATCAAGGTCATAAGACAGTCACAAGATACCCACAGGGTATGTAATATTATGGTCATGTAGTCTAATATCCTGCCTAATGCCTCCATAATTGGCCCTGATTTTAACCTGAGGACCATTTTTTTTTCAAGTGCTGAGGTGAAAGGGCTTAGGTGAACAGTGAGATATCAGAGACTGACAGAATCAACTATTGTAATTGGGGACAGGAATGGTATTCATAGAGTCATAGAATAATGCAGCGCAGAAACAAGCCCTTAAGGGCTATTGTTAGGGTGTATTCTTGAGTTAGGGTATATAGCAAATATTAATTTCAACAGGAACCAGTCTTCAAATTTGAATGTGGATTGCAGATTGAATTTAAAATGCACCTCAAAACATTGGACTTCTTGGAGCTGCAGACTGGAGTTGATTGCAAAACAGGAAACACCCCTCACCTGAGATGCCTGGTTATATATAGTGCAGCGAGAGAGACAGAGGTAGTTAACACTCACTTTGAGTGTGTTGCTGCGAACAGCTACATGTTTGAAATTTTGTGCAACTGAAAGGAAACATTATGAATGCATTGTAAATTGTTACCTTTGTTCCTTTATGTACAAAATGTAATGTAATATTGGGTCAGGAGGTCTCTTCTTCCAAGGGTGTCTCCAGTACGATGCCTGTTGTTGTCCGGAATAAAGACATATTACCAGCTTCAGTATCTCCTGGTAACTTCATTTACCATCACAACATTTGGGGGCTCTTGCGGGATATATTTGTATCCCATTGTTTGGCCAGCGATCTCAGCAGTCTAAGTGGGTGAGTATTTTTTTAAGATTAGTACTCACACTTACATCTGTTCAGGTCAATCTCACAGGATCACAAAGTACCATGAACATGGAGGAGAACTGGTAGATATAATAGTGTGGAGTGTGTGTGCATGTTTATGTAAGTCTAGACAGTTTTGTGTAATTTGATGACAGAAGGTCACCATTTGCAAAAGGTGATTGCTGACCGTTCAGGACACCAGTGGGGTGTGTGTATGCTTCTTCGGAGAACTATATACTAGCAGACTTATTTGCGAGTGTGTTTTATGTGTTTTAAGAATAAGCATGTAACCTTGGTGTAAGTTTTAAATGCAAAGGAATACAACAGGCATTATGAGTTCAGATCCACATAAGTGGAAGATAGCAGTGTATGTACTCTGTTGTTTTAAGTAGCTAATGTTTAATTTTTATCCACCATTTATATTTTCTATAGTGTGGAGATATTTGAGAGAGAGGTTATATCCAGAAATATCCATTGGGATGGTACCTTTTGAGGTCAGGCAACATCAGATTGAGAACCCTGACCAGTCATTGACCTTGATTACAACAGTTCATAAGCTCTTCATCCTGGGGAGAAGCAGAACATTTTGTCAGAGCTGCCCTCACTTAAAGTTGCCTGTGGGAATGCAGAATTCTAGCGCAAGCTCAAGGAAATGATTGAAATTCACCAGATGCACCCTAAAGATATACACGTGTTGGTGAAAGCAAAGTACCCGAGGAATATGTGGGACAGTATGGCCCAGGAAGTGCAGATGGTACATGGACAACTACCCGGAGTGCCAACAAAGAAGAGAGTTATTGCTTCTTTAAAAGGGAAGAGAAGCAGCAACTGTTGGGGGGGGGGGGGGGGGGTGTTGAAAGTAACTGGGGAACAATAAGTCAGTGGTTCACAGAGTTGATGAGACTGTCATCAATTATGCAGAACGTTAATAACAATTGTATGAGTATTCAGGATTAGATAATCCAGGGAGAAATTACCCAGTCTTCTTGAAAATGCTTAAAGAAGGCCTAAGCTCAGGCTACCAGGAAGTTTTAGATTTGGGGATAGCAATGGGATCAACCACTGAAAGTGTCTCCAGTATTGATGCCTGCTTGTTGTCCAGAATGAAGACTTCTACGTCACCAGTTTCAATATCTCCCGGTGACTTTGTTCATAGTTACAACATCTACGACAACCAATATGCCCATTTTAGCTAGTCTCTTTAACCTACATTTGACCCAGATCTCTCTAAATCTTCCCTATGTACCTATCTAAGCATCTTTCAAATGCTGTCATTATTCTTTCCTCAACCACTCCTCTGGAAAGCTCATTCTATATGTGCGCCACCCTCTACATGAAGAAGTTGCCTCTGAGGTTCCTATTAAATCTTTCCCCACTCATCTTGAACCTATGTTCTGTCTCCTACACTTAATGCCCTGAGTGATGAAGACCAGCATGCCAAACACCTTCTTTACTAATCTAGGCTGACAGACCAGTATTTGGTCCTTGAGACTTGGGACAATAGCAGAGCCAGAAGGCAGGCTGGCGGCAGTGCAAAATCACAGTAAGGAGGTCCAAAGCTTGGCTTACCAATTAGATAATATTGTTCCAGAAGAGACTAAGAACTGACACTCCCACAAGGTGGTTCACTCCCCATGTAATATTTCCAAAGGATTGCTATATGTAAAAAAAGCATCATCATGTCCATACTGGTATGTAACTTACATTGGGGATGAGGTAAAGTAAGTAGACTAATGGGATTTACCTGGAAAAGACAGTTCGACAGAATTCATAATTTTCAATTCCATAATTGTAAAATAAGTTAGTATTATGAAATGAAATATACTCCGTGCCTCCTGTATCTAATAAATGAATGTATGTTCATAGTTTTGCTGTATCCATCCACTTTAAGGTTTGACATTTTGTGCACTGAGTGATGCTCCTCTGTACACACCAATGATGTAGCACATGATTATTGGGAGTTACTGTCAACTTTCTGTAAGTTTAAACCATTCTGGTCATTCTCCTCTGACTTCCCTCATTAACAGGGTGTTTTTGTTCAAAAAACTGCTGTTCGTTTGATGTTTATTTTCTCACACCATTCTCTGTAAACTCAAGAGACTGATGCGCATGAAAATCCCAAGAGATCAGCAGTTTCTGAGATACTCAAACCACCCTATCTGACACTAACAATCATTGCATGGTCGAAGTCACAAAGATCACATTTCTTCCCCATTCTGATGTTTGGTTTGAATTAGATACTTACATTATTGAGCAGGTGTACCTAAAAAAGTTGTCACTGAGTATATATATTGTGTAATTAAATTTCTCCACCTATGTGAGTACTAAATAACTCATAAACACAAGAAATTCTGCAGATGCTAGAAATCCACAGCGACACATACAAATTGCTGAAGGAACTCAGCAGATCAGGCAGCATTTATGGAAATGACTAAACAGTTGACATTTTGGGCTGAGACCCTTCTTCAGGACTCAGCTATTTAAATTGTTGTTGAAACTAAATATAAAGTTTTGAAATCCAGTAACAGACAAGAGAAAATCTGCAGACGCTGAAAATCCAAGCAACACACCAAAATGCTGGAACTCAGCAGGCCAGGCAGCATCTATGGAAAAGAGTACAGTTGATGTTTCAGGCCAAGACCCCTCAGCATACATAAAATTATGAATGCTGTAAGTGCAACACTGACTTTTCAAAATAAATGTATGCTGCAATAAGTAGAACCTTTTTAATGCAAGTCAGTATCAGAAACCTGATATCAGAATGTATACATTCAACTGGAAGTGCTTTAGAGAAGATACCTGTTTGTAACTAATGGTACTTACATCTTGACGTTCTACTCCTTTCTCGTAGTATTCTGTTTCCATCTCCAAATACTCAATAATCTTTCTATTAATAACTGGTGCATTGACACCTTTTACATAATCCACGATCTTACCAGCCTAATAAAGAAGAAAATTTCACATAACTCTTAGTGCAGATGGAAACTATTTAGCTTTTCATGCCTGCACCAGCTCTACGTAAGAACATTGCAGCCAGTTCCATTCTCTCCCCTTAACATAGCCTTGCAAATTCTTTCCTCTCAGATAACTAGCTGCCAAATACTACAACTGAATCTTCATATTCATTTACTACCATCTTTGTGTATTCCAGTTGACTTATTTGTTGTGTAAGTTTTTTTATATTACTCTTTTCCAAGATCCAAGATGGCGGCGCAACGCGGCTTGCAGCGGCCACTCTGGAGCTGATTATCTGTTGTTTGTGAAGTGGGGTGCCGTGTGCAATCATAATCAACTGAAAATGGACATGGGAGCACGGAGGAACATTGGGAAATCTCCAGGAAGACCCTCTTCATTGCTGCTGCTGCTGTGAGGTCTGGGACTCTGCTGGGAAGAACAGGCCCCCTGTCTTTGGTGTCGCGTTGCCGATGGCCGTTGGCGGGGCCATCTTAATATGCTCAGCAGAGGATGGTGCTCAGAGAAGCTGTGCTGAAGGGGATGGTCGTTGGCTCAGAGGTTTGATGGACTCGGAGTCGGCTGCGGTCAGATTGCTTTCGGTGTGTGCTGCGTCTGTGAGGCTGGGTTCAACAGAGCTTTCATTGTGTGCTGCGTCTGCGAGGCTGAGTCGGGCGGTGCTGTGGAAGTCCATAGCGGGGGTACTCCCTTCCGCCGCCAGCGTGGGATGGCGAGTCTGTCGGGACCCTGGGGACTTGTGGAAACTGTGTGGTGATTTCTTTTGAACTTATAGTCTTTTAACATCTTTGGACTAATTTTACTGTGCCCATGGTCTGTTTTTTTTTAATCAATTATGCTATTGTTTGAACTGTTGTAACTATGTGGTTTTGTGCAGGTCTTGTAGCTTTAGTTTTTGGTCGTGTTTTGTCTGGTGGAATTGGAGCTCCTTTCTGGGGATCCTGCTAAGAAGGAGCACAATATTAATTCACAGCAGCCTCTCGGGACTCTGGATTGGGGATTGCCAAAAGTTATGTGGATTTTCTGGTGTAGTCTGTTTTGTCATATCATTCTGGGGGAACGTTGTCTCATTTTTTAACTGTATTGCATTTGTGGTTTCTAAATGACAAATAAAACTGAATCTGAATCTGAATCTTTTAACCTATTATTTTCAATGTTTGTCTGTCCTTGATCCTTTTACTGATAGGAACAGTTTTTCTTTCTCTGTCCTATTTATACCATTTATATTTTAAATATCCTTTTGGATCCCCTTGCATGTTCCACTGTGCCAAGGAGAACAATTCTATTGTTCTATTCTAGCCTACTGACATAACTTAAGTCTCTCATCCTTTGAAACTCTAGAGGAAATTTCCTCTCTACCTTCTTTAGAACCATTATATATTTCCTAAATAGAGCACCCATAGTTAGACACAATATTCCATTTATGGCTGAAACTGTGCTTTATAAACATTCATTTTGTCTTCCTCATTAAATGTATCATATGTCTATAATTGTTTTCAGTAAACATTGATATTTTTACTCACCACAATAAACAAGAAGGCAGGTTCACATTTTCCATCAAATCCTTGGAGTAATGGAATGAGGCCAGCTTGAACCTTGGAAGTAAAATTGTAACTATTAATTTCTGCTTTGAATGGAGCATTTTCCAGAATTCTTTTCATACTTTACAAATACTTACTGTGTGAAAATGTAACAGCTCTTCCCCAAATTCCATTTTCAATCTCCTGAACGTACTTAAGATTGCTTTACATGGTCCACACCAGCCTTGATGAACATCCACTACTGGAATATTGTATAGTAGATTCAGCTATTAATTTATATAACTACGTACATAATCATTTATTAAGAAAGTGACAATATTAAGATATACAGTGAAATGAAGATGAATTATCTTTATAAGGTATTGTAAACTATTAAGTCTATTTAATCTATAATCTTTTCTAGCATCTTCAAAAGGCGGTACCTCAAGAAGGTGGTATCCATCACTCAAGGTCTTAACTAAATGGGCATACCCTCTTCTCATTAAACCATAAGATATAGGAGGAGAATTAGGCCATTTGGCTCGTCGAATCTGCTCTGCCATTTCATCATGGCTGATCCAATTTTCGTCTCAGCCCCAATCTCGTGCTTTCTCCACATATCCCTTCATGCCCTGACCAATCAAGAATCTATCAAACTCTGCCTTAAATATACATAAAGACTTGGCCTGGTGCCAGGCTCTGGGATATCTCCGATTGAGTCCTCAGTGGGAGGGTGAGCAGCCAGAAGTTGTGGTCCGTGAAGGTAGCAATGATATGGGTAGGATGAGTGATAAGATCTTGCATAGGGATTTGAGGGAGTTAGGTGCTAATTTAAAGGGAAGGACCTCCAGGATTGTGATCCCAGGGTTGTGATCTCAAGATTGCTACCCAGGCCTTGTGCGAGTAAGGCCAGAACTAGGAAGATTATACAATTTAATATGTGACTAAGGAGTTGGTCTCTCTTCCAAGGAAGGTGGGATGTGTACGGAAGGGTTGGTTTGCACCTGAACTGGAAGGGAACTAACTTTACTTGGAGGCATATGATAAAATAGGCTGTAGTCAGCAATGGTTTCATCAAGGGAAAATCTTGCCTGACAAATCTGTTGGAATTCTTCGAAGATGTAACAAGCAGGATAGACAAAGGAGAATCAATTGATGTTGTGTACTTGGATTTTCAGAAGGCCTTTGACAAGGTGCCACACATGAGGCTGCTTAACAAGCTACAAGTCCATGGTATTACAGGAAAGATTCTACAAAGGATAAAGCAGTAGCTGATTGGCAGGAAGCAAGAGTAGGGATAAAGGGAGACTTTCCTGACTGGCTGCTGGTGACTAGTGGTGTTCCACAGGGGCCTGTGTTGGGACTGATAATTATTAGGTTATATGTCAATGATTTGGATGATGGATTTGATGGCTTTGTTGCAAAGTTTGCAGACAATACGAAGATAGGTGGAGGGGCAGGTAGTTTTGAGGAAGTAGAGAGGTTACAGTAGAACTTAGGCAGATTAGGAGAAATGAAAAGTTCTGCTGATGCCAAGGGAAGTTATTCTCATTCCAACTCTGGAATTCAACTCGTAAGCCCATTTTTAGACCAAAGCTGGAGACAAGAGATCATATTTATGTTAAGTCCTATCTGTAGCACTGTCAATGACACCTCTCATAATTTTGCAAATCACTTTGCACACAATTGAGAGTAGACTTATTGGGCAGCAATTAGTCAGCTAAGATTTGCCCTGTCATTCTTGTGAAAAAGTATTGCCTCTACATTTTTCCGTATTGTTGGTTAGGTGTAACTGAGATAATCATGCTGGAACAGCTTGGTTCAATTAATTATAGAGTGGAGGTTACTGCTGGGTTAAGATATTGGTTGGCATGGATGAGTTGGGCTGAAGGGCCTACTTCCATGCTGTAGAAATCTAGGAATCTAACTGTTGTGTTTCTGGTATAGTCCCTCATCAATGAAATCAGGTGTAAAAGTCAGTGAAATCCCTGCTAACATGTGATGAGACTGGTAAGTGTATGCCCAAACTATGGAAGACTCTGCATAGAGACACAGATGTAAGCCTTACATTTGTACATTTATGCTAATAGAGTTACATCATCATACACACTACAGGTAAAATGTTATTTCCATAATGATATGAAGAAAATCATTTTTGTGTGGTAAGTTGTTAGCATCTGGAATGCCAGTGAGAATTCAAAAGGAAAATGAAAAAGTGATCAAACCTGATAAGCCTTTGGCTTCAAACATTTCATCCCATTCTGCTTCATTGTGTATTGGAATCTGGCAGAGAAAAATACCAATGCTTAAAATTTATCAAGATTTCAAATTATCATTTAAATTCAAAGAATCTGTTCATACCTCAATTTGAATCTCCTTTTTCCTTCCGGCCATCGCAACTAAGAAAAAATCTAAAACAATGATGTTACTGGGTAATTATCAAATTTGGAAATCATAGGGGTTGAGGTAGAATATCAGTCATAATGTTAATGAAAGGTAGACCTCCTCTCCTAGATCTTATTTTCTTATCGTTTCAAAGCGTCCTTAAAACTCACTATTCTTCTGAGCTTTAATTTTTTTCTATTTTTTATGATCTTGAAATAAATCATTAATCTGTCTGTGGTAATGATTAGGAAGGAACATTGAACAAGTTAGAGCTGCAAGATCTGTTTTGAGTGTAGAGAGACTATGTGTCATATTGTGGTGGGGATAGAACTTGCTATTATGAAGTCAAAGTTCAGTTTATTATTAAATGCACAAGAATATGTATGCATAGGTGCAATGAAAACCTTTCTTGCAGCAGCATTACAAGTATATAGCATTATAGAAGCAGCATTCATAAGCAAAACTTAAGTTTTTAAAACATAAATTATACACATTTTTACAAGAAAGGACACAGCTGAAAACAGGTCCATTTTAATACAAAGTGATCAAAGTTGTCATGGTGTTGCTAAACTGCAGTGATTAGATTCTTTTTGGTTGGTTCAAGAACCAAATGGTTGAAGGGAAGTAGTTGTTCTTGAACTTGGTGGTTTGGGACCTCAAGCTTCTGTACCACTTACCTGATTGTAGCAGTGAAAAGATGGTATGGCCCAGATGGTGGGAATCTTTGATTATAGATGTTGCCTTCTTGAGGCAGTGCTTCCTGTAGATACTGCCAATAGACAATAGGTGTAGGAGTAGGCCATTCAGCCCTTCAAGCCAGCACCACCATTCAATGTGATCATGACTGATCATCCACAATCAGTACCCCGTTCCTGCCTTCTCCCCATATCCCTTGACTCCGCTATCTTTAAGAGCTCTATCTAACTCTTTCTTGAAAGCATCTAGAGAATTGGCCTCCACTGCCTTCTGAGGCAGAGCATTCTACAGATCCACAACTCTCTGGGTAAAAAAGTTTTTCCTGAACTCTGTTCTAAATGGTCTACCCCTTATTCTTAAACTGTGGCCTATGGTTGTGGACTCCACCAACATTGGGAACATGTTTCCTGCCTCTAGTGTGTCCAATCCTTTAATAATCTTATATGTTTCAATCAGATCCCCTCTCATCCTTCTAAATTCCAGTGTATACAAGCCCAGTCACTCCAACCTTTCAACATATGACAGTCCTGCCATCCTGGGAATTAACCTCGTGAACCTATGCTGCACTCCCTCAATAGCAAGAATGTCCTTCCTCAAATTTGGAGACCAAAACTGAACACAATACTCCAGGTGTGGTCTCACCAGAGCCCTGTACAACTGCAGAAGGACCTCTTTGCTCCTATACTCAACTCCCCTTGTTAAGAAGGCCAACATGCCATTAGCTTTCTTCACTGCCTGCTGTACCTGCATACTTACTTTCAGTGACTGATGTACAAGAACACCTAGATCTCGTTGTACTTCCCCTTTTCCTAACTTGACACCATTCAGATAGGGAAAAAGATGTGCTCATGATGTATTGATTACCGTCTGCAGCTTCTTACATTCCTGTGCATTTGAATTGCCATACCAGACCATGATACCAGTCATGAAATTTTCAACTGTACATCTGCAGAGGTTTGTGTTGACAAGCCAATAATAACACATATGAAATGCCAAATAAACTCAGCAGGTCAGACAGCATTGATGAAGAGGAATAAACAGTCAACGTTTCGGGTTGAGACCCTTCATAAGGACCTGATGAAGGGTCTCGCTCCGAATCGTTGACTACTAATATCTTTCAATAGATGCAGTTTGATCTGCTGAGTTCCTCCAGCATTTTGTATGTGCTACTCCACATTTCCAGCATTTGCAGAATCTCTTGTGTTGTTGACAAGCTGAACCTCTTTAACCTTCTAAGAATGTTTGATTTCTTATAAATTGTATCTACTGTATGTGCTTTGTAAATTCTGGTAGTCAACAATATTTGGGCATACTGCATCAGGTATTTTCTGTGGAAAAGTGAAAGGAAAGGGAAAAATTACCTACTGTTGAATATTTTGGTGGTATTCAATCCTGCTTTGGAACATTTCAGAATCAGAATCAAAATCAGAATCAGGTTTATTATCACCAGCATGTGATGTGAAATTTGTTAACTTAGCAGCAGCAGTTCAATGCAATACATAATCTAACAGAGAAAAATATAATAAATAACATTTAAAAATAATAATAATAAACAAGTAAATCAATTACATATATTGAATAGATTTAAATAATATGCAAAAACAGCAATACTGTATATTAAAAGAAGTGAGGTAGTGTTCAAAGATTCAATGACCATTTAGGAATCAGATGGCAGAGAAGGAGCTGCTCCTTTGTTGCTGAGTGTGTGCCTTCAGGCTTCTGTACCTCCTACCTGATGGTAACAGTAAGAAAAGGGCATACCCTGGGTGCTGGAGATCCTTAATAATGGACACTGCCTTTCTGAGACACTGCTCCCTAAAGATGTCCTGGGTACTTTGTAGGCTAGTACCCAAGATGGAGATTTACAACCTTCTGCAGCTTCTTTCAGTCCTGTGCAGTAGCCCCTCCATACCAGACAGTGATGCAGCCTGCCAGAATGCTCTCCACAGTACAACTATAGAAGTCTTTGAGTGTATTTGTTGACTCCTAATAAAATATAGCTGCTGTCTTACCTTCTTTATAACTACATCAATATGTTGGGACCAGGTTAGATCCTCAGAGATCTTGACACCTAGGAACTTGAAGCTGCTCACTCTCTCTACTTCTGATCCCTCTATGAGGACTGGTATGTGTTCCTTCATCTTACCCTTCCTGAAGTCCACAATCAGCTCTTTCGTCTTACTGACGTCAAGTGCCAGGTTGTTGCTGTGGCATCACTCCAGAAGTTGGCATATCTCACTCCTATACACCCTCTGGTCACCAACTGGGATTCTACCAACAATGGTTGTATTGTCAGCAAATTTATAGACTGTATTTGAGCTATGCCTAGCCACACAGTCATGTGTATATAGAGAGTAGAACAATGGACTAAGCACCCACTCCTGAGGTGTGCCAGTGTTGATCATTAGTGAGGAGGACATGTTATCACCAATCAGTACAGATTGTAGTCTTCTGGCTAGGAAGTTGAGGATCCAATTGCAGAGGAAGGTACAAAGGCCCAAGTTCTGCAACTTCTCAATCAGGAATTTGCAGAGCCATTGAGATTACGTCTGCTGTTGACCTATTGTAGTGATAGGCAAATTGCTTGACACTATTGCAGCTTTGGGGCATTTTGGAACTTAGAGTTAAATTCTGGTGCTGTCCTGTGAGGAGTCTCTGTATATCCCCCCAATGGAATTTGCAGATTTTCTCCAGGTTCTTCAATTTCCTCTCACAGTCTGAAGACTTAATTATATTAATTAAGTATTAATTAAGTACTTAATTAAGTATTAATTGGTCATTGAAAATTGTCCCATTCTGTCCAATTGAACAAGTAGCAACTCTCCCTGCACTGGCCCAAGTACCCCAGATTTCTTAATCCCCATCCTGCAACTACTCTTCAGCCACTCAATTATTTATACTGTTCTCATATTTCTTCAAGAACTGGTAGATAGCATGGGGAGTAAGCTGATTACCACTCTAAAAATCCTGCTTCATTCACTATTTCATAATTCCTTAGAACCTGACTGCTGGACATCATTTCTCTCCCTGTCATTAGACCATAAGACCATGAGGGAAACAGAATTAGGATTTTTGCCTCATCGAGTTTGCTCCGCCATTTCATGATGACTGATTTATTTCCTTCTCAGCCCCAATATCCTGCCTTTTCTCTGTATGCTCCAACTGATCAAGAATCTATTAACCTCTGCCTTAAATGTACCCAATGACTTGGCCTCCATAGTTACCTATGGCAATGAATTCTACAGATTCACCACTCTCTGGCTAAAGAAATACCTGTTAGTAGTAATATGGACCATAACCTCTGGCTACACACCATCCTTTTCTGACTTTCTGCAATTGCTCAATGGCATACTTAATCCTGGAACAGGGGGAAATACACCATTCTGAAATGCTTGTCTGTTTCCCCATGATGGGATCCCTTATAATTTTTGCTCTCTTGGTATTTCTCTTCTCTCTCTCTGTACAGCGTTGGCTCAGACTATGGTTAGAAGGCAAGATGCCCTTCAGAGTCTCCTGAACTACTTGCCAGCTCTTTTTTTTTGTTAGTCACCTATTTCCTGAATTTTCTCAAACTATGAGATGACAACCTTCTGAAAGATGTTATCCACAGCTTCATAGATAAACTAGATCACAGTGAGGTTAAGTCAATATCCATAGAACAAGTCACTAAAAAATGTTCACTGGTTCAGTACTAGTTCTATGATATTGAGATTGAACCAACATTTGCTGTTGTTGTTTGTAACGTTGTGCCAGTATCTGTGATATGACATTCCTGCTATATGATACTGTTGGGTTATTGCTTGCAGATTACTATTGTGCCAGCAATTATATGTGTTGCACAATGAGTTAGTCAACAAGGCATTGTATCAGGTAATATCAATTGTATAAATTCTATCAGATTTAATAATTGCTGAATCATATAGCATTTATATGACAGATTAATGACCCGTAGCTGAATTCGGGTGTGGTACCACTTGTGTTGAAAGGATATTCGTTGAAGATCACTGTCGGTGATATTTCATGTGTGTGCAATGGAACAACTTTGGAGATAAAACCTACTGCTATTGTTATTTTTTATTGCTGTCATGGAATCACTTACCGCCTAAACTTGAAGAAGTTTTGGGGATTTATATATTTACACCAATATATGCATAACACTGTTAACCTTGGATTATCTGGTTTTAACTTTACTGTTATTAATAGTTACCAATAAAACAGTGTTTGTTAACTGCAGAACCAGACCCCAGGTGTGTTAAATTGCTGCCGATACTTTTACAGGTTGCCTGTACGTGTCAGCATTATCTCAATAATTTTTTTAAATTTATCACTGAACTTTGTGGTAGTTGTATGACATTCTATTGGATCAGCACCTAGTGCATAATATGATTATACCAATAGTCAGTGTGTGATTTCATGTTGCGCCAATATGATTGTTGAATAAAGACCTGCTGAATGATACTGTCTAGGTCAATTCCGACTGCATGAGGGAATTCAATGCTTGTTGTATGGTATTGTGTCAGAATTAGTATTGATTATATGATACTGTGTAGATTAATAGTTGGTATAAAAAGTCACTAACCAACATTGTCTGGTTCAATACTAGTTTTATTATATTGTGCCAGGTCAATACTGCATGAAAATAAGAAACAGAACTAGAGGTAGACTAATCAACCTCAAAGATTCTCCACCCGCTATGCCCTGAGAGACAATTCTTTAATTGGACATTGTGACCCTTAGCTGTAGACAGCATTAAGTGAGGTATCATATTTGTTTTTACCCTCTCAAGCCCCTTATGAATTTCTCATTCTTTTAAGCTAAAGAAAGTACAGGCTGAATCTGATTAACCTTTCCTCATATGACATACTTGTTATCCCAGGAATCAGTCTGGTGAAATTTTGCTCCACTCCTTCTAACATAACGATATTCATCCTGAGGTAGTCATGTCAGATCTGCATAGAATTTTCCAGATGTGGTTTCACCAGAGCTCTATATTATATCGTAGTGGTTAACTCTATTTTTGTATTCAAAACCCCTTGCAATAAAGATCAGAATATTATTTGTCCCTATAATTGTTCACTGTACTTCCTAATAACTTTATAGTAATTTGTGTACAAGAACACTCATGCCTCTGAATGCCAACACTTTCTTGTCTTTTAAAGTATGCTATCTGCGCCCGTCACTCCTTGATTCAGTTCAAGATAGTGCACAGGGCGCATATGTCAAAAGATAAACTAGCGCATCTTTTTTCTAATATAAATCCCAACTGTGATAGATGTAATGCTGAGGTGGCTACCTTAACTCATATGTTTTGGTCTTGTATAAAGTTAAATAATTTTTGGAGAGGTGTTTTTAGAATGTTATCCAAAGTCATAGGTTTGCACCTACAACCTAATTCACTTACGGCAATCTTTGGTATCACTCCGAAGGAAGCAGGAAATGTTCCTGCTTCCGCTCAACGTATTATAGCCTTTTCAACTTTATTGGCTAGGAGAGCTATTTTGTTGTATTGGAAAGATTCTAATCCACCTACTTCTTACTTTGGCTCTCCTCCATTATGTCGTGTTTAAGTTCGGAGAAAATCAGAAGTTGGACGTTTGATACATCTTTTAAATTTGAGCAAAACTGGCAACCTTTCATTCAATATTTTCATATGATTTAAATTATCTATTTTTTACTTTTTTAAATAATCTGTTTTCTTCTTTTCTGTGATGTTTTAGATTTGACCAGGAGGTTTTTAACCCTTTTCTTGTAATTATATCCTCAAATGGACTGCCCAGTCTTCTTTTTTTTTGTTTTAGGTTAGTTTAATGGGTTTTTTTTCTTCTCAACAGTAAAAATTTCGAGTTTTTTTAAGAATTGTTAAGGGGAGCTGTGATTCCTATTATATATGAGCTCAATACAGTACTATATTATACATGATTTTGACAGTGTATATTCCTTTCTTTGTACTTATATTGAAGTAAGTATTTGATATAACTTCTCTTCTGATTTGTATTTATTCTTATATTTTAAATCAATAAAAAAGATTGAAAATGAAAAATAAAATATGCTGAATCTTCCTATTTTCTCTACCTCTCATGTTTCCACCTCATATTCCATCTGCCAGACCCTGTCTATTTGCTTATCTTGTCTAGAAGTTGGGACATATCCAAAATGTTCTAACCAACTGCACTGGTTGAAAGTACTCTGATTGGTTGCATCACAGGCAGGTATAGCAGTTTCAGCACACAGGTACGCAAGAGGCTGCAGAAAGTTATGGACACAGCATTGTCGAACACAGGCACACCCCTCCTCACCATTGACAGTATCTACCGGAAGCATTTAACTCAAGGAGGTGACATTTTTGCACTAAGGTCCTGATTTTGCAGTCTATTTCAATTGGTCTATAACCGTGGTATCATTTTGTGCGCGCTAAACCGATTCACATACATCCATATCTACTGTACAAAATTGTGTCACATCTATAGTAATGTGTTTGTTATAGTGCGTCATGGTCTCTACATAATGCTGCTGCAAACTATTGTGTGGGTTCGTACCTGCTTGCAATATAATGTTTCCTAGGCTAATAAGTGCTAAAGGGCGTGATCTGGGTTATACTTGCAGTGCGATGTCGAGGTCTCCTTCGGACGGTGAGGGAAGATCCGTTAGCGCCCGGCTCACGCCGAGCGGCAGAGCTCCGCGCGAGAGAGAGGCGGCGCGGCGCGGCGCGGTGCGGGAGGGCGCACGCGCAGGGCGGCGGACCGCATCGTGGGGCAGGATTGCGAAGTAGTGTTTATGCTTGGAGTAGGGCGGGAAAGCAAATTTAACAGTAGAAAAGAAAGTGCAGGTAAACAATCGTGATAAAAGATTAACTGTATTTTGTACATTAAAACGTGCAGCGAAAAGCGTCGTTTGTTTAAAGGACCAGCAGGGGGCAGCCCTCAACTGTCGCCAAATACAGCGTGCCCGCAATAAGGTGCAAGATCATAACACGGTAGATTGAGGTCAAGAGCCAATCTTGTAGTACCATGGAACCATTTGATGGTCTTATAAAGCCGTCCTGGAGCTTGGTGAATGTATTTTCTGGCTTTTGTGCCTTCTGCTCAATAGAAGTTGGGAGAAGAGAGAATGAGGTTCTTGATTATATTACCTGTTTTATTGAGGAAGCAAGAAGTATAGACAACAGTCTATAGAGACGAGTTTTTGTGATGTGGCTGAACTGCATCCACAGTTCTCTGCAATTTCTTATCATTTCTTGTAATGAGTTAATATACCAAAGCATTATGCATCAATAAAAATTGGTAAGAGTCAATGGGGGCACGCCAAATTTCTTTGACCATCTGAGAAAGTCAGGATGTGGTGAGGGATAATGAAGCTACAGTGCCTATAAAAAGTATTCACTTAGAATTTAGAAGTTTTCATATTTTATTGTTTTATAATATTGAATCTCTGTGGATTTAATTTGGCTTTTTTGGAGCTGATCAACAGAAAAGACTCTTTCCTGTCAAAGTGAAAATGGATCTCTATAAAGTGATCTAAATTAATTACAAATATAAAACACACAACTGATTGCATAAGTATTCACCCCCTTTAACATAGTACACCAAATCATTGCTAGTGAAGCCAGTTGGTTCTAGAAGTCACATAGTTAATGTATCCTAGCTATATATAAACTTGTGTGCAGTCAAGGTTTTTCCAATTGTGACTGGAAAAAAGTAGTCAGTGTCTCAGCCCGTAACATAGACTGTACTTTTTTCCATAGATGCTGCCTGGCCTGCTGAGTTCCTCCAGCATTTTGTGTACGTTACTTGGATTTCCAGCATCTGCAGATTTTCTCTTGTTCGAATTCTTAGAGGCAGGATTTGCAAGCATTTGAAACATAGTCTGATTAGGGTTAGTCCATGTGACTTGGGAGGACTTGTCATATGAGCAGCCTCGTTGATTTTTTTTGTGGAAGTAATGAAATATATCAATAAAGGCAAGCAGTGGATGCAGTGTATATGGATTTTAGAAACCATTTGACAAGTTCACATGGTAGAGTCATTCAGAATTTCAGAGTTGGAGGTTTGTCTGGGTGTGTAAATGAGTTGGTGGGTGTGAGAGATGGGAAAGGGGCTTCATTTCCTGCTGTTGTTGCTGCTGCTGCTTGTATCGTTCTGTGGAATGCTGTGGGCATACTATATTGATGCTGGAATGTGTAGTGACACTTACAGGCTGCCCCCAGCACATCACTGGGTGTGCTGGTTGTTAACACAAACAAAACTTTTCTTTGTATGTTTCGCTGTACATGTGATAAATAAATCTGAATCTATTGAAAGAACAAATTTAACCAAATGGATGATTTTTATAACACCTACAGTATCATGGGATGTCTTGCTTTTTTCTTTGGAGCTCTCAGACAAAGTTTAATACTGTGCACAACACAAGATACTGGGATGTTGGTCCAATAGGGTTGAAACAGTAAATTAAAAGAGGAGGATGATGAAGGATTTAAGGAGGGGTTTATTTCATGACAACTAAAAGTGTGGCTACATATGGTGGGTCATGAAAATACCAATGTGCATGTGGACGAAATTGGAGAATTGCAAGGATCTTTACAGTTTGGAGGGCTCCATATTATTGGGGAGACAAAAAGGGATTTATTTTTGTCGAGAAGAATAAGAATTTTTAGCTGGAGAAGTTGGAGTCAAGCATAAAACAGTGCATAATTGTAACATTGAACAGAAGTTAGTGGTTGAGAGGAGCTTAAAGGGATATGGTCTGGGTGCAGGTAGATGAGTCTAGATAGAACAGGTCAAAATGGACAAGGGCAAAGAACACAAGACAAATAAATAAATTAATAAATGCATTAAGAGTAAGAGGATTATCCAGCGAGAATTGGTTTTACATGGCAAAATGATAAATTTGCTGAATGTCTTTTTCACTGAAGAAAATACAGTACCAATGAAAGAAAGGAATCCCAAAATAATAGAAACCTGGGAACTTCCTGTACTCAAACTGTAAAACAAAACTTGGCTTTTGACTCCTATACTGAACAATCGCTAATGTCACCTGGTTACTTAAGCGGAAGAGAGAAAACAGGCTGCCAATATCAGCTTCTGAAAAGTGTCTAGAATCAGCCGTTGAAACAAAATGCTTGAACTATAAAATAAATATGAGACTACTGGTGTGACTTCATTAAAAGTAAATAATATCTGACTAATCCATACGGGAAAATGCATGTTTGGTAACCTAGAAACAGGAACAGGAAACAGGTAACAGGAAAAAACTGAAGAAGCGTTAGGCCTGGTAGCATCTCTGGAAACTAAAACCTTTCAGATTTTCTTGTTCATGTCAGAATTTAGGAATATTTCAAACACTGTTGATCAAATTAAAGGAATAATTTTTGATGTTATCAAAATGGACTGACATATGGCGTTTGCTAAACTCCACACTGAAATGTATTAAGAAAATTGCAGATTTATGGATTTGCAACTAGCTTTGGTCACAGGTTGCAAGATAGAAGACAGAGGAAGATAAAGTAGATATAATTTGATCACCAAAATGTGACATTTTCAGGGATCTTAACTGCTTCCTCCTTTCACACTATTTATTAATTATATGGATGAAGGAATAGGGAGTAAAGCAAAAAAAATGTTGTGTGAAGATGACTCCAAATTAGTAAGGAATCGAGGGGAGAGTGAGCAGTACAATTGTAACAATGATCAAGATGAAGCATACATACTCTTAGGTACACCTGTTTGTTATTAGAACTATATAATCAACCAATCCTTTAGCAGCAACTCAATGCATAAGATCATACAAACATGGTCAAGAGTTTCAGTTGTTGTTCAGACCAAATGTTAGAATGGAGAAGAGTTGTGATCTAAGTGACTTTGACCGTGAAACTGTAAATGCAGGCAGGATGGTTTGAAACTTCTGATCTTATGGGATTTTCATGCACAACACTCTCTAGAGTTTACAGAGAATGGTGTGAGAAACAACAAAAAAAATCCAGTGAGGGACAGTTCTGGGGGTGAAAATGCCTTATTAACAAGAGAGGTCAGAGGAGAATGGCCAGACTGGATCAAGCTGGCAGGAGGGCAGCAATAAATCAAATAGCCACAGGTTACAACAGTGGTGTGCAGAAGAGCATCTCTGAATGCACAACACATTGAAACAAAGTGAATAGGCAGAAGACCATGAACAGTTATTCAGTGGCCTCCTTATTAGGTGAAGGAGGTCTCTAATAAATTGGCCACTGAGTGTAGATTAAAGCTGCACTGGAGAAATGTGTTTGCTAACCATAGAGAAAGAAGATTGAAGGAATATTTGATAGATATGTAAAAGATCACAATGGGTGTAAATAAAGGAAGCTGTTTCCCTTAGTATTTGGGTGAAGTACTGGACAGCACAAATTTAAAATATTGGCCAATGATACAAAGAATGTGAGGAAATTTTGAAATAAAAATTCAACTGCCTTTCAGGGAAATGAAAATAGAATAAATCATGGATTTCAATGGGGAATTGGACAGACAGTTGAGGGATCATTTCTAACCACTTCATAGGGGCAATGCAATAGATTAAGGATCCCATATTGCTCTACTGGAAGCTGGCATAAATTCAATGGTGGAGTGGCCTCCTGATTGGTAACAATTCTATTATTTTACTCAATTATTAAAACCATGACAGCTGAAATTGTAGTTCTAAGAAAGATTAATTATGAATGTTGAGAAACTGCAATCATAAAGCTTACGGAATGTTATTGGTGGAATTTGTGTGTTAAATCTGCACCCTGAATCGGGGTTTAATGTGGGGTGCATTCACACTCTTAATTATGGCTCAGATTGGAAGTGTACACAAAGAAAATGCAGTGGTGAGTTTCTCAGACAAGTTGATTTATCCTAGCCCTGTTACAATGTACATTGGGGGCACTTTAAATGAGAACTCAAAGATACTTCATTGTCCCCCAAAATTCCAATAATTTATCAAATCTGAGGAACAAGCTACATGCAGACTTCATCACTGACTAACAACAAAAATCGTGATGCAAACTCATCTCCCTTGTGTTGTGTTCAGTTCTGAACACTTCACAATATATATACTGGCCTTGGATGTATGCAACCTTAATTTCTTAGAATGGGACTGAGAAGATTAAACAATGAGGAGTGATTTGATAAATTCCCTTGTATGCAAAGGGTTAAAGGTTTATAATATTAAAGTAGATGCAGCAGAGCAGATGCAGGGAAATTATTTCAGGTGATTGGGAATCAAGAATGAAGAGATATAAACTTTAACTTAGAACAATGCCATTTGGAGGAAAATCTGTAATTCACTGTATCAGACAATTATGTATGCTGAGTCAGAAGATTCAAGACAACATATTTGTATTAGATAACAACATCATGGAAAATAGTATAGAAACTAGTAAAAAGCAGATCAGCTGTGATATCCCAAAATCACAACTTTAGTATCAAATTTGACCTGAGTTGTGGTTTGGTCCTCATATTCATGCAATCACCACAGTTCTGCTTCTGAGTCAGCACATCTGCTGCCGAAATCAGATACCTAGGCTTTATTATCTCCTTTAATATCCAATTAATTCAAGAACTAGTTGTTTGTAAATGAAAAGGGTTTTAGATTGGAAATAGCATTGAATTCAAGAGGATTAAAAAACACCTCTAGATAGGAGAAAGTCCAGATAAAACTTTGCAATCTGAAGAACAGATGGCAATTGGAAAGGCTGCAGGGAACCCAGTAATTATTGTATTACACTGATATGCCTGGATTCATCAGCTCTGCCAAAATCAGACATCATCCCAACACCAGGAAACCATTCCTGCAGAGAGGAGAGCTAATCAATGACAGAGAGGTAATCAGCACGTGCTGGCAGAAGCACTTTGAGGATTTACATGGCTGTCATGGATGGAGATGAATCAGGGATGGTGATGAATTGGGCAATAGGAGAGAGATTGAAGATCTGGTTGAGTGGTACTATAACAACATCCTCTCATTCATTGTGAACAAAACCAAAGTGTTGATTATTATTTATAGGAGAAAGAAATTGGAGAACCATGAGACAGTGCTCTTTAGGGAAATAGAGATGGAGAGGGTCAGTAGATTTAAATTCCTTGGCATCACAATATCAGAGGATCATTTCCTGAGACCAGTACATAGGTGTCACCACAATGAAGGAATGATAGCACTTCTGCTTTCTTAGAAGTTTGCATAGATTTGGCATGCCACCAAATACTTTGATGAACTTCTATAGATGCATGGTGGAGAGTATTCTAAATGGTTGCATCATGGCTGGTATGGAAATACCAATGCCGAGAAATGGAAAAGACTACAAAAAGCAGTGGATATAGCCCAGTTTATCACAGGAAAAGCTCTCCCCACCACTGAGTATACTTACATGGAGAAATGACACAAGAAAACAGCAATCTACCATCCAGAACATACCCTCCTTTTGCTATTACAACCAGTCAGGAGGTACAGAAACCTTAGGTCCCATACCACCCGGTTCAGAATCATCAGGCTCCGGACCCATTAGGGATAAGATCAATCACCACTACTCTAAACTGATTCTATAATCTACAAACTCGCTTTCAAGGACCCTTTTCAACTCTTATGCCTAGTAAATTCTTATTTGTACAGTTTGTCTTAGTTTGCTTGTTTGCAGTTTTTGTTTACCTTTTCATGAAATTCTATTGTATTTCTTTCCTGTAAATACCTGTAAGAAAATTGTATATGGTAACATGTATATAATATACTTTGATAATCAATTTAATTTGAATTTTGCGTTATCCATAACTCTAACTCTGGAAAATCTCAGTGCCATTCCCAATTCAGCTTTAAAATATAGCCTGTTCAGTAATAAAGCATGAGAGAAAAGTATTTCTAGCATAAATTCCTATCTTCATCCTCATCTTTTTTAAAGAGAAAGCAAACAGCTATCTGCCATACCACATCGTGATCATCTTGCAGAAAGGAGAAGAATCTGAATGTGGGAATTACAGAATGGTGCCCTCCTATCTGCCATGGAAAAAGCTATTAAAACTATTCTCCTCAAACTATCACCTTTATTGTTAGAGGGATTGAATTCAAGAGCAGGGACGTCATGCTGCAACTATACAGGGCACATGGAATACTGTGTGCAGTTCTGGTCTCCATACTTGAGGAAGGATATACTGGCTTTGGAGGCAGCACAGAGGAGGTTCACCGATTGATTCCAGAGATGAAATGGTTAACCTATTAGGAGCGATTGAATCACCTGGGACTATACTCTATGGAATTCAGAAGAATGAGAGGGGTTCTTATAGAAACATACAACATTTTGAAAGGGATAGATAAAATAGTAGGAAAGATGTTTCCATTGGTAGGTGAGACTAGGACTTGGGACATTGTCTCAAGATTCAGGGGAGAAGATTTAGGATGGAGATGAGGAGAAACTGTTTTTCCCAGAGAGTGGTGAATCTGTTGAACTTTCTGGCCAGGGAAGCAGATGAGGCTTCTTCACTAAATATATTTAAGATAAAATTAGATAGATTTTTACATAGTAGGGGAATTAAGGGTTATGGGGGAAAAGGAGCTGAGTTTACAGACAGATCAGCCGTGATTTTATCGAATGGTAGGGCAGGCTCAATGGACTGGATGGCCTACTCCTGTTCCTATTCCTTATGTTCTTATGTTCACTAGCTGAAGAGCTCCTCAAGTATTCCTCTAGAGGTATAAAGGGCATTCCTACCTGAGAATTAAAAAAACAATATATTATGCAAAATCACCATAGATATATGATGCTATTAAAACCTTTGACTCTGTTAAAGAGGAATATGGAGAATACAAATCTGCTTGTCCATAAGAAGTCCAATATCAATCTACATTTGCTATACAGGCTGGAATGAAATCAATAACTGTACAGCTTAAAGATCAACTTGTATTGGTGATCGTAAAGAGAAGATAGTCACTAAGTTGATTACTGGAATAAAGGAATTAATGTCTGAAGATGGGTTGATCAGATTGCTTCTTCATTTTTTAGTCTAGATGAAGTGTCTGGACCCAAAATGTCAACTGTCCATTTCCCTCCATAAATGTCTGGCCTGCTGATTTCCTCCACTGTTTTGTAAGTTGCTTCAGATTTCAGCACATGCAGTATCTTGTGTCGCCAGGTCATCTCTGACATTTTTATTTAAGTGTAAGAAAATATAGACCTTCCACTAAACATTTTTTTACTAATGAAAATTGAATTTAGTGGGATATCAAACACATATGGAGTTAGAAGGAATGTATGATTAAACTAGATGGAATATTAATTGGAATGGACCACCAGGTGAAAGTAGTTTGACACTCTCCTCTCCTCTTTGAACTTACACCCTCTGAATTCACTACCCTCCCCTCTCTCTGCACCACTTCCAACCTTACCAGACAAAGGGAGTGCTGTTGTAGTGTGGTGGACTGACCTCTGCCTTGATGGGGCCAGGGGCAACTCTCAGACACCTCCTCTTACTTACTCCTTGAAATGGACTCCAATCTCAAACAACGCTCCCTCTAATTTGTAATGATCAGTGTGCGCCAAACCCTTCTGTTGTGCAATTTTTTGCCCAGTGACAATAACATGTACACACTGAATAATTTCTTTCATAAAAACAGTATAGATAAGCCAGTTCTAAAATCTGCAGACAAATCATCGCAAACTCCACGTTGTCAACACCATCTGCATCAAAAACCAGAAAAGGAAATTTGATTGTGTACGATCGTGAAATATGAGGGGTGATTGATAAGTTAGTGGCCTAAGGTAGAAGGAGATAAGTTATTAACTTCAAAATTTCTGCATAATCACTGCATGTGCATGTAATGAGAGCTGTATAAGTCATCTCCTACCTTAGGCCACAAACTTAATAATCACCCATGCTGTGGACACTTTCTTGGAGGTCCAAGATCCATATGCTCCACGACCGCTGGACTAAATGCATAAATGTAGGAGGGGACTATGTTGAAAAATAAATGTGCTAGGTTTTCTAAAATTGACTCCTTGTACCTTAGGCCACAAACTTATGAATCACCCCTTGTATACTTAACATGCCAACAAGGTAAAGAGTGTTAAGCTTTTGTGTGCAGCTTTAATTTCTTTGTGCACTAATAGCAAAAGACATGTGTATGCACACACATCTTAGAGAGAAATTGCTCTGGACAACAAAATCACTAACAGCAACACCATCACTAACCTCATCAGCTCTGGAGAACTCCCATCCACTGACTTTCCCTTCTTCCCATGGTCCATTCTCCTCTCCTATCAGGTTCTTTCTTCTCCAGCCCTTTACAGCTCTCCTGGCTTCACCCATCACCTCCGAGCTAGTCCCCCTCCCCACTTTTCATTCTGGTAACGCATCCCACCTCTTCCTTTCCGGCCCTGAAGATTTGTCTCAGCCTGAGATGTTGACTGTTCGTTCATTTCTATAGATAGTGCCCGACCTGCTGAGTTCTTCCAGCTTGTGTGTGGGTATTGCTCTGGAATTTAACTGTATTAATACAGGAACAAGTAAAAGTAATTAGCCTGGTTGGTTATTGTAAAGAAAGACACAGCAACTGACGGTAGTTTATTGCTGAGACTTTGTGCAAAATTTACTTCGTTACTAATTTATTTGGTGGTCGGGCTTTGAACTGTGCAATGTAATTAAAGGCTTTTGGGAGAGTCGTGTTTTTGATCGGAATCTTGCAACAATTTCCTTCAATCACCTCCATGAAGTTAGCGGCTTTTTATCCATTGTTTTTGGTACTGTGGCGATTAACTGAGTCACGGAATTGCCCAATCCAGCCAAAGAAACCTTAAACACCGGGCCAGCTCCCATATTGGTAACTGAAAGAAAACTACAATTCCCAGCATGGCTCGCAAAACTTACGCTCTATGTCGCTTTGATAACGGATGTTGCGTCCAGAGGTTAGTTAACTGATATCAGAATTATCCAATTGGAAATCAAGAGAGTTAAGGTAACCAACTACTTGAACCAAAAGGAGGCGAGGATGAAGGTAATAGAGGGTGGTACATCCGGGATGTGAAGCTGCAGTGTGCAGTTTTGCACAGTTGTGTTTAATTATTTGTGGAATAATAGCATTAAAAAAAGAGGAATTAGCCTTTGCATATCAACAGCAATCTAGAGATTGATCTGGTGTCTTTTGACTATAGCTTGTATTAATATTATTCTGTTATTCACAGGAATGAGAGCTAGATAGGGAAAATGCTGCTAATGGTGAGTGCATCTTATGTGTATATTTCGTATTTGTAAAATGAAATTATATAAATGAATGTCTTAATGAAAGGTCGATTACGCATGTTAAAATCTAAAGGTATTTATCGATTGAATTATTCTCCACTTTTTATTGATGTGAATTCAAAGGTTTTTGTGTGATTTTGTGTATAAATACTTCGCATCCAACTGTGACAGTTTCTTTGCCTCGCTTCCAAAAGAGATTTTGCAAGACTTTGGCTTGTTGTTTTAATATTCATGCTATATTATTTACGTAATTATTTATGCGTTCAGATGGGGAACCAGAGTTACATTTTTTCTAGATTCGTTTGAATTAAGATTTGAAGGATTGGAATTTGATCTGGAGTTCAGCTTCGCTGCTATGAATTGAATGAGGAAGGGGTACAGTATTTTTGACTATCAAGTAATAAAATGTATTACTTAGTTGGAGGTATAAAGAAAGTGGCTTAATTGAGATTTAGTGGAGAACAGTTTCCAAACACAAAAGACATGATGAGGTATTGGAGAATGGAAAACAGTTATTCAGTAGAGGATCAGCCTTAATTGTATTAAATGGTGGAACAGGCTTGAAATTTTTTACAAGGTCTGCTCCTACTCTTACTTTTCTATCTTCCTGTGATTTGTTTCACCACTATTGACATTTTGTGAATTTAAATCACATTCTGGGTTTGAGTAATCCTCCAGGTAAGTTTTCCAATGTAGCACATGGAGAATGGTGCTTTCTGCAACATGTGTAAAAGCTAAATTGCACTTCTTCAGATGGATGCAGAAAATTGCAAGGTGCTTTGTAGAAAAGCTGAAGGCTTCTCCCAGTTTCCTCAGACTTACTTTCCTCAGATGTACCTTAATGAACATCTCAAAATTTGTAGTTATTGATGTAATTTTTTTAAAGCCATGTTTCCTCACATTTTAACATTTTTTCTCCCATATTGAAAAGGTAATTAGTTTGGCTTTGAAGAGTCCTTGGGTTACACCAAGTACTGTTTTAAAAGCATTGTGAAGTTCCTGGATATGCTCAGCAAGGCAGCAACCTGACTGTAAATGGCAATTTCTTATTGCTAATGGTGATTGTCAAGAGTTATTAAACTCTTTCTTCATCACTACATAAATGTTAATTTCCTTTTTTAATGTTTTCAGTTTTTATTGGTTTTGCTATTTATCTTCAGAGTCTTGTTGAAAATTGTAAATATATGCAAAAGAAAATAGTAAAAAAATTCTAGAACTCTGGTCCATGTTACACACTTCTTTTCAATGAGTAGGTTCATAGGTATTTAATACAGAGTAATCTTTCCACAGTCCATATCCCAGATAACAGCTTTAATGGAAGTTGAAGCCTGAGAGGCAAAAGAAAAACTTTTTTTAAAAAATCAGTGGAAGTGTGGCTGAAAAATCTTGCAAACTAATTAGGTTGATGTCATTTATAGAGGTATACCAGCAAAATCTAGGCCATTATGTTAATTGTGTGCATTCCATCTCAGTGCTGGAAGCGTGGCAAGAGTTGCAGGCTGCCCCCAGCACATCTTCAGGCTGTGATTGTTGATGCAAACGCACATTTCACTATATGTTTCTATGTGCATGTGACAAATAAAGCTAATCTTTAAACATTTTTGGACCTAGCAGGAGCATACTTGGAATATTGTGTGTAGTTCTGGTCTCTTTGATACACAGAATAGATGCTCAATTTTGTTATTAAAATTGAGAGTTTGCAGGAATGAGCAATGAATTTTGTTCCTTAAAAAAAAAATAAAAGAAGAAAGGTCGAGGCTTCAAAATTGGGGATGGGTCAGAAATTTGAGAGACTTGAGACAGCTGGCTTTAGTGGTGGCGAGTCTACTAATAGGATATAAATACATGTAAGTCATGAGTGAGAATATAAGAACAGTTTTTAATGAAAGTAATGTTGAGAATGTGGAATGGCATGTCTCTGTACAACCATAAAGTATTGAGGAACCTTTTGCATTTTTGAATGCCTGAGAAAAATATTTGATTAAGAGGAAAAACAAGAACTGACAATTAGAGTTGAGATCCTTGTGCTAACTTGAGGTTCTTTGTAATTTGTAGAATTATTTCAGTAAGATTGGAGGGCAGCAAATACTACCCATTGAATAAAGAGGAAGGAGAGACAATGGGTACTGGTGACCTGCTAGTCAATAGTAGAAAATGTGCTAGATTCAGTTGAGAATCATAAGTAATAATAGAACACCTTTAAAAAGGAATAGCGTTGTATAGAATCAACATGAATTTGTGAAAAGAAAATATATTTGACTAATTTATTGAAATTTTAAGAGCATGTTGTAAGTAAAATGAGGGACAAATGGATGTGGTATATTTGGATTTTCAACCAGGCTGGTTGAAAGAGATTGATTACAAAGGCAATAATGTACAGAATCAGGAATAATTCAGTGATTATAGACTCAAAATTAGTTATTAGATAGAAAGGTAATCTTTTTCCTTTTCAAAGTGAGTGGGGTTCTGTCGAAGACCGTGATCTAGAGCTACACTCAAACTTTGGTTCTTCGTAGTGATGTGACCTGCTCCTAGGGCTCACTGTGACTGGCCATTTTTAGATATCACAAGGACATAGCCAAGAAGACGAGTGTGCCTTCAGGGTTCCGAGGCTTTGTGACCATGGGGTATGTGGATTCTATGACGGTGCTGCTGATTGAAGCGTAACATGAGAAAACTGGACAGCAGATCAGCTGTCGAAGGGCTCTCTCTTTCTCGTTGGTGGGGGAGAGTTTCAAGATTCAAAAACTTTATTGTCATTCTAACCGTATATCAGCTCTGCAGGGCAGAATGAGACAGCTTTTCCCAGGAGCAGTGCAATCATAACATACAAACGCAACACTAAATAATAAACATAACAATAAATAGTAAAACACAACAGTCACATGTCAGTTAAAAACAAGCTATAAGTGTCCAGTGCAAGTTAAAAGTGTCCAAAGCAGAGTCAGGTAGAGCAGCAATTTAGCAGTCTGCCTGTGGGAGGAAGCTGTTTAGTAGCCTTGTGGTTTTAGTTTTGATGCTCCTGTAATGTTTACCTGATGGCAGAAGAACAAACAGTTCATGGAGAGGGTGTGAGGGGTCTTTAATGATGTACCGTGCCTTCTGGAGGAATTGACTCTGAAAGAGGTCTTGGACAGAAGGTAGGGAGACCCCAATAACCTTCTCTGCTCCCCTAACCACCCTCTGCAAGGCTTTTTTGTCAGCAGCACTGCAGCTGGAGTACCAGGTTGGGATGCAAAAGGTCAGCACACTCTCAACCACGCCTCTGTAGAATGGAGTTAAGATGGTGGTGGGGAGTGATGCTTGTTTAAGCTTCCTCAAAAAGTCCAATCTCTGCTGGGCTAGTTTCACAATCCCAGGGCTGTTCCTGGACCAGGTGAGATTGTCTGAGATTTGTTTGATTGTTTGTTGCTGGTCCTCAAGTTGGAGAACTTGGGGGAAAGGAAGCGATATGACAGACTTTAACACCGTAAATCAGCAAGTGCTTTTTTTTTGTCTTTTTAGTCTCCCCTCTTACTGTATGACACCTCTCTTGGCACTTTCACTTTATTACAGAATGAGAGAGTCTGTGGTGTGTCGAATTGTCTGACAAATGATTAGTTTTTGGTGTACTGCAGATCGTGGTCTTTCTTGGGGCCTTGTTAGTGTTTGCCTGGTGAGTGGAGGGTGCTGAAACTTTTTTGCTGAAATAAGGGGAAGGAGGGTCATTGCTTTGCTGCTTGTGCACGGAAGGGGGAGTGAGGGGGCTTTAGGGTTCTAACGTTTTTGCTGTCACTCATTTTTTGGGGCTTATTTCTGTTTTTGTGTCTGCCTGTGAAGAACAAGAATTTCAGGTTGTCCATTGTATACATTCTCTGATATTAAATGGGGCTATTAAAATAGATTGTTTTAATGTTGGCAGGCCTAAACTAATGGGGAACTGCAGGGATTCTGGGTTGCAGAGTTTCACAAAACTTGTATCTATTTGGCTTAGAGGTGCAAATATCACATTTCTAAGTTTGCTCATGGCATTTAATGAACTGTTATTGGACCTTGTGAATGCAGATAAGCTGAATTACTGGGCAAGAATAGGGCAGGAGGAATATAATGAGGTAAAAGGGAAGTGACTCGGGCGAACAAAGCAGCAAATTAATGTTTAAAATGTTGAATGTCTGAATAGCCTTGATGTTCTCATGTGCCTATGGATCCACGAACACCCATCACTGAAAACCAATTTGCTGGCACAGCAAGTCAATAGAAAGGAAAATGATACGTTGGGTTGAATGAGAGGATTTGACAGGAGTAAAAATGGCCAGCTGCAGTTGTGTAAGGTTTTGGTGAGAGAGTATCTGGAGTGTTGTTTTGATCTCCTTGCCTCTGGGGGAAAAATGCATTTACTACTTTGGGAACAAAATAAAGCTTTATGGGATTGACTTGTTTTCTGTGAAAGTCAAGGTTTAGTTGGCAGGGGCTGATTTCACTAGGGTTATAGGTGATCTTATTAAACCATACAAAATACATGAGTGGTTAAACAGGTTGAATAACACACAAAATGCTGCAGCATGTCACGCAGCGTGTCACACAGCATCTATAGAAAGGAATAAAGAGTTGGCGTTTTGGGCTGAGACTCTACATTAGGACTGAACATGCTGAATGTTGGGAGGATATTTACCTGGGTCAAAAAACTTCAACTAACAGTCTTGAAATAGGCCTTTTGGGGCTGAAAGGGGAATAAATTAGTTCATGTAAAGAGTGGTAAATATTTGGAATTCTGTATCATAGATGGTTATGGAGATTTGCTATTTTTCTTCAAAACGGAGAATGATGGATTTCTGGATACTAAGGGATATTGGGATGGTGCTTGAAAACAACACTGAGACAGAAGATCAGTCATGATCTTGATGAATGGAGGAGCAAGTTTGCAAGCTCAAATGGCCTAATTCTGCAATATCTTCATATGAATTCATCCGTCTAGAGTTAGGGTGACTTCTTACTTGACGAAGGCAAGAACAATTGGGTGAACTGCCAGCCAGTGTATGTGGCCACTTTTGATTTTGCGCAAATAATTGACTGGCAACTGAGAAGGATTGTGCAGAATTTATAAAAATTGGCTGTACTCAGTAATTCGTTATCATCCTACTTCTATTGCATTATGGTATTTGTATTAGGTTTCTAACCAAGGGTCCATTATTGAACCAGTCCCATTTAGGCTAAAGCTAATGATCTATGATCATTACTCTAAGGCTCTTCATCATCTTGCTACATTTAAGGGTGATTTAATTTTTAAAAAAGTGAAATATATTAAACTATTTGAAAGTTCAATTGATATAAACAGGTTTTTGTTTCTTCAGCAAGGATTTCCAGAGCTGGCTAGATAGAATTTGAGGAGAAACGTTTAACAATGGGTATTCAGCTTCATGAGCAACTTCATAATTGAACATTTCAAGGTCAGAATCCTGATGACATTGTCTCATAATAGATGCAACTATTACCACCTTTGTCTGGTACATCATTTTTTTCAAAATGTTTCTTGAGACATCTAATCCATAAGATTTTATAATGCTGTTGCAAAGGGCCTTGCATCATTTTCTTCCTTCAGTCAATCTGACAAGTAGAGGAGTGAAAATAACTCCTAGATTGATTGGCCATTGTGTTCTGTACTGTTGTCTTAGTTTCTGGATAAACTTATCAATTGCCTTAGTGGGCTTAGGGAAATTTTAGCAAGGAGAAGTCAAAAATTGTTATTGGGATGAAAAATGGAATACAAAAGTATAATTAAATGAACAGAAAAATCAGGTCAGCAAAACTTGCATTTAATAGAAATGTTGTCTTTTTAAATATATTTGTCTTAGATCCTAAGGCAGAAGATACTTTGCGGAGCAAGAAAATGGAGAGACTTAATGCTTTGTCATAAAGGAAGAAGATGTAAAATATCCTGTAAATGTTGAGCTGGTCTAGGGGGCATGTGGAGCAAATAGAAAATAGTGTTGGGGAAAATAGTTCATAGTCCTGAGGATTTTAATATTTGGATCCCATGATTTTTGGGTTAGGTAGCTGCTGAGGTAGTGCATACATTAGATGTCATCTTTGAATACTAATGTAAATTAATAAACATGACATGGCTCTGAATGGTAATGCACGTAATCACAGGATTTAAGAAAGGAGGGAAGAGAAAACTGAATGAAAGACTGGTGAATTTGATAGCAGCAGTAGGGAAAATCCTAAAATTTATTAAGGACTTTGAAGTCGTAGTAGATCATGTGAAAATAATAATTAAATGGGCAAACAAAATAGATTCATTAAAAATACCAGGATGATTTGTTTGGAGGTTATAACTAAAATAATTGATCAAGATAAACCAGTTGCTCTACTATCTTTGAACATTTTTGACAGAATGCCATGAGATTATTAAATTGAAGGAAAGCAGTTTGGAATGGAGATAAAACACTGGTTTGGGCTGAAGATCGGTTAGAAAACAGTATAAACAAATAAATCATTTCTGTGTTGTTAGAATGCTTTTACTAGTGGGATGTTCCAGGTATTGTCACCATATTTATGAAGGGCTTGGGTGAGTGAGCCAAGTGCAATAGATCCAAGAACGCAGCTGAAAGATAGATTGGTACTGTGGGTTGTGAGAAGGATACGGAGAGACGTGGAGAGAAACAAGTACATTAAATAGGCAAAGATCTGGCACGTAGTTCTACTGAATAGGAGAATTCTCTTCCGTGTTCCTGACCACAGTTCATGTACTACCAAATGCTGACATTAACTAGGCACTAGTGCTGCCATCACCAAACAAGAAACTGCTCACCCCAATGCATTTCAAATTATAGTCACGCGCTTCAATCAAGTTTATTTGAGGAAAACTCTGCCCAATTATCAGCATCTAACCTGTAGCACCAATGATCCAAACACACTTGACCACTGCTATACTACGATTAGCAATGCCTACTCTTTCATGCCTAGACCACATTCTGGGTCACTTGGCTGACCTCCATCTACCTGCATGCAGGCAGAGGCTAAAGAGCAAGGCATTAAGATGAGGACAACAAAGAGCAGGCAACGTTGCAGCTACAGGATTGCTTCAAGTCAGTGGACTATGCTGTGTTGAAAGGATTCATCTGAGGATCTGAATGACTACACCCTGGCTTCTATTAAAACAATCGTGGGCGAGTGTGTTCTTGTGTGGTAAATATTTCAGTAATATTTTATATGTACATTGTTTGATTAAGCATTCTTTAAATAATGCATTATGGGTTATATATACCTTATATACACAAATTGCAAATGTCATTACGCTACCACATGATACATGTGCGCCTCACTTAAAGTTTTAAAAAAGTACTCTACTTTCTTCCTGACTCTTACTTTCCTTTGAATTAGTTGAATGTTTTGAAGGTATAAAACATAATGGTGGTGATGAAATATTTTTAAAACTAATCTGAGACTGCTCCCTACCTGTTGAAGCGCAACAAGACATTTGAGTAAAAAAAAAGCATAGTGAGGAGCTGTGAGTAGAAAAATAGCACAACACATGCAGAGACAATCAAGTTTTTTAAAAAAATTACAGAAAATGGAAGAATTCAGGATTCATAAAAAGTACAGGGTGATAATCAGGGTGAAATGGCTGGCTGTGTTGGACAGATAGATGCATTTGATTGCTCAATGGGTAACTGGCTCATGTGTACTAAGCTAATTGAACAGTATTTTGAAGCAAATAAAATAGTCAATGTTGCTAAAGACATTGAGTTTGCTTTGAAGTTTGACTGCTGCAACCAAAGCAACACAAATTAGTTTTATTGATATTGTGCAAGAACATCTAGAAATGAAACCATTGTTGATTGCAGAATGCTTTGTTTCATAACAGGAATCAAAAGGAGGAGTCTATTTAAGTGCATGTGACTGAATTGAAGGGATTGTCTAAACATTCAGTTCAGTGATGCACTGAGAGATCATTAGTGTGTGGAATCTTCCAAGAAAAGCATTTAGAAATGGCTTCCAACGGAAGCACAACTAACGTTGAAAATATCGTTTGAAATTGCTTTATCAACAGAAACAGCAGATAGACGCAATTGAATTGCAGTCAGGATTGAAAGTGAGAATGAACAAAATTGCAACGTCTGAACAGAAGCCAGCGTGGTTGAATAAATTGTGTTACTGTTGTGGCAGGGGCTCACATACCTAACCAATGCTGATTTAAAGGCAAAACTTGCAGAAAATACAACAAAGTGTGATACAGAAAGAACATGTTGGGCAGACAAAATAAATGGACTGCACCACGAAGAATAAAGGATAAAAAGCCAAGCTGCATTTTCAAATCTACATGCTGTTGATGAAAAATCTGAGTGAAAGAGGACTGCATAGCTTTGAAATTTACAATGTGAAAATTAGTAATAGATGAGGCTAACAGCAGAAGTGAGTAGTAAGTTAATTAAAATGGAATTGGACTCTGGTTCGTCTGTTTCTGTCATTTCACAAAATGAGTTTGAACGACATTTCAAAAGTACTGAACTGAAGCCTGTAGATATGCAACTAAGAACTTGTGCTGGAGAAAAGATATTTCTTGTGGGGATGACATTTGTAAGTGAAATACAACAACCAACAGGCCACTTTGAGCTCGTATGTGGTAGAAATAGGAGGACCAGCATTGTGAGGTTGTGATTGGCTGAGACAATTTACAACTTGATTGGAGATTCATCCATCATTTGCATGTCACATCCCCTGCAATTAAGTCAACTGAAAGTGAATTAAGAAAGGTATTGGATGATGCCACAACTCCATGCTGTACACCATGAACTGTTTCCTAATTGTGGACAAATAGGCATTGGTGCCAATCTCTGTACCTCTGGTTGGAAAGCATATTGGACCAAGTGAAGACCATGCTGCTCAGAGGAATCATTTAAGTGACGAAATTGGTCCAACTAAAGTTTTTATAGGCAACATATCTGAGAAAGCTTCTGATATAGTAATCAGACGTTACTTGCTAAATGTGGCTTGGTTTTAGGCTGGAAGAGAGTTCAAGGAGCTTCAGGAAAGTTGCAAATGAGCATAAAAAAACAATCAGTTTTGCATGCATTAAAGTTATTGCATGAACTTCAAGTGCGAGACAAAAAGCTACTTGTAAGATAAGATGGAAAGTCTTATTTCCTGACTCTTGTTTTCCTTTGAATTAGTTTAGTGTTTTGAAGTCACAAAATCATTTTGTCTTCCCCAACTAGAAGTCTTGGACAGTGTTCACTCTTTTTTTTACTGCGGCACACACCAACCATTGCTCTGAGTAGGACATTTTCATACAGCCTGAATGCTATGCGGCATTTAAATGTTTAAACTTAAGAAAATTCCAGCTGCATGGTAACAAAGGCTTTGTGCATGGGAGCACTTAAGCTGCTGCATGGCCGTGTACCCACGTCGTTTCAAGGGAACAGAGGCCTTGGATTTACCACAAGATCTGTAAGCCAGATCAGTGGCATTCAAATCACGCAACCAAATAAGTTACAAAAGGTCCAGATACAATCTGTGGAAGATCATACAAATGATCTTACAGGGCTTAACAGAATAGGTGGACTGGTATGTTCAGAACTAGGCTATTTAAACAAGGATACACCTTGCCACGAAAACCTTATGGATGATACACTATCCACAGGGTTGCCATGAGCCGGCAAGGACTTGATGGCACTCAACAACATCACCTATTGAAAACCGAAATGAGCAATTCTTTACTTTAAAGGTGATGAATTTTGGGAATCTGTTCACAAGAAAGCTGTGGAGGCTCAGTTGCTTTGTATTTTCAAGACTGAGTTAGGTAGTTTTAAAGGCAACATGAGTGAATCTGCAGGTGCTGGAAATAAATAAAATATCAGGAGTCCTGATGAAGTGTTTCAGCCCAAAACGTCATCACTACCTCCTCCCATAGATGCTGTCTGGCCTGCTGAGTTCTGCCAGCATTTTGTTTTTTTTATTGGTAGGTATTTTTCATTTTTAGGAAATTCAGAGATTGAATTGTGTGAGAAAGTGGCACTAAGAAGCATGATCTTGAACGACAGCAGTCATTGGGGGCTGATTGCTTATTGCTATTTATGTTCTTTTGACTGATCTATTTGACAGAAGACATTTAAGGCCCATATAAAATGTTAACTATATTTTTCTTTCTCTGAATACTGACTTGATGAATATTTTCAGCATTTCTCTTTTGTCTCAAATTTCCATCATCTGTTTGATATTTTCAATAGATATTGTCAGATGTTAAGTGGAGAGTGTGCTTATAATTTTTGTATTCAGTATGAAGGTTAGTGATGTTAATTCAGTGAATAATTTAAGATTTATGTAGGACTTCCGGTAAGATGGCGATTGCTTAGCTGCTCCGAACTTTTGTTCCGTTACTGTCGCTATCTTTGCACTAAATGTCTCCATTTTTTTAAACCTTAGTTGGGAACTTTTTCAGTACCTCTTACTTGCCTGTGAACACATCTAACTTACAATGTCTAGCAAGAGCTCTAAATCCGGGAGAAAGGAAGCTACGGCTCTCTCAGACGAGACCCTGGCTGCGCTCGGTCAGCTCCGAGACGAAATTTTAAAGGAATTTAAAACCGCTTTCAAACAGTTGGAGGACAAGCTTGATCGGATCAACGACAAGGTGGGCAAGCATGCCCAACACTTATCTCGCATCGATTCGACTTCTGAAGATTTAGAAAGTCATGTTCGATACTTGGAGACTCTCTGTTCCCGCTTGGAGGAAAAGTGTAACAAACTCCTTTTCAAAACAGTGGATCTCGAAAATCGCAGCAAACGCTGCAATCTTAGAATTCTTGGATTGCCAGAGGCCACCGAACAGGGAAGTTTTTCGCCGAGTTTCTCTGTGAGATATTCGGGAAAGATTTGCTTCCAAACCCGCCTGAGCTCGAACGTATCCATGTTCCCGCCGGAATTCTGGGCAACCGCCCGCGACCAGTAATCTTGTACTTCCATCAATACCAGGTAAAACACCGTCTGATCGTAGAGGCACATCGCAGAGGTTCTTTTATTTTCCAGGATACAACCATTCGCTTTGTGGAAGATTTTGCACCCCAGACCTTAAAGATGCGCGCTGAGTTTAAAGGCGCAATGAAAGTGCTTTTTGATCGTGGTTTTAAACCCTCTCTTTGTTCCCCTGCTGATCTATGAATCAAGCTTAACATTGGGAAATACAAATGGTTTAAGTCAGCGAAGGAAGCTGAAGCATTTGTGGCAAGTCTTCCGGCTATCCAGCCATCTTCGGAACCCGATCAGACCTCCTAAAATGGTGGATAAGTACTTCTCGTCGTAAAATTACTTTTTCTGGACTCAGACTTTACTTGAATCATTCAGACATTATTCATCGAAACTCTAAGGGCTGTTGACAATCTCTCCCTGGATTTGGTGTGTGTGTAATCTATTTTTTATATTTGTACAACTTTATCTACAGAGTTCTACAACTGACTTTAACTTGTTTTGGAGGTTTGAAGTCTTCAGTGAAGGCCTTCCTGTTGGTTCACAGTTTAATTGCTGATCTATTTTTCCCTCTTTTTATATTTATTTATTTTATTATACTTTTTTCTTTTCTTCACCCCCTTTTTTCTAATCTCTGAATTCTTTTCTCTCTTCTCTGTAAATGATTGATAAATACTCGTCTTGAATTTATAATTTTCCCCTTCCTCTCCTTTTTATCTTTTTTTTTCCTTTCTCTTACTTTATTCTTCTATAATTTTTTTCACTGACAGGTTAGTTTTGGTCCCCTTCCAATTTTCTCTGTATTAAGTTTTATATTCCTGCAGAAGGTGTTCTAATCTGTAGTTATGTTTTCTAGTGCATAAACTAGTTACTATTTGTTATAGTATTTACATGGAACTGCTGTTAATGACACAGATCTGGAAGTTGTATTGGGGTTAATTTTTTTGGTAGAGCTAGCTACTTGTTTTGGTAGCCATCTAGTTTTGGGTTGTGTGGGTGGGGTGGGTTTTCTAGTTCCAACATCACTCACTATATATATTATATCTCTTTATTGCTCAGGACATGTATATGTTTTGATTTTACGAATCTATGTTTACATCTCTGCTTCCAGACTGCTATTGTACTGCTTGACTTTTTATATGCCTTCTGCCTTTTATGCATTAGTAATTGATAATGGCTAGTGCACTTAAATTCGTGAGCTGGAATGGAAAGGGATTGAATCACCCTGTTAAAAGGAGGAAGGTATTCTCACATATCAAACAACTCAAAGCTGACATTGCTTTCCTTCAAGAAACTCATATTCGTTGTTCTGATAACTCCCGACTTTTGTCAAAGTGGGCGGGTCAGCATTTTCATTCATCCTTTACCACTAAAGCTAGGGGAGTCTCCATTCTTATTAACTCAAATATTCCTTTTGAACTCCCTAATAAAATATCTGATATAAATGGCTGTTTTATTATTGTTTCTGGCAAACTATATAACACTAAAGTTGCACCAGCAAACCTGTGACTTTACATCGGATCATTTAGAAATTAATGACGCATTTAAAAATTTTTATTCTCGGCTTTATTCCTCTGAATCTCTGAATGACAATATCTCTGTTGATCAATTTTTACAGAATCTGAATATCCCCTCACTTTCATCTGATTTCGAAGCCAAACTCAATGCGCCTATGTCATTAGAAGAAATATCTACTGCAATTTCTGCACTGTTCAGGAAAATCTCCTGGACCTGATGGGTTCCCTGTAGAATTTTATAAATCATTCTCTTCTCTTCTTTCTCCTCAGTTACTTACAGTATTATCTGATTCGTTTAATTACGGCAAATTGCCACCCTCTTTCAGTGAGGCATCTATTATTCTTCTTTTAAAAAAAGGGCAAAGACCCAACAGAGTGTTCCTCATATAGGCCGATCTCTCTGCTCAATGTTGATGTAAAGATCTTAGCTAAAGTTTTGGCTCATAGATTAGAAACTGTCATTCCCTCCATTATCTCTGATGACCAAACAGGCTTTATTAAAAACCGACTCCCTTTTTTTAATATTCGGCGTTTATTTAATATCTTATACTCACCTCCAACTGGGATTCCTGAATGTGTTATTTCCCTCGATGCGGAGAAAGCATTTGATCGTATAGAGTGGAACTACCTTTTTGCAGTTTTAGAAAAATTTGACCTTGGCCAAAGTTTCATCTCTTGGATCCAATCGCTGTACCTGTGTCCTACTGCTTCTGTTTTAACTAATTTTCAGAAATCCCAAGTATTTAATCTCAAACGTGGCACCCTCCAGGGATGCCCCTTAAGTCCCTTTCTCTTTGATTTGGCTATGGAACCTCTGGCGATAGCATTTCGAAACTGCCCTGAATTGACTGGGATTTGGAGAGGGAGTGTTGAGCATAAAGTTTCTCTCTATGCTGATGACTTATTACTCTTTCTCTCAAATCCATCTATATCCTTACCTCTAATGTTTTCACTTCTTGACCAGTTTAGCCGGATCTCTGGCTATAAACTTAATTTACATAAGAGTGAACTTCTCCCAATTAATAAAGAAGCACAAGAACTAACATTTCGTGATCTCCCTTTTAAAGTAGTCCGTAATCAATTTACTTATCTTAGAATTACAGTCACAAGGAAGTTTAAAGATCTATTTCGTGAAAACTTTGCCAATCTTTCATATGCTATAAAACAGAGTCTGGTACAATGGTCACCTCTATCTATGTCTTTGGTAGGTCGTATTAATGTTGTTAAAATGTATGTTCTCCCCAAATTTTTATACCTATTTCAATCTATCCCAATTTTTATTCCTAAATCTTTTTTTGATTCCTTAGACTCTATTATTTTGTCATATCTGTGGCAGAATAAGCGCTCTAGTATTAATAAAATCCATCTCCAAAAATCTAAAAAAGAGGGTGGCATGGCTTTACCTAACTTTCGTTTATATTATTGGGCAGCTAATATACGTTGTACTACCTTTTGGTCTTTTTTTCATGGCCAACCCGAGTGCCCTAACTGGGTGGCGATGGAGCTGAGCTCCACTAGAGAATTATCTATCTCTGCACTTCTTGGCTCTGCACTCCCTAGAAGTCTGCCCAGATCAATAGCTAATCCTCTTGTTAGACACACTTTGCATATATGGGCTCAGATCAGGAAATGCTATGGTTTCCAGAGGTTTTCTGTTTCCAGCCCTGTTGCTCATAATCACCTTTTTTTTACCTACTACATACGATTCAGCATTCCAGGTTTGGTATAGGAAGGGCATTAGACATTTTGAAGATCTTTTCATTGATAATCGCTTCGCTTCTTTTCAGCAGCTCTCTGTTAAGTTCAATCTGCCCAATGCTCATTTTTTCAGTTATCTCCAAATCCGACACTTTATTACTCCTTTAATTCCTAACTTTCCTGAAATGCCTGTGAAAAATTCTGTGGACCTATTTCTTTCCATTAATCCACTAGGTAAAGGCTTAATATCAATCATCCGAGACAAACTAGCAGCCTTACGACAGGCCCCCATGGATAAGATCAAAATGACCTGGGAGCAGGATTTAAATATCTCCTTATCTGAGGAGAGCTGGGATTCAGTTCTCAAATTGGTTAACTCAACCTCTTTGTGCTCGCCACTGCCTTTTGCAGTTTAAGATAGTTTATATTTAGACATATGGGCTCTATGAACAATCTTGATTCTACCCTAGCGTTAGTCCGCTCTGTGATAAATGCAAGAGGGGTGTGGCCTCTCTCATCCATATGTACTGGTTCTGTCCTAGCTTGGAGAAATTCTGGAAAGATGTCTTCACTACGTTATCGTGTATTCTGAATCAGCACCTAGAACCAAGCCCCTTAATTGCTCTGTTCGGTTTTTGGGGCGAGACAGATTTATGTCTGGGTCCGACCAAATGCTGAATATTATCCTTTGCCTCTCTCCTGGCTAGACGCTTGATCCTCCTCAGATGGAGAGATGTTGCCCCGCCCACTCATGCACAATGGCTTAACGACATCATGGCCTGCTTGGACCTCGAAAAAATTCATTATTCAGTTCTCAATTTGGATCTAAAGTTCCATAAGGTCTGGGGACCTTCTATCGAGTACTTTCATAACCTTCCTCTTGACTAGGGTTTTTTTTTCTTTTCGGTCCCTTGCTTTCAGCTCTTTTTTTCTGGTAGAAGGCATTACTATCCTCTGTTGCTGAGTGTATTCACAGTCTGAGAGTTTGGTTGTCCTGACTTATACTCTCTATATTTTGTTGTGGTTGGTCTGGAGTTGCTGTTGTTTTTTCTTGTGTTGTGGGGCTTGGGGAGGACACTAAGCTTACTTGTCTTTAGGTGCTTTTTTTTTGTTAAATTCTCTTCCTTTGTAGCATATTGTTATTGTATGCTTAATTTTGCACTGTTTTAATGTTCCTGATTGGGATTTGGGGTTTTTAATTTGTAAAATGTTTTGAAAAACTAATAAAAAATGTTTTAAAAAAAGAAAGATTTATGTGAAATGGTGAAGATGTTTAAGGTTGAGTACGTTGGTGGGAGGGGGGAGAAAAAAGAAGTTAGAACCAGGTTATGTCATGAAATAGGTGGAAGTATGCATTGATTCTGAATAGGAAGCGGTTAGAAGTACTTCAGTGTCCAGGTATTTGTTGGAAGTTAATTTGCTTGGCAGTTCAAGATTTCTATAGGATTATTTATGCAAAAGCTATGGAACTACAGTAGTAGAATGTGATGTTCATCTCACAACTTACCATTCGGGGGATTAATAGAAATCATTGAGGATCCTTGCCTCTTAGACAATGAGATATTTGAGCATGCTGAGCCAAGAGACCTTGGCTTTGGATGAGATAAAAATGAGATGAAAATATTCTCTTTTTAGAAAATGGCATTTTAGAAAAATAAATTATCTAGAATGTTTCCTTTGTTTTGAAATCTCTTTTCTTTTTTCTCATAGAATGAAATATGGGCAGTATTTGGTGAGAACATGAATTCCCAGAAAATGTTGCCTTCCTATATGGCTTTTAAATATTATATGCCTGTGGGATAGCAGCATGCAGATCGGGTTCTGTTTAAACAAAGCAACTTCACAAGAGCTGCTTAATTTAATGGCACATGGAGAAGGTAAGCTATTTTTAAAAAAAATAGAATTTGCATGAAGCGTTTTAAGGCAGTGTGGAAATTGAAAACATGTATTGTGAAGGAAAACATTGTGCTTTACATTGCAATTTTCTTGTGCCAAGAAGTTTTCATCTGTAAATTAAAGCTGCTTATGACAGTACTCATTGACTCACGTCTTTTGTGCTGAATGCATTGGCATTAGAATTTGAGTTTTGTGACAAGGTGGATATTTAAAATCCTTGTCTGCTTTTGTTTGCCAGAGCACAGTTTAACTTGGTTAACAAGGGGGTTACTGTTTGTGCAGCAATTAGAACAACTTGAGAGGATGTGTACAAGCTGAATGAGAAATATATCATTGTGTTAAATCTTGTTCTGATTGAAAATGAGGCAGATTTACTTTCAGTTGAAGTGACATTGTTTTTCAGTTGTGGGTAATGTTGGCATTTAATAATTTCCATTGTAACACCAGTAATAGTCCTAATAAGACCATAAGACCTAGAAGCAGAATTGGATTCATTAAGTCCATCCAGTCTGCTCTACAATTTGATCATGGCTGATTTATTACCTCTCTCGATTCCACTCCTGCATTTCCCCTGTAACCTTTGATGCCCTTGCTAATCAAAAATTTATCTATTTCAAATTTAAAAATACCCAATGACTTGGCCTCCGCAGCCATCTGTGGCAATGAATTCCACAGATTCACCACCTTCTTTATTCTGAGTCCGCGCTCTCCGGTCCTAGCCTCTCGCATTGCTGAAAACATCCTCTTCATGTCCACTCTATCTAGGTGTTTCAATATTCACTAGGTTTAAATAAGATCTCCACGCCCCCCCCCCCCTCCCCATTCTTCTAAACTCCAGTGAGTACAGATCTGGAGCCATCAGACTTTCCTCTTTCATTCCCAGAATCATTCTCACTGATCCTCTTTTTGAACTGTTCCAATGTCGCCACATCCTTTCTTAGATATTGGGTCCAAATGTGTTCTGACCAATGCACCAAAAAGTTTCAGTATTACATCCTTGCTTCTTTATTCAAGTCCTCCAATTTTTGAAAATGAGTACTTTGAGGATTCTATCACATTCCTGTTCCACTGTTCCTGGAGCCATGGAAAATTGTGTCTAGTTTCATTTTGCAGTACAAGGTTCATTGACCCCTTTAAGTACAACCAACTATGATTTGCATGTGGTGAGAGTTACTGCCCCAACTAGCCTTTCAAAAAGAGTCTTGACCTTTACCATCTTCTGGAGGGAAAAACTTGGCAGAACAGATACTTAAAATGTATGCTGCCAGCTTTTGACTCCTTTAATAAAAGAAATGGATCCTTTCTGTTTACATAGCCCCTCAAAAGTTAACACAGTTTAATTAAATTTTTTTCTGTCCTTGAATTGTTGTTCCCCAAATACATCAGCTTGCACTTAACTAGATTAAGTTCTGTTTACAATTTTCTGCTCAAGTGAACAGATCATCCCTACTTTTCTGCAGTTTAAAGCTTTTCCCTCCATGTCAATCACAAAGCAATGGTTCTAGGATTGTTCCCCAGGATTTCATTCCAATATTTAGTAGTATGGTAATCTCTGTCCACATTGAGGTGGTGGTTTGTTAAGATCTGGTGTTTGTCGTGGTTTCTCTTGCCCCACAAACGACCAGGAGACACAGAAGATTCTTCAAGTATTAATCTTTTAATTTGCAAATCAAAGCTGAGACAGTCATTGAGCTAGTTGCCGATTGCCCACCGATCCTTGTACATAGCATTTTTTATAGCAATCTCCTGGTTTAGTTGCATTAGCTTATCCAATCGGTCTACAGTTGCGTATCACAGGTACATCTATTGTTTCCACCCATTGACTTAATCATGTTCTAATCTACATCTCTTAGCTCGCCTCTCATTAACACCCCATTATCTTCTACATTCTTAAGATTTCATTCTCCTACTAAATTGGGTACATGCATAGCAAATAGCAAGCTCAGAGCTGACTACATAGTTTTGGTTACACAGCAGACAATGCAACTTTTATACGCCAATATGTTCCATGTACATACAGCTTTCATTAATTTAGGTGAAAAATTGTGATTTGTGAACTGATGTTGGAAAAAGCCTTGGTAATTTGTTTCTGTGTGTTCCATGGGTAGTACAGACTCCTTGCTGGCTTTGGAGGAAATGTTTATGTCTGATATTGATGGTCTGCCAGATGAGTACCGTCTGTCTGATGGCACATACATGGCAAAGCTTCTGTTTAAATTGTACTTGTGGTATAATTGTATGTTTTTCCTCTTAGATTATTTTGAAACTGTGAAATAGAACAGCACCTGATTGTGAGTGTGTAAATGATTTAGCTTGATAGGACGCTTCAGAGAGAGTTGAAACCAGGCCAGATTGATGTAAGATTGGGGTTGGGTTTCATGAAGGACTCTTGCAAATCCAGTTAGTTTTGAATGATAAAAAAAGTTCATTTTTTTTCCTTGCTGATTGTCTTGTAATTTAAACATTATGCAGTTATATTGTGCTATTACCCATAATCAGACAGTTTGTCCTTGTCAATCAAAGACTGGAGAAAAAATCTTGGAGATTTTCAATACTTGAATGCCTGTTGGATCAGTGAGATTTTCACCTAATTAGAGCCACTTTTTAGATTAGACCTTAGATTATATATTTAATGTGTTGTAACCTTTATCAGACAGAATACTAGTACATGTCATTTCTACCCTGTCAGTGGGATAGCAGATTTGGTTCAAAGTAGGACCAATCCAAATTGGGTTCACAAAATGAGAATGAGAAAAAATATTGACCAAATTGAAGGTTTTTGGGTCAAGTTGGAATGTTAGTGTCATTATTTCTATGCAAACACTACAGTGGAGGGTGAAGAAGGTTGCATGTTCAATTTTTTAAATTGTTTGGGAAATCCATTTTTTGGCATGGAAATTTATTGAGATGAAATTGTTTATTTTTGGAAAACAGTTGAGAAGTTCAGAGAGATGGAATCAAGTGTGATCCAGGTTGCATGACAGGGTGTGCTCCCTGACATTTTCTGTCAATGTAGATCATTTTATAAGATTTAAAATGGCTTTGTTGTCTGTTTTGGCAGAAGTGGGATTTATGAATAAATCCATTGAAATATTGCCCGTATGAGTTGGTCCTGATTCTAGGTAGAATTAGTGAACAAATTATTTTGGTTTATCTAAATTGAAGAATGGCATTTGCTAAATTTCAGGGAAGTGGTTGTTGATCATGGTCCAACAGTTCATTGTTGCTTCTAAGAGAATCCAGATTTATATTGCTTTCTATCAAGTATGGCCGTTGTATATAAATTGATGGCACCCATTATAGCTATGTGATAATGTTATTGATAATATTTCTGGACTTTTACCTAAAGAAAGAGAATATACAATGTTATGGTTAGCGGTTGTCTGTAGAAATTGCCAGAAAAGTTCACATTATTAGTCAATTAAACTAACTTGCAATTTGTTCTGATTCACACCTTTGTCAAATTAGGACAGTTCATGATGAATAGGTAATTAGATGACTGATTTACGTATTTGTGATGAATGGGAATTCCCGTTGTTAACTCTGGTTGGTCTTTTCCTTGAAAAGCCAGCTTCAGTTCACATTTAGTCGATTGCACATGAGTGTTTTCATCTACTCCCTCACCAGATGTGTGCACCAAATCAATAAAAGATAAATGCAGTGTCCCTCCACTAGGTGGTGAGCAAGACCATATATTCTTCAATATCAGTCTTGCCTCATTTGTTAACTTGGTAGTATTTTGATTTGTCTTAAGAGTCATGAGGAGACACAATCCCCTTAATTTGTCCTGGCAACACACAAATAGGAGAGTGTTGAACAGTTGTAAGTGTTTTCTTCAAATGAAAAGTTGGGACTGAAGCCCTAAAGATGAATGCACGGGATTATATTTCTTAATTGAATGAAGAATATAATGTTCCCATTTCATTAAAGAGAAAATATTGCGGATACTTGGGTAACAAAAGCATGTTTATAGAAACCGTTAACATTTCCATCTGTGACCTTTGATCTAAACTAACATCTCCAGGTCTTTTTTAATTTAGTTATTCTTCTGTGAGAATTGCTATTAATTTGAACAACAGTAGATTTTATGAGTAAACCACAGATGCTGTAAGTGTGAAATATAAACTGAAAATGCTGGACATATCCAGTAATCTGTTGGAATCTTTTAAGAAATTGAGGTTTGGATGGCTGGAATTTATGAAACACATCCAAAAGGGATCTTAAAGCATTATGTTGGGAATTCTGAGGAAAGGGGCTCTATTCAACCATGGGGAATGAGGATGTACAAGTAGTGGAAATGTCTGGAGGAACATTTGGTAGTTTGTGTAGTCATGGATGTAGACAAGGATGGCCTTGGAGAAAAGATTTCAAGTTGAGGAAGGGCCGATTTCAATTGTATGAAACTGGACCTGGTGAAAATTATGAAAGCAGGCCACAGACGTAGTTTGTCAAGGCTTTTGACAACCTCCCACTGCAAGGGTAAAGAGACCCTGTTTTTTTTATTACAAAATCCTCTATTACAAATATCGGTGCTATACAATATATACAAAACAGTGGCAAACACAATTACTAAACTACTCCCTGTTGGGAGTTATGTACAGGCTGCTGTACAATAGCCAGGATGTAGGATGTGAATATCAATGGGAACTAGAGAAGGCATGTAAAAAAACAGGCAATATTATTATAGTTATGAGGGATTTGAATATGCAGGTAGATTGGGAGAAGAAACAGGTTGGTGCTGGATCCCAAGAGGGAAAATTTGTAGAATGTCTATGAGATGGCTATTTAGAGAAGCTCAAGCTCATTAGAGGAAATGCAATTCTGGATTAGTTGTCGTGTATTGTCCAGATTTAGATTAGGGAGCTTAAGGTAAAAGAACCCTTAAGAGACGGTGATCATAATATGATGAAATTCACATTGCAGTTTGAGGGGGAGAAGATAAAGTCAAGCATATCAGCATTTCAGTGGAGTAAAGGGAGCTACAGAGGTGTGAGGGGAGAGCTGGCCAAAGTTGATTTGAAGGGGACACTAACAGGGATGGTGACAGAACAGCAATGGTTGGAATTTCTGGGAGCAATTCAGAAGGCGCAGGATAGATACATGCCAAATATGAAGAAGTATTTAATTGGGAGGATGGTGTAACTGTGGCTGACAAGGGAAGTCAAAAAAAAAAAATCATAAAAGGAAATAAGTAGGAAGTTAGAGGATCGGGAAGCTTTTAAAAATCAACAGAAAGTAACTTTAAAAAAAGCATGAGAAAAAAGATGAAAAATGAATGTAAGCTCGCCAATAATATAAAGGAGGACACCAAAGATTTTTTTTCCCAGATAGATAAAGAGTAAGAGTGACTATTGGACCCCAGGGAAGTGATGCTGGAGAGGTAGCAATGGGGGGCAAAGACACGTCAGACAAATTTAATTGGTATTTTGCAACAATCTTTACTGTGGAAGACACAAGCAGAAGGGCAGGAATTTAAGAGTGTCTTGGGGCAGAGTTGAATGTAGTTACTATTACTAGGGAGAAGGTGCTTAGAAGGCTGAAAGGTCTGAAGGTAGATAAATCACCAGGACCAGGGTTCTGAAAAAAGTGGCTGAAGAAAATGTAGAGGTATTAGTGATGATCTTTTAAGAATTATTAGGACTGGGGGGGATTGTAAAATTGCAAATGTCGCTCTACTCGTCAAGAAGGGAGAGAGGCAGAAGGAAGGAAATTATAGCCAGTTAGCTTGACTTCAATGGTTGTGAAGATGTTGGAGTTCATTATTAAGGTTGAGGTTTTGGGTTACTTAGAGGCACATGATAAAGTAGGCCAAAGTCGTCTTTATGGGGAAATCAAGCCTGACAAATCTGTTGCAATTCATTGAGGAAATAACAGGCAGGATTGACAAAGGAGAGTCAATGGACGTTGTTTACTAGGATTTTGAAATGGCCTTTGACAAGGTGCTGTACATCAGTTTGTTTAACAAAATAAGAGCCTGTGGTATTACAGGAAAGATACAAACATAGATGATTGGCTGACTGGCAGGAGGCAAAAGAGTCAGAATAAAGAGGGCCTATTCTGGTTGGCTGCTGGTGACGAGTGGAACTACTTCTCTTTATGTTACATGTCAACATTTGGTTGATGGAATGCTCTGAGCTGAGGCTGTGGCCTGTTCCAGCTATGTCTATGGACTCATTTTTCTTTGTTCTGAATGCTATTTTGTTACTTATATTAATTACATGATGAGTTTCTCCCCCCCCCCCTCCGTGCACCTTGGTTGTTGGTCTTTTTTTTTCAATGGGTTCTTTTGGGTTTCCTTGTTTAGTGGCTGCCTGTAAGGAGATGAATCTCAATGTTTTATAATGTGTACTTTGTACTTTGAAGCTTGGCTTTTTGACCAAGTTTGCAGATGATTCAAAGATAGGTGGAGGTGTGGGTAATGTTGAAGAAACAGAGTCTGTAAGACTTAAGAGAGATTAGGAGAATGGGCCTATATAAAATAGAAATATTGTATGTATGGTGTAGTTTCGCTTATCAAAATGGGGAAGACAGTGAGCCAAAATTGAAATATTGTATGTACGGTGTAGTTTCGCTTATTAAAATGGGGAAGACAGAGAGCCAAAATTGACTGCCTGCACAGGGCTTCACGGTTATGGTAGTCTTTCTCGGGGTAGCACACATATAAAGTGGATGTCTTTTTTTCGTAAAAGCGAAAATTCTCTTTGGTTAGTGAAAACAGGTACTAATGTAGGTCTTTCGTAATAGCGAGCTGTCATAAAGCAAACGTTTGAAAAACAGGGGCCACTTGTACATAGGCTTTATAAGGCATTGGTCAGACTGCACTTGAGAATTGTGAGCAGTTTTGGGCCTCTTATCTAAGAAAAGATGTGCTGAGTTTAGAGGAGGTCAAGAGGAGGTTCATGAGAATGATTCCAGGAATGAAAGGGTGAATGTATGAAGAGCATTGATGACTCTGGGTTTGTACTCACTAGAATTTAGAAGAATGTGTGTGGGGGTGAGGGAGGAATGGAATCTCCTTGAAACCTATTGAATATTTAAAGACTGAGAGTGGATGTGGTGAAGATGCTTCCCATAGTTGGTGAGTCTAGGACTAAATGGCACAGCCTCAGAATAGACCCCAATAGCCCAACCTGGGGTCCATGGATTCTGTCGTTATTGGTAGGGCTCCATGACATATAAAAGGTTGGGAACCTCTGGAATATAGGGACATCCACTTACAACAAATAAGGAGGAATTTCTGTAGCAGATGGTCATGAATCTGTGGAATTCATTACCACAGATGGCCATTGAGGCCAAGTCATTCAGTATATTTAATATATACTGACAGGTTGATAGGTTCTTCATTAGTATGCGCATCAAAGTTTATGGGGAAAAGGCAGGAGAATGGTTTTGAGAGTGATAAAAGTCAGTCATGATGGAATGGTGGGGTAGTCTTTATGGGCCGAGTGGTGAAATTCTGCTCCTCTGTCAAATTAGGCTGACCTTGAAAGTTAGAGCACATGCGATCAAGGTGTGTTGGCAAACTGGATCCAAACTGGTTTGGTGATTCAATTGCAGAGATTCAAAGTCAAAGGGTGTTTCTGATTGGTAACATTCTAGTGGTGTATGGCATTAATTAATACTAGGATCATTGTTTTATATATTATTGAAAAAGCAGGTTGACTGAGTAGTTTTAATTACACTGAAATGTGAAAGCAATTTTATAAATTATATAGGGTGTCTTGTACTATGACATGATTCAAACTGCCTCTGTTTATTCTGCCATTAGCTATTTTATGACTTTTGGAGGCTGTCTTTGTATTTCCAAATAAACAACTTAACAACATGTTTAATTGTGCTGTCAATTGTGGACTTGTCACTATTGCAACTGGTATGTTGCAATAACCCTGGGTGTTATCTTGCAGATATTTCATGAGATCAGTTTCTAGAAAATGTGAATTCATCTGGCAAATGTCATGGTGGGAGTCCTGGTTTTGCCAAGTGTGATTTATGTACTTAGTTACTTTTCTCATGCCTGATTGGGTTGAATAAGAAATATTTTTCTATCCATCCCACTCACTGCGCTAATAAAAGTGGAAAAAAATACAGATGCTGAAAATTTGAATCTCAAGTATTGGTGGCAATGGATGTGAAATTTCTCTCCCTACATATTCATTGTCAAATCTTTAAACCACTTCAAGATGCTGTCCATTAAGTATCATTGCAGACAGGCACAAAAATGTATATCTGGAAAATGAATTTGACTTTTAGAAACACTAAGTGTATGTGGTGCAGAAAATGTAGATCTCATTTGTAAAATTGTGTTATAACAGCCTTGTATGTACCTGGAGTTGTGTGGAATTATTTTGTTAACTACTGACAAATCTTCCACACGTGATTGTGACATTGTCGTTATTTTATTCATGTACGTATATTGTTTCAGATTTATTTCTCCTGCTTTTTCTTTTGAGAATAAGGGCACTGCAGACATGCTTTTCCTATTCTGATGAAGAGTCATTGACCTGAAAAATGTTTCTTTCCTCACTGATGTATCATCTGCTAAATCTTCTAGCATTTGCTGTTTCTGTTACAGATCCCCAGCATCTGCAGTTTTTCACTCGATATGCCTTCTATGCCATTTCCTGTCAAGAGTTCAATTCACTAGGTGCTGTGTTTTTTTAAAAAAAATGCCTGTTCCCACCCAACTCCATCCCCCCCACCAGTCATTCTCCTCAGTTACAAGTCCTTTTGTATACTTTATGAAAAAAGTAACACCTGCAATTGGATTTTCGATGTATGTATCGGGCTTTTCCATTTGGTTTTGATAAACTTGCCACACAGCAAAAGAAATTTTGCTTGTATTCCTATTGCATGAAGAGCAATTCCATGTCCTAATAAGGAAAATCTAACATTTTTCTGAATCTCTCAAAGTAAATACAAATGAATGAGAATTGTTTTCTAGAGCTCCTGCTTTAATTTGAGCCAGTCCTTTTTGGCCTGTTGTGCATTCACATGATCGAGGGTGTCATTTTTTTTGCAAGGTCATGGTGGCGTGATAAGGCTTGCAACGTAAACAGGAACTGTAGTAGAGACTGTAAACGTTCAATACCCAGTCACTGGAAACAGCAGAGCCTGTCTCTGCTCCTTTGACTTGATGTACTTTGAAAATCATCTCAGTTTCAGAGACGAGTGATTTCTATAATGTAGGAGTTGCTGATTATAAATATTAATTTTTAATATTCTTAATATCTGTATTTATTATTTGTCCTTCAGTTTTTTTTTTACATAACTCACATTGTGTTTATATGAAAATGAGCATAATTCTCCAAGTTGGGTTTTGTCCTTTATTTTCTTTTTAGATTTGTGGAAAGTCAGTCAGTGAAGCAATTAATAAACTGATACTGCCTGTGTTTTGAAAATAGTCATTCATGGTTTCAAATATAAGCACCCTCCTCCTCAGTGCTCCTTAAGTTCCACCTTGAACTCCACAAATAGTTTTAATCAAAAACATGGTGCTGCAAGCATTAAGTAAGTCAGTTGTCATTAGTGGAAAGAGAAATTGGAAATTGGTTTGGGTTGAAGACCCTTTGGCAAAAGAGTCTTTGACCTGAAATGTTAATACTTTTTCCACATGTTGCCTGAGTGCCTCAGGCATTTTCAGGTTTTGTTTGAGACTTCCAGTATTTTGGAATTTTTATTTTCATTTCCCAAAGCAGCCTGGCCTACTCCCCTGCTTTCATTGTTTGGGGCTGAGGGCTGATTATTTCAAAATCCATGTTCACCTTCATATTTAAGATACCACTTTCCTAACTTTGTTAAATCTGATTAAAGCCTTTGCATTTCTGACTCTAATTTTAGTATCCCCACTATTGTCCTGCATGAGCTGTAGACCTTCTGATTTGGTTGTGACATGATTTCATTTCATATAAGACGACGATGATTAAGACCTTTTGTTTATGTCTTGAAATACTGACCATGTTTCCTCATTAAAACTCTGAGACCAAGGTAGTGGGAAGTTTGACCAAAAGATTGAGTGAAAGGTATATATGTTTCATGAAAGAATCAAAAATCATCCAGTGCTGGGATTAAAGGAGAAAAATAGTGAGAAAGTTCTCAGAATTGAAGACCTGTTAAAGATGCCAGGAGAAGGGGAGGGGAGATGATGAAAAAAGGATTTTGAAGATGGACACTTAAAATTTGAACTTTCCTTGAGTTCTGGAGTTGGTGTAGGAGCGGCAATGTTGAATTTGATGGTGATTAAATCATCTATGTTTGAAGCAATCAGACTGAAGGAAATGGCTGAAATTCTGAAGGTCTTTGTATCAGAGGAAATTTGGGGTTGGAGGCTCAATTTATGAACAAACACAATTTTAATGTCTGAATTAAGGTTCATCCTCAATGGATATATTGAATGTAGTGGGTGATTTTAAAATGTGGAGTTCAGATGAGGAATGAATTCTCTGAATAGTGGGGTGAAATCTCACTTTTGCCAAAAAAACGCACGATTGATGGAATGGAAGGGTGTTTTGTATGGCATTTGTTTATGCTGTACCTGATTTATGCTGATTCTTGGGTATATGAAATGGTGAAAAGGTTGATATCCATATTTATGCTGCATAGATATTTTTTAAAGTACATTGTTTGGTTGCTGTCAGGTTTCAAATGGACAGTCATTTACTAGAGCCTCGAACATCTTCTGGCAAATGGTACTGATAAAGGTGGGGGTGGGGAAGAAAGAAAAATGAGCCTGTTGCTTTTGCTTTTTCAAATGTTAACATTTGAAATTAATTGATGTGGACCTAAAAGGCTTACGGCTAAGAGCAACAACCGGTCCCATTGAATGTCTCAGGAGGGTTAACTTTATCTCAGGACAGTAGGACTTTTTTTACTCCTCAATCCAAAATGTGCTGTTTCAACAAATCTGTTGGATTTCTTTGAGGAAATAACAGGCAGTATAGACAAAGAGGAGTCAGTGGATGCAGTGTACTTGGATTTTCAGAAGTCCTTTGAAAATAAGATGCACATGAGGCTGCCGAACAAGTTAGGAACACATGGTATTACAGGAAAGATACTAGCGTGGACAGGAAATTTGGATGACTGGCAGAAGGCAAATTGTGGGAATAAAGGGGCCTTTTCTGGTTGGTTGCTGTGACTAGTGATATTCCACAGGTGTTGGATTATTTTTAACATTATGTTAATAGGCTGGATGACAGAATGGCTTTGTAAGTTATGTTTGCAAATGATACAAAGGATAGGTGGAAGGGAAGGTAGTGTTGAAGAAACAGAGTCTGCGAAGGACATGGGCAGATTAGGAGAATGGGCAAAGAAGTGGCAGATGGAAGTGTATGGTCATGCACTATGGTCAAGGAATAAAGGCATAGACAGATGTGAATTGCACATGACTGATTTTGACCATGTGCAGGCAGATGTGCTATTTACATTGCCATTGGTTGGATATCTTGGGCAAAAGAGTCTGTTCCCGTGCTGTACTATTCTGTTTTTAAATTGAGTCCCTAAGAATTTTTTTTTGTACAGTTTCCATGCTACTAATGTAAGGCTTCCATTGGCCTTTTTGAATAAGGGACCATTACTTGCTCTCCAGTCTTCTGGCACCCCACCCAAGGCTAAAGATGAAAATAAGATCGTCATCAGAACTCCAGCAATATCCTCCTTTTCTTCCTGTAACTCTCATTGCCAAAGCAAATTATCTAGTACTGCCTCCCTCTTCCCTGATGCATGTTGCAGACTGAGAGGACTGTATATACATTTTGCTAACACTCCTTCCTTTTCCTTGGTGAATACTGATACTAAGTATTCATTCAGAACACCATGCATATCCCCTTTCTCCACATGAAGACTTGTCTTTTGGTCCCTGAAGGGGACTTGCTCTTTCCTTAGCTTTTCTCTTGCTTCTAATACATTTATGAAGGTTTTTGGAGTTTTCTTCATTTCTGCTGACCAGGGCTATTTCATGTCACCTTATACCCTTTGAACCACTTTCCTCTAAAAACTTCAAATAAATTGCTTGTAAACTATTTCCCATACCTGATATGTGCCTCCTTTTTCATGACCAGTGTTTCATTTTACTTTTCTTAACTATCATTTCCTACTTTTGCCATATTTGATTATTGCCCTTAATGAAATCTTATTGCTTTGCTTTTAAACTCCCACTTATCAGATATTGTTTTTCCTCTAGCAGCTGCTCACAATCTACTTTTGCCAGATCCTATTTTGTACTAATTCAACTTTATTGTTAATCAACCATATTACATGTATACTGCCAAACAAAACCATGTTCCTCTGGACCAAGGCTGTTTAATACATACCACTCACACACAACACATGTAGTAATTTTACTACAAATAACTTGAGAGGCATTTTCAATACAGGTTTTAAAAATAAACAGTATAATGCTACTGACACTTCATTCGTGATGAGACCTGGGTGGTGACAGGGTGTTCAGTAGACTTGGCTTGAGGGAAGGAGCTGTTTTCCATCATAACAGTTCTTGTCTTAATGCTATGGGCCTGTGTAAGCAGCATTCCTGACAAATACATTGGATGGGTGGAAGAGGAACTCTATCAGTAGTCTTCACAATCCTTTGCAGGGTCTTGCAATCGAATGTATTGCAATTCTCATTCCAGATGGTGATGCAGCTAGTCAGGACATTCTCAGTGGTGCTCCTGTCCAAACTGGTTAGAAGTAGGGGGTAAGGGTGGGGAGAGCCTCGCATGCCTGAATCTCCTCAGAAAATAGTGGCAGTGCTGTTCTTTCTTGACTAAAGAGCTGGTGTTGGGGGACCAGGTAAGATGGCCTGTTATGTACACTCTCAGAAATTTGGTACTCCCAATTCTCTCCATGGAGGACTCATGTATGTGAGATGAGGAGTGGTCAGCCTTCACCTTCCTAAGGTCTACAATCATCTCTTTAGCCTTGACTCAAGTTGTGTTTGCACCATTGTAGCCACTCTACCTCCTCTCTGTATTCCATCTCATCTAGCAACCTTGACTCAGTTTGAACTGGATCTAGCACTACTATTGAAGTTGGCTATCCCCAATTTAAGACCTTAACTCCAGGTTCAAGCTTAGCCTTTTCTGTGACTACCTTTAAAACTTATGGAATCGTGGTCACAGTTCATTAAGAGTTGCTCCACTGGCACTTTCACCATTTGCCTCATTCTCATTTCCTAAAATATGTTTGTGTACAGCTCTATAGAACATCCTCTGCTTGGTGCTTTTGAAACTCCTTTCTGGGGACATTTCACACATTCTGCCCCATTAAGACCTGCTATGCTAAGGCATCCCAGCAAATATTGGGGAACTCATCTACTACTTCAGCCCTGTTGCTTTTATTTGCAACTGATTGTTGTCTGTGTATTTGTTCTTCTAAACTTTGGAGGCCTACAGTATAATCCCATGAAAGTGATCACCCATTCCTTATACCCGAGTTGTACCCATAAATTTGCTGATTCTCCAGGATATCCTTCTTGAATACTCATGCTCTCCCTGATCAGCAATGCAACACCTCTTCCATTGTTGGTAACCCCACCCCTGTCACAACTAAACATTGAACTGCCATGCCTGCCCTTTGCTCCAGCATGCTTTTGTGTTTGCCACGATATCATAAACCCATATGTGTCATACATAGCTAAAAAGGCGGTGTTGATACTAAGTTAAATGATTTGTAGATAGGGTAGAAGGTTATGAGAAATTACACAGGGTCTTCTTGCTACTGCCATTGGGCAAGAGGTATGAGAGCCTTGGGTCCCACACCAGATTCAGGAACAGTTATTATCCTACAACCATCAGGCTCCTGAACCAGAGTGAATAACTTATCAAACCTCTACACTGAACTGATTCTACAACCTATAAACTCAGTTTGAACAACTCTAAAACTCAGCATTATTTATTATTTACATGATTTGCCATCTTTTGCACATTGTCAGTCTTTTTGTTATTTTTCATGAATTCTATTGTATTTTTATTTTCCTATAAATGCTTGAAAAAAATTAAACTCGATGTAGTATATGCATACTTAGATAATAAATTTGATCAACTAGGTATATGAGTTGAGGCTTTCAAACTCGAGTAGGACAGTCATGGAAAACTACAGCACAGAAACAGGGCTTTTGGCTCATTTAGTCCATGCCTAACCATTTAAACGGCCTTGTCTCATTAACCTGCACCTGGACAATAGCCCTCCATGTCCCTCCTATCCATGTATCTATCCAAACTTCTCTTAAACTTTGAAATGGAAGTCACATCTACCACTTGCACTGGCAGCTTGTTCCACACTCCCAGTAACTCGAATGAAGAAGATTCCCCTCCTGTTCCCATTGCACATTTCACCTTTCACCATTAACCCATGACCTCTAGTTGTAGTCTCACCCAACCTTAGTGGAAAAAGCCTACTTGCATTTACCCTATCTACACCTCTCATAATTTTGTATATCTCTATCAAATCTCCCCTTCATCTTCTACATCCTGTGAAATAAAGTCCTAATCTTTTCACTTTCCTTGTAACTCAGGCACTTCAATCCAGGCACCATTCTTGTAAATTTACTCTGTACTCTTTCAATCTTATTTACATCTTTCCTGTAGGAAGGTGACCAAAACTCCATACAATACTCCAAATTAGACCTCACCAATGTCTTATACAACTTAAACATAATATCCTGCCTCCTGTACTCAATACTTTGGTCTATGAAGTTCAATGTGCCAAAAGCTTCCTCTATTACCCTATCTACCTGTGATGCCACTTTCAATGAATTGTGAACCTGTATTCCCAGATCCCTTTGTTCTACCACATTTCTTGGTGCCCTACCACTCACTGTGTAAGACCTACCCTGGTTGGTCCTCTCAAAGTGCAAAACCTTACACTTCTCTGTATTAAATTCTATCTGCCATCTTTCAGTGTTATGGTAAAAAGGGACCCAAGAGTCCAAGTGCAGAGTTCACTTAAAGCAGCATCACAGGTAGATAGGGTATTGAAGGTGTTTGGCACAGTTGTCTTTAGTCAGGACATTGAGTATGGGAGTTTGGAGGTTATGCTGCAGTTACACAAGATGTTGATAAGGCCACTTTTGGAGTATCGTGTGCCAATTTGCTCACCCTTTTATATAAAAGATGTCATTAAACTAGAAAGTATACAGGAAAGACTTAACTAGGTTGTTTCCTCGACTTGTGGGGTGCTGAGTTACAAGGAGAGGTTGCGTAGACTAGGACTGTAATGTAGGAGATTGAGGAGTGACCTCATAATGTTATAAGTGAAGAGCAAGTATATTGTCTTTTTCCCAGGGAGGGGTTGCTAAAAACAAAAAGTTACCCAAGGCGACTTTTAAGAGACTTAAAAGAGCCATTAGAGCAGCTTTGTTACACAAAGGGTGATGTGGATTTGGAATGATCCACCAGAAATAGCGGTTAAGGTAGGCACATTAGGAGCAATAAAAAGCCATCTAAATAACTACATAGACCTGAAAGGGGTAGATGGCTCTGGGCCAAATGTAGGCAGTTGGGACTAACTCACTGGGCAACAGTCTGCATAAAGGAATTGGGCTGAAGGGCCTGGTTTGTTTGTTTTTTCTTTGCTGCAAGACTCCTTGTAAGTGCAGTTAAGCTTACCATGTGGTTTTCACCACGTACAACCCTGAGATTCTTTTTTCTATGGGCATACTTAGTAAATCTAAGGAATAATAGCCAGAAACAGGATCTGTAAACTGTAAACATCAGGAATTATAAATAAACTGCAAATGCAGATAAATAAATAACAATAAATAATGAGCATGAAATAACAATGCAAGTGTCTTTAAATGAGTGTTGTTATCCCCTTTTTTTCAAGAGCCTGATGGTTGAGGGGTAGTAACTGCTCCTGAGCGGTGGTGCGAGTCTTGAGGCATCTGTACCTTCTACCTGATGGCAGCAGTGCGAAAGGAGCATGGCCTGATTGGTGGGGATCTTTGATGGTTGCTGCTTTTCTACAACAGCTTTTCATATTGATAGGATCCGTGGTTGAGATGGTTTTGCCTGTGATGTACCGCGCTGAAAACACTATCTTTCGCAGGATTTTCTGCTCAAAGGCTTTGGTGTTCCCATGCCAGGCCGTAGTGCAGCCAGTCAGCACACTTTTCACCACATATCTATAGAAGTTTGTTAACATTTTTGATGACATGCTGAATCTCCTTTGATTCCTGAGGAAGTAGAGGTGCTGTTGTGTTTTCTTTGCAATTATATGATGGGTCCAGGACAGGTCCTCTGAGATGGTGACACCCAGGAATTTAAAGCTACTGACCCTCTCCACCTCTGATCATTACTGGCTCATGGACCTCTGGTTTCCTTCTCCAGAAGTCTACAGTCAGTTCCTTGGTCTCATTGAGAGGTTGTCGTTATCCACCATCGTTCCTGTACCAAAAAAGACCAAGATAACATGCCTGAACGACTGGCGTCCTGTCACACTTAACTCAATAATAAGCAAATGCTTTAAGATGCTGGTCAAGGACTACATCTGCAGCATGCTACCACCCAAACTGGACCCCTTACAATTTGTCTACTGACATAACTGACTGACAGACAATACAATAGCCACTGCACTACATACTGTCCTTACAAATCTGGAGAAGGAGGATGCTTATGTGAGAATGCTGTTCTTTGACTACAGTTCACCATTCAACACCATAGTTACCTCCAGGCTTGACAAGAAGCTCAGAGACCTCGGCCTTGATCCTGCCTTGTGCAGCTGGAACCTGGACTTCTTGTCAGATTGCTGGCAGCTGGTAAGAATGGGCTCCCTCACCTCCACCCCTCTGACTATCAACACAAATGCCCCTCAGGGCTGTGTACTAAGTCACCTCCTTTACTCCCTGTATACCCATGACTGTGCCGCCACCCACAACTCTAATCTGCTAATTAAATTTGCCGGCGACACTACATTGATTAGCCTTATCTCAAACAATAATGAGATGGCCTATAGGGAAGAAGTCATCTCTCTGACACTGTGGTGTCAAGAAAACCTCTCCCTCAATGTCGCAAAAACAAAGGAGCTGTTTATGGATTACAGGAGGAATGGCGACGGGCTAATCTCTATTGACATCAATGGATCTGGGGTTGAGAGGGTAAACAGCTTTAATTTCCTCAGCATCCAGATCACCAAGGATCTCGCGTGGTCTGTACACACCAGCTGTGTGGTGAAAAAGGCACAACAGCACCTCTTTCACCTCAGGCGGTTGAGGAAGTTTGGTGTGGGCCCCCAAATCCTAATAACTTTCTACAGGGGCATGATTGAGAGCATCCTCACTGGCTGCATCACTGCCTGGTATGGGAACTGTACCTCCCTTAATTGCAGGACTCTGCAGAGAGTGGTGTGGACAGCCCAGCACATCTGTAATTGTGAACTTCCCATGATTCAGGACATTTACAAAGACAGTTGTGAAAAAGGGTCCGAAGGATCTCTGGGGACCCAAGTCATCACAATCTATTCCAGCTGCTACCATCTGGGAAATGGTACCGCAGTAAAAAAGCCAGGACCCTCAGGCTCCGGGGACAGCTTCTTCTGCTGGGCCATTAGACTGATCAGCTCATGCTGATTTGAGTGTATCTCTGTTACATTGACTGTTCTATTTATTATAAATTATTATGATTGCACATTGCACAGTTAGATGTTAATGTAAAGATCTTTACTCATGTATGTAAAGGATGTAAGGAATAGTCAATTCAATATACCAATTGGCCAAGTTTTCAATCTCCCTCCTGAATGCTGATTCATCACCATCTTTGATACAGCCCACAACAGTGATGTCATCAACAAACTTGCATATGGTGTTAGAGCTGTATTTAGCCACACAGTCATAGGTTTAAAGTGAGTAGAGTGGGATCTAAGTACACATCCCTGTGGCGCTCCTGTGCTGACGGATATTGTGGAGATGTTTTTGCCAATCTGAACAGACTGGGGTTTACAAGTGAGGAAATCTAGGTTCCAATTCCACAGGGATATTAAGGCTCAGGTCTTGTAATTTACTGATAATTTCTATACTTGATATACTTTATTGTCACCAAACAATTAATACTAGAGCGTACAATCATCACAGCGATATTTGATTCTGCACTTCATGCTCCCTGAAGTTCAAATCGAAGTAAATATAATAAAAATTTAAATTATAAATCATAATTAGAAAAGGGAAAGTAAGGTAGTGCAAGTCAGGTTCGGATATTCGGAAGGTACGGCCTAGATCCGGTTCAGGATCTGTTCAGCAGTCTTATCACAGTGGGAAAGAAGCTGTTCCCAAATCTGGCCATACGAATCTTCAAGCTCCTGAACCTTCTCCCAGAGGGAGGAGGGAGAAAAAGTGTGTTGGCTGGGTGGGTCGTGCCTTTGATTATCCTGGCAGCACTGCACTGACAGCGTGCAGTGTAAAGTGAGTCCAAGGATGGAAGATTGGTTTGTGTGATGTGCTGGGCTATGTTCACGATCTTCTGCAGCTTCTTCTGGTCTTGGATAATGATGATTCTTAGGGGATGATGGTGTTGAATACTGAGCTGTAACCAGTAAAGAGTATTCACATTCATAGGAGGATCACCAATCCACTAACTGCCATTTCTAAATATTGGACAAAAGAAGGAGGAAAGATGTTAGTTTGATTTTAGCATGGCTTGTTACCACACGGCCTCCTTGTTGAAACCTGACCTGTCAAAGCCTCTGTACTTGGACCTCAAGCTCAACACTTTTGATCTTTAAAAAAAATTATTCTGCTAGAGATCCAACCTTTTTTTAAAAAAAAAATCCTGTCCCTCCACAAGTCTCAAATTATCATTAAAATACTTCTCATTCGTGCAAAATAAAATGTTACCTTCATGTATCAGATGTTAACTGGAATTAAGAAGATAACTGCAGAAAAAGGGGTAATGGTGATTAATTATTCAGGCTGTTATTCAAACAATCAGCCTTGATTAAAGGTAAATATTAGGTTTATTTGTCACATGCATTGAAATATAAAGTGAAATGTGTTGTTTTGCATCAACAACCAACACTGTCCAAGGATTGTGCTGAGGGCAGCCCACAAGTGTTGTCATGGTCCTGGCGCCCACATAGCATGGCTATAACTCACTAAGTCTTTGGAATGTTGGAGGAAATCCATGCAGTCATGGGAGATGGTACAAGTTCCTTACAGACAATGGCAGGAATTGGTGATCACTGGCTAAAGCCTAGACAGTTATCTATTTATAAATATTCGTGAATATGGCTTAATTTGTTTCACAGAAATTCATTGCTTAAAAAGTCCCAGTCCTTAATTTTTGGACTTGTTTGGAAGGCTAGTACAAAAATGAAGGCTGATGGTCATGCATTAATGGGGGAGAGGCCATCACTGAAAAGACCTAAAATTAAGAATATTAAAGGATACTGTAGCAATATTTTGAAAAGGGGAATCACAGAGCAATACAATACAGAAACGGTAAAGAATTACTTTTCACATACTAGCATTTGCTGTGAAAATCAATGCTACTAAGACAAATAATCTGGTCATCATTATTGTAGGAATGTTCTTTGCAGAAATTGGTGACTTGACACATTTTGAAATGTAGTCACTAGGGTATTGTACCTTTCAAGAGCTTTGGGACCTACTTGGGTTCTAAACATTTGATCCTCCAGCCATTAGTTAAAAAACATAAAATTTAAGTTAACTTTGAGAGTCTTTCCGTGTTTTTTGTACTGAATTAAAGATGATTGTCTTCTGATCTGAAAGAGAAACTTGTTAATCTTGGGAAAACTTCAATAGTTAGAGATGCAGAGATACTGTTGCACACTCCAACCACCAATCCATGTAACATGAGGAAATTATTGAATTATAGTTTGCCTTTTTATGGCTATTTGGCTCATTTTGGTGTGAAAGGCTTATAGTGATTTAGTCTATGTTTTTATCGTGATTTTTCAAAAGAGATGCTGGTGCTTTTTGTTATTTGTATTTTATGTGTTTTATATTTGAGCCAGGAGCAACTGCCTTGCTGATAGGATTAAACAAAGTGATGTAACTTCAAAAATGGAGGGAGACAGGATATGGATGAGGCTGGAGTGTTTCTTCGAGCATTGAAAAGTGAGAATTTATTTTCCAATATTTTTCCTGGCGATATTGATTATTTTAAAATTAGCAGTTTTGGAGTTGATAGAATAGTTCTATCACAGTTGAGTTTTCATTCTTTACTGATAATATGAAATGGCAGTTGAGTTTTGATCACAACTCTTTACTGTCCATTTGCCATACATTTTGATTTCCTTGTGGTTCAGCAATTTCTTTCATTTACTTCAGTATGACTCAGCATCCCTAGCTCGGTTTTGAGAATTCCCTACTCCTAATATGGTTAAAACTGGCAGTATTTTTCTACTTTGTTCTGCAACTTTTAATTCCTATATTTGTTATTACTGAACTTGGTTATATTATATTCAGTCTCACCAAGCAGGCCAAACTAACTCAAATTGTGAGTGTTTGAACATGATTTCAATTACTTTTATTGAAATAATTTAAGCTCACAAATACTATTTTCATTTAAATCCTTGACTTTCAATTTAATCAACTATCTCTTAATTCTTGAGCTCTCAACCTTTTTTAATGTGCCATGGACCTGTACCATTAACTAAAGGGTGTGTGGACCCAACCTTGGGAACCCCTGTCTTAACCACAACCTGGCTGCCTGCAAGGTAGATTAAGAATGTTGTAGAATCCTCCCCACTTGCTCCAACCACATAATATTAAACAAGCAGTGATCAGTTTGAGAGGGAGAAGATTAAGTCAGATGTATCAGTATTTAGGTGTAGTAAAGGGAATTGGAGGCAAAAGAATGGAGTTGGCCTGAGTTGAACTCTAACAGGGATGATGGCAGAGCAGCTATGGCTGGAGTTTTTGGGGGCAATTCGGAAGGGGCAGGTAGATACATGCCAAAGACAGCATAAAAGCTAAAGAGAGGGCATCTAATAATAGCTAAAATTTAGTGGGAAGCTTAGAAGATTGGTAAGCTTTTTAAAAAAACTAACAGAAGGTGAATTAAAGAAACATGAGAGAAAGATAGAAATATGAAGGTAAGCAGGCCAATTATATCAGAGGATTTCAGGAGTGTTCTCAGCTATAACAAAGAGCAAAGCAAGCAAGAGTGGATATTGAACTGCAGGAAAATTACGCTGAAGGAATAGTAATGGTGGATGAACTTGCTAAGTATTTTGTGTTGGTCTTCACTGGAAGACACTAGATAGATAGATAGATACTTTATTCATCCCCAAGGGGAAATTCAACATTTTTCCAGTGTCCCATACACTTATTGTAGCAAAACTAATTACATACAGTATTTACCTCAGTATAAATATGATGTGCATCTAAAATCACCCTCCCAAAAACCATTAATAAATAGCTTTTAAAAAGTTCTTAAATAGTTTACTAAAGTACATTGAGTGGTAACTTAAGCTCAGTCCTAACCCCGGCACTTTAACATGTCTTGCCCCTAGTGGTTGAATTGTAGAGCCGAATGGCGTTGGGGAGTAATGATCTCTTCATCCTGTCTGAGGAGCATTGCATTGACAGCAACCTGCCGCTGAAGCTGCTTCTCTGTCTCTGGATGGTGCTGTGCAGAGGATGTTCAGGGTTTTCCATGATTGACTGTAGCCTACTCAGCGCCCTCCGCTCTGCCACCGATGTCATACTCTCCAGTTCTGTGCCCACGACAGAGCCCACCTTCCTTACCAGCTTATTAAGGCGTGAGGCGTCCCTCTTCTTAATGCTGCCTCCCCAGCACGCCACCACAAAGAAGAGGGCACTCTCCACAACTGACCGATAGAACATCTTCAGCATCTCACTACAAACATTGAATGATGCCAGCCTTCTGAGGAAGTATAGTCGACTCTGTGCTTTCCTGCACAGGGCATCTGTGTTGGCAGACCAGTCTAGCTTCTCGTCTAACTGCACTCCCAGATACTTGTAGGTCTTAACCTGCTCCACACATTCTCCATTAATGATCACTGGCTCCATATGAGGCCTAGGTCTCCTAAAGTCCACCACCATCTCCTTGGTCTTGGTGATATTGAGACGCAGGTAGTTTGAGTTGCGCCATATCACAAAGTCCTGTATCAGTTTCCTATACTCTTCCTCCTGACCATTGCTGACACACCCCTCTATGGCCGTGTCATCAGCGAACTTCTGCACTTGGCAGGACTCCGAGGAGGACACTAGGAGGATGCCAGAAATTTGAGAGAGTTAGGGGCAAGAATTGAGTGTAGAAAGGAGAAAGTGCTTGGGAAGCTGAAAGGTCTGAAGATAGATTAATCACCTGGACCAGATTGATGACACCCAGAGTTCTGAAAGGGGTGGCAAAAGAGATTGTGGAGGCAATAGTATTGATCTTTGAAGAATCACTAAATTGTGGAATGTTTCTGGAGGACTGGAAAATTGCAAATGTCATTCCATTCTTTAAGAAGGGAGGGAGGCAGAAGAAAGGAAATTTAGGCCAGTTAGCTTGACTTTGATAGTTGGGAAGATGTTGAAGTCCATTATTAAGGATGAGGTTTTGGGGTACTTGGAGGTGCATGATAAAGTAGGCCAAATTCAGCATGATTTACTTAAGGGGAATCTTGCCTGACAAATTTGTTGGAATTATTTGAGGAAATAACAGGCAGGAGAGTCAGTGGATGTTGTTTACTTGGATTTTCAGAAGGCCTTTAACAAGGTGCCACATGTGATGCTTCTTAACAAGAGCCCATGGTATTATAGGAAAGACAGAAGCATCGATAGAAGATTGACTGGTAGGAGGCAAGGAGTCAGAATAGAGGCCTATTCTGGTGGCTGCTGGTGTCTCATGGTGTTCCTCAAAGGTTGGTCTTGGGATTACTTCTTTTCAAGTTGTTTGTCAATGATTTGGATGATGGAATTGATGGCTTTGTGGCCAGGTTTTCAGATGATACAAAGATAGGTGGAGGGGCAGGTAGTGTTGAGGAAGCAGTAAATTTGCAGGAGTACTTGGGACAGATTGGGAGAATGGGCAAAGAAATTGCTGATGGAATATAGTGTAGGGAAGTGTGGTCATGCTCTTTGGTAGGAGGAATAAAGGCATAACTATTTTCTAAACAAGGTGAACATTCAGAAATCGGAGGTGCAGAAGGTCTTGGGAGTTATCATGCAGCATTCCCCAAAGGTTGACTTGTAAGTTGAGTCGGTGGTAAGGAAGGTAAATGCAATGTTAGCATTCATTTCGAGAGGACTAGAATATTGTGAGCAGCTTTGGGTCCCTGATTTGAGAAGAGATGTGCTGACATTGGAGAGAGTGCAGAGGAAATTCACGAGATTGATTCTAGGAATGAAGGCATTAACATATAAGGACTAAATCATGGCCTTTACTTGCTGGAGTTTAGAATAGTGAGGGGGAATTTCATTGAAATCTATCTAATATTGAAAGGCCTAGTTAAAGTGGATGTGGAGAGGATGTTTCCTTTTGTGGGTGAGTCTAGGATCAGGGTGTACAGCCTTAAAAGAGAGGTGTCCATGTCAAACAGAGATGAGAAGAAATTTCTTTAGCCAGTGGGTGTGAATCTGAGGAATTCATTGACATGGATGGCTGTGGAGGCTAAGTCATTGAGTATATTGAAAGCTGAGAATGATAGGTTTTTGGTTAGTAATGGCGTCAAAGGTTATGGGGAGATGGCAGGAGAATGCGGTTGTGACGGATAATTAATCAACCATGATGGAATGGTGGAACAGACTTGATGGGCTGAGTGGCCTGTGCTCCTGTGTCTCGTCTAAAGCATTTCACTTATTACAGGTCTAAACATTCACAACTGTCATGATTGATATACATCAGCTGCAAGGTCCCACTAATAAATTGCAATGTTATAACTTTTCAAACCACTCCAATAGATCTCCCAGGCCTGCAACATCTACTGTCATGAAGAACAAAGACAGCTAGCATAAAGAAGTAACTAGTATCTGCAGTTTTTCGTCCAAATTGGACTATCCTAAACTGGAATTACCATTTCTAAATTCTGAAACTCCTTGCCTGATTGCTTAGGAACATGAATAAACAAGACTAGAGACACCAAAATCAATAGCCCTTAACAATGTCTGAATGCTGTAAATATATTTGGAAAGAACTATCACTTGCCACCTTTTATATCTATAATTATCATTCATAGTTTACCCCCATCCAATACATTAGTCAACTATGCATATAAGTCTAATGTTTGTCTCCATTAGACTTGTGTTGCTTCTCCCTTTGATTGCAAAACCTTCTGTGTTTTTTATCTCGGCTATCCCAAATTAGAGTACAGTATCTTTATTATGACTTTGCAACCTGACTAATCTGTAATACCCAATTGGTCAAAATAGTGTGGTTAAATACAGAATTTTTGAGCAGGTATCAAACCAACTTTATATAAGCAACACACAAAATGCTGGTGGAATGCAGCAGGCCAGGCAGCATTTATAGGAAGAAGTACAATTAACGTTTTGGGTCGAGACCCTTCATCAGGACTAATGGAAAAAAGAGATAATAAGAGATTTGGTGGGGGAGACCCAAAAAGGAGAAGACAGGAGGGGGGGGGGGGGATGAAGCTAAGAGCTGGAAAGTTGATTGGCAAAAGGGATACAAGGCTGGAAAAGGGGGAAGTATCATAGGACAGAAGGCCTTAGAAGAAAGAAGTGGGGAGGGGAGCACCAGAGGAAAATGGAGAACAGGCAAGGAGTTATTGTGAGAGGGAAAGAGAGGAAAAAAATTAAAAAATTAGGGATGAGGTAAGAAGGGGAGGAGGGGCATTAATTGAAGTTAGATAAATCAATGTTCATGCCATCAGGTTGGAGGCTACCCTGATGGAATATCAGGTGTTCCTCCAACCTGAGTGTGCCTTCATCTTGACAGGAGAGGAGGCCATGGATAGACATATCAGAATGGGAATAGGACGTGGATTTAAAATGTGGCCACTGGCAGAAACTGCTTCCTCTGGCGGACAGAGTGTAGGTGTTCAGTGAAATGGTCTCCTGGTCTGCGTCGGGTCTCACCAATATATAGAAGTCCACACCAGGAGCACTGGACACAGTATTTGGGACACCTGCAATATTTAATTTCCTGTGTAATCCAAGTGCGGATTTGCCATTCCTCAGTGTCTTCTAATTTGTTTTGCTTGTTAATTTGCTCATATAAAAGTATTAATTTTCTTTGAGATGCCTATCTTACACCCGTATTTGTCTATTGTGTATTGCAGAACAGGTTTGACCATCCATGACTCACTTATATACAATATGAATATTTATTAGAAATAAGATTTACTATTCTGAGTTCATTTTCATCTGTCAGAAAATGGAAAAATTGTACTGGTTTATTCGTACTCTTTTTAAGAGCTATTCACAGCGTTGTATCATTTGCATTTAAAATGATCATGGTTCAGGAATGGTTGTTTATTGTGGTTAAATGTCCGTTCTTTGCACTGACGTATACCTTAGTGTACCTTTTGATAATCCTGAGCAGATTGATGGGGGGGGGGGGGGAGATTTTGTGTATTGTTTAAAACATTTCGTAGTGACGTGATCCAGAAGCTTGAGAATCAGCACAGCTGTGCTCATTATGTGAACAAGGACAGAAGCAACATCGAGAAAACCCGCATTACACGGCAGTTACAACTTTTGGGACAAGCCCGTACTATATTTAGCTTAGCTATACTTGAAGTTTTCTTATTAATTCGTACATGTGAAAATATGAACGTCACTACTATTTAAATACAAAGTATTTGAAATTAAATTATGTTTTTAGTAATAGCGCAAGCGGATTAAACAACCTACCTTTTGAATAATTTTACATTGGAGTTTTGGGTATTATGTTAAGGGTATAGAATAATAAACGACTAAACGAATGATGAAGACCTGGCATAAAAGCCTTTTACACAGTATTTTCCGTAATTTCTGTAGGATCATCCGCTGGTGTTGTGGGCGCGCGCGCTTTTTCCCCGTGACCCAACAAGTCCGCCATTTTGTGGTGGGGGAGGGGAGCAGGGTGGAGGGGGGGTGGGGGAAGGGAGAGCTGGAAACAAGATGGCCGCCGGTCGCTTGAAGCGAATAGCTTCACCGGCTGTGAGTGAAAGCACTAGCGAAGCGCGGCAGCAGCACCACGGACTCAACTTGGCGGTGTCGTCATCATCACTGCCGCCGCTATCGTCGTCGTCTTCTTCACCAGCGTTCTCGTTGCCCTCGTCTTCGCCGCTTTCATCTGCGGCCTCTAATGGCACTTTAGACGAAGACGTAGGGGAGGAAAATAATAAAAATAAAAAACTCGCCGACCCTTTATATTTTTCCGTCGGCCGTATGGACTCTCTGTTCTTGGCCCGGCCGACTAGAGTGCGGCGGCGTCCGGAGACTGAGCCTTTTTACCACGGCGAGAGCTGCGCTGTGGCTGTTCTGGGAGGAGCGAAAGAGCCTGAGACAAAAACTTATAATCACCACAATCATCACAACCACCGCCACCATTCTCCTCACCGGCGGCACCATCGCCACCACCAGGCCGGCGAGTTGCAACAGAGGCGGGTGAGTTGTACGGAAGCCCCCGGCCTCGGCCTAAATAGGGGGGACTCGCAGATTTACGGCAAGCGTCAGGACAGAATGAATTCTGATGGAGTTTTCTGTGCCGCGGGCGACGAGAAAGAGATAGGTAAAGTTACGGATTCGAGCACCACTGGTAATGGCTTGATGAAAGAAACGCCTTGTCTCAGCTGTGACTCTGGCCTGGTGAATGGCAGTAACAAAGCGGTGGGCGGCTGTGGCGTCCAGCGGACCAACGGCGCCATCTCGCTAAATTCGGCCTCGCCTGGAAAGGGAAACTCGGATAAAAGACGCTGGCACAGGCTGCAAAGAAGTACTAACACCTCTGCAACTGATTCCGGCCTGCTGACGAAAGGCAGCGGCAAAATCCCCAACCTCGAATATGGATGTCGAACGGATCTTCATGGCTCCAAACCGGTGGGAGTTTCGTTCAAACCACACTGCGGCGAAATAAATCTAAATTGTCTGGGGACTGAGACCCAAAACACAAAAAAACATTCTCCTGAGAGCATCAGCACAAACACGACTAACCACCATAATAATCTCAGCATTGTTAGCAGTCAGAATAATTTTAATGTTAGCCAGGATGAGGTGAGTGTTCAGAGTTTAGTAGTTGCAAGTAAACAAGCTGAGATCAGGACCAGGGCTCATCGACTCTGCAAGCGTTTACAAGTTGTGCAAGCTAAGCAGGTGGAGCGCCATGCTCAGCAGCAGCTAGCAGGTTTGGTGGGACATAGTCTAAAGCAATTTTCTTCCACTTTCACCAAAAGTCTTATTAATAACTGTAGTAGCACTAATAATAAATATACAAGCACTTTGCATGGGAGTGGCAACCTGCAGGTTGGATCTGTACTACTGAAGAGTACTTTTCCAAGGACGGATCCAGAAGTAGATGCTGATGGTGTTCATTCCTGTTCTAGTTCCTCCCTCGGATTTGGGGAAAGCAATAAATGTTTACTATCTTCACTGAATGGGGATACTTTCTCTGGTTTTGTGAAAGATCGAGCTATCTCTGAGGATCTACTAAAATTGGTGTCCAGTGTGACTGCAAAACTCAGAACTTCTGAGCGAGCATTTGATTCTGATGCCACAGAAAGCAGCTCAGGGGGTGAGACTGATTTGGAAGAGGATGGTACAAATGATGCAAAATTGGAGTATCGTCATGCAATTCTGTAAGTAAAGAGGTATTGACTTGTATAATGGGCTCTGTTTATTGGTTTTGTGAATGCACTTTCCCATTTCAATTTAAGACTAAAAGAAGCAATCATGTCTTTGAAGTGCACAATATCTTAGAGTTTGTAAAATTAAAAATGTTTTATTCTTGCTATTAATTTGTCAGACAGCAGTAGATGAGATCTGGACTTTGGACTTGGATAGGAATATATCTTAAGCAGAAGTGCCTGGTGCATCCCCATTGACTTGAGTTGGAAGGTCTGCTTTAGTCTTTTGCTTTTAATGTTGAAGTAACAGGATGCTCTGATGCATGACCACCAGTCACAGGATTATTCAATGGATTGTGATGTATAAGCCTTCCACAGTGCAGCAATATGTTTTGAAGTTTGTAATACCAGTGCCAATAGAGTAGCAGGGTATTAATCATATAGGCATGTTAAATGCTTGTTTTGACATTTTTGTTTTTCTGTCAGTATTAATCATCTAATTTTCCTGACTTTAAAATTGTATTGCAAGTCTAAAGAGGTACAATGATTAAGTTCAACCATTGAAGAAGCTGAAAGTGGTGAATTAAAATCTTGTTTTATTCCTGGATGACAATGGGCAGACCTTTGAGTTTACCTTGGGTTAAAGGCCAATCTTTTGATTTCTAGACACTCAGAACTTGAATTTTGTCTTGTTTACTGAGCGATATCTTGTTTTCCTGTATGTTTGGCCTTGTTTGTGTATAATAGTCCCTAAATTATGTTTGCTTAATTTACTAGAATTGATTCATTTTTGGCTTCTGTTTACAAATTTATTTAGCACAGGTTGACATCTGCTTGGTTTAGTTATCAATTATACCCTGACTTCATTTATTCTGCTGCACTATTTTGAGAAAAGTCGTATTTGCAATTTTTTTGATAATGATCATTGTGCTTTGCATTTTGAAAACGGTTTGCTTTTTAACAAGCCTGTTCTGTGGATGAAGCGTAGCGACCGATTTCTTAAGTGTTTCTTCATTTCTTTGATTATTCACTTTAAGATCTAGTTGTTACAAGATTAAAATAATGATCCTTCATTTTCAAGGTGTACCTTTTATCCTTTTTATTTAAAGATTTTTATTCACTTATTTTGAGCTGTTTGAATTTTAATTAGAAAGTTTGCATGATCTCTTCGTATCATTTGCCATCGATGGTTAGGTCTGCAGATCAGCTGAGAAATATTAATTTGAATAATTGTTGTTTCTCCTTCATTGTAATGCAAGTTTTGGTGCCAGATCTTCCATTAAGATGCTTACTGAATCGGAGGATAATTGAAATTTGATGTTCAACCACCAACAACATTGAAGTGTGGCCCAACTGTGCTGTGGGTAGCAGAAGTGAAAGATTCTTGAAATGTGCATCATGCACTAATTAAATATATTACACCTGAGTTGGTATAAAAAGACAGTGAATTGGATCTGTATAGTGCTTTTCACCTCACTTTATTACAAATCAAGATGTTCTTTTAAAGCAGATGTTTGATCTTACAAAGAGTACTTCACTATTTTGGGAAATATGACAGCTAGTCATAACAAGCTCCCATTAATACTGATGTGTTGATAAATTGGTTTTAGAAACTTAAATGAGGGATAATTTTTTGGTGGGGATTTCATATTTTCCTAAGGTATAAATAACAGTGTGGTTTTCAGCATTCACGAGAGGGGGAGAGAGAGAGAGAGAGATCATTTGCAAGAAGCTACCCATTGGCAGCGCTGCATTCCCTCAATATTGTCCAAAATTGATCTTTAACATAACATAATATTAATTTTTCCTCGGTCATTTGAAGCTAAAACCATTAGCGCAAATAACTAAACATTTTAAGTCCTGTTTGGAGTTTTGAGAGCTTCAGATTTTTCATTGATTTTTGGTTTTTAATCTGTAAATAATAGATCGTTGTGTAAAGGATTCATAAAGCAATGTAGAAGACAGTCTTGAGTCCCACTCTTTCATCATGCTCCATACATTGTTAAGCTACTGAAGATCAACATTGAAATACAAAAGTTAAGGTCTTGTCCTAATGTAATTACAGCTGTTGTTGTCTTGTAAGGTTGATGAGGGAGTGTTTCTGTATGAAATGCATATGTATGGCTTTCCTCATGGAATCGTGGGAATCAGCATGTTCTTACTAGATGATAGGATGCAGCTTATAACATCAAAGTTTCAAGATGATCATTGAGAATTTTTTTGCTTATGTAAACTGTCTTTATTCCAATGATTTATTGAAAGTTGGTATTTTTTTTGTAACCTCATAATTTCAAACACTAATTTATACCCTCAAGTTTATCTTGCTAAAATAAATGAAAAGTTATTTTTGGTCAAAAATTTTCTGATAAGTATAACAAAGGTAAAATTTCCCAATTGCATGTTTTAGCTAATTGTACTGTATTGCCATGTAGAGACATTGTCATTATTAAATTTGCAGGAGCATGTGGTCTGTTTCCAGTGTGGTTCTGCTGATCACAATGCATTGACTCTTTTTGGGAACTTAAGCATGTTGAGTAGAGCTGAGCTTTGTGCATAGCAAAGCAGTTGTTAGAACTCTTTTTCCACCTGGAAAATGAAAATGGCGGAGGACCAATGCTATGAATGAAATCAAGTGATTCCTGACCCAAGAGTCAACTTGAAGAACCTTCAAATATATTAGCTGCAATTTGGGAGTTTTTCTCAGAACTAGAAATGTACATATGAAGTTAAATTAGTTAATTAAACTTAAGGAATTCATTTTTTTTCTCTCATGTTTAAGTTCTGCTCTTTGCTGATTATCTTGATCCAATCAAAGCCATTTCTAAAGCAACCCAAGCCTAGTAACCCATCCCAGAATTGAGGATTACAGTGAAATAAGGAAAGAAAGATTACAAAGAAGACATGACAACTGCTATGTTTCATTAGGAGTTTTAGGAGAATTGGTATGTCACCAGACACTTGCCAATTACTGTATATATAGTATGGAGAGTGCTATAAGTGGTTGCATTACTGTCTGGAATGGAGGGGCCACTGCACAGGATTGGATAAAGCTGCAGAAAATTGCCAGCTCCATCATGAGCCCTGGCCTCCCAGCATCCAGGACACCTTCAAAAAAAAGATAGCTTCCATCATTAAGGACCCCATTCACCAAGGACATGCCTTCTCATTGCTACCATCAAGGAGATGGTACAGCTACCTGAAGACACGCTCATTGTTTCAGGAACAACTTCTCCTCTGCCATCAGATCTCTGAATGGACAATGAACCCATTTACATTACCTCAGTTTTTTACTCTCTTTTTGCACTACTTTATTTTTTATATATACTTTTATAACTGGTTGTCAGAATGTACTGCTACAAAACAACCAATTTCCTGATATGCCAACAATACGAAATCTGATTCTGAAATAGGACTCTGAAGGAACACTCTACTGGGTATCAGAATGAACGAATGAAGGCAAAATAGTTCATTATGGCAGTTTGTACTAATATTGGCATAATTAGTAAGTCTATAGATGATACAAAATTAATGGTTTTGAGAATCATAAACTGCAGTGTGCTATTGATCAGATTGTAATATTGTCAGGGGAAAGGCAATCAGAATTCTGATAAGTGTGAGGTGATGCACTTTGGGAGGACTCGTAAAGATATGACAATGTGTGATAAGGTATTAAATTATTGAGGTACAAAGGTGCCTTGGTATACATCACTTAAGGAATATTTAGATCAGCATTTGAATTGGTCAGCATGGACGGAATAGGCCAAATGGCCTGTTTCTGTGCTATAATGGTTCTCTGTTTCTCTACCACATTGGTGATGTATGTTTTTGTCAACAATAGTACCCTTTGTCAACCAATAACACCATAGAAGAGTGTAACATGATATTTGATACGCAAGCAATACACACACAATGCTGGAGAAACTCAGCAGGCCAGGCAGCATCTAGGAAAAGAGCACAGTCGATGTTTTGGGCCGAAACCCTTCAGCAGGACTGGACAAAAAAAGCTGAAGAGTAGATTTAAAAGGCTGGGGGAGGGGAGAGAAAAACACAAGGTGGCAGGTGAAACCTGAAGTGGGAGGGATGAAGAAAAGGGCTGGGAAGTAAATTGGTGAAAGACAGAAGGCCATGGAAGAAAGAAAAAGGGTGAGGAGCACCAGAGGGAGGTGATGGGTGGGCAAGGAGATAGCACGGTGTACTGTCTAACTGTTGCGTTACATGCACACGACTGACACTAGTAGAAAGGTCCGGCAACAGTTTATGGTTTTGTTTTTTTAAGAAAATTGTCCTAAATAAGCAGCTGCCCCAATTAACCAAAGGCCCAATTAAACGGAACACACTGTATCATAAAATAAATTACAAGGGTCTTAGGTCTTAATTGCTATTGTACACCACTGGTCATCAGCTTCCAATCGCAGTAGTAAACTTTTACTCTCGCTCTCCCTTATACTAAACCAATTTTTGATGCAACTATCCAACCTAACTTCTATTCCTTGGATTCTGACCTCTTGGATGAGCCTTTTTATTGGACCTTTTCATAGGCCTTTTTTGGAGACCAAATCAAATGCATAACCCTCAACAGAATAAAATTCAATTAAGTAAGTCAAATGGATCTCTCACCAACAAAATTGCACGGACTATCCCTGTTTGGTCCTAATCTTTGTTTTGATTAATCCTTTCCAATATTTTTCCAGTAACTTCACTATTAATGTTAACCTAATTGGCCTATAATTACTCGTCTTATTCTTCTGTCCTTGCTGAATATAGTTCAAGTTCAGGTTTATTGTATTTCAGCCACAACTAGATACACAGCTAAACGAAACATCATTCCTCACGGTTCCACATTTGCTTTTTTATGCTCATCTGGCATCTATGCAGTGAAGATTTGAGTATTCCAAACAGAGTCATGGCTGATTTTTTTTTTTGTTTGCTGTATAGAATATTGGAATTTTTCTTGTCAGGCCCTGTGGGTTTTATCAGCCTTTTATGGCTGCTGTGACTTCTGATACTTCCTATGATTTTAATTTTTTTTGCTTCAGACTTTCATTTTACCAGCTGAAGTCTTCATATACTATATCTAAAGTAACTACAGATTCATTTAAAATCTTGCTCATGTGCATTGGTTCCATGTACAGATTGCTACTTAGTCCTCTAAACTTTCCATTGCCATGCTCTTGCACTTTTTATTGTTGTACTTGGCAGTGCCATTTTGTTGGTCCCTTTCATCCTAGTTTCTTTAGCACTCTTCTACACTCCTGCAATTCTTCTCTTGGTTTCAGTACTCAATAACTGTTATTGCTTCCTTCTTTTTCATTTATCAACACCTCACTATCTCTTGACATCCAAGGTTCCATGAAACTTGTTTGACCCTGAATTCTCTCACCATTTGATTTTTTTATAAAGGATTCCTGCTAATCTGCCAGTAGCTGCTCCATATTTATGATTGCTGGGTCCTGTCTAATGTTATTAAAATCGGTCTTCCTGCAATTTAGACAATTGATTTCTGGACTATCTACATTCCTTCCCATAATGACTTGAAATTTACCAAGCTAATGGGGGTGGTGGTGGTGGGAGTTGGTAGAGTAGTTGATAGCATTGTGGAGAGAAAAAAAATGTGATTAATGTAAATGGGTGCTTGATGTTTCCTGTGCATGGTAGCCACAAAATATGCAGTCACATTTCTCTGGTATGAGCTACCCTTTCAAAATGTATAATGTCTTTTGTTACTTATTAAAACTTAGAATCTGCATACATTATCCTGAATAACAGACTTCTGTAATAGTTTTTATCACTTTGGTAGCCCAAACGATCTAATTTCTCTATTTTCCCCCTCATCGGTTTGCTATATGATGATGTAACTTAAAATAGGAGCAGGAGTAGGATATTTGGCCTTTCAAGCTTGTCCCATTTAATGTGATCATAACTTACCTAAGGTCCTATCTTTTCAGTATCAGTTCCCTATAGCCATGGATTTCCTGATTTTTGCAGAAATTTATCTACATCCTCTTTTTTTTTAAAAAAAAGTGAATTAGCTTCCGCAATGGCGAGAACTTGGTAAAATTACACTTGGCCATCCATAATGTTCTTGCCAAATCCTTAAACTCTGGGAATTAAGCTTCATGTTGAGGGAAATCATATTTAATGCTGTCCTTTGGTTTGTCAGTTTTGGTCAGTGCTTGAACTTAAATTTAAAAAAATTTTGACGGTTAAAGTAATAATGCTATTATTTCAATGTGTGATTACATGAATGGCTTTTTCTTAAGTGCTTGGATAGATCATATGGGTGCTAGTTCTTGAACAATGAACCTTTTTTGGAGACTGAAGAGTTGGATCAGGAAATCTGATGTGTTTCAAGGAAGTTGTGAATTTGCTGAGAAAATTACATTCTTAATCATCCTCAGATCATGCCATCCATCTTTAGGAAGCTGGTAATCTAGTGGGATTGCCAGAGTTGATAAAGGTGTTGACTGACTTCACTTACAGAAAAGATTATCAGAGGCATCAATGTAATAATGTAAATCATCTAGGTGCATGATTAGGATCATCTAGTTAGCTTGACATCAGTGGTGGGAAGATGCTAGACACGATTATAAAAGATTAAATAATGGCACGTTTGGATAGCGGTAACTGGATTGGTCCGGGTCAGCATGGATTTACAAAGGGGAAATCATGCTTGACTAATCTTCTGGAATTTTTTGAGGATGTAACTATGAAAATTGACAAGGGAGGGCCAGTGGATGTAGTGTACCTGGACTTTCAGAAAGCCTTTGATGAGGTCCCACATAGGAGATTAGTGGGCAAAATTGGAGCGCATGGTATTGGTACTGACATAGATAGAAAATTGGTTGGCAGACAGGAAACGGAGTAGGGATTAACGGATTCTTTTCAGAATGGCAGGCAGTGACTGGTGGGGTACCGTAAGGCTCGGTGCTGGGACAGCAGCTATTTACAATATACATTAATGATTTAGATGAAGGGATTAAAAGTAACATCAGCAAATTTGCAGATGACACAAAGCTGGGTAGTAGTGTGAAATATGAGGAGGATGTTAGGAGAATGCTGGGTGATTGGGTGGATACAGTTTAATGTGGATAAATGTGAGGTTATCCACTTTGGTGGCAAGAACAGGAAGGCAGATTACTATCTGAATGGCGTCAAGTTAGGAAAAGGGGAAGTACAACGAGATCTAGGTGTCCTTGTTCATCAGTCACTGAAAGTAAGCATGTAGGTACAGCAGGCAGTGAAGAAAGCTAATGGCATGTTGGCCTTCATAACAAGGGGAGTTGAGTATAGGAGCAAAGAGGTGTCCTTCTGCAGTTGTACAGGGCCCTGGTGAGACCACACCTGGAGTATTGTGTTCAGTTTTGGTCTCCAAATTTGAGGAAGGACATTCTTGCTATTGAGGGAGTGCAGCGTAGATTCACGAGATTAGTTCCCGGGATGGAGGGACTGTCATATGTTGAAAGATTGGATCAACTGGGTTTGTATACATTGGAATTTAGAAGAATGAGAGGGGATCTGATTGAAACATATAAGATTATTAAGGGATTGGACACACTGGAGGCAGGAAAAATGTTCCCGATGTTGGGGGAAATCCAGAACCAGAGGCCACAGTTTAAGAATAAGGGGTAGGCCATTTAGAACAGAGTTCAGGAAAAAATTTTTCGCATAGAGTTGTGGATCCATGGAATGCTTTGCCTCAGAAGGCAGTGGAGGCCAATTCTCTGGATACTTTCAAGAAAGTGTTAGAACTCTTAAAGATAGTGGAGTCGAGGGATATGGGGAGAAGGCAGGAATGGGGTACTGATTGTGGATGATCAGCCATGATCACATTGAAAGGTGGTGCTGGCTCGAAGGGCCAAATGGCCTACTCCTGCACTTATTGTCTATTGATATTTCTCTGATAAAATGTAACAAAAATGTATTCCATAAAATTATCAAAGGAAATAATGTTATGTCTTTGGAGATTCTAAACTACTTCCCAGCCATTTTAAAAACATAATTGTTTTCTTTGCTATCAGTGCACCCTTGGCAAGTCTAGCAGTTATTGCTAATCCGTAATTATTGTTGAGAGGCAAGTTGCCTCCGTGAACCAGTATAGTCATCGTGAAAGTACAGTGATATACATGGTCGGCAACAATACTCAGGCTGTTGCATTTAAACAATGCTGAATTTATATTAAGGGACATGATGTGTGCCAAGAACACATTCCCCACACTGTTACACCACTACCACTACCCTGAACCATTGACACAAGGCAAGATAGATCCATGAATTTATGTTGTTTATGCCAAATACTGGCTACCAACTGCAAGTTGCAGAGAAATTGAGATTTATCAGACCAGCTGATGCTTTTCCAATCTTCAACTGTCTAATTTTGGTGAGTCTGTGCCCACTGCAGCCTCAGTTTCCTGTTCTTAGCTGACAGGAGTGGAACCTGGTGTGTTCTTCTGCTGTAGCCTATCCACTTAAAGGTTTGACTTGTTGAACGTTCAGAGATGCTTTTCTGTTGTGACATGTGGTTATTTAAGTTGCTCTTGCCTTCCTGACAGCTGAACCAATCCAAAGTTCTAAGTATTTATTATCGATATACATATGTCACCATATACAACCCTGAGATTCATTTTCTTGCAGACGTTCACAGTAAGTACAAGGCATACAATAGAATCAATGAAGACATAGAATGAATTAACAACCATTGTGCAAAGACAAGTACAAGTACAAAAAGAAAGAAAAATGATAATAAATATCGAGAACATGTGTTGAAGAGTCCTTGAAAGTAAGTGTATTGGTTGTGAGAACAGTTCAGTGATGGGGTCAGTGAAGTTATCACATCTGGTTCAATAGCCTGTTGGTTGAGGGGTTAATAAAGTTCCCTAAATCTAACAGTGTGGTTTCTGAGGCTCCTTTACCTCTTTTCTGATGGCTGTAGCAAGGTGAAAGTGTGACCTATATGATGGATGCTGCTTTTCTGTGACAGTGCTACATGTGGATGTGCTTAGTGCTGTGTAAGGCTCTAACCTGATGTACTGGGCTGTACCCACTACTTTTAGTAGACTTTTCCATTCAAGGGCATTGGTGGTTCCATATTAGGCCATGATGCAACCAGTCGCCATACTCTCCACCACACATCTACAGAGGTTTGTCAAAGTTTTAGATGACGTGCAGAATCTTCGCAAATTTCTGAGAATTAGAGGCTCTGCTGTACTTTGTAATACATGGGACTTGTGTGTTGGACACAAGATGGATCCTCTGAAATAATAACACAGGGGAACTTAAAGTTGCTGACCCTCTTCACCTCTGAACCCCTGATGAGGACTGGTTCATGGACCTCTGGTTTCCTCCTCCTTTAACACCTTGGTCTTGTTGACATTAAATGAGAGGTGGTTGTTGTGGCACCACTCAGCAAGATTTTCTATCTCCCTCTTGTATGTTGATTTGTCATCATCTTTGGTTTGGCCAACAACAAGTCAAGTCAACTTTTATTGTCATTTCGACCATAACTGCTGGTACAGTGCATAGTAAAAATGAGACAACGTTTTTCAGGATCATGGTTTACATGACACAGTACAAAAAACTAGACTGAACTACGTAATAAAAAAAAAACACAGAGAAAGCTACACTAGACTACAGACCTACACTGGACTGCATAAAGTGCACAAAAATAGTGCAGACATTACAATAAATAATAAACAGGACAGTAAGGCAAGGTGTCAGTCCAGGCTTTGGGTATTGAGGAGTCTGATGGCTTGGGGGAAGAAACTATTATATAGTCTGGTCGTAAGAGTCCAAATGCTTCGGAGCCTTTTCCCAGACGGCAGGAGGGAGAAGAGATTGTATGAGGGGTGCATGGGGTCCTTCATCATGCTGTTTCCTTTGTGGATGCAGCGTATAGTGTAAATGTCCGTGATGGCGGGAAGAGAGACCCCGATGATCTTCTCAGCTATCTGCTGCGGGGTCTCGCTATCCGAGATGGTGTAATTTCTGAACCAGGCAGTGATGCAGTTGCTCAGGATGCTCTCAATACAACCCCTGTAGAATGTGATGAGGATGTGGGGTGGGAGATGGACTTTCCTCAGCCTTAGCAAAAAATAGAGACGCTACTGGGCTTTCTTTGCTATGGAGCTGGTGTTGAGGGACCAGGTGAGATTCTCCGTCAGGTGAACACCAAGAAATTTGGTGCTCTTTACAATCTCTACCAAGGAGCTGTCGATGTTCAGCGGGGAGTGGTTGCTCCGTGCCATCCAGAAGTCAACAACCATCTCTTTTGTTTGACAGTGGTGTCATCAACAGATTTAAATATGTGTTGGATCTGTGCTTAAAGTGAGTAAAGCAGGGGGCTAAGCACACAGTCCTGTGGTGCACCTGTGCTGATAGAGATGCTAATCCAAACTGACTGGGGTCTGCATGTGAGGAAATCAGGATCCAGTTGTACAGAGGTATTGATGCCAGGGTCTTGAAGCTTATTGATTAGTTTTGATGGGATGATAGTATTGAATACCAAGTTGTAGTCATGGAGAAGTAGAGCAACAAGACTAGCCCATCTAATCTGTGCAAATCATTTAAACTGCCTACACCTATCAACCTGTACTGGGATCATAACCCTCTATACCCCTAAAATCCATGTACCTATCAGAACTTCTCTTAAACAGTGAAATCAAGTTCACATGCAACACTTGTGCTGGCAGCACATTCCACATTCTCATGACCCTCTGAGTGAGGAAGTTTCTCCCTCATGTGCCCCTAAACTTTTCACCTTTCACCCTTAACCCATGACCTCTAGTTGTAGTCACACCCAACCACAGTGGAAAAAGTGAACTTGCATTTACCTAATCTCTACTCATAATTTGGCATACCTCTTTTCCTTAACAACGTGGGTCCTCCAGACCTGGCAACAGCCTTGTAAATTTCTCTGCAGTCTTTCGAACTTATTTACATCCTTCCTGTAGGTAGTTGACCAAAACTGCACACAATACTCCAAATTGGGTCTCACCAATGTCTTGTACAACTTGAACATCACATCCCATCTCCTGTACTCAATACTTCGATTTATGAGTGCCAATGTGTTAAAGCTTTAATAACCCTATCTACCTATGAAGCAACTTTCAATGAATTATGGGTCTGTATTACCAGATCCCTTAGTTCTAAAGTACTCCATCGTGCCCTACCATATACATTTTTTAAGACCTACTCTGGTTGGTCTTATCGAAGTGTAACTCATCACACTTGTCTGCATTAAATTTCATCTGCCATCTCCAGCCCATTTTTCCAGCTGGTCCAGATCCCACTGCAAACCACGATAACCTCCCTCGCAGTCCAGTTCACCTCCAGTCGTGGTGTCATCCGCAAATTTTCTGATCCAGTTAACCACATTATCATCCAGATCGTTGATATAGATGACAAACAACAGACTCTGCATTGATCCTGTGACACTAATCCCAGGCCTCCTGTCAGAGAGGCAATCATTTACTATCACTCTCTGGCTTCTCTCACAAAGCCAATGTCTAATCCAGTATATTACCTCGTCTTAAAAGCCGAATTACTGAACCTCTTGACCAGCTTTCAATGCAAGACCTTGTCAAATACCTTGCTAAATTCCATGTAGGCAACATCTACTGCCTTGTCCTCATCAACTTTCCTGTTAACTTCCAACTTCCATGAAAAACTCTAAGAATAGTTAATGACCTATCAATGAAGAGCATCCTGATGTATGCAATTTCACTGTCCAGATGTTCTAGAGTTGAGTGAAGAGCCAATGTAATAGCCTCTGCTGTTGATCTTGTGACAGTAGGCAAATTGGAGAAGATCCCAGTCACTTCTCAAGCATAAGATGGTATTTTTCATCACCAACCTCTCAAAGCACTTCATCACAATGGATGTAAGTGCTACTAGATGATAGTCCTAGAGGCAGGTTGTCATACCTTCTTAGGCCCAGGTATAATTGAAGCCTGCTTGAAGCAGGTGGGTACCTCAGACTGCTGAAGTGAGAGGTTAAGTACGTTGGTGAATACTCCAACCAGTTGATCAGTGCAGATCTTTAGTACTCGGCCAGGTATCCGTCTTTCTGCTTGTTCACCCTCCTGAAGAATGCTCTTATGTTGGCCTCAGAGACTGACCATTCTCCTCTGGCCTCTTTAAGGCATTTTTGCCCACAGAACTGCTGCTCACTAGATCGTAATTATTTTTCATACCATTCTCTGTAAACTCCAGAGTCTCTTGCGACTCTTCTCCCTCCTGCTGTCTGGGAAAAGGCACCGAAGCATTCAGGCTCTCACGACCAGACGATTTAACAGTTTCTTCCCCCAAGCTGTCAGACTCCTCAATACCCAGATCCTGGACTGACACCTTCCTGCCCTGTTGTCTTTATTATTTATTGTAATGCCTGCACTGTTTTGTGCACTTTATGCAGTCTGTATGTAGGCCTGTAGTCTAGTGTAGTTTTTTTTTCCGTTTTTTTTTTACGTAGTTCAGTCTAGTTTTTGTACTGTGTCATGTAACACCATGGTCTTGAAAAAAGTCTTGTTTTTACTATGTACTATACCAGCAGTTATGGTCGAAATGACAAAAAGTGACTTGACTTGAGTGAAAACCCAAGGAGATCAGCAGTTTCTGAGATGTTCATACCATCCCCTCTGGTACCAATAATCATTCCATGGTCAAAGTCACAAATATCATATTTCTTCCCCATTCTGTTGTTTGATCTAAACCATAATTGAACCTCTTGACCATGTCTGCATGCTTTTATGCATTGAGTTGCTGCCACAGGATTGTCTGATTTAGATATTTGCGTTAATAAGCAGGTGTACTGGTGTGCCTAATGAAGTTGCCACTGAATGTAATTCTGAAATGGGGCTCCAGTTGGAAGGGAATATGCAGCTGGTAATGATCCTCTGCATCCACTGCCCTTGACCTCCTTTTCACTAATTGTCAATTATTTTGATAGGAAGACAGACAACTCCGAAGTATTTGAGACACTAAAGAATGGTGAAATGAAAAGGACAGTATACTGTTAGTAGCTAGACAGTGTCTGTGTTCAGAGGGATCTTAGGTCCTAGTCCATAGCTCCCTGAGAGTCCCTGCACAGGTTGATAGGGTAGTAAAGAAGGCATATGGTTTGCTTGACTTACTTAGTTGAGGCATTGTGTTCAAGAGCCAGGAAGATAAGTTGATTAAACTCTGGTTAGACTGTGTCTGGAGTATTCCTGTCAGTGCTGAATGCTCCATTACAGAAAGAATGTGGAGGTTACGGAGAAGGTGCAGAAGAGGGTGCTGCGTGGATTAAAGTACATGTGCCTAAGGAGAGGTTGGACAAACTTGGGTTGTGTTCTATGGATCATTGGAGGTTGATGGGAGATCTGAGGTTTATAAGATCACCAAAGGGATGATCTTAAATGTCATTTTCTCACATGCCTAATACTAAAGGGCGTGTATTTAAGGTGAGAAGGAGCAAGTTCATAGAACATAGAATAGCACAGTACAGGTCTTTTAGCCCACGATGTTGTACCAACTTTTTAACCTACTCCAAGTTCAATCTAGTGCTTCCCTTCCACATAATACTTCATTTTTCTTTCATCCATGTGCCTTATCTAAATGTCCCTAATGTTTCTGCCTCTACCACTACCTGGACTGTATTTTCCATACATCTATCACTCTCTGTAAAACCTCCCTCTGATATTCCTCCCTGTATTATCCTCCATTCAGCTTATGCCCTCTTTTATTTTAGCCATTTCCACCCTTAGGAAAAGGGCACTGGTTGAACACTCTGTCTCTTATATACGTCTATCAAGTCACCTCTTGCCCTCGTTTGCTCCAAAGAGCAATGCACAAGCTTGTTCAACTTTTCTATGCTCTGTAATCCAGGCAGCATCCAGGTAAAACTCCTTTGCATCTTCAAAGTTCCTACAATCTGAACTGAGCACAATACTCTAAATGGGTCTAACCAGATTTTTATAGAGCAGCACCTTTATCTCTCAGCTCTTGAATTCCCCCAATTAATGAAGGCCAGCATGCCTTCTGCTGCAATCACTCCAGTCATGTGCTTGTTGAATGCTTTGGGGTTTTCCTTAATCCTACTCACTTAGGTCTTGTTGTGTCCCCTTCTGGTTCTCTGAAGCCCCTTCTTAAGTTTCTTGGCTACTGTCAGGTTTGCTAATGATGTGACACTGGTGGGGCTCATCACCTACAACAGTGAGGTGGTCGACAGAGAGCAGGTGGAAGAACTCTCACAGCCTGGTGCCAGGTAAATAACCTCTCTTAATTTCAACAAGATGAGATGGTTATCAACTTAGAATACATCCTACATAATCAAGAAAACTCAATAACACCTCTACTTTCCGAGCAGGATGAAAAGAGTTGGACTATGCACATCAATACCCACTACCTTTTACTGATGTTCAGATGAGAGCATTCTAACATGCTGCATTACTGCAGGGTATGGAAAGTGCACTTTGGCAGACATGAAGGCTCTGCAATGGTAGTCAAAACTGTCCAATAAATCACCAACACCACCTTATTTGCCGGTAAAGATCTTTTTCCAGAAAGGTACCAGAAAAAGGCCAGCAATGTTATGAAGGATCTCTTCCACCTTGCTCATGGACTGTTTGTTCCACTCCCATTAGGGAGGAAACTATGTAGAATCCATGCCAGGAACAGCTGCTTTTTCCAAGCAGGAAGGCAGATCAATGCCTCCATCCACTAACCCACCCCTCCACAACTTGATCATTTTCTGTCAGTCACCTAATGTACAGACACTCCTGTGGTTAATGTCATTTTATGGATATACAATCAATCTATGTACATAAGATAGATACTTTATTGATCCCAAAGGAAATTTCAGTGTCACTTTAGCATTGAAAGAGCACAGATATACAAATATACAACCATTGGAAAAGAAGTGAGAAATTTAAAAAAAAATAAGAGCTACCTTAAATAGTCTAACAGGAGGACATTGTCCAGAATTGCCAGGATTTTCTGTAGGATCCTTTGTTCTACTACAGCCTCCAGTGTGTCCAGTTTGACTCCTATAACAGCTAGCCTTTCTAATCAGTTTATCGAGTTTATTGGCATTGCCAGTGTTGATGCTATTACCCCAGCACACCATTGCATAGGAGATTCTACTAGGCGACAATAGACTGGCAGGACATGTGAAGGAGAGGCCTGCATACTCCTAAGAACCTCAGTCTCCTCAGGAAGTAGAGGTGACTCTGGCCTTTCTCGTACATGGCGTCTGTTGGCGTTCCAATCCAGTCTGTCATCCAGTTGCACCCCCCAGGTACTTGTAGGTCCTAACCTCATCCACGTCCTCACCATCAATAGTAATGGAGCAGGTCTTCCTAAAGTCCATCACCATCTCCTTTGTCTTACTGATGTTGAGCTGCAGATGATTCAGTTTACATCATTTGACAAGTCCTCCACCAGGGCTCTGTATTTATCCACCTGTCCTCCCTGTGTACACCCAACTATTGCTGAGTTATCAGAATTTCTGCAGATGACATGACTTTTTTCTAAAGTCCAAGGTATATAGGGTAAATGGGAAGTTAGCCAATACAGTTAGTCTTCTGTGGGAACCCAGTGCTTCTTATAGCCGTGTCTGATGCACAGCTCTGAAGTCGCACAATGTGCTCCTAGTAGGCAGTGCAGGGGATCAAGGGCTGATCTGACCAGGGGTCAGAGGTGAGTCAGGATCACTCTCTCTAGTGTCTTCATGATGTGTGGAGTTAAGTCCACTGGGCGGTAGTCATTCAAGGCTTTTGGTTGGCCGTTAGTGGGTACTGGGACCACACGTGTTTTCCATACAGTTGGGACTCTTTCTAGGCTGAGAATCAGATTGAAAATGTGCTGAAGAACTTCACACAGCTCTTCAGACCACTCCTTCAGGACCATGGGGTTCACGCCATCTGGTCCCAATGCTTTGTTGTATCTGAGTTACCCAGAGCCCTTCTCACCTGCTCAGTTGTGAAGGCAAGTCCATGATGACTAGGGAGTTAGTGGAAGGCAGAGGCCGGGGGAGGTGAAGATCAAAATGATAACAGTTGGTATGTGGAGATATGGACAGTAAGTGCAGGGCAAGGAGAGGATGTATGCAGTAGTAGCCTGGGTTGTACATCCACATGTTGAACTGGTGGGGGGGGGGGGGGTGTAGCTGTTGGTGCTGAGGGAGCATTGGATGCCTTGGCACCTGGACTGGTGTGCAGAGGGGCGTACGAACAGGAGGGCAGTTGTCAAACTTGATGAAGAATTAATTTAACTCTAGCCCATTCCGGCTGCATTCTGAAGCTCTGCAGCTAGGCTATCGTGTATTAACCTTGTGTATTATTCTGTATTGTACATCTATATTCATTATTTTTTATTATTGTGTTCTTTGTCACTTGTAATCTATTTGGTGCCGCATCAGATCTGAAAAAAACAATTATTTCATTCTCCTAACAGCATTCAAAATGCTGGAGGAACTCAGCAGGTCAGGCAGCATCTATGGAAAAGAGGACTCTGCCTGAAACGTTGACTATTTACGCTTTTCCATTGATGCTCCGACTTGAGTTCCTCCAGCATTTTGTGTGTGGCTTGGATTTCCGGCATCCACAGATTTTCTCGTGTTTGTATTTTCCTTCTCTTTTACATGTGTGCTGGAATTGACATTAAACAGTTTTTTAATTGATATACAGCACGTAATAGGCCCTTCTAGCCATGCTGCCCAGTAACCTTCAAGTTAATCTTAGCCCTACCAATGAGTATGTTTTTGGACTGTGGAAGGAAACCGGAGCACCCGGAGGAAACCCATGTCACAGGGAAAATGTACAACCGCCATACAGGCAGCTATGGGAACTGAACCCCGGTTGTTGGAAATGTAAAGTGTTGTGCTAATCTTGGACCTTGATTTGAATTTTCAAAATGTACTTTGATAATTTTGTTTGGATAGAATATCAGGGTTGATTTTACCATTCATGACCTGAATCAGTAGCAGAATGGAATCAAAGAGGCTAAAATTCAATTTGCTGTTCCATCAAACCAACTCTGACAATTGTACAATTGCCTTATCAATTGCCTTGATATCTCAGTTAAACCCAATGCAAGGATTTGGACAACATATTCATGCCTTCAGTAAGTCCACCTTCCAGCTCCATAGCACTGTCCAGATGTGCTTTAAAATACATAAATGAATTTTGTGGCAGTATTTTGGGGTAGAAAAGGGTACCCTCTGTGTTGAGGCCAAAATCTATCAGCATTAAGTTCCTGGGTGTAAGCGTTTTGGAGGATTTATCCTGAGCTCAATAACCACAAAGCTCTACTTCATTCAGTGGTTGAGGACGTTCAATTTGGGGAAGTAAGGAGTACACACAGCAGTTTTTATTAAGGGTCGGCGGTGGAAAGGGTGAACAGCTTCAAGTTCCTGGGTATCAAAACAGGATCTATCCTGAGTCCAACACATTTATGCAGTCATAAAGAAAGTGCACAGTGGCTTGTTGAGAGTTTGAAGTAATTTGATGTGTTTTGTTTGCATATTTCTAAAGATGCATGGTGGAAGTATTTTTGATTGCATCCCAGACTGGTATGGAGGCGCTAGTGCACAGGATTACCAGATACTGCAGAGGGTTGTACTCAGCCATATCTCCATCTTGGACACAATCCTCCCTACCATTGAATAAATCTTCAGGAGGCAGTTTCTCAAGGTGAAGGGTCCTCACCATGTATGGCATGACCTCTTGTTACTACAATCAAGGAAGGAAGCAAAGAAACAAGAAAATCTGTAGATGCTTGAAGTCCAAGCAACACACAAACCTCCAACCTGATGGCATGAACATAGATTTCTCAAACTTCCAGTAATGCCTCCCCCATCACCATTTCCCATAGACACGCAATGCTGGAGGAACTCAGTGGGTCAGGCAGCATTTATGGAAAAGAGTACAGTTGATGTTTTGGGCCAAGACTCTTCAGCAGGATTGGAGAAAAAAAGAATACCAAATGACTGAAGATAAATCCTTATTTTTTTTAAAAAAGTGATTATAACAAACAAACATGTATTTCACACCTATAACAATTAAGACTTTCAATACAAGATAATTTCAATAACTGAACCAAGGATTTTGTTTGATGTATCAGGTACAAAGTGCCACTATCATCCAAGACATCACGGGTGCAAAAACATTTTTTCTCCAGTCCTGCTGAAGTGTCTCGACCCAAAAAGAGTGCAGTTTTCATTTCCATAGATGCTGCCTGCCCTGCTGAGTTCCTCCAGCGTTCTAAGGAGGCACAAAAGCCTGTAAAGCCATTCTTTTGCTCAGTCATCAGATTTCTGAACCATCCATGAAAATTATCTTGTTATTCCATATTTGCCCTATTTATTTATTTTGTACTTTATAGTAATTTTGTCTTTCCAATGTACAAAATGACAAATTACATGTCTTTTAAGACAGTGATAATAGTTTCTGGTATCTCACTGTTGACATGATAATAAAGATTATATTTTATGTGGAAAAATGCTGCAGTCAAGTAATTTTTATTGTGGTGACGCTTGAAGAATATTGATGTGAAGGTTATTTAAGGCCTTAAGGTGCTGTGTAAGCTTTTGTTTTGTCAGTTCTAACAATGGTAAAGTTGACTTTAACAAAAGGTTTTCAATGACAGTGGCACTTGGTAGCTGATACATCAAAGAAAGTCCTTGGTTCAGTTATTGAAGTGATCTTAAGTATTGAAAGTCTTAATTGTTAAAGGTGTGAAATATAGATTTTTGTTATGGTCACTTTTTAATATAAGATTTTATCTTTGGTCATTAGAAGATAAATTTTAATGTGTTTAGAAATTGATGAATGAATCAGTGTTCTGCTAGTTTGGAGGTCAGTTCAATCACAGTTTCAAGAGAAGTGAAGAGGTGCTGTAGAAGGAAGGAAAGAAAAGCAGTAGTGTGGCATAGGAAACTATGCTGGGAGATATTTGGTTTACTGAAGTGGATATAACTATCATTTGTAATCTTTGATTCTCTTTACCTGTTCTCAGTCAACCGGATACTTCCTTGATCTTGCTCTGTCAAGCAAAATTATCCTAGGGTTAACATAACCTAGCAAATGTATGTAATCCCCTCTGATGTCAGTTAGTCCTAATACAATATATGCTAGATTCAGCAGTGAATTTAGACTCGCTTGTTTAATGATCGTCTGTGAAATCATGTACATGATGGTCACATGTATTTGATGGTTGTATACCTGGCTGCTAAGTTCTATATCTAGAATAGGTCAGCTATTCAATGGAATGGAGGATGTTGGATTGAAAGAGTAAGTAATTTAATGAAAGTCAGCATTTTCTCTTAATTTTGAGCAATGTGGTATATAATAGTTATGTGCATTTTCCCCAAAATTCTGGAGTTTCCAATTCTGTCAGCATGTGGTGAGCAGAAAGAGTCAATTCTGTCCAAGCAGACCAAAGGGAGAACCTGACACAGGCCATTTTTGATAAAGTCATGCATGTGAGATATAGATCTTATGGTTGGAAAGGAACAAAGGCATTATGGAAATAACTTTAGAGAAATATCGAAAGTCATTATTTAAAACATTAGTGAGATACTAGGGCAAAGTTCAAGGTGATCAGAAAGTTGATATTTTTATTTTAACAATCATGGAATCATGGTTAGAAAATGGAACAGCTAACATAAAACCAAGATGAAGCACAGGTATTTTTCTTGGTAATATGAAGGATATGATGGATTAATGTCTCTGTAAATGGCTCGGATGAATGCTCTAAGGATTTGCTGTTGATGCAACGATTGATTGGAAAGTAATTTTGAGAAGATACCATAAGGAAACTATGGAGCTATGTATATTGGCTAGGATATAGGCAAGGATCTGGCAAATAGATATTTTAATGTTAAGATTTGTGCAGTAAAGCACAATGAACCTGTTTAGGTAGCGAATCTCCAGGTGAGTGACTGCAACTTTAGTTGGGAGACAGTGATCACAGTTCCTGATCTTTGAGAGAGATAGGAGCAGGCAGTATGGAGGGGAAGAATTATGGTTCGGGAAGCAAGGTTCAAACAACGCTCTGGAGAGTTATATAGTATCTAGTACAGTAGTATCCAAGACATTTTCAAGGAGAGGTGCCTCAGAAAAGCGCAGTCCATTATTAAGGACCTCCATCTCCCTGGACATGCCCTCTTCGCATTGTTACCGCCAGGAAGGAGGTACAGAAGCCTGAAGGAACACACTCAGTGATTCAGGAACAGCTTCTTCCCCTCTGCCATCCAATTTCTATATAAACATTGAACCCACGAACACTGTCTTTCTTTCATTATTTGTATTTGCATTATTTTTAATTTAACTGTTTAATACCCATATATATTTACTGTAATATATTTATTTTAACCTCATGTTATCATGTACTGCATTGTACTGCTGCCTGCTGCTATGTTCACAAATTTCACAACTTATGGTGTTATTAAACCTGATTCCAATTTGAAAATATTTGCTGTCTTAGGTTGAGAAGTTGCCATACCAAGCTGTGATGTATTAGCTTAGATTGTCTTTTATGGTGTGTTTATAAAAAATTGATGAAGTTCATCAGGGTCATGTCAAATTTCATTGGCCTTCTGAGAAAGTAGAAGTGTGGTGTGCTTTCCTGGCCATTATTACCTTCATGGTTGGACCAAGACAAGCTATTGGTGATGTTTACACAGAGGAACTTGAAGCATTCACTGAGGTCATCCACCTCAGTGCCATTGGTCACACAGGATTGTGTACACGCCCCTAACCTCCATTACTTTATCATTTCCTGTCAGTAACCCTGTGGACAAACATTCCTGTGCCTAACATCACTTCATAGATATATAGTCAGTCTGCAAGGTATTTTATGTTCGTGTTTATTTTTTAAAAATTGGTATTATTGTGTTATTTTGTGCTGCATTGAATCCAAAGTAACAATTATTTCATATTCCTTTACACTTGTATGCAGGAAAACACAAAATCTTGATTTCTGCCCTAATTCCTAAAGTCACTGATCAGCACTGTATTTTTGCTGAATTTGCAAGGAAAAGTTGTTGCCTTGTCACCATGCCTCCAGGTTTTCTTATCTCCTTCCTCTCCTCTAAATTGTCATTTATTTGAGATTCTGCCTACTGTGGCAGTGACTTTTACAAGCTTGTAGATGGAGTTAGAGCAGGTCTAGGAGTTTGGAATTAATATATTCAAGGTGGAGCTACAGTCAATGTGAGCTTGTAGGTGTCTGTTGTAACGTGAATGAAGTCACTGGAGAGACACAGCTGGTAGATATAAATTAGTTTATATATTCGATGCACACATTCACAAATAAGCTTGACAGCCTTTTGGAGACTCTTGGTGGGGGGAGGGTGGAGGTGGAGTAGAGAGAAGAGAGACAGAGACTCCCCAACCCAAAAAAATCTGCAGATGCTGGAAATCCGAGCAACACACACAAAATGCTGGAGGAACTCAACAGGTCAGGCAGCATCTAGGAAAAGAGTACAGTGGATGTTTCAGGCAGAAACCCTTCAGTGACAGTGACAGTAAAAATGTCTGGAAATACACCCACTAACTGATCCCAGTCATATATTCAGATCATGGGTGGGATTGCATCTGGTCTAGACACTTTCCACAACTTTGCTCTCAGGAAGACTGATCCAATGTCTGCAATGATGACTGGGTGCAAGTGTGTTGGTGGCTATCAGGATGGGTGGTGCAATTTTATTGCCTTTTGCAGTAGGACTGATGAAGTGCCTTGACCTGAAATGTTGACTGTTTATTCCTCTCTATACCTGATCTGCATTTTGTGGGTGTTACTAAACACATTGAGCTCATTGTGGGATGTGTGTTGTCAGTGATGCTGTGCAAGTTTGTTTTACAGCCCTTTGTAGCACGCATTCCTTGCCGCAACTGACGGCTGATCCGGAGTTGGTACTGTCTCTTGGCATCCTTGATAGTTTAATTTCCTGGAAAGGTTAGGGTAATACAGTTTGAACATTGTAGGCATGAACTTCAGTAGGGCATGGGCCTCTTCTTTGGTTTGTGGTTTCCTGTTCGGGAATACCTGGATTTACAGTCCTCTACCCCCTTGCTGAACTGTAATACCTCATTATGTTTGAATGTCGAGTTCTTGAATATGGATCAGTCTCCCATCTCAAAGCAGCCATGTAGAAGTCCCTTTTGACTTGAACTTTAAGACTTTCTGTACTGGTTCCTTATTTTATTTATTTTTCTGTTTGTACGGAAGGCAAAGCAGTACAACCTGATGACCTGATCTACCAAAGTGCGGGCAGGGATGGATCAGTGGGCATCTTTAATAGTTGTGTAACAATGCTCAGTGCTGTTTGGCTCTCTGGTGGGACAGAAAATGTGGAGCACGCTCCTGAAGTTGATTGGCTATGATGAATAGGGCCACAGGATGTATTACTTTAAAGCTGTGGATTGCAGAGTATAAGCTCACTGAGTGCAGCTTTCATATACAGTTGGGGTGGGGCATAGGGAACTGATAGCTAGTGAATTCCTGTGGCATGTGGTATCAGTGACACTTTACTGTTGGATAATCCAAGTCTGGTGAGCAGGAACCCATCAGGACTATTGTATTTGATTTGATTAGGAAGCAGATCCCTCCACCTCTTACTTTTCTGGAGGACACCATTCAGTCTCTCCAGTGAATTGAGAAAGGTGTATGGCACAAACAGTGAATTTTTTTTCAGATTTGAAGTTTTAATTCCCCCCCCCCCCCCCAATTTCTGTTCACTGAATACCACTTTTCATTGTTAACATTGTTTTAGAAGGTTTAGTGTGGTAGGGTACTGTTTGAATTATCTGGTTTATAAGGTCTGCTCAGTGGACAAATAAGATTGTTCTTTAACTACCAGAAAACTTGTCTGCAAGTACCTTAGACAAGAGTGTGCCAGAGCTTTCGGCTTCTTTCTGGATTCCAGACCCAACCATTTCCCCTCTACCCATCAGTCTCCTCTGTTCTAGTGGAATTAGCCCTTACTCTTGATAATTTTTCCTTGTGGCTCCTCCCACTTCCTCCAATCTAAAGGTGTAGCCATGGGCACCCGTTTGGGTCCCAGCTATGCCTGGCTTTTGTTGGCTTTGTGGAACAGTCCATGTTCCAAGCCTGTACGGGTATCAGTCCCCCACTTTTCCTTTGCTACATCGAGGACTGCATTGGCACTGCTTCCTGCACGCATGCTGAGCTCATTGACTTCATCAGCTTTGCCTCCAACTTTCACCCTGCCCTCAAAATTACCTGGTCCATTTCCAACACTTCCCTCCCCTTTTTTGGTCTTTCTGTCTCTATCTCGCTGGAGGCAGCTTATCTACTGATTTCTACTATAAGCCTATGGACTTTCACAGCTACCTGGACTATTCCTGTTCCCACCATGTCTCTTGCAAAACTGCCATCTGCTTCTCGCAATTCCTTGCTCTCTGCTGCATCTGCTGTCAGGATGAGGCTTTTCCTTCCAGGACGGAGGAGATGTCTTCCTTTTTTAAAGAAAGGGGCTTGCCTTCTTCTACCATCAACTCTGCTCTCAAACACGTCTCTCACCCCATCCTCCTGCCACCTCATTAGGGATAGGGTTCCCTTGTCCTCACCTACCACCCCGCCAGCCTCTGGGTCCAATGTATAATTCTCCATAACTTCTGCCACCTCCAATGGGATCCCACCACCAAGCACATTTTTCTCTCTCCCCCTCTTTCTGCTTTCTGCAGGGATCGCTCCCTAAGCGACTCCCTTGTCCATTCATTCCCCCCCCCCCCATCCCTTCCCACCGAACTCCCTCCCGGCACTTATCGTTGTAAGCAGAACAAGTGCTACACCTGCCCTTACACTTCCTTCCTCACTACCATTCAGGGCCCAGACAGTCCTTCCAGGTGAGGCGACACTTCACCTGTGAGACGGCTGGTGTGAGACACTGCGTCTGGTGCTCCTGGTGCGGTCTTCTATATATTGATGAGACCCGACGCAGACTGGGAGACCGTTTCGCTGAACACCTACTCTCTGTCTGCCAGAGAAAGCAGGATCCCCCAGTGACCACACATTTTAATTCCACGTCCCATTCCCATTCCGATATGTCAATCCATGGCTTCCTCTACTGTCACAATGAAGCCACACTCAGATTGGAGGAAAAACACCTTGTATACAGGCTGGGTGGCCTCCAACCTGATGGAATGAACATTGATTTCTCTAACTTCCGTTAATGTCCCTCCTACCCTTCTTACCCTGTCCCTTATTTATTGGTTTATCTATTATCTCCCCCCTTTTTTCCTCTCTCTGCCCCTTTCACAATCACTCTTTTCCTGTTCTCCATCTCCGTCTGGTGCTCCCCTCCCCCTTTCTTTCTCCCTAGGACTCCCGTCACATGATCCTTTCCCTTTTCCAGCTGTGTATCCCTACTTTCCAGCTCTTAGCTTTATCCCTCCCCCTCCTGTCTTCTCCTATCATTTCGGATTTCCCCCCTCTCCTTCCCACTTTCATATCTCTCACTATCTGTTCTTTCAGTTAGTCCTGATGAAGGGTCTTGGTCTGAAACATCGACTGGACTTCTTCCTATAGGTGCTGCCTGGCCTGCTGCGTTCCACCAGCATTTTGTGTTGTGTTCCTTGAATCAGAATCAGGTTTATTATCACTGGTAAATGTGAAATTTGTTGTTTAGTGACATTGTAATACATAGTAATAAACAACTATAAATTACAGTAAATATATGTAATACTTGTATAAATGTATACACATACACCCTCGTGAACCCTTTAGAATTTTCTCTATTTCTGCATGAATATGACCTAAAATATGATCAGATTTCATGCAAGTCTTAAAATGAGATAGAGAGCCCAATTATACAAACATATACTTTTTCACTTATTTATTGAAAAAAGTGACACAATATTGTTTGTCTTTGTTGGAAAAAGTATGTGAACCTTTGCTTTCAGTAACTGATGTTACCCCCTTGTACAGCAAAAACTTTAACCAAATGTTTCCGTCAGACCTGCGCATTGGCTTGGAGGAATTTTAGGCCATTCCTCCCTACAAAACTGCTTCAACTTGGGATATTCGTGGGCTTCCTTGCCTGAACTGCTAGCTTCAGGTCTTTCTATGATATTTCTAGGGGATTGAGGTCAGAACTTTGACTCGGGCATTCCAAAACATGAAATTTCTTCTGCTTTTAACCATTCTTTGCTAAACTGATTTGTGTGTTTAGGGTTGTTGGCTTACTGTATGACCCACTTTCTCTTGAGCTTTCATGGATGAATACCCTGAAATTTTCCTGTAGAATTTGCTGGTATTCAGAATTCATAGTCCCATCAATGGTGGCAAGTTGCTTTGGTCTCAGAGCAGCAAAGCAAGGCTCAAACCATGACTCGGCCTCCACCATGTTTCACAGATGGGATGAGGTTCTTGTGCTGGAATGCAGTGTTTGCCTTACACCAAACATAATGCTTCTCATTTAAGCTAATGTTCTGTAGAGGGACTCGTCTGTCTACAGAACATTCTTCCAATATTTTTCTGGCTTATCCACATGGTCTTTCAGCAAACTTCAGATAGGCAGCAATGTTCTTGCAGTGTAGTGGCTTTCTCCTTGCATTTCTGCCATGCACACCATTGTTCAGTGTTTGACCGATGGTAGATTCATGAACACTGACATTAGTCAATGCAAGAGAGGCCTACAGCTCTTTAGATGTTACCCTGGGGTTCTTTGTGACTTCCTGGAATATTACACGCCATGGTTTTGGAGTGCTATTTTTTTGTTGGTCAAACAGTCCTGGGGAGAGTAACAATGGTGTTGAATATCCTCTATTTGACACTTATCTGTCTGACTGTGGACTGGTGGGACCCAAACGTTTTAGAAATGGTTTTGTGTCTTTTTCCAGCCTGGTAAGCATCAACAACTTTTATATCTGCAGTCCTCAGAATTCTCCTTTGATTGAGGCATGGCACACTTCCAAAAACCTGTGTTGGGAAGATCAGACTTTGATAGTGAAGATCCAGATTTATGTTCTTCAAATAGGGCAGGGTCTCCCACTCTCATACCTGATTGTCATCCCATCGATTGAAACACTTGACTCTAATTTCCCCCTTTAAATGAATTGATCATCCTAGAGGTTCACATACTTTTTCCAACAAATACTTGTAATATTAGGTCATCTTTCTTAATAAATAAAGAACAAGTATGTTTTATTGTGTTATTTATTGGGTTTTATCTAGTTTTAGGACGCATGAAGATCTGATCACCTTTTGAGCCATATTTATGCAGAAATAGAGAAATTTCTGAAGGGAACTTTCTAGCCCCACTGTATACATACATGCTTCTGTACCACCACCTTGATGGTAGCAATGAAAAGAAGGCATTGTGCTGGATGATGGGGGCTCTTAATGATTTTTTTTGAGGCTTTGCAATTTTAAGGTGTCTTTGATGCTGCTGGAGTCTAGTGTCCATGATGAAGGTGGCTGAGTTTACAATTTTCTGCAGCTTTTTCCAATCTTTTGCAGTGGCCCTTCTATACCAGATGGTGATGCACCGAATTAGACACAAAATGGTGGAGGAACTCAACAGGTCAGGCAGTATCTATGGAAAAGAGTAGAGTCAACATTTTGGGCCAAGACCCTTCAGGATGGAGCTGCTGAAGGTCCCAGCCCAAAACGTCAACTGTTTACTCTTTTGCATAGAAGCTGCCCAGCCTGCTGAGTTCCTCCATCATTTTGTGTGTGTGTGTGTTGCTTGAATTTCCAGCATCTGTAGATTTTCTCTTGTTTGTGATTTGATGCAACTGTTTAGAATGTTCTCCATGGTGCATCTGCAGAAATTGAGAGTTTTTAGTGCTATAGCAAATCTTCTCAAACTAATTAATTATTTTGTGCACAAGCAAGTCAGTAATGTTGTAAGCTATAGGTTAATTTATTTTTGGAAGAAATCACAGCTGGTCAGGTAGCCATTCATGCAATTGAAAAGCCATCAGCGGTCTTGTTTGCTTATAGAACATTAGGTGTTTGTTTTAAAATACCAAGTTATGACACTACCTCTGTAACTCAGTTTTACATGAATCTTCCCTTGTGTCTCGAAGCAGGTTCCTTATATCCAGGTGATCAAAAACAGCCAGAATGATGGGGCTTAAAAAAAAGTTTTAAAAGATATACATTTGGAGCTGAGTGAGCAAGTTTCAGAAATAAATTGAATTGTGGTACATGTGGTAGAGGTATATGCCTATGGTTTCACACAACTATGAAAAAGAATTCACTAACTGGTATTGGGAGCTTGTCTGGAGCTCAGAGGAGACTCCCGGTTAGGTCCTGTGTTCCCTGGGTGGAAGAACTGCAGGTGCTTCTAGCTCGTCCAAAGGTGTCTTGACATGCTCATGGTCATGTTGTGATGCCAAGGGCATGGCAGCTTAATACTCCAAATTTTGGTAGGCTGGTTTAAGGCAGTCTACCGAAGTATGTTCAGGTTTGCCTCTTATCTGTGATTTAAGTTTTTACTCCCCATTCCAAAATGTGGAACAGACCATTGAAAGGGGCCTGAGCGGATGTTGGCATACATCATGGCGGATGAAAACAGATGAGGTAGAATGTTGATCGATAGGTATTCAAGAGTTCTGTATGCCTTAATGAAAGGTATGAATGGATGAAAAGGAATTGAATTTACCGTGGGGGGTGGAACGCTGTTGAGAGGCTGACCAGGTGGTTGCAGTGTCAGGTATGAAATGACCTGGCACTCGTAATGGCTGCTTGTTTACCAACTCAGCTACAGACATCTGGTCCTCCTTTGGAGCAGTTCTGAGGCCCAGCAGGACGCATGGGTGCTAATTCCACCAGCGTGCATCAGTCCGGGAAGTCCTCAGAGCACCCTTTTATAAAACTGCTCACTTAGGCCATTGGACTGTGGGGTGATATGCCGTGATGTATCCTAACATTGAGGTTCTGGGCCATTGTAGCCCAGAGGTCTGAAATGAATTGGGGCTGGGATCAGAGGAGGTGTCAAATGGGGTGCCAAACCAAGCAACCCAGATGCAGATGAATGCCCAAGTGGCCATTGTTGATGGCAGAGGGATAACCTCTGCCCTCCTGGTGGTACAATCCACTATGGTAAGAAAGTGAGTGAAACCGCAGGTTAGGGGAGGAGGATAAAGAGGACCTACAATATCCACATTGCCATGGTCAAACGGTTGCACAGGGACCTCAAAAGGTGCCAGTGACGCCTGAACGTGACAGTTAATTTCTACCCACTGGCACTCCACCAAAGCTGCAGTTCAATCCTTTCTGAGGCCATGTCAAACAAGCTTTAGTGCAACCAGTTTTGTGAGGCCTTCTGGCGTAATTAGAGATTGGTTGATATGACGTTGTGGGCATCATTGAGTTGTGGCTGAAAGAAGGCCATAGTTGAAAGTTTAACATAAAAGGATTGGATTGAAAGGACTGGCAGGGAGGCATAGGCGGTGGTGTGGCTCTGTTGGTAAGAGATGGAATTACATCTTTAGAAAGAGGTGACATAAGATCAGAGAATGGTGAATCTTTGTGAGTGGAATTAAACTGCAAGGGTAAAAAGACTATGATCGGAATTGTAGTTAGGCCTCCATATAGTAACCAAGCTATGGTTTGAAGTTGCAAAGGGAGCTGGAAAAGGCATGTAATAAGGGTAATGGCACAAATGTAGTAGTGGGGGGGGGGGCGCTATTGTAGATTGGGTGTTGTGTAATAACCCAGATCATATTTGGGAGATTAACGTAAAGGAACCCCGAGGAGGCAGTGATCATAATATGATTGAATTCGTACAGTAATTTGAGAGGGAGAAGCATGTCACTTATATCAGTATTACAATGGAATAAAGGGATTTAGAGGCATGAGAAAGGAGCTTGCCCAGGTGGATCTGAAGAGGATACTGGCTGGGATGATGGCAGAGCAGAGATGACTGAAGTTTCTGGGAACTCTTCATAAGGATAAATATGTCCCACAGAAGTAGTAGTTCTCCAGTGGCAGGGGTAGGCAACCATGGCTGATAAAGGAAGTTAAGGACTGCATAAAAGCCAAGGAAACAGCATATAAGGAAGCGAAAGTGAGTGAAAAGCTTTTACAATCCAACAAAAGGCAACTTAAAAAGCTTTAAGTAGGGAAAAGGTGAAATATGAGGACAGACCAGCGAATAACATAGAGCAGGATACCAAAGGTGGTTTTCAGTTACAATAAAGACCATAAGATATAGGAGCAGAATTAGGCCATTTGGTCCATCAAGTCTGCTCCATCATTCAATAATGGCTGATCCTTTTTCCCGCCTCCCCAACCACAGTTTCTGACCTTCTCCCTGTAACCTTTCATGCCATATCCAATCAAGAACCTCTCAATCTCTGCCATAGATACACTCAACGACCTGGCCTCCACAGCTGCATGTGGCAACAAGTTACACAAATTCACCACCCTTTGGCTAAAGACATCTCTCCGCATCTCTATTTTGAAAGGGTGCCCCTCTATCCTGAGGCTGTGCCCTCTTGTCTTAGACTCTCTCAGCATGGGAAATATCCTTTCCATATCTACTCTGGCTAGGCATTTCAACATTCAAAAGGTTTCAATGAGATTCCCACTCTTCTCTCCCCCCGCCCCCACTGCCCATGCTTCTGAATCCCAGCAAGTACAGACACAGTGCCATCAAATGTTCCTAATATGATAACCCTTTCATTCCTGGAATCATCCTTGTGAATCTCCTCGGGACCCTCTCTTTTAACAACACTCAAAGTGAGACCTCATCAGTGCCTTAAAGCCTTTGCATCACATCTTTGATCTTGTATTCTAGTCCTCTTGAAATGAATGTTATCATGGTATTTGCTTTCCTCACCACCGATTCAGCCGAAAAGTTAACCTTTAGAGTGTTCTGCATAAGGACTCCCAAGTCCTTTTGCATCTCAGATTTTTGAATTTTCTCCCCGTTTAGAAAATAGCCCACACATTTATTTTTACCAAAGTGCATGGCCATGCATTTTCCAACATTGTATTTCACTTGCCACTTTCTTGCCCACAATCTGACGAAGTCCTTCTGCACCTCACCTGTTTTCCTCAATACTACTTGCCCCTCCACCAATCTTTGTATTATCTGCAAACTTGGCAATAAAGCCATCTATTCCATCATCTAAATCATTTAGATACAGCATAAAAAGAGGTCCCAACACGGATCCCTGCGGAACACCACCAGTCACTGGCAGCCAGCCAGAAGAGATTCCTTTTATTCCCACTTGCTGCCTCCTACCAATCAGCCATTGCTGTAACTATGTTACTAACTTTCCTGTAATACCATGGGCTCTTAATTTGGTAAGCAGCCTCATGTGTGGCACCTTGTCAAAGGCCTTCTGAAAGTCCAAGTATACAACATCCACTGCATCTCACTTATCTATCCTACTTGTAATCTCCTCAAAGAATTCCAACAGGTTCGTCTGTCAGGACTTTCCCTGAAGGAAGCCGTGCCGACTTTGTGCTATCTTGTCCTGTGTCACCAAGTACTCCATCAGCTCATCCTTAACAATTGACTCTCACATCTTCCCAACACCTGAGGTCAGGCTAACTGGTCTACAATTTCCTTTCTGCTGCCTTCTTCCTTTCTTGAAGAGTGGAGTTTTGCAATTTTTCAGTCCTCTGGCACCATGCCAGAGTCCAATGATTTTTTAAAAGATTGTTTCTAATAACACCACAACTTCTAACGCTACCTCTTTGCAGCAACCTGCATGTTAAAATCTCACGTGACTACCATAACATTGCTCTCTTGACTTGCCTTTTCTATTTCCTGTTGTAATCTGCGGTCTACCTCCCAGCCACTGTTAGGAGGTCTGTATATAACTGCCATCAACATCTTTTTACCCTTGCAGTTTCATTTTTTTTTGTAATATATTTTTTATTGAAGTTCCTCATGAAACATTTCCAGATGTATTTCAGATATTGTACATATATATCATAGTCATATCTGCCACAAATCTTCACATAATATTTATCTGAGGTATATACTTGGAGAAAAGAGAGGAAAGAAAGATCAAGCGAAAGGAGAAAACTATGTACAAGTACGGAGTGATTTTTTTTTACAACATATTGATTTGAGGATAAAATCGGGTGTTATGAGGTATTATGTAGTTAAACCATTTTTCCCAGTATGATTCAAATTGTTCAAACTTATGATTAACAGATGCTGTTATCTTATCCATTTTATAAATGACCATTGTAATTTCCATCCATGCATTTAAGGTTGGACTCTCCTGTGGTAACCATTTCCTAGTAAGAGTCTTTTTACCAGCCACCAACAGTATATTCATTAAATATTTATCTCTTTTCAACTATTCTTGAGGTATATGCTCAATATATGCTCTTACTTTCTAAGGGTATTTCACATTTAAAAATGTCTTGTAGAGCCATTATGTATTCAACTCCAATAGTATTTGATAACAGGGCATTCCCAGAAAATATGATAATGGTTTGCATTTTGATTTCCACAATTTCTTCAGCAAACAGGGAGGTCACTAACATAATGGGATTTCTGAGAGGGTGTAACAAAATATCTTATTGTGGCGACCCATTTCCTGGCACATCCGAACCGGCTCACAATTAGCCAGTTTAACGGCTAAGGGAGATAGCCTACGGGGGTTTGCGAGCACAGAGCTTTGGAGCCTCTGCGCCACGGGGGGGCAGGTTGAGGGAGGCTTAAAAGTGAGGCTGAGGATTTCGAATAAAGTTTTTCCTTCGACTGCAGTTACCGGCTCCGTGTCGTAATTTTAGCGCTGCATGTAGCACACCGCTACAATTGGTGACCCCGGCGGTCCAAACAATTTTTGGACCAGAAATGACCGACGCCGCCTCTGTTCATGCGGTTTCGTTGAAACTGCCGGGTTTCTGGACACAGCGACCGAACCTATGGTTCCAGCAAGCCGAAGCCCAATTCCACGTTCGCCAGATCACCTCAGAAGACATCCGCTACTACTACGTGGTGAGCTCCCTCGACCTGGACACAGCGGCCCAGGTCGCGGAGTTCGTACAGTCGCCCCCGGCAGACGGCAAGTACATGGAATTCAAAGCCCTGCTCCTCAGGACTTTCAGACTCTCACGGCGCGAGCGGGCTGCCCGTTTACTGCACCTGGATGGCTTGGGCGACAGACCTCCTTCAGCTTTAATGAATGAGATGTTGTCTCTGGCCGACGGACACACATCCTGCCTCATGTTTGAGCAGGCATTCCTGGAGCAGCTGCCCGAGGACATACGCCTGCTGCTGTCCGACGCGGATTTCAGTGACCCCCGGAAGGTGGCAGCCCGGGCGGACTTACTGTGGAACGCCAAAAAGGTGAGCGGGGTGTCCATCGCACAGATCTCCCAGCAGCAAACCAGTCCAGGCCCGGCCGCAGAGCCTGCCAACCACCGGCCCAATGAACACTGGTGCTTCTACCACCAGCGGTGGGGCGCAGAAGCCCGCCGTTGTCGCCCGCCCTGCAAGTTCCCGGGAAACGCCAGGGCCAGCCGCCGCTGATGGCTACGGCGGCTGGCCATCGGGATAGCCTCCTGTGTGTGTGGGACAGAAGGTCAGGACGCCGGTTTTTGGTTGGCACTGGTGCCGGGATCAGCATTTTACCTCCAACGAGTTACGACACCTGCAGCAGGGCACCGGGGCCCCCCCTGAGGGACGTGAACGGCAGCACAGTAAGGACCTATGGCACCCGTTAGGTGCAGCTAGTGTTCGGCTCCAGCCAGTTCACGTGGGACTTTACATTGGCCGCCGTAGCCCAACCGCTTCTGGGTGCGGATTTTTTGCGGGCTCACTGCCTACTGGTCGACCTGCCCAGGAAAAGACTGGTACACACCGAGACCTTTCAGACGTTCTCCCTGGGAGCAGCCCAGTTGCCAGCCCCTCACTTCGGCTCCAACACGCTGTTCGACAACGACTTCACCAGGGTCCTGGCGGATTTCCCATCGGTTCTGGCACCGCAGTTCACAGCGGCCATGCCCCGACACAGCGTACAGCACCACATCCCGACCCAGGGACCACCCCTCCACGCCCGTGCTCGGCGGCTTCCCCCGGACAAGCTCCGACTGGCGAAGGTGGAGTTCCAGAGGATGGAGGAATTGGGGATCATCCGGCGGTCCGACAGCCCATGGGCCTCCCCCCCTGCACATGGTGCCCAAAGCGACGGGAGGCTGGAGACCGTGCAGGCTGAACGAGGCTACCACACCGGACCGCTACCCTGTGCCGCACATTCAGGACTTTGCAGCAAACCTGCACGGCGCACAGATCTTCTCCAAGGTAGACCTCGTCCGAGGGTACCATCAAATCCCGATGCATCCTGACGACGTCCCCAAAACGGCTGTCATCACCGCATTTGGCCTTTTCGAGTTCCTCCGCATGCCGTTCGGCCTGAAGAATGCCGCACAGACGTTCCAGCGGTTAATGGACGCAGTGGGACGGGACCTGGACTTCGCGTTCATCTATTTGGACAACATCCTCATAGCCAGCAGCAGTCGTCAGGAGCATCTGTCCCACCTCCGTCAACTCTGTGCCCGGCTGAGTGAGTACGGTCTTACAATCAACCCCGCCAAATGCCAGTTCGGACTCGATGCCATTGACTTCCTGGGCCACAGGATTACTAAAGGCGGGGCAACCCCTCTGCCCGCTAAGGTAGATGCGGTCCGCCACTTCCCCCGACCCACCACGATCAAAGGCCTTCAGGAATTCGTAGGTATGGTCAATTTCTACCACCGCTTCCTCCCTTCAGCTGCCCGGATCATGCGCCCTCTGTTCGCCCTGATGTCGGGTCCGAGCAAGGACATTACCTGGGACGAGGAGTCCGCCGCCGCTTCGTTCAAACGAAGGAAGCTTTGGCGAACGCCGCAATGCTAGTACATCCCAGAATGGACGCCCCTACCGCCCTCACAGTGGACGCATCTAACACAGCAGTCGGTGGGGTGCTGGAGCAACTCAACGCAGGTCGCTGGCAACCCCTGGCGTTTTTCAGCAAACATCTGCGGCCACCCGAGCTCAAGTACAGTGCTTTCGATCGGGAACTGTTGGCGCTGTACCTGGCAATCCAGCATTTCAGGTACTTCCTAGAAGGTCGGCCCTTCACTGCGTTCACGGACCACAAACTGCTTACCTTTGCGTTTACAAAAGCGTCCGACCCCTGGTCGTCCCGCCAGCAACGCCACCTGTCCTACATCTCTGAATACACGACGGATGTCCGGCACGTCTCGGTTAAGGACAATGTCGTGGCAGATGCGGTCTCTCGCCCTACCGTTCATGCCCTTTCCCAAGGGGTAGACTTTGAGGCACTGGCAAAGGCACAGCAGGCAGATGAGGAGATTCCGAGTTACAGAACCGCAGTCTCCGGTTTGCAGCTCCAGGAACTCCCCGTAGGCCCAGGTGAGAGGACCCTACTCTGTGACGTCGCCACCGGCCAGCCCCGTCCCTTCGTCCCGACAGCCTGGCGGCGCCGTGTTTTCGACTCCATTCATAACTTGGCGCATCCCTCCATCCGGACAACTGTCCGGATGGTTTCCAGCAGGTTCGTTTGGCACGGACTCCGCAAACAGGTCAGTGAATGGGCCAAAACGTGCATGCACTGCCTGACGGCCAGGGTGCAGCGGCACACCAAAGCCCCACCGCAGCAGTTCCATCCCACCCACCGGCATTTCGACCACATTCATGTGGATATCGTGGGCCCCCCGCCAGTGTCGCACGGAGCGCGGCACCTCCTGACTATAGTGGACCGGTTCACAAGATGGCCAGAGGCGGTCCCGCTCACCGACACCACCTCCGAATCTTGCGCCCGAGCCCTGATCACCACCTGGATATCTCGCTTTGGTGTACCGGCCCACATTACTTCGGACAGAGGCGCCCAGTTCACCTCGAGCCTGTGGTCAGCTATGGCCAGCCTTTTGGGGACTCAGCTGCACCACACAACTGCCTACCACCCACAGTCGAATGGGCTAGTGGAGCGTTTCCACCGTCACCTGAAGTCGGCCCTCATGGCCTGCCTGCGAGGAGCCAACTGGGCGGACGAGCTTCCCTGGGTCCTACTCGGCATCCGCACAACACCCAAAGACGACCTGCATGCCTCGTCGGCTGAGTTGGTATACGGCGCGCCCCTGGTCGTCCCCGGGGAGTTCCTACAAGCCCCACGGGGGCAAGAGGAAGATCCCGCAGCAGTCCTGGGCAGATTACGCGAGAAGCTCGGTAACCTGGCCCCCATACCCACTTCACAGCATGGGCGGAACCCGACCTGCGTACCCAAAGACCTGCAGAACTGTAAGTTTGTGTTTGTACGAAGGGGCGGGCATCGGCCACCGCCACAGCGGCCATACGAGGGGCCGTTTATGGTGCTCCGGAACAACAGGTCCACGTTTGTGCTGGACGTTGGGGGGAAAGAGGAGGTTTTCACGGTGGACCGACTCAAACCGGCCCATGTGGACCTGGCGCAACCGGTCGAGTTTCCGGCACCTCGGCGCAGAGGCCGACCTCCCAAGCAGGTTCTGGCCCAGACTGTGGACATTGGGGGGTGTATCACCGGTTCTTGGTGGGGGGGGGGGGGGTTATGTGGCGACCCATTTCCTGGCACATCCGAACCGGCTCACAATTAGCCAGCTTTCCGGCTAAGGGAGATAGCCTACGGGGGTTTGCAAGCACAGAGCTTTGGAGCCTCTGCGCCACGAGGGGCAGGTTGAGGGAGGCTTAAAAGTGAGGCTGAGGATTTCGAATAAAGTTTTTCTTTCGACTGTAGTTACCGACTCCGTGTCGTAATTTTAGCGCTGCATGTCGCACACCGACTGCTACATTATCAAGTTTTTCTATCCGAGCTCCCTTCATTTCTGTGAACTGGTACAGTTCCATTGATGCCTCCATATTATTGTCCATTCTTCCTCAGATATAATTATCCCTCCTTCCTTCTCCCATTTTGTTTTAATGTATGAAGTCGAATGTGTTTTAAGATTTGACAGACCCTTATACACGCTTGAAATTCTTCTACTGTTATCTGAATTGTATGTTTTTCTAAATAGCTTTATCAAACATGTTCTTGCCTTGGGTACATTTTTAACCGTCCTATTAACATATTGTTGCATCTGTAAATACCAATAAAAGTCTTGTTTTTCTAATAACTGTTTCTCTTTAAGCATTTCAAAACTGAACAGTGTTCCTTTTATTATATTGGAAAGAACTGTTATTCCTTTAGCTGTCCAGTCCTTAAATCTAGCATCCAGTTTATTTGGCATAAAATCAGTCATATGCACACCATTTAAGAATTGCAATATCTCCCTCCTAGTTTATATTTTATATTAGTTTTCCATATTTTAAGAGTCCATTTCACCCATGAGTTATCAGTAGTATTTATGTACCTTTATAGGTTGTTATCAGCCAAAATTGCCTGTGTGGGGATGGGCCGTATCCCCTCCTCATTTTTTCCATTGAGCATCATATGGGTTGCATCAACATATCACAGCTCTCAACTGTGCTGAAAAATAATCTCCAGGAGAAGGTAGGCCCCCATCACTCCTTTCCTTGGCTATTTGCAAAGTTTTGAGACGAACTCTAGGCCTTTTACCTTGCCAAATATATTTTGATAACATTTTGTTCCATTCATTGAATTGATTTTGATTAATCTCTGTTGGTAGGGTCTGAAAAAGATATAATAGTCTGGGCAGTATATTCATTTTAATAGATTCAATCCTTGAACTGAGATGACAAAAAGGAAACATGAGGAAATCTGCAAATGCTGGAAATTCAAGGAACACACACAAAATGCTGGAGGAATGCAGCAGGCCAGGCAGCATCTATAGGAAGAAGTGCAGTTGACGTTTCGGGCCGAGACCCTTCGTCAGGACTAACTGAAAGAAAAGATAGTAAGAGATGTGAAAGAGGGAGGGGGAAATCCGAAATGATAGAAGACAGGGGGGGAGGGATAAAGCTAAGAGCTGGAAAGTAGGGATACACAGCTGGAAAAGGGAAAGGATCATGTGATGGGAGGCCTATGGAGAAAGAAAGGGGGAGGGGAGCAGCAGAGGAAGATGGAGAACAGGCAAGGAGTGATTATGAGAGGGGCATAGAGAGGAAAATAAAGGAGAGAAGGGGGGAGAGAAAGGGAATAAATAAGGGATGGGGTAAGAAGGGGAACAGGGAAATCAATGTTCATGACATCAGGTTGGAGGCTACCCAGATGGAATATCAGGTGTTGTTCCTCCACCGTGAGTGTGCCTTCATCTTGATGGTAGAGGAGGCCATGGATAGACATATCAGAATGATCTCCCAGTGGCTACACATTTTAATTCCACATCCCATTCCCATTCTGATATGTCTATCCATGGCCTGCTCTACTGTCCAGATGAAGCCACGCTCAGTAGAGGGAAGAATGAATTCAATTAAATACCAACAAATTCTGGAAGCAAATTTCACTGTAAAAAAAAAAGTTGAAGTTGAACTTTTCTTTTTTTGTTATTTTGAAACTGTAAAAGATGGAAATAAAAAAGTAATCCTGCTTAAGATATTAAAGAAATGTGTCATCTTTAACTTTATGCCTTTTGGAAATCAGGTAATCTTTTACTCGCTTATCTATTCACAGTAACAGAAATTTTGACAGGGGTGCCCAAACTTTTTCATACCACTATGTTCTCATTTAGGTGGGGGAAAAGGAGTGAATGAATGAATAAAAAAGAAGAATTGAGTAATATAAAATCATCATTATAATGAGTATTTCTTCAGATGGGTATAGGACTCTATTTTTGCTTCCATTTAGTTTATCAACACTTTTAAAGTTAGCCAAACCTTATGGCTCTTCTGGAGGGGGTGAGGACTGGCTTTGGAAAATTCACATTCTCTCTTCCTGATATACTTCTCTTGCCCTCATCCTGTCCCCTGCTTTCTCCTTATTCCCCAAGCAGAGCAGGATAACTGCTCAGCCAGGCTTTCCCTTGGTTTGATCACGCTGACGGGCAATGCTCTAGCCTTCTTGTCTGTAGTCAGCTCTTCCACTGTCAGATACAGTTGCGTCCAATCTTCATAAAACACTCGCAGTTTAGCAGGGTACGGAGTTTGGAATCTAATCTTTCCTTGCTTTAATATTTGCTTTACTTCAGAATATTCTTTACGTCCCTGCAGAACTGCTGGGGGTAATCTTGATCGAAATATATTAATTTACCATCCAAAAACACCCTCTTCTTTCCCCAGGTGCTTCTTAGAATTTTCGCCTTGGTATTGTATTGAAGGAATCTAATCACTATTAGCGTGGCTTATCTTCTCTCTCTCTCCAGTAAGCCACGGGGCGAACGCACGATGCGCCTTCTCAATTTCAAGCTTTATAGTCGAAGGAATCTCCAGCGTATCCCACAGCAATTTTCGTACAAACTCCATCATAGATAAACCTCTGCTCCTTTGGGAACATTGTGTATACTGATATTTTTCTGCTGCGATCTTCCCTCCAGGTCAAGCAGTTTACTTTCTTGTTGATTTAATATTTTTATCATCTTAGTATCCGTTCCATGTTTTGCATGCAATCTTCCACCTTCTCAATTTGTGTCTCTGCCGCCACGATTTTGTGATTAACATTGGCAAGCTCTGACTTGATACCATTTAGTTGCTGTTTTATATCTTTTTGGAACTCCCGTATCTCTTCCAGAATTTTTATCATATTTGCTGCTTCGCCTGAACGAGGCCCGTCGTCAGCCTCGCTACCACGCTTTCTGGTAGGAGAGCAGCTTGTTGCACCCCTCTCATCCATAAGCTCCACAGTGATGCTTTTTAAAATCTGCATTCTTGTGTCCCCCCCCCCCCCTTATCAATTCAGATATTTTTGAAAGGTATTTGATGGATAAACGGGGCAAAATATGAGTTTTTCCAGAGGAGCTATTGACTAAAGCTGCCATTCTGGACAATGACATCAGCAGAACCCTACCCTTGCAGTTTCGTAACTGAACCTACAAGGATACGACATCTTCTGAACCTATGTCACTTTCTTCTACTGATTTGATTCTATTCTTTACCAGAAGAGCCACCCCACCCCTCTGCCTACATTTCTATCCCTCTGATATAGCCTGTAACCTTGGTCATTCAGCTCCCAACTGCAACCATCCTTCAGCCATGATTCAGTGATGGTCACAACATCATACCTGCCAATCTATATTATTGCGACAAGATCATCCACCTTATTTCTTATATTACACGCATTTAGATACAACACCTTGAGTACCATATTTACTATCCTTTCTAATTCTGTATCCCTAATGATTTGATACTCAGCCTGTTGGCTGCAACTGAGTCCCATCATCTGCCTGCCCTTCCTGACAGTCTAACTGCATGCTATATTTTTTAATCATCCATCCTATCCTGTGTCCCTTCACTCTGGTTCTCACCCCCTGCCGAGTTAGTTTAACCCCCCCCCCCCCCCAAAATCTCTAACAAACCTGCCTGCAAGAATATTGATTCCCCTAGGCTTTAGGTGCAGCTTGTCACTTTTGAACAGGTCATACCTTCCCCCAACAGAGATCCCAATTATCCTGAGAATGGCTGCTCCACTTATCCCTTCTGTACTTCTATTTAGTTTGTAGAGCTCTGTTGACGCCGCTGATAAGCCATGTACAATGGAAAAACGCACTTGAAGCTCCCTTTTTAAATAACTGCCGCTGACCTGCAAGAAATACCTCTTGGTAGAGCTCTGTTGATGCTGCTGATAGGCCATGTACAATGGATGCATTGGTTGTGATTTTTCAAGAATCACTTGATTCTGGCATGGTCTCGGAGGACTGGAAGGCTGCAAATGTCACTCTATTCTTTAAGAAGGGAGGAAGCAAAAGAAAGGAAATATAGGCTAGCCAACCTAACCTCAGTGGTTGGGAAAGTGTTGGAGTCCAGTATTAAGGATGAGGTTTCGATTTATTTGGAGACTAATGATAAAGTAAGTCAAAGTTAGCATGGTTACTGTGAAGGGAAATCTTGCCTGACAAATCTGTTAGAGTTCTTCAAGGCAGTAACAAGCAGGTGGGTAAAGGAGGCGGTGGATGTCATTTGCTTTGATTTTCAGAAGGCTTTTTGATAAGGTGCCACACGTGAGGCTCCTTAACAAGATAAAAATCCTATGGTGTCAAAGGAACGTAATGGGTACTTTGCATCTGTCTTCACTGTGGAAGGCACCAGCTGTGTGCCAGAGATCCATGAGTGTCAGGGAGCAGGAGTGAGTGCCATTGCTATTACAAAGGAAAATCTGCTAGGCAAACTCAAAGGTCTTCAGGTGGATTAGTCACTTGGACCAGATGGATTGCATTCCAGAGTCCTGAGAGAGGTTGCTGAACGGATACTGGGTGCATTCGTCATGATCTTTCAAGAATCTCTCAATTCTGGAATGGTCCTGGAGGACTGGAATATTGCAAATGTCACTCCACTCTTTAAGAAGGGAGGAAGGCAAAAGAAAAGAAATTGTAGACCAGTTAGCCTAACCTCAGTATCATTAAGGATGAGGTTTCAAGGTACTTGGAGACTAATGATATAAGAAGTCAAAGTCGCCTTTGTTTCTATAAAGGGAAATCTTGCCTCACAAATCTGTTCTTCAAGTTCTTCGAGGAAGTAACAAGCAGGGTGGGCAAAGGAGAGACTGTGGATGGCATTTACTTGGATTTTCAGAAGGCTTTTGATAAGGTGCCACACATGAGACTGCTTAAGGTAAAATCCTATGGCGTCACAGGAGAGATATTGGCATGGATATAGGAATGGCTGACAGGAAGGAGGCAGCGAGTGGGAATGAAAGAGGTCTTTGGCTGTCAGTGACTAGTGGTGTTCATCAGAAGTCAGCATTGGACCGTTGCTTTTCACATTGTCAGCGATTTGGACAATAGATAATGGAATTGACAGCTTTGTAGCAAAGTTTGCAGAGGATACGAAGATAGGTGGAGGGGTAGCTAGTGCTGAGGAAGCAATGTGATTGCATTGGGACTTAAATTGTAAGAACGGGCTCAAAAGTGGCAGATGAAGTACAGTCTTGGGAAACATATGATGTATTTTGGTGAAAGAACAACAGTGCAGACTATCTAAATGGGGAGAAGAGTCAAACATCAGGTGTAGAGGGGCTTGGGAGTCCCCGTGCAAGACTCTGAAGGTTAATTTACAGATTAAGTCTGGTAAAGAAGGCTAATGCAATGTTGGCATATATTTCAAGGGGTATATAATATATAAAAGCAAGAGACAATGCTGAGCCTTTAGAAGATATTAATCAGACTGCCCTTGGAGTATTGTCAACAGTTTTGGATCCTATATCTCAAAGGATAGAAGAGGCTCATGAGGATGATTTCGGAAGTGAAGGGGTTAATATGAGTGTACAGCAGCTTTGGGCCTGTACTCACTGGAATTTAGATGAATGTGTGGGGATCCCCTTGATACCTACTGAATGTTGAAAGGGCTTGATAACCGGATGTGGAGAGGATGTTTCCTATGGTGAGGGTATTCAGAACTAAAGGGGCAGCCTCAAAATTGACGAGTGACCCTTCAGAACAGAGGTAAGGAGGAAATGTTTTAGAGTAGTAAATCTCTGGAATGCTCTGCTACACACTGTGTGGTGGAGGCTAAGTCAGTCTTGTAGTTGAATGTTGATTGTTTCCTGATCAGTCAGGGCAACAAAACATATGGCGAAAAGGTAGGTGTATGGGGTTGAGTGGGATTCAGGAACAACCATGATGAAATGGCGGAGCAGGCTTGATTGGCTGAACAGCCTAATTCTGCTCCTATGTCTCATGGTCTTATGAATACCAGAGGCCACGTATGGAGTTGAAAACAACCCATCTCCAGTTTGTGGGTATGACAGGACGAAGGAGACCACTTACAGGACAGGAGAGAAATGCCTGCTTCCCCGAACTTCATGTTAGCCAACTGCAGGCCCTTAATGTAAGCCTGGACTTCTTGGTCAATAAATTGGTTAACTGCCATGCTGATGTAAACAACCCTGATGTGTACAGTCTCAGTGTCTGGCCTTAAGAGGCAACTGGCCACAGTGTTATTTTTCCTCTTTGATAAGTTGTATATCCATTGTGACCTCGGATATGTAGGCCAGATGGTGTTGCTGCCGTGCAGACTAAGGGTCTGATTATTTTGGCCATCACGAGCACGATGGGTTTGTGGTCAATGAGCGGTGTGAAATGGTGACCCACTAAATGAAAATGAAAATGGCAGACAGCGAGATAACAGACTGAGAAGCCCATGATGAAATGTGCTGTACTTCCTTTCGAGGGGGGATAGAGCTCCGGACAGAAGAAGGCAAGCGACTACCACATCTTTGACCAGCTGTTAGTGCACGATACCCACAGTATCGTCTGAGGCATCGGTTGTAATGGCAATGGACACATTGGGGAGCAGTTGTGCCAGTAGGGTCGCATTAGAAAGAGCTCATCTGGGATCATCAAATGCCCTGGTCTTGTCCGTTGACCAGTCATACACTTGATTAGGGTTATTGCCTTTTACTGCATTATACAGGGAAGCATAAGTTCAGCAGCTTGTGGAATGAGGTGGTGATAGAAACTTGCCATGCCTTAAAAACTCCTGTAACTTTTTGGTAGGAAATCCATAATAGTGGCTGTCTGTGATGGGTGGGTTTTCATATCTTCTGTGGCGATGAGATGGCTGAGAAAGTCGATGGTTGACAAACCAAACTGGCATTTTGCAGGGTTAGTAATCAACCAGTGAAGGCATAAGTGCTCAAAGTATGTAGAGATGAGATACTTGTTCAAATTTGGACACCCTGGCAACAGGTATGTCATCTAGGCAAACAGCCATTAGAAAGTCTGCGCTGCATTTTTCAGTCCAAGCAGCATGTGCAGAAACTCAGTAGGCCAAATGTGGTTATCATGGTTGTTACGGGAAGATACTCCGAGTACACAGGCACCTGATGGTAGCCCCTAACTAGATTGACTTTGGAAAAATACTAACTTTCTAGCTAAACGTGCCATAAAGCATTGAATGTATGGGACTGGGTAACAGAGTGGTGGCCCCCTTAAAGCGTTGGTAGCAACCACATGGGCGGTAACCACCATCATATTGGCGTACAGTTCTGAATCTTGCCACGTTGCCAGACTTGGCCTTTATAGTTGCCAGTTTTTCAATGTCCAGTCTACGTGCATGGGCGTGGACGAGCAGGTCAGTTGTGAGAATGTAGTGTTTGAGCCCATGTTTTGTGACTGTAGTGGATAATGAGGGTTTGGAAAGACCTGGGGATTTGCCCAGCAGTTGAGTAAACTGGCATGTTGTTCGTGCCCTTGAGAGTCATTGTGGGGAAGTTACTGAGGGAACAGAGTAACAACCCAAAGTCCTTGATGTCCATAAGCTGGCAGTCCTTGATCGACTAAAAGTCCATGGGCACACAGGAAAACTGCACTGAGCAGAGGTCTGGCCGTTTTAGCAGGACGAAGTCCCATGTGTAACGTCACCCACTGGTTGAGTGTCATCTGTCACGTCCTGTTAGTCAGGATCTTGCTACCTTTGGCAGTTTCCAGTGAGGTTTCATCGCTCTTTGCCTTCCCAGCAATTGTTGATGCTGGCAGACACACATTTGAACACTGTGTCACACTGGAAACATTGCCTTGAAAGGACGTCTATGATGAATGGTAGACAACCTTGGTGCTGGAACCCATGGTGTTTCCAGACCTCTGATGTCCCAGTGTACTGGCAATGTCGAAGCTACAAGGCCCTTGACGTGTCCTAGTGTTCCTACCAAAGCAAGTACGGTAAAAGCATAGGCCTGGTGTCATCTGTTTCACAGCCATAGGCTTATTGAGATGGAGAAAGGACAAGGAATGATGAACCATTACTGAGCTGAGTGCAGACAATCGGCCATTTTAGCAAGCACCCTAGAGGTGCTTTAGCGAGGGCTATGTGGACTGGATCAGACATTTCCTGCATACAGAGTTCTTTTTTTTAAAAAAAATAAAACCAGGATGATGATTTCCTTGGAGAGACAGCATGTGGTCCATTTGCTCCAGCTGCTTACTATTGCTCAGACTGGGTAAGGAGAGCTACTGTTCAGTGCACTCAGAGTTCAATAGTGCAAAAGTCTGTAAAAGGTGAGTTTGCAGTGATCGGTATTTATCATGTGCAGGTAGGTGTTCAAGCAGACTTTTGCTGCTATGGAATTGCTGAGCGACACTACCACATAGAAATATTGATGTTGTCAGTGGAGACTTCTTACAGGGAAAAACTGGGCCTTGAGTGGCAGCATTTTGCTCTCAAAACTCCGGCAGTTTCAAAACGACTGTATTGGCTGACATATTCAATAACTCTGGAACTTTCTTAGAGCATCATGGTCACCAATGTAGATTTTCGCAAATAAAATTAAATAAGGCATTTTATGTTTAACTAAATCCCTAACGTTTTCTTGAACTCCAAAACCTACCGAACAAAAATGCACTAAAAACCTTTTACTTAATAATGTCATCACGTCAGACCAACCTCTTAAAGCAAAACCCCAACTCAGTGTTGGTGGTTGTGAATTATGTACATTTCTCCAAATTATGTTTCTCTACAGGCTTGCTCCTTTCGGAGGGGCTCACTCTTTTCGGGTGAGATAAATTCCCAGGGATGTATTGCAGCTTAAAGATAAGGAGTTTTTTTTTGTGTGTAATAGTAGTGAAGCAGTTGTAAGGAGTTTGCATGTTCTCTCCATGACCATGTGGTTGCCTTCTGGGTACCCTAGTTTCCTCTGGCTGTCTAAATTGTCCTGCAATTAGGCAAGTGTTAATTAAGTGGTTTACTGGGTGGAGTGGCTCTTCAGGGTGTCCTGTGCTGCTTTCTGAATGAGAAAATTAAACAAAAAGCAGCACACAAAATGCTGGAGGAACTCAGTTAGTCTGTCAGCATCCTGAAGGAAAGTAAAACATACTAGAATAAAAAGTTTAGGGAGGGGTAGGAGGCTAGTTGGAAGATGATCAGTGAAGCCAGGTAGGTGAGAAAGGTCAGGGGCTGGAAAAGAAGGAATTTGATAGGAGAAGTGGGTAGGCCAGAAGAGAAAGGGAAGGAGGAGAAGACCCGGGGGAAGTAATAGGCAGGTGAGAAGAGGTTAAAAAGTCAGAGTGGGGAATAGAGGGGGGGGGGGGGGAGACAATTTTTTTCTAACTTGGATACTTCATGGGCCTTATAGACATTGTCATTTTCAGTGTCCTCCCTGAGGGGTTGAGGGATTTGAACATTTGGATTGACAACCATGGTGCTAGATTATTCAGCTTCTATTTATGATGCAAACCAACCCATAGTTGACATTGTTGATGTGAAGCTTGTGACAAAATTCATTGGTGAAGACTGACTGGAAATTGGGACACTTAGGATGGTTACCTCCTGGGTGCTAGGGTCAGGAATGTCTCAGATGATGTCCACAACATTTTAGAGAGGGACGGGGAGTAGTCAGATGTCTTGGCGAATATTAGTACCAATGACATAGGAAGGAAAAACAATGAGGTCCTGAAAAGAAAATTTAGAGAGCTAAGAAGAAAACTGAGAAGCAGGACCTCCTGGGTAGTAATTTCTGGATTGCTGCCTGTGCCATGTGCTAATGAGGGTAGAAACAGGATGACTTGGCAGATAAATGTATGGCTGAGAAGCTGGTGCAGGAGGCAGGGCTTCAGGTTCTTGAATCATTGGGATCTCTGGGGGAGGTGTTACCTGTTGAAAAGTGACGGGTTGCACCTAAACCCAAGGGGGACCAATATTCTCGCAGGCAGGTTTGTTAGAGCTTTTGGGGAGGGTTTAAACTAATTTGGCAGGGGTGGGTTGGGAACCAGAATGAAGGGTCTCAGGATGGGACAGATGGTAAAAAAGTAAAGATGTCGTGTAGTCAGATTGGCAGGAAGGGCAGGCAGGTGATGGGACTCTGTTGAAGCCAACAGGCTGTGAGTATCAAATCATTAGGGATGCAGAATCAGAAAGGATACAGTACTCAACGTGTTGTATCGAAATGTGTGTAGTATAAGAAATAAGGTGGATAGTCTTGTTGCAATATTACAGATTGGCATGTATGATGTTGTCGCCGTAACTGAATCATGGCTGAAGGATGGTTGTAGTTGGGAGCTGAATGACCAAGGTTACATGTTATATCGGAGGGATAGGAAGGTAGGCAAAGGGGATGGTGTGGCTCTAGTGATGAAGAACGGCATCGAATCAGTAGAAAGATGTAACATAGGATCAAAAGATGTTGAATCCTTGTGGGTTGAGTTAAAGAAACTGCAAGGGTAAAAGGAAGTTGATGGCAGTTGTATACTGCCAGATCAGACTCTCAGCAGTGGCCGCGAGGTGGACCGGAGGTTACAACAGGAAATAGAAAAGAATCAGAATCAGACTTTAATCGTCAAGTACCTGTACACATACAAGGAATTTACTTCCGGCAGATGTTGTCTCTCTGCTCATAACAATAATAATGATAAATATAAATGAAAATATAGATTGTACATACAAGTAGTGCAATCCAGGTAATAGTTAGCCGATAGTTAACCGGCAGTTAACTGTTCAGCAAAGTGACCGCAGTAGGGAAAAAAACTTCTCCAGTGCCTATTAGTCTTAGTCTGGAGGGATCTGAAGCGCCTACCAGACGGAAGCAGTTCAAACAGTCCGTGCGCAGGATGGAAGGAGTCCTTTATGATGTTCCCCACCCTCTTCTTCAACCTGGAAGAGTACAGGTCCACAATAGAGGGCAGGGAGGCTCCAATGATGCACTCGGAGGACCTCACTGTGTGCTGTAGTCTGGTTCTATCCTGCTTGGTGGTGGCTCCAAACCACACAGTGATGGAGGTGCACAGGACAGAGCAATGTCATGGTAGTCATGGGAGATTTTAACATGCAGGTCGATTGGGAAAATCAGGCTGGTAATGGATCTCAAGAGAGTGAGTTTGTTAAATGCCTAAGCGATAGCTTTTTAGGGCAGCTTGTCATTGAGCCTACTAGGGGATCAGCTATACGGGATTGGATGTTACGTCATGAACCACAGGCAATTAAGGAGCTTAAGGTAAAAGAACCCTTGGGAACCAGTGATCACAATATGATCAACTTGAAATTTGATAGGAAGAAAGTAAAGTCTGATTTAGCAATATTTCAGTGGAGTAAGGGAAATTACAGTGCTATGAGAGAGGAGTTGGCCAAAGTAAATTGGAAGGAGCTGTTGGCAGGGATGTCAGCATTGCAGCAATGGCATGAGTTTCTGGGAAAATGAGAAAGATGCAGGACATGTGCATTCCAAAAATGAAGAAATACTCAAATGGTAAAATGGTACAACCATGGCTGACAAGGGAAGTCAAAACTATTGTAAAAGCAAAAGGAAGGGCATACAATAAAACAAAAATTAATGGGAAGATAGAGGATTGGGAAGTTTTTAAAAACCTACAGAGAGCAACTAAAAATCATTAGAAGGGGAAAGATGAAATATGAAAGCAAGCTAGCAAATAATATCAAAGCATTTTTCGAGTATCTGAAAAATAAAAGATAAATGAGAGTAGACGTAGGACTGGTAGAAAATGGAGAGGAGAAATAATGCCAGGGGACAAGGAGATGACTGATGAGGGAAATGAGTATTGTGCACCAGTCTTCACTGTGGAAGACACTACAGTATGCTTGATGATGTGTGTGAAGGAAGAGAAGTGGGTGCAGTTACTATTGCAAGAGATGAAGATCTCAAAAAGCTAAAAGACCTAAAGGTATCTAAGTCATCCGGACCAGATGAACTGCACCTTGGGGTTCTGAAAGAGGTAGTGTTAGAGATTGTGGTGCTATTAGAAATGATCTTTCAAAAATCATTGGACTCTGGCGTGGTGCCAGAGGACTGGAAAATTATATATGACACTCCACTCTTCAAGAAAGGAGGAAGGCGGGAAATTGTAGACCAGTTAGCCTGACCTCGGGGGTTGTGAGAGTTGGTTGTTAAGGATGAGCTGATGGAGTACTTGGTGACACAGAACAAGATAGTACAAAGCCAGCATGGCTTCCTTCAGGGGAAATCTTGCCTGATGAACCTGTTGGAATTCTTTGAGGAGATTACAAGTAGGTGTGGTGAACTACATTTACCTGTCTGGACACGCCCCCCCTCCCGCGGACTGCTCCTGTGGCTCCTCCCACAGACCCCTGTATAAAAGCGATCGGAGGCACTGCTCCTCCCTCAGTCTCCAGGATGTTGTGTGGTGGGCTCTGGCTGCTGACGCTGCTGACTGTGCTTTCTTCCAGCTGATAAAAGCCTATCTCGACTCATGTCTCCAAGTCTCCAAGAGTTATTGATGGTGCATCAGTAGGATATATAAATAAGATGCAGTGGATGTTGTATATTTGGACTTTCAGAAGGCCTTTGACAAGGTGCCACACATGAGGCTGCTTACCAAATTAAAGAGCCCATGGTATTACAGGAAAGTTACTAACATAGTGAGAGCATTGGCTGATTGGTAGAAGGCAGTGGGTGGGAATAAAAGAATCCTCTTCTGGCTGGCTGCCAGTGACTGGTGGTGTTCCGCAGGGATTGGTGTTGGGATCTCTTCTTTTTATGCTGTATCTAAATGATTTAGATGACGGAATAGATGGCTTTGCTGCCAAGTTTGCAGATGATACAAAGATTGGAGGGGCAAGTAGTGTTGAGGAAGAAGCAGTTGGGGTGCAGAAGGACTGGTCAGATTAGGAGAATGGGCAAGAAAGTGGCAAATGAAATATAATGTTGGAAAATGCATGGTCATGCACTTTGGTAAAAATAAATGTGGGCTATTTTCTAAACGGGGAGAAAATCCAAAATTCTGAGATGCAAAGCGACTTGGGAGTCCCACAGGAACCTTGTTTTTACATTTCTCCCCCCATGATCTGACTGTATATCTGCTTTTCCAGCTTTAATTGCAGCCATAGGTCCCACAGGAATCTTGCGTCCTTTTTGTGGAATGGTAGACTTGTAGTAGCGTATTTGGTGAGTTTTCTCATCTTGAAATGTTCTAATTGTTGTTTTGTTATTTCCTATGCCCCAGGTGATTTCAGTTTCAACCATATATATAATTACGAAACATTTTGTTACTGTAATGAAGATGGGAATGGGAAGTATTTTAATTCTCCTCGATTCGCAACAATCAGGGAAACCTTAATCAGAGTGTGGAAGTGCAGCAGTAAGTTGGGTTTTTCAAAGTGAGGGGGACAAAGGCAGAGAACCAGAGATCAGTTATCTAAACATTTGCCAATGGGAAAGAAAATGGACTATGTCATTAAATCAAAATCCAGAGTAATTGGCAAAATCAGTTGGCACTATCGCCCGGTAGCATTCAATCTACAGTGATTAAATGCTTTGAGAGGTTGGTCATGACTAAACTGAACTCCTGCATCAGCAAGGACGTGGAGCCATAGCAATTTGCTTATTGCCACAGTAGGTCAATGGCAGATGTGATCTCAATGGCTCTTCACACGGCTTTAGACCACCTGGGCAACACAAACACCTAAGTTAGGATGCTGTTCATCGACTATAGCTTGGCACTTAATACCATCATTCCCACAATCCCGATTGAGAAGTTATAGAACCTGGGCCTCTGTACCTCCCACTACAATTGGATCCTCGACTTCCTAACGGGAAGACCACAGTGCGTGCAGTTTGGTGATAACATCTCCTCTCGCTGACTATGAGCACTGGTGCACCTCGAGGGTGTGTGCTGAGCCCACTGCTCTACTCTCTCTATATCCATGACTGTGTGGCTAGGTATGGCTCAAAAACCATCTATAAATTTGCTGATGATACAACCATTGTTGGTAGAATCTCAGATGGTGACGAGAGGATGTACGGGAGTGTGATATGTGTGGTGTTGCAGCCACAACCTGGCACTCAACATCATTAAGATGAAAGAGTTGATTGTGAACTTCAGGAAGGATAAGACAAAGGAACACATACCAATCCTCATAGAGTGAGCAGTTTCAAGTTCTTGGCTGTTAAGATCTCTGAGGCTCTCACCTGGTCCCAACCCATTGATGCAGTTATAAAGAAGGCAAGACAGCGACTATACTTCATTAAGAGTTTGAAGAGATTTGTTATGTCAACAAATACACTCAAAAATTTATATAGATATACCCTGGAGAGCATTCTGACAGGCTGCATCGGTGTCTGGTATTGGGGGCTACTGCATGGGACAGAAAGAAGCTGCAGAGGGTTATAAGTTTAGTCAGCTCCATCTTGGGCACTAGCCTACAAAGTACCCAGGACATCTCCAAGGAGTGGTGTCTCAGAAAGGTGACATCCATTATTCAGGATCCCCCCCACCACCCAGGGCATGCCCTTTTCTCACTGTTACCACCTGGTAGGAGGTACAGAAGCTTTGAAGGCACACACTCAGCGATTCAGGAGCAACTGCTTCCCCTCTGCCATTCGATTCCTAAATGGACATTGAACCCTTGAACACTACCTCACTTTTTAAATATATATTATTCATTTTTTGCACAATTTTTAATTCATTCAATATATGTATACTGTAATAGATTTACTTTTTTTTCTTCTATAGTATTTAAAATTATGAGGGGGATAGATAAAGTTGATGTGGATAGGCTTTTTCCATTGAGAGTAGGGGAGATTCAAAGAAGAGGACATGAATTGAGAGTTAAGGGGCAAAAGTTTAAGGGTAACACGAGGGGGAATTTCTTTACTCAGAGTGGTAGCTGTGTGCAACAAGCTTCCAGTAGAAGTGGTGGAGGCAGGTTCGGTATTGTCATTTAAAGTAAAATTGGTTGGGTATATGGACAGGAAAGGAATGGAGGGTTATGGGCCGAGTGCGGGCCAGTGGGACTAGGTGAGAGTAAGCGTTCGACACGGACTAGAAGGGCCAAGATGGCCTGTTTCTGTGCTGTAATTGTTATATGGTTATTATGTATGCATTGAACTGCTGCTGCTAAGTTAGCAAATTTCATGACACATGCCGGTAATAATAAACCTGATTCTGAATCGTGATTTGTGCAAGGGAATTAATTTTAACCCATTTAGCAGTTTGTTTTTTTTATTAGTTTTTTTAATACATTTTACAGATTTAAAAACCCCAAATCACAATGAGGAACGTTAATACAGTGCAAAATTAAGCATACAGTGACAATACAAAGAAAGAGAATTAAATAAAAAGCTCCTAAATTGAAGATAAGTAAACTTAGTATCCTCCCCAAGCCCCACAACACAAAAAAAAAACTCCAGACCAACCACAACACAATATAGAGAATATAAATCAGGACAATCAAACTCCCAGACTGTGAATACACTTAGCAACAGAGGATAATAATGCCTACTACCAGAAAAAAAAGGGAGCTGAAAGCAAGGGACCGAAAAGAAAAAAACCCTAGTCAAGAGGAAGGTTATGAAAGTACTCGATAAAAGGTCCCCAGACCTTATGGAACTTTATGTCCGAATTAAGAACTGAATAATGAATTTTTTCGAGGTCCAAGCAGGCCATAATGTCGTTAAGCCATTGAGCATGGGTGGGTGGGGCGACATCTCTCCATCTAAGGAGGATCAAGCGTGTAGCCAGGAGAGAGGCAAAGGATAATATTTGGTATTTGGTCGGACTCGGACGTAAATCTGTCTTGCCCCAGGAGCTGATTCAGAATATACGATAACGTAGTGAAGACATCTTTCCAAAATTTCTCCAAGCTAGGACAGAACCAGTACATATGAATGATAGAGGCCTTGCCCCTCTTGCATTTATGACAGAGCAGACTAATGTCAGGGTAGAATCGAGATTGTTCATACAGCCCATATGTCTAAATCTAAACTATCTTAAACTGTAAAAGGCAATGGCGAGCACAAAGAGAGGTTGAGTTAACCGATTTGAGAATCGAGTCCCAGCTCTCATCAGATAAGGAGGTATTTAAATTCTGCTCCCATGCCATTTTAATTTTATCCACAGGGGCCTGTCGTAAGGCTGCTAATTTATCTCAAATAATTGATATTAAACCTTTATCTAGTGGATTAATGGAAAGAAATAAGTCCATAGCATTTTTCGCAGGCATTTCAGGAAAGTTAGGAATTAAAGGAACAATAAAGTGTCTAATTTGGAGATATCTAAAAAAATGAGCATTGGGCAGATTGAACTTAACAGAGAGCTGCTGAAAAGAAGCGAGGCGATTATCAATGAAAAGATCTTCAAAATGTCTAATGCCCTTCCTATACCAAACCTGGAATGCTGAATCGTACGTGGTAGGTAAAAAAAAAGGTGATTATGTACGACAGGGCTGGAAACGGAAATACCATGGAAACCATAGCATTTCCTAAACTGAGCCCATAAATGCAAAGTGTGTCTAACAAGAGGATTAGCTATTGATCTGGACAGACTGCTAGAGAGTGCAGAGCCAAGAAGTGCAGAGATAGATAATTCTTTAGTGGAGCTCAACTCCATTGCCACCCAATTAGGGCACTCGGGTTGGCCATGGAAGAAAGACCAAAAGGTAGCACAACGTATATTAGCTGTCCAATAATATAAACGAAAGTTAGGTAAAGCCATGCCACCCTCTTTTTTAGATTTTTGGAGATGGATTTTATTAATACTAGAGCGCTTATTCTGCCACAGATATGACAAAATAATACTAAGGAATCAAAAAAAGATTTAGGAATAAAAATTGGGATAGATTGAAATAAGTATAAAAATTTGGGGAGAACATACATTTTAACAACATTAATACGACCTACCAAAGACATAGATAGAGGTGACCATTGTACCAGACTGTTTTATAGTATATGAAAGATTGGCAAAGTTTTCACGAAAGAGATCTTTAAACTTCCTTGTGACTGTAATTCCAAGATAAGTAAATTGATTATGGACTACTTTAAAAGGGAGATCACGAAATGTTAATTCTTGTGCTTCTTTATTAATTGGGAAAAGTTCACTCTTATGTAAGTTAAGTTTATAGCCAGAGATCTGGCTAAACTGGTCAAGAAGTGAAAACATTGGAGGTAGGGATGTAGACGGATTTGAGAGAAGGAGTAATAAGTCATCAGCATAAAGAGAAACTTTATGCTCAACACCCCCTCTCCAAATCCCGGTCAATTCAGGACAATTTCGAAATGCTATCATTTAGCAGTTTTTAGAAGCAGTAAATTGTAGATAAAGGAGAACTAGTCAAGGTACTGCAATTGTCAGGAGCCATTCAGTAAGGAGCTGCATCAAAAATAATTGTAGGAAAGGAAAGGTCAATGAATAGGAGATGATGTGTTGCAATGGACAGACAATAATCTGACTTTTTTTAAAAAATAGATTCTTCTCCTCTCCCCCCCCCCCCCCCCCAAACCGGTTATGAAGATCTAACAAGTAGTTTATCATGAGGATTGTTGAGGTTGTTTCATGTTTTTACACTGTGAATAAATTTGTGAATTGGTAAGACCAGAGTTCGAGGCCTAGTGTTTGTAGATCCATCATTGGCGAGGCCTAGTGCTCCAGTGATCAGTGTGTCCTGGAGTTGATGCTGAGGATCAAGGCCCTAGGGATAAATTGGAAGTCTGGAAGTTGAGGCCCGTTGGCTGGAGCAGAGTCTGCAAACCTCTGCAAAACTGCTTAGGAGGTTGAAGGGGGTCCAGATCAGAGTGTCCAGGAGGCCTGTCCTGGGGTTAAAGTACAGTATATGCAAGGGTGGGATAGAGGAACGGTGCTTGTTTTGCTGTTGTTGTTTTGTTGCTTATTGCACTCTTGTTTCTCAGCTGAGCATTGTGACTATGCTATTTTGGTGATGAAATATGTGTCACATTTCACTGTATGTTCGACGTATGTGTGGCAAGTAAACTTTATTCATAAATCTTGAACATAGTTGTAACTCAGAATCACTATATAAAGACTCATTAAAATTTGAGGAGCATAGGTCAGTCAGCTTCTTAGAATTGCTTCAGTCATAGGATAAGATCAGTAATGAACTTAATGGTGAAGCAGGCTCGACAGACTGGATGGTCTACTCCTGCTCCTATTTTTTAATGTTTATATGCTTGGCTGGTTAATTTGACTGTGATCTTTGTGTGAATTTTTTACTTTTATTACTTCTGATAGTGTCAATCTTGATTGTTTCTTTCCCTGAATGTGTGCTCCTCAATGTCTCCCAGGTCTAAACTTCTTGCCATCGTACATCGGACCGTCCCCTCTCCATCTCTTATATTTGTACTGCTGGTGTCTCTTCCATTTGGCCCCTGCGTTCTTGACTGCAGTGTGCACTGATCTTTCCCTTCTGCAGACTTTTTCTGTCTGCCCAGATAGCTGTCTCCAGTAAACGTGTTCATGTGCCTTCCTTTGTTCTCTCGACTTGTGAAAGGATCAAGTGGAAGATGGAAAGTAGGGAGAGACAGAGGGATCTTATAGTGGATAGGGCATCTGTGTTTGAGCCCTAAGCAAACTGGGATCAGGGTTCAGCCTCTTGAGCTTAGTCCACCATTTGTGGCTGATTCTTTTTCTCAAAATTGTATTTCTGCTTTATCTTCATACCATTGATACACCTTGCATGTAGAAATTAATCTGTCTCCTTGATTAAATTCAGCAACTTTTTCTTCATAGCCTTGTGACTATTCCACAAATTCATTTTTAAGAAGTATCAGCTCATTTCTGACCTGAATGTATTGCACCATGTCCTGGAGTCCCCAACCTGCTCTCTCTGCATCCAGGCTATTGAGCCCTGACAGAACTGTGTCTTTTTCATCTATTTGCTTCTTGTTTATCAAAACTTAGTGAATAGTGGGGGAGTTGATACCTCTTCCAGTAAAGTAACTCTCCATGTCAGAAACTGATTGCACACTCCCTGATGTTTATCATTTTTATTGAGCAAAGGGGCCAGATCTGTACATGATATTCAAGAGGTTGTCTCACCAATGTATAATTGTGGTGTAGCATTCCTACACATGCTGCATTCAAAATCTATAGGAATAAAATACCATTTTGCCTCTTAATTGCTTACACATACCAGAATGTTTGCTTTGAGAGAATGTTGTATATAGGACATCCAATTCCCTTGATATATCAAGATTACAAGTCAGAGAATCAGAAATATATGGCATGGAGATGGCCATTCTGCTGAATTCAACTGACCAGTGAGCACCTTTCCATATTAACCCCATTATCCAAAACATGGCCCCTAGCGATCTCTGTCTAAGAAATTCGAGTGTTCATCCAGACACTCCATAAATATTATTGGGGGACCTAGTTTCAACCACTGTCTCATCATTTTCTGGGCAAAGAAAGTATGTCTCAGCTCCTTTGAACCTTCTCCTCTTGCCCTAAAGTTTTGTTCTCTTGTTTTATCTACCTCTTAAGGGGAAAGGTTTCCTGCAGTCTAACTTCTCTATACCCTTCATAATTTAATATTTCAATCATATATCCTGTTTATATCCTCTTCTCCAGGGAGCACAGAACTAGCTTCTCAAGTCTCTTCTCAAAATTGAACTGCTTATCCCAGGCAACATCCTGGTGAGCCAACCCTGCAGTGTCTCTGATGCTATCACATCCTTCCTCTAGTTTGGTTGACCAGAATGTGTGCAATATCCAACTGAGATGTGTCTAGAATGTTCTAAAGTTAAAGCTTAACTGCCCTAATTCTGTGTTCTATGCTTTGAACAACGAAAGCTAATATCCCATATTATCTACCTGCTATGCCAAGTCAAGGATCTGTAGACTTGTACTGCAAGATACTTCTGTCCCTCGCTATTCTAAGACCTTATTATTCATTGTGTATATCTATCCCATATTGTTACTCCCAAAATGCATCACCTTGTATTTGCCTGGATTAAGCTGTCTTCTCATTTTTCAATCCATTTCACCAAGACATCAGTATTAACTTTGTATCCTAAGATGACCCTTCACACTATCACAGCTCAGCCAACCTTTGTGTTATCCATGAACTTACTGATCTTGCCTCCCACATTGACATCATGCATGTATATTGCAAACAACAAGAGTCCCAACAACAATTCCTATGGGGCGTCATTAGTAACAGTTACCTAGTGACAGAACAACTCTCTATCATCACCCAACACATACAAATTGCTGGTGAAACACAGCAGGCCAGGCAGCATCTATAAGGAGAAGCACTGTTGATGTTTCGGGCCAAGAATCGTCAGGACTAACTGAAAGGAAAGATAATAAGAGATTTGAAAGTAGGAGGGGAGGGGGAAATGCGAAATGATAGAAGACCGGAGGGGGTGGGATGAAGCTAAGAACTGGACGGTCTCAAAGCCCACCAGGACGGTCTCCGAGCTCTTCGCTTCTTTTTGGATTCCAATTCCCCTCTACCACCACTCTCCTCCGTCTAGCAGAATTAATTCTTACTCTCAATAATTTCTCCTTTGGCTCCTCCCACTTTCGCCAAACCAAGGGTGTAGCCATGGGCACCCACATGGGTCCCAGTTATGCCTGCCTTTTTGTTGGCTTTGTGGAATAGTCCATGTTCCAAGTCTATATGGGTATCCGTCCCCCTCTTTTCCTTCGCTACATCGACGACTGCATTGGCGCTGCCTCCTGCACACATGCTGAGCTCATTGATTTCATTGACTTTGCCTCCAACTTTCGCCCTGCCCTCAAATTTACCTGGTCTATTTCTGACACCTCCCTCCCCTTTCTTGATCTTTCTGTCTCCATCTCTGGAGACGGCTCATCTACTGATATCTACTATAAGCCTACAGACTCTCACAGCTATTTGGACTATTCCTCTTCCCACCCTGTCTCTTGCAAAAATGCTATCCCCTTCTCACAATTCCTCCGTCTCCACCACATCTGCTCTCAGGATGAGGCTTTTCATTCCAGGACGAAGGAGATGTCTTCCTTTTTTAAACAAAGGGGCTTCCCTTCTTCCACCATCAACTCTGTTCTCAAACGCATCTCTCCCATTTCCCGCACATCTGCCCTCACCTCATTCACCTGCCTCATCCACCTCATTCACTTGGGGGTAGGGTTCCCCTTGTCCTCGCCTACCACCCCACCAGCCTCCAGGTCCAATGTATAGTTCTCTGTAACTCCGCCACCTCCAACGGGACCCCACTACCAAGCACATCTTTCCCTCCCATCCCTTCCCACCAATCTCCCTCCTGGCACTTATCCTTGTAAGCGGAACAAGTGCTACACCTGCCCTTACACTTCTTCCCTCACCACCATTCAGGGCCCCAGACAGTCCTGTCAGGTGAGGGGACACTTTACCTGTGAGTCGGCTGGTGTGGTATACTGCGTCCGGTGCTCCCGGTGTGGCCTTTTATATATTGGCGAGACCCAATGCAGACTGGGAGACCATTTCACTGAACACCTATGCTCGGTCCGCCAGAGGAAGCAGGATCACCCAGTGGACACACATTTTAATTCCACGTCCCATTCCCATTCTGATATGTCTATCCATGGCCTCCTCTACTGTCAAGACGAAGCCACACTCATGCTGGAGGAACAGCACCTTGTATACCGGCTGGGTAGCCTCCAACCTGATGGCATGAACATTGACTTCTCTAACTTCTGTTAATGCCCCTCCTCCCCTTCTTACCCCATCTCTGACATATTTAGCTGTTTTTTTTTCTCTCTCTCTCTCTGTCTCTCCCCCTCTCCCTCCCTCTCCCCATCACTCTGCCTGTTCTCCATCTCCATCTGGTGCTCCCCTTTCTCCTTTCTTTCTCCCGAGGCCTCCCATGATCCTTTCCCTTCTCCAGCTCTGTATCACTTTCGCCAATCACCTTTCCAGCTCTTAGCTTTATCTCACCCCTCCAGTCTTCTATCATTTCCCCTTCCCCCCACTACTTTCAAATCTCTCATTATCTTTCCTTTCAGTTAGTCCTGACGAAGGGTCTTAGCCCGAAATGCCGACAGTGCTTCTCCTTATAGATATTGCCTGGTCTGCTGTGTTCCACCAGCATTTTGTGTGTGTTGTTTGAATTTCCAGCATCTGCAGATTTCCTCGTGTTTGCTCTACCATCACCCTCTGTCTCATATTGTCAAACCTATTTTGGGTCTGTTTTCCCAACTTAACCAGATTCCCTTGGGTCCTAAGCTGCCTTGGTGCAGTGTGGCAAGCCTGTCTTAAGACCAGAGTAGAATTAGGCCATTCAGCCCATTAGGTCTGCTCTACCATTCCATCGTGGCTGATCCTGGCTCACACGCAACCTCATACACCTGCCTTTTCAACATATCCTTTGATGCTTTGACCAATCTGGAGTGATCAACTTCCACCTTAAATTTACGCACGGACTTGGCCTCCACTGCAGTCTGTGCCAGAGCATTCCAAGGATTTGCAGCTCTCTGGCTAAAAAAAATCCTCCTTACCTCCGTTCTAAAGGATTGCTCCTCAATTTTGAGGCTGTGCTCACTAGTCCTTTCAATATTTGGTAGGTTTCAATGAGATCCCTATGCGTTCTTCTAAATTCCAGTGAGTACAGGCTGAAAACAGCCAAGCACTCTGTGTGTGTTAACCCCTTCATCCTTGCAAACTTCATCTAGACACTCCAATGACACATCCTTTCTGAGATATGGGCCCTAAAACTGTTGACAGTACTCCAAGTGCAGCCTGACTAGTGTTTTCTGAAGGCTCAGCATTATCTCCTTGCTTTTATATTCTATTCCCCTTGAAATAAATGCTAGCATTGCATTTGCCGCCTTTAACACAGACTCAATCTGTAAATTACCCTTCTGGGAGTCTTGCATGAGGACTCCAAGTCTCTCTGCACCTCTGATGTTTGAACCTTCTCCCCATTTAGATAATATTCTGCACTATTGTTCTTCTACCAAAATGCATTACCATACATTTCCCAATACTGTCCTCCATCTGCCACTTTTGTGCCCACTTCCAATTTGTCTAAGTTCTGTTGCAATCACATTGTTTGCTCAACGCTTCCTACCCCTCCATCCATCTTCATTGTATCCGCAAGCTTTGCCACAAAGCCATCACTTCCATTATCCAAGTCATTGACAAATAATGTTAAATACTGTGGTCCCAGTACTGACCTCTGAGGAACACCACTGGTCACCGGCAGCCAAGCAGAAAAGGTCCCCTTTGTTCTCACTCGCTGTCTCCTGCCTGTCAGTCATTTCTCTATCCATGCCAGTATCTCTCCTGTGACGCCATAGGATTTTACCTTAAGCAGTCTCATGTGTGTCACCTTATCAAAAGTCTTCTAAAAATCCAAGTAAATGACATCCACTGCCTCTCTTTTGCCCAACCTGCTTGTTACTTCCTCGAAGAACTTGAAGAACAGATTTGTGAGGCAAGATTTCCCTTTATAGAAACAAAGGTGACTTTACCTTCTTATATCATTAGTCTCCAAGTACCTTGAAACCTCATCCTTAATGATAGACTCCAACACTTTCCCAACTACTGAGGTTAGGCTAACTGGCCTACAATTCTTTTCTTTTGCCTTCCTCCCTTCTTAAAGAGTGGAGTGACATTTGCAATCTTCTAGTCCTCCAGGACCATTCCAGATTTGAGTGTTTCTTGAAAGATCATGACCAATGCATCCAGTATCCGTTCAGCAACCTCTGTCAGGACTCTGGAATGTAGTCCATCTGGTCCAAGTGACTTATCCACCTGAAGACCTTTGAGTTTGCCTAGCAGATTTTCCTTTGTAATAGTAATGGCACTCATTCCCGCTCCATGACACTAGTGGATTTCTGGCACTGCTGGTGTCTTCCACAGTGAAGACAGATACAAAGTACCCATTAAGTTCATCTGCCATTTTTTGTCCCCTATTACTACCTCACCGGCATCATTTTTCAATTGTTCAATATCAACTCACCCCCCTTTTATTCTGTATGTAACTGGGAAAAAAAGCTTTAGTATCCTGCTTTATGTTATTGGCTCGTCTGCCCTCCATATTTCATCTTTTATCTTTTAGCTTTTTTAGTTGCCTTTTATTGCATTTTAAATGCTTCCAATTCACTTTTGCTATCTTGTATGCCCGTTCCTTGGCTTTTATGCAGTACTTAACTTCCCTTGTCAGCCATGGTTGCCTACCCCTTCCATTTGAGAACTACTTCTGTGGTACATAACTATTCTGCATCTTGTGAACTATTCCCAGAATCTTCAGCCACCTCTGCTCTGCTGTCATCCCTGCCAGTATCCTCCTCCGATCCACCTGGGCAAGCTCCTCGCTCATACCTCTGTAATTCTCCTTATTCCATTGTGATGCTGATTCATATGACTTGTGCTTCTCCCTCTCATATTATGATCACTGCCTCCTAAGGGTTCCTTTATGTTAAGCTCCCTAATAAAATCTGGGTTAATAGCCTTTCCCTGAGTAGAATCAAGCACAAGCTGCTCTAAAAAGCCATCTCATACATATTCAACAGATAATCTCTTTTGTGATCTGACACCAAAATGATCTTTCCAATCCCCTTGCGTATTGAAGTTCCCCATTACAATTGGGTCATTACCCTTATATGCCTTTTCCAGCCTCCTTTGCAATCTCAAACCCACATCTTTACTACTATTTGGAGGCCTATATATGATTCCGGTAATTTTTTTTACCCTTCCAGTTTCTTAACTTCATCTACAGATATTAATCATTAGCTGACGCTATGTCACCTCTTTCTAAAGATGTAATTCCATCTCTTATCAAGAGAGCTACACCACTGCCTGTGCCTTCCTGCCTGTCCTTTGGATACAAAGTGTATGGCTAGATGTTAAGCTTCCAACTGTGGCTTTCTTTCAGCCACGACTGACATATGCCCACAACGTCATACCAACCAGTCTCTAATCGCGCCAGGAGTTTGTCTACCTTATTCTGAAAGCTATGCACATTTTAATACACACCTTCAGTCCTGCATTCTTCGCCCTTTTAAATATTGCCCCTCTGGTACAATTTAACTCTTTGCTCTGTCCACATTTGTACCCGATCATTGAGTTGTCCATCCTTACATTCATGTTACACCCATCGTCTACTTCTAAATCTGCTGGCTCATCCTCAGCCCTATCATACTGGTTCCCATTCCCCTGCCATATTAGTTTAAACCAACGCTTAAGAAGGTTGCTGTTGGATAAGCAGGGGTGAATGATATGGTTGCCCACTGCCAAGATGTGAAACTTGGACCACAGGTGCAGTGAGCTTTGGGGCATTGCTTGGGATTGGCAATGGCTGCTCTGTGTTGACAGGTTGGCCAAATTCTGTGGCTTTTATCATTATCTGTTTACTCTGATGGAAGCTTCTGTTAAGTTGCATATCTCTCTTCAGCTCGATGTCAATGTGCTCAACAGTTAAGAACCATTGTATACTTGCATCAGTTTTCCTGCAGAGTTCTGCTGATAGTAATATCTCTTGCATATCGCTAGAAAGAACCCTTGGGAGGTCCTTAATTTTGGACTTCACCTTTTGAGGCACCACTCTTTGAAGGTGTCCTGGAGACAATGGAGGCTACTGCTCATGATGGAGCTGACTAATTTTACAACACTCTGCACCTTACTTCAATCTTGTGCAGTGCCTTTGCATACCAGATGGTGGTGCAGCCTGTTAGGATGCTGTCCATGATATGTGTAGAAATTTGCAAATGTTTTTGATGAGGTACAATCTCCTAATGAAATATAGGCGTTGTCTTGCCTTTATTGCTGCAACAGTATTCAGCTGGCTGGTATATCTTGCTCCTATACACACTCTCATTACCATCTGAGGATTTTGCCAGCAATGGTTGGATCATCAGCACTTGAGCTGTGACTAACCACACAGTCATGGGTGTAGAAAGAGTCGAGCAGTGGGCTAAGCACACATCCCTGAGATATGCTAGTGTGGACTGTCAGCGAGGTGGAGATGTTATTTCCAATCTGCACAGGCTGTGGTCTTCTGGTTAGGAAGTTATTCTGGTTGCAGAGGGAGATACAGAGGCCCAGGTTCAGGAGTTTTCTGATCAGAACTGCAAGAATGATGGTGTTAAGTGCGGAGTTGTAGTTTAAAAAAAGCATCCTGTCTTAGGTACTTGCATTGTTCAGGTGATCCACGGCTCCATGGAGAGCCAATGAGATCATGTGTGCTGTGGACCTATTGTGGTGATAGGCAGTGGATCCAGGTCGTTGCTGAAGCAGGAGTTGGATGATGGTCATTAAGGCAGTGAATCCTGTTCTTCTTGGGCATTGGTACAATTGTTACCCTTTTGAAGCAGGTGGAAACTTCCGACTGTAGCAATGACAAATAGAAAATATCACCCCCACCAATTGGTTGGCATAGGTTTTCAGTGCCTTGCCAGGTACTGCATCTGAGTGCAGATGGGTGTTCAATTTACTGCATAATTCCAGTAATCTAGTATCGTGTGCTGAACTGGCAGATTTTCCAAATTTTTTGATATTATTCCTATCAATAACCAATGCAAATTATATTCACTCTTGTTTCTTTAAGGTATAACACAATAGTAAAAATTTCCAACTTAAAGAGAATGCAGAAATTGGGGAAACACGGCCCTGATCACAGGCCTCTAATTTGGAAAAACAATCCTTCTCTACCATCCTCTTGACTCCTTCCACCAAGCCAGTTTTGTATTAGTTGGCCAGTTTACTTCCGATCTGATGCTTCCCCCCCCCCCCCCCCCCTCTGGGCCGGCTTACCATGTGGTATCTTCTCAAAAGTCTGCTGCCCTGCCTTTGTCAATCCTCTTTTTTAAAAAAACACAATAAAATTTGTAAAAGGTGATTTGGGTACCACAAAACCAAAATGAATATTCTTATCATCCTTTGCCATTTTGGATTGATTCTATCTAACAATTTCCCTAATACCTTTCCTCTCACTACTTGACCTTCTATTGGGGAATAAGATAGGGCAAGTGGCAAAATTATCTGTTGGGTTCAGTGACTTTAATTCTATTTGTGTTAAAATAGTTATAGATGATACAGCTGGTTCACAAATTAAAATCTTGAAATGGGGCAGAGCAAATTTTTGGACCATTAAGTGATATCTGGCTGAAGTTTAAAGGATGAGATTGTTTGCAGGGAAAGGAATGTTGTTGGGGAGAATGGCAAAGCTGGTGGGTTTTGGAAAATACTGAGGCGCTCTTAAAGGAGGTGTATGCTGCACTTTAGAAGTTAGGAACCAGTGAAATCTCTTGATGACAAGAAGTTCAGGAATGGACCTGAGAAAAGTTGTGGGATGGAGGGGCGGGGTTTAAAAGGAGGAATTGAGAGGGATCTGGCAAGCAATATTTTGTAAAATTCCACCAGATTATTGAGTGAAAGAAGGGTAGCTAGATTGTGAGTAGTTCCCATTAAAGATCAGCATGGATGTGTATCTGTAGAACCAAAGGAAACAGGAGATATCTTTGCAGTATTTCTTCAGTTTAGGAAAAACAATGAAGCTAAGGAAATGTGGGAAATAAGTGGTGATATTTTGAACCCTATGAATTAACAGGGAGGAAGAATTATGGGTCTTAAAAGTCCATTAGGGTGGATAAAGTTCCAGGGCTTTCTCAGACCTTGTGGGAAGTTAGAGAAGAAATTGCTGTCCATGGTACACCTGTAGAAATTTGAGTGTTTTTGGTGACATAGTAAATATCCTCAAACTCCTATTGAAATATCGCCGTTGTCTTGCCTGTTTTATTGCTGCATCGATATGTTGGGTTAAGGTTAAGTCCTCAGCAATATTGACACTCAGGAATTTGAAATTGCTCACTCTTTCCACACACATGCAGAGATTTTTGCTTCATCTGTGGCCATTGGTGAGATTTTGGAGGAATGGAGAATAGTTCATGTACTGTTTAAAAATAAGATGGGTGCCCAGTCAGTCTGACATTGGTGGGTAAGTTGCTGGAGAGGATTCTGAAGAGTATGATCTGTCAGCATGTATAGAGGATCTGATTCAGCCAGGACAGTCAGCATGGAGAGTTATGTCTTGACAAACTTCTTGGAATTCTAGGAGGTGATGAAGAGAATAGATGAGGGATGTTGTTTGCATGGACTTCAGCAAGCTCCTTCATGGCAAAGTAATCTGAATCTTAGATCACATGGGATCCAGGGGTTTGATAGCAGACTGAATTTATAATTGGCTTAGTGATAGGGTAGGAAGCAGAAGGTGATGATCAATGATTGTTTCTAGGGTGAAGGGCTGCATTTAAATGGTGTACCCCAGGGTTTGGTGCTGCCAACTTTGTAATTTATATAAATCATTTGGATGTGAAAATATGAGATGGTTGATACTAAAATAGGTGATAAATCACAAATGTGAGAAAATCTGCAGATGCTGGAAATCCAAAGTAATGAACATAAAATGTTGGAGGAACTCATCAGGTAGCATTTATTGGGGGGGGGGGCGCGGAAACAAACAGTTGACTTTTCGGGCCAAGTCCCTTCACCAGAACTGGAAAGGAAGGGGAAAACAGTGAGAATAAGAAAGTTGGGGGGGAGTAGAAGAAGTAATACGAGGTGGCAGGTGATGGGTGGTGTTGTCTACAGTGTAAAAGGTTATGAATCTTGATCATTTGGCATATGGGCTGAGGATTGCTAAATGACTTTCAATTTGTATAAATGTGAGGTGTTACATTTTGGGAGATTGCATCAGAGTAGGATCTATACAGTAAATGGTATGAGCTTGGAGAACATTATGGAACAGAGGAATCTGGAATTGCAGGTGCATAATTTGCTGTAAGCAGCATTACAAGTAGATAGGGAGGTGATTAGCGTGTTTGGCATACAGGGCTTCACTGGTCAGGGCATTGAGTGCAGGAATTTAGAAATTGTGTTGCAGTTATATAAGATGCTGGCGAGAGTATAATGTGCAATTTCGGCTACCTGTTATATAAAATATGTTAGTAAACCAGAAAGAGTGCAGAAAATATCAGGATTGTGGGTGGGGAGTGTCTTTCAGTTACAAGGAGAGGTTGCATAGACTAGTACATTATACCCTAGATTGTAGAAGATTGAAAGGTGACCTGATAGAAGTATTTAAGATACTGGGATCAAAGGTGAGAGATTTAAAAGGGGCATCAGGGTTGCTGTTTCGTTTCAAGAGTGGCGCATATTTGGAATGCACTGCCAGAGATGGTGGTTGAGGAGGGCACATTGGCAACATTTAAAACTGTTTGGGTAAGTGCATGGTTTGGAGGGGTATGGGATAAACTCAGTCAGGTTAGATCAGCTTTTTGGAAAACACATTTGGTATGGATGAATTGGGCTGAAAGGCTTGTTTCCATACTGAAGACTGCAGCACTAGTGATGAGGTCTGTGAAGATATTGTCAACAGAGGCAGAGCAATATTTACAGGATTTTGTTGAATCAGTGAACTTGGCATTATTCAGGGATTCATTTTCAGATCTGAATGAATATGCCTCCATTGTCATCAATTTCACCAGAACCTGCATGGATGGGTGCTTTCAAGAATATACCGACATACCCAACTGAGCAATGGATAAACCAGGAGTTTTGTAGTCTGCTGAGAGTGAGATCTGTGGCATTCAAGGCTGGAGATCCAGAACCCTACAGGAAGTCTGGGTGTGACCTAAGGAAGACCACTGTGAGACCAAAAAGGTTATTCCTGGTGAAGTTAGAGAGACAATCAGATGTACAGCAGCTGTGGCAGGGTTGATTGATGTAATCGTGAAAAAGGCATGTCGGAGGTAATAGTTCATTAGGAGTTTGAGGAATTTGGTCCTGTACTCGCTGGATTTTAGAAGAATGGAGGAGGATCTCATTGAAACCTATTGAATGTTGAAAGGTTTAGATAGAGTGGATATGGATAGGATGTTTTCTGTAGTGAGTGAGTCTAGAACTAGAGGGCACAGCCTTAGAATAGAGGGATGTTTCTTTAGAACAGAGATGAGGAATTTCTTTTGCCAGAGGATGGTGAATCTATCGAACTTGTTGCAACAGCTGGCTGTGGATGCCAAGCCTTTGGATATATTTAAAGTGAGTGTGGATAGGTTCCTAATTAGTAGTAGAGGCGTTAAAGGTTACGGGGAGAATCCACCTTGCCATGTGATTTTTATGTCTTGAAATACACTATAAAACAAATTTCATGACATGTGAGTGATAATAAATCTGATTCTGACTCTACCTGTTTCCATGACTTTACTGTTAGACTCACCAGCCTGTTGTTTCTTGGCATGTCTTGCAACTTTTCTTAAATAAAGGCACAATTTCAGCTAACTCCAATCTTCTAGTACGTCAACTGTGCCTAAAGAACCTCAGCAATTTCATTTAAGACCTTGCCTATCTCCTGTTATTTCATACATAGATCCATCCATAAGGGGATTCTCTTGCATGGTTGCCTTTTTGCTCTTAATATACATATAAAATCTCTTGGGGTTCTCAGTCCTCTTTGTCAGGAATATGTCCTGTCTCCTTTTGCCTTCCTTCCTGATTTCATTCTTATTTGTACTTCTACATCCATTATACTCAGTTTCATCTACCAGCCATGTCTCATTTTGCCTGATCAGAGTCTCAATAACCCCGGAGCCAGGGTTCCAGGTTGTCCATAACACTTAACAGTCATGTATTGGCCCTGAACTTCTCCCTATCTCATTTTTAAAATTTCTCATGCTTGCCAGACATCCCTTTAACTACTAACTTGAAGGTTTATTGGGAAAGCTTTTTCCAAAATTAGCCTTGACCCAATTTATTAAGTCAGCCAGTGGCAATGTGGCATCTGCTCTGAACTTCAAGAAGAGTGGTCTCGGGTTGGGCTCCTTGCATGCTTTCCATTTGTGCTAGGTTGAGCGTTGAGGTAGCATCTCAGCCTTGTTTTAAACAAAAGACAAAAATACTAAAGAAACAGTAAGGTTGCTACCCTTTGAACAAAAAAGAACAGCACGCAATTTATTATCACTAGGTTCAAAATGCTCCACAAGAGCATTCTGTTTTAAGTCCTTCCTAATTAATAGTGCAACTCTGCCTTTCATACCTTCACTTCTTTCACACCTTCACCTCTTTCACATGTAGAATCTGTATCCCAGAATACTGAGCTGCCTATCCTGCCCATGATTCTGTAATAGCTATAATATCACCTATCTATACCTTGAGCTCATCTGTCATATCAGTCAGCTTCTTGCATTAAAATATATCAACCTATCAGACATGGTCAATTTTCTCATCTACCACGCTACTAATTTGGCTCCTATCCCCTGCCAGATGAGGTTAAACCTTCCTGAGTTGTCCAAGCAAATGTCAGGTTTTAATTCATGAAAAGCCATTTTTATCAGTATTCATTATTAAAAGCCAGCTTCTCCAATATTCAGCAGTGAGAACTGGTTGCAGTTCATGATGCACCAGAAGGAACTCCTGTGCTGGCAACCTGATCTGCCTTGTAATAATCCTTTTTCTTTCTCTCAGCATCAGAACTGTGGGACTTCTGGCACTCATCTAATGCCTTGCCAGTTGTTTTCATAATTGATCCTATTTTTTTTACATTGGACCTTTACTGTATCTCCCTCCCCCCTCAGCCAACGAATTTTTGACCTCTCCACTGCAACTGTACAACTTGAGCTGATGTTCAGTTGGTAGACTTAATTTTATCGAAGTTGGTAACTCAAATATTTAAGCTGATGCTTAAGGATAGTATTGCAGGAAAATGAGATGGAGAAAGAGGATTTGGTTTTAAAATTTTGTGATTCCACTTAAGCATTTTGCACCCAGACACTTCTAAATTATTACTTTTTTCTGCTTTATTTAGTATACTAGCAGAGGTTACATGGAATCTAAATGCTTGTGGTGCTCAACCTTCACAGCTCAAGAGAGAAATAAGCTTATTCTCTTTGGCACACTTTGGCCCACCAAGTCTGTCAGTCAACAGTCATTTATTTATGCTAATTCTATGTTAACCTTTTTTTTTGCTCTGTACATTCTCATCAAGTTGCTCCACATTCTACCCTTCAACTGCACACTAGGAGCAAAGTGCAGTGGGCAAATCTGAGCTGCTTGATGTAGGAGGAAAGCCACAAGGATAGAGGGATAATGCATTTAGCACTTGAGGTTAGGATTTCATCTGGCTCTGGCACTCTGAGACTGGTGTATTACCAGCTGTGTTACTATACTTCCCTGCCAGCAAAGTTTGAGTTGAAGGAATTAAAGGTGTTACAGATCAGAAAATAAACAGTTTTAGCAAAGACAAGAATGTGTCTGAAACACATTGGCTAGGACTTAAATCATTACCTGTCCAGTTAATTTTCAGGTTCAATTGTTGAAGAGTAATATATTGGCAATGAAAGTATGTTTTGACAGTGAATAACTTTGGCTAACTATGTATGCTTGTAAGAGATTCTGAAGATGCTGGAAATCCAGAATAACATACAAAATGGTGGAGGAAATCATCAGGTTAGGCAACATCTATGGAAAGGAATAAACATTTGAGATTTTGGGTTGAGATCCTTCATCGGGACTAGAAAGGAAGGGGGAAGAAGCCAGAATAAGATTGTGGTGTGGGCAGGGAGGGGGTGTTGGTGGAAGGAGTACAAGCTTCCACTACCAGCCATGCTTGGATGGCACGGTAGCGTAGTGGTTAGCACAATGCATTACAGTACCAGTGACCCGGGTTCAATTCCCACCACTGCCAGTAAGGAGTTTGTACGTTCTCTGTTTGGGTTTCCTCTGGGTGCTCCAGTTTTCTCCCACATCCCACAGACATAATAGATGATAGGTTAATTGGTCATTGTAAATTGTCCCATGATTAGGCTTGGATTAAATTGGGGAATTGTTGGGCAGTGCAGCTCGAAGGGCCTACTCCATGCTGTATCTCATTAAATAAATGAAAGGTGACTGGTGAGTGGGAGAGAGGGAGGATGAAGTGAGAAGCTGGGAAGTGATGGGTGGAAAAGATAAAGGGCTGAAAATGAATCTGATAGAAGAGGAAAGTGGACCATGGGGAAAAGGGGAGGAGGAGGGCCCCCCCTTGGGGAGGTGATAGGCAGGTATGGAGAAGTGGTAAGAGGGGAGTCAGGTTGCAGAATGGAATGGAAGAAGAGGGAGGGGGACCTACATCTTTGTTCTCTAACCATTTGCTCTCCTATCAGATTCCTCCTCCTTTAGGCCTTTTCCTTTTCCAACTAGTATCTTCTAGTTTATTCTCCTTCCTTTCCCCCACCACCTTAATCTGACTTCTTTCTCTCTTCCCCCCCCCCCCCAACTTCTTTTCCAGTCCAGATGACTGGTCTCTGCCAAAAATATTGACCTTGTTTATTCCTTCCCATAGATGCTATCTGACCTGCATTTCTTTTTGTGTTCTTTCTGTTATGCATTACACCTAGCTTCAATGTTTATGAATCTTTTTTTTTCCCTCCAACTTTTGCCGCACAATTTTGATGTGATCTAGTTGTCCCAGAGTGTCCAGTTTCTGCCCTGCTTCTGCATTCATTATGCTTATCTGATTGATTGAATCGTTTTGGTCAGTTGCAACTCTAGAGATTGTATTGAAGAGGATTTTGAAAGTTGACAAGTTTATCCCTGTCCCTTGTAAATTGGTATGAACTATTTGATTCTGAAAATAGCTGTAAATGCTGTCTGACCTATTCATACCATATGTTGCAAAGCTTCTCATTTGTGTAAATGGAGGCTACTTTTCTTGAAGGGGAAAGTGATAGTTTGTACCAGTGAAAATTGTTAATTTAAGAAACGTGACTTCAGGCACTCATAAATCAGCCAGCTGGGTTTTTTGTTAGCAGAGGGAAAGGAAGTCAACTATCTGTGCGTTTTTTATTATTTCTTCTATTCTCCATTAGGTTAGAGCAGGGGTTCCCAAACTGGGGTCCACAGGTCCCTCCATTAATTCTAGGGTCCTATGTCATCAAAAAAGGTTGAGTACCACTGAATTGGAGAACATTGAGACTGGGGGTCTTTTAGTTTTATACTGATAAAACAGCAGTATCAACTGTCAGTTTGTGCTATCTGTCACTTCAACAACAACAATAAATGAAAATTTGTAAACAAAACCACAATTGCTCAAAATTTGAAAGAAAACAAAGTGCTGGAAACATTTGAGTGCTGTTGAGTGTTCCATCAACTCATGGGGACCCTATGGCTGGTGTAGCTGTCCATAGGGTTTTTGTGGCAAGATATGCGAAGTAGGTAGCCAGGCCTTTCTTCTGACAGATAGTGCTGCCACTGCCCAGGTTGCGCTCCACCTGGATTGAACCCAGGGCCATCCACCTCAAAGTTCAGTGCTGCTGCCACTACAATGTTCTGAAATTTATCTTCTCCAGATAGCCATGAAACAAAGAAAGAACATGAAAGTTAGTCAGGAAAAAACATCCCCCACCCCACCCCCCACACACAAAAGAATGGCATCCTGATCATCATGGAATAGGAATATTGACCCCTGAGAAAACAAACCTTCCCCTACCAAAATGCAACAAAGCAAGAAAGGAATAGGTAATTTAAAAAAAAAATATAAAAATCACAAGTCTGAACAGCAACACACAGTAACAACAGCGCTTCTACTTTCTTAGAAGTTTGTGCAGATTTGATATGTCTAAAACATCGACAAACTTCTATCGATGCACAATGGAGAGTATCCTGACTGGTTGCATCACAATATGGAAATTCCAATGCCCAAGAACAGAAAAGCACTCAAAAAGTGGTGGATATACCACAGTCCATCACAAGCAAAGCATGCCCCACTAATGAGCACAAATACAAGGAATGCTGCCATAAGAAAGGAGCATCCATTTCTAAGACACCCACCATCCAGACCATGGTCTCTTCTTGCTTCTTGCGCACAAATACAAGGAATGCTGCCATTGGGAAGGAGAGACAGGAGTTCTAAGTCCCATGCCACGAGGCTCAGGAACAGTTATTACACTTCAATTATCAGGTTCCTGAATCCTCTGAACTGATTTCTTGAGCTATAGACTAACTTTCAAGGAGTGTACAATTCATATTCACAACATTGTTTATCTATCTCTCCATCTATTTATCTTTATTATGTATTTGCAGTTTGTCTTTTTGCACATTATCATTTTTCAGTCTGTGTATAGTTTTTTTGTTGACTATTATCTTTGTTCTACATTGAATGCCTGCAAGACAATGAATCTCATCATGAATATGGTGACATATACGTACTTTGAAAATAAATTCACTTTTAACTTGGAACTTTTAGCCCTAAACGTGCCTCTGTTGTCATCTGCAAACTTAACTAATCATGCTAGCTACATACTCATCCAAATTGTTAATATATACATTAAACGACAGTGTTTAGAAGCATGAGAAATTCTGCAGATGCTGGAAATCTAAAGCAACACACAAAAAGTGGGGGACGAACTCAACACGTCAGACATCATCTATGGAAATTAATAAGCAGTCGTTGTTTGGGCAGAGATCCTTCTTCAGGACTGGAAGGGAATGGGGGAAGATGCCAGAGTAAAAAGATGGGGAGAGGGGAAAGAAGATAGCTAGAAGATGGAGCCAGGTGGGTAGGAAAGGTAAAGGACTGGTGAGGAGGGAATCTGATAGGAGAGTAGAGTGGACCAAAAGAGAAAGGGAAGAAGGATGGGACCCAAGGGGAGGTGATAGGCAGGTGAAAAGAAGTTAAAGGCCAGAGTGTGGAATAGAAGAAGAGGGGAGTGGTAGGAAAAGTGCTTTTACCAGAGGGAGAAATTGATATCATGCTATCCGGTTAGAAGCTACCCAGTTGGAATAAAAGGTGTTGCTCCTCCATCCTAAGGGTGTCCTCATCGTGGCTTAAGAAGAGACCATGGACCAACATGTCAGAACAGGAATGGGGCTCAGAATTAAAATGTTTGGCTACCAAGAAACTACACTTGTGACAGATGCAGCAGAGAAGTGGCCCTTCAGTTTATGACTACTCCTACCAGTGTACAGGAGGCTGCATCGGGAGCAGTAGACACAATAGATGACCACAGCAGATTCGTAGGTGAAGTGTTGTCTACCCTGGAAGGACTGTTTGGGGTCCTGAACGGAGGTAAGGGAGGAGCTGAATGGGCAGGTGTAGCACTTTGGCTCCTTTCAGGAATGAGTGCTGGGAGGAAGATTAATGAGGAGGGACGAATGGACAAGGGATTAACAGAGGGAGCAGTCCCTGAGCAGAGAGGGAGGGGAGGTAAAGATGAGTTTGGTGGAAGGGTCCTTTTGGAGATGGCAGAAGTTGTGGAGAATGATGTGTTGGATATGGAGGCTCATGGGGTGGTAGATAAGGACAAGAGGAACTCTCACTGGGAAGATGGGGTGAGTGTTAATGTTCAGGAAATGGAGAAAATGCAGGTGAGGGCAGCATCAATGGTGCTGTTAGATCTGGAGATGTCATTGTTCAAAAGATTTTTCAGAGGTGAAGAACAAGGTGCATATGTTATGGTCAGTGCTGTGGCAGAGAAGTAACAAATGAGTCTGAACACAGACTTCAATTTTATGCTGCAAAACTGGTCAGAAGGCTTCTAGATAAGAAGCCTATGAGTAGTGACTGATTCACACTTCAGCTTTACAGACAAAAACTATGGAAGTACTGAACCACATGTAAGATTATTAGTTTTTTTTTGTCACATCAGCGCATACAGTGAAATGCATCTTTTTTGTGTCAATGACCAAACTAGTCCGAGGACTGTGCTGGGGGCAGCCTGCAAATGTTGTTATGCTTCCGGCGTCAGTATAGCATGCAAACAACTTACTTACCCTAATTCGTATGTGTTTTTGAATGTGGAATGAAACCTGTACTATGCATCTGTATTCACTGTGGAAGACACCAGCAGTGGGTCTTAGGTCTGTGAGTGTTAAGGAGCAGGAGTGAGTGCCATGGCTATTACAGAGGAAAAAGTGCTAGGCAAATTCAAATATCTAAAGGTAGATAGGGCAGCTGGATCTTTCACAAGGACTAGAAGATTTCAAGTGTCACTCCACTCGTTAAGAAGGGAGGAAAACAGAAAAAAATAAATTATAGGCCAATTAGCCTGACCTCATTGGAAGTGTTGGAATCCAATGTTAAGGATGAGGTTTTGAGGTACTTTGACACCAATAATAAAGTAAGTCAAAGTCGGCTTTGTTTCTGTGAAGGGAAATATAGCCTGACAAATCTGTTAGAGTTCTTTGAGGAAGAAACAAGCAGGGTGGATAAAGGAGAGGCAGTGGATGTCATTTACTTGGGTTTTCAGAAGGTGTTTGATAAGGTGCCACTCATGAGACTGCTTAACAAGATAAAATCCTATGGCGTCACAGGAGAGATATTGGCATGGATAGAGGAATGGCTGACAGGCAGGAGGCAGCGAGTGGGAATGAAAGGGGCTTTTTCTGGTTGGCTGCCGGTGACCAGTGGTGTTCCTCAGAGGTCAGTATTTAACATTATTTGTCAATGGTTTAGATAATGGAATTGATGGTTTTATGGCAAAATTTGAGGATAATGTGCAGATAGTGGACAGATAGGTAGTGCTGAGGAAATAATGCAATTGCAGCAGGACTTAGACAAATTGTAAGAATGGGCAAAAAGTGGCAGATGGAATACAACGTTGGGAAATGTATGATAATACATTTTGGTAAAAGGAACAGTAGTGCAGACTATTAACTACATGGGAGAAAGGGTCGAACATCAGAGATGCAGGGGGACATGGGAGTCTTCATGCAAGACTCCCAGAAGTTTAATTTACAGATTGAGTCTGTGTTTGAGAAGGCAAACACAATGTTGGCATTTGTTTTAAGGGGAATAGAATATAAAAGCAAGGAGATAATGATGAGCCTTTAGAAGGCACTAGTCAGACTGCACTTGGGAGTATTGTCAACAGTTTTGGGCCCAATAGCTTATAAAGGATGTGTCATTGGAGAGGGTCCAGAGGAGGTTAATGATGAAGGGGTTAACACACGAGGACTGTTTGGCTGCTTTGGGCCTATACTCACTGGAATTTAGAAGAATGCAGGGGATATCTCATTGAACCCTACCGAATGTTAAAAGGACTAGATAAGGTGAATATGGAGAGGATATTTCCTGCAGTGGGGGAGTGGCCTTTTAGAACAGAGATGAGGGTTTTTTTTCAGCCAGAGAGTAGTGAATCTGTGCAGTGCTCTGCCACAGACTGCGGGAGAGGCGGAGTCCATGAGTATGTTTTAAGGTGGATGTTGATAGTTTCCTGATTGGTCAGGGCATTAACAGATATGGTGTATAGGGTTGAGTGGGATCCAGGATCAGCCATGATGGAATGGTGGAGCAGTCTTAGTGGTCTGAATGGCTTAATTCTGATCCTATGTCATGGTCTTATGAAAATTCAGTGGGTGACTGCAGGAATTATTCATTCAGTAATGATGTATTAAATGCATAACTAATGATTCACTGGTGTTTTAATTTTCTGGTTAATTTTAATCAAGATATTTTAAGCTTTTTGACAGCTGTAGAAACAAGAATGTACACTGTGTAGAGGTAATTACTGGAGGCAAAATAAATTGTAATATTTTCCAGAATATTGTAGAGAATAATATGAAATAAATTCCATTTCAAATAATTATAGATTTGTTTTATTCTGAATATAGATTTGAATAGAGTTAAAGATAATCATGATCTTTTTTAGATCCGTATATAAAAGAACTACTGGTGGGCAGCCTTGTACTTGGCATATCTCCTTTGCTAATTTACTTTTCTGATGCAATTCATTGTGTTGTTATGTTGCCCTCTGAAAACAGAACCTTGACAAATACATAGCACACATCAAAAATGGTGTTTGATTGTAAATTTGAGAATGATGAAGATCATACTTTGGAGTTGATGTATATTTTAAAGGTTAAACTAGACTGAAATGTCGAGAGAAAGTAGGCAGAGTATTATTGCATTTTTTTTCTAAAAAGAACAAGAACCCACAAAGATATTGAAATGCCTTTTGTGAATTGGTGGATTCAGGAAACACATCTTTCTTCTGTAGATTTAGTTTTTGCATAGTTTTCATGTCATTGCATGTTCTAAGAACTTAAAATATTCTTTGAACTTGATTATTTTCTCAAGGGTTGCAAATAGTCCTTAAGAATTTGATGGTTGCAGTATACAAGTTGGGCATAAAGAATGGAGAAGTATGGTGGTTATGAAAAACAACTTAAACTGTCCAAATCCATCTTGTAGCAGGAATAGCTTAAAGGGCAAAGGGAAGGATTTATGAATTTATGACAATTTTTCTATCAACACATACTTTTGTGTTCTAAAGATGGAAGCATTGCTAAATCCTGGATTAATGGATACAATAACTTTCAAAAGGAGCAAGTGTTGCAGAGTTGTTTTGGGAAATAGTGTAGTTAATCTAGTCGAGGAATTTAAAGGATAAAATACACTCAGTGGCCGTTTTATTAGGTACACCTGTACACTTGCTCGTTAATGCAAAGTAGTTCAGACCGAAACATCAGAATGGGGAAGAAATGTGATCTTTTTGACTTTAATGTGGAATGATTGTTGCTGGTAGATGGGGAGATTTGAGTATCTCAGAAACTGCTGACTTCCTAGGGTTTTCTCACACAGCTATCTCTAGAGTTTATAAAGAATGGTGCAAAAAAAAACCCCAAAAATATCCAGTGAGCACCAGTTGAATGAATGAAAACATATTGTTATTGACAGAGGTTGGGGGAGAATGACCGACAGGTTCTGTGGAGGTTGCTGTAAGGCAAAGGCTAAAGACAATGTATAGTCTGGGGCGGTTGTAGTCATGTTCAGACCTTTCAAGCAAGACTCTGGAGATACCTGTGTTTCCTACAGACGAATTAGGCTGGCGTGACTGTGGCAATGTGTATTTAACCAAACGAGTGAGGCCTCTGCAGTGAGACTTTTCCAGAAGTTCTTACTAAAACGTAGTGTCCCTTTAGAGTGGCAGAGATAGGTGAATTCAGGGTAACAGAAGGATGTGAAACATGCTCGACAACTAAGGCACTGTTTTTGCTAACTTTAAAATATCATCCTGTCTGCTTTCAGTTTTGATTGACTATACTGTGAATGGCAGTTGATCCTGTAAGCAAGGAATTCAACATGTACAATTTACCAGGTGGTCTTTATTGATAACTGATAAGCCAATTCTGTATAAAAATAGTAAAGTTTTCAATCCTGTCTTCAGAACAGTGTGGGTAACTGGGGCCATGCTATTCTCCTTGTACACAAATAAAATTAAAGGAGTGTGTCTCTCTCCCCCCTCTCCCCCCTCTCCCCCCTCTCCCCCCTCTCCCCCCTCTCCCCCCTCTCCCCGCTCTCCCCGCTCTCCCCCCTCTCCCCCCTCTCCCCCCTCTCCCCCCTCTCCCCCCTCTCCCCCCTCTCCCCCCTCTCCCCCCCCTCTCCCCCCCTCTCCCCCCCTCCCCCCCTCCCCCCCCTCTCCCCCCTCCCCCCCCTCTCCCCCCTCTCCCCCCTCTCCCCCCTCTCCCCCCTCTTTCATTATTGGGAATGGCAGTTCAAACTAACAGAAAGATCACAGTAACTCAAAAGAAAATGCGTTACAATAGTGGCGTATGGAAGTGCATTTCTGCATGCAGAGCCCATTGAACCTTGAAGTGGATGGGCTATAGCAACAGAAGACCATGAGCATGCACTCCGGCCATTCCAGGCTATTGAGTGTAAGTTAATAGACAAGTACTAATTTTATTAGTGTTACATAATCTGGCCAGGGTAACTAAGTGGAAAAATTGGAAGACAGTATTGTAATTAGTTAAAAGACAACTGTTGAAACGGAACATAAATTGGCTGCACTTCTATTAGACGGAAGGATGAATAATTAGCCATCTTTTTAAAAAAATGTTTCCTAGTGAGGCTCATTAAGGGAGAACCTTGGATTGTCTATTTTGCTCCAGTGATATCTTGGAACTAACTTTTATAATAATTGACCAGTTTGTTTTTGTTTACCAAACTCCACATCCAAAATATCCTAAAACACATTATCAAAATTGGTGAATTTATGTTGTCATAAAATTGTACATTGTGGAAACAGTCCCTATGGCACATGGTGTCTGCACTGACCTGAAATGTCAATGAGAAGAAGGGCATAAAAGGAAGAAATTCATCGTTATAGATTGTTAAAATGCAAGTCCTAGATACATATGCCCCTCCACATCCCTCTAACCCTCTTTACCTTTCTTGCCATTATGCATGCGTTTCGAGATTTGCTGATATGTCATACATCTGAGAAATAAACTCATTCCCCTTTAATGCTTTATGAATTTGATTATTTGCTGTATTTTTAATTTCTTTCCAGCAGTTCTTATTTTATTCTGAAGGAAGCATGTAAGTAAAGGTAAAATATTTTCAATATTGCATCTTCAGCTTGGAAAATTATCTACACCTTTCAGAAAAAAATGTAGAAAAATAGATTTAGTTCCAGAAGGAAATATAGGGAAAATGGTCATAAACATCAATTAATTTTGCTTTATTAAGCAAAAAAGGATGGTTTGAGAGTTGAATCCTTATGGGAGGTGATTTCAGGAGTAGAGGTGGTTGTCAAATGAAGTAGGAAGAAATTCAGTTCTGTTGGTCTTTTAGCCTTCATAGGTGGTGTTTGATAGTTGATTCCTTCACTGATTTATTTTTTTAAGTGGATGCACCATAGAAAACACCCAGTTAGGTATGGCAGTAATTCTGTCTAAGTCCACAAAAAATTGCAGAGAATGGTACCCTCAATTTCCTGGACATCCATGCTCACGTCATCCGCTGCAATTTCTTCAAAGGGATTCTACCACTAAACACAGCTTTACTTCACCACCACTCCCCCTCCCCCCAAACACTCTGCTTTCCACTGGAATCGATCCCTCCATGATTCCCTTGTGCATTTGTCTCTCCCCACTGATGGAGTGAAATGCTACACCTGGCCATTCACTTCCTTCCTCACCTCCATTCAGGGTTCCAACAATCCTCCACATGAGGCAACACTTCACTTGTGAATCTGTTAGGGTCATCCAGTGTATCCAGTGCACCTGATATGGCCTCCCCTACATTGGTGAGACCTGATGTAAATGTCAAGCATCTCTGCTCCACATGCCAAAAGTCGAATTTTGAGGTGCCCGACCATTTTAAATTCCTGTCTCCAGTTCTGTTCCAGTATGTTGGTCCATGGTCTCTTCTGCCATGATGAGGCTGCTTTTGTGGTGGAGGAGCAACATCTTGTATTCTGGCTAAGTATCCTCCAACCCAATGGTATAAACATTAATTTCTCCTGGTTTTAAGAAAAATCCCCCCCCCCCCCCCCATTCCCCACTCTGGCCTATTAACTCCTCTCCTCACCTGCCGTTCACCGTCTGCTGTTGTTGCTCTTCCATTGAGCAGAAAGTACAAATGCTTGAGATAGTGTACCACCAGGGTCAAGAATCCTGTGTCCCGCTGTTACAAGACTCTTGAATGGAACTCTTATACGATACAGCTGAACGCTTGTCCTCCCAGTTTAGCTTGTTGTCGCCCTTGCACTTTATTTGTCTAACTGCAATGTACAATCTCTGTAATTGGAATGGTATATTCTGCATTTTGATTTTTTTCTTTTTGTGCTACTGCAATATGGAATCCTCTCCACATCCACTCTATTGAAGCCTTTCAACATTTAACAGGTTTCAGTGAGATCTCCCTCCCCCACCCCCATTCTTCTGAGTTCCAATGAGTAGAGGCCCAGAGCCATCAAACACTTCCCTTAAAAAAAACCCCTTTCAATCTGGAATTCATTTTTGTGAACATACTTTCTTAAAAAGAAAAGGGGCTCAAAGGTATTCATAATACTCTCCAACTGAGGCCCCATCAGTGCCTTAAAAAGCCTCAACGTTACATCCTTGTTTTTGTATTCTAGTCTTCTTAAAATGAATGCTAACATTGCATTTGCCTTCCTCACCATTGACTACTTATAAATCAACATTTGGGGAATCCTACATGAGGACTCCCAAGTCCCTTGGCATCTTTATTTTTTGAATTTTCTCTCCATTTAGGAAATGGTCTACACTTTTATTTCTTCTGTCAAAGTATATGACCATATATTTCCCAACACTGTATTCCATCAGCCACTTCTTTGCCCATGCTTTGAATTTGTCTTGAGTCTTTCTGTAGCCTCTGTACTTCCTCAAAACTACTTGCCCCTTCACCTGTTTTCGTATCATCCACAGATTTGGCCACAAAGCCATCAATTCTGTTATCCAAATCATTGAAATATAACATAAAAAGAAGTGGTCTCAACACAGACCCTTGTGGAACACAAGTTACTGGCAGTCAACCAGTAAAGGGTCCCTTTCTTCCCACTCTTCTCCCCCTGCCAATCAGCCACCTGCTTTATCCATGCTAGTATCTTTCCTGCTATATCATAGACTTTAACTTGTTAACCAGGCTCATGTGTGGCACCTTGTCAAAGGCCTTCTGAAAATCCACGTACACAACATCAACTAGTTCTCCTTTGTCTGTCCTGCTTGTTATTTCTTCAAAGAATTCCAACAGATTTGCCAGGCAAGGATTTCCCTCGAGGAAACCATGTTGATGGGTCTATTTTATCATGTGCCTCCAAGTACCTGAAACCACATCCTTTACAGTTGACTCCAACTTCTTCTCAACTACTGAGATCAGACTAACTGGCCTTTAATTTCCTTTCTGCTGCCTGTCTTCTTTCTTGAAGAGTGGAGTGGCATTTACAAATTTCCTTTCCTCTGGAACCATGGCAGAATCTATTAATTTTTGAACAATCATTTCTAATGCCTCCACAATCTCTTCAGCCACCTCTTTTAGAACACCTAGGCATAGACCATCTGATGGTGATGAATCTACCATCAGACTTTTCAGTTTCCCAAGTACTTTTTTATACTAACACACTCGAACTTTTGGCATACAGCTAGTGTCTTTCACAGTGAAGTCTGATGCAAAATACTTATTCGGCTCGTCTGGCATGTCCTTGTCCCCTGTTACTACCTCTCCAGCATCATTTTCCAGTGGTTTGATATCTACTCTTCCCTCTCTTACATCTTTGAAGAATCTTTTAGTATCCTCTTTAATATTATTAGCTAGCTTTTCCTTTATGAATTTTTAGTTGCATTCTGGTGGCTTTTAAAGGCTTCCCAATTTTCTAATGTCTGCTAGTTTTTGCTCTTATTATATGCTCTTTCTTTGGCTTTTATGTTGGCTTTGCCTGTTGACTGCAGCTTTGCCCTCTCTTTGCTAGCAGTCTCACCACATACACTGCCTCTATTTGTAAACCAATTACCCCAACCTCAGGCCTATCACTAGGTTCCCATCCCCCTGCTAAATTAGTTTAAACCCTCCTGAACAGCTCTTGCAAATCTGCCCACAAGGATATTGGTCTCCCTCGGGTTCAGCTGAAACTGTCCTTTTTGTACCTTGCCCAGAAGGATTTCCAATTTTTCAGAAATTGAACCTCTGCCTCGCATACCAGTTCCTCAGCCACACATTCATTTGCCAAATCATCGTATTCCTATCCACAATGGTATGTGGCTACTACCCTGATTACTCCTCTGGAGTTCTTTTCAGCTTTCTAATTGGCTCCCTAAAATCTCTCTTCAGAGAGATTCAGCTTTCTAAATGCTGTTTGTAGGTTGTACCGCACAACAGTTTCCAAAATGGTATATTTATTATTGAGGAGTACTCTGCACTGGTAGCCCATTTCCATCCTTCTCGTGACAGTCACCCAGTTACCTGCTGCCTCCTTTAGCACCTATCTATCACTTCCATGATCTTTCATATGAGCTGAAAGTCATTGAGCTGTTACTCCAGTTCCCTAACACATTCTCTGGAGAGTTGCATTTTGGTGCACCTGTTTCAGATGTGGTTATCCGGGAGGCTGGAGATCTCCCAGAATTCTCACATCTCACAGAGGACACAAAATTGTTCTTGGAGCCATTTCCACTGCACTAACTGTGACTTAACAGATGAGGAATGTAAAATAAAGAGGTTGAAGGAACTTACCAGATACTTGCCTCTGCTTTGTTTTTGTTCATTCTTCCTGAGAATCTTGTTCACTGGGTGCAGTCCAGCTTTTAAAAACTACTGCAAAGCTCTGCCTTTTTAATCATCAATCTCGGACCTGTGTAAAATTGCGGCTGCTTCTTGTGCTTCTGTTCACAGTAATCACAATAACTGTGATATTTTGGTGGCCTGGATGAACATTTCATTTGATCTTGACAGTTTTAAACATTTGAATTTGATTTCAAGTTGAACTCTGTCAGATGTGTGCAATTTCAACAGGTTTTATGCAAACAAGCTGTGTTTGTATGTGACTGCAATTCCTCTAAAGCAAAGTTGATATAGTTAGTCATCCATTAAAATGATTAAAAAGAAGTATGGCTTACCATTTCTAAAGGAGCAAGACTAAAAGTTGTGAAGGTGATTTCACCATCGCTCAATGAAGCTGTTGGGCATCAAATTGGTTTTTCCCCAAAAAATTTTTGTTTTTTTTAAAATTCACAACCTCTATTGTGTCTTGTACAATTAAGGTAAGATTAAGGTAAGATTTTAAACTGTAAATATATAATGCTTTCAGATTTTGAAGATGAGAATCAACTATAAACTAGGATTTTGGATGGATATTTCAATTTGGTCTGATCTTTCATTGAAATGAATACTCAGTTATGGATTATAAATCACATTGTGCTTGATACAGTAATAAATATGGTGAGATTACATCAAGTTGTGTATTTATGGTTGTGGTATTAAATGGAAGTGAAGCAAGAAGTTCGATGAAGTTGTCTTAGTCTCTCACAAAATGCTGTTAAAGTGATCAAATAAAGAAAGAGGAATATCTGGGCAATTAAATTCAGTATTCTGGTTTCAGCTCTTGCATCATTCAAATGTAGACGGCTACAAATTAATTTAGTAAGGTTAGAAGGTTTCTTTGATATCCCATCAGAGCATTGGTCTCAAGATCATGCAGTCTCGGTTTTGGCATATTGTGTCTTTGCCAATCACCAGTTGATAACAGTACGTTGAGACAGTACAAAATCAGGTGCTGACGAAGTTGCCTTAAAGGATAGACATTCATTTTAGTTGTTCAGAAGAGCCATTTTTAATTTCGGATGAATTCCTTGTTCTTTTCTGAAATCGGTTTTCTGTGCAGGTAGCTGCAGTTTTTACCAACAGCATTTGAGCCTTTGAAATATCTAAGGTGGATTTCCATATTGATCGTAAGGCATGCACACAGTTTCCTGTATGCACATAGTACAATTTCCTTTGTCCACCCCTGCTTCTTGTTCTTTATAACCTCATTGTTTCAAGACCGCACATCAACAATCATTAAATAATCCGGCGAAGGAACAAGCTTCGGTAACTAAATTACTTTATTTGTTCTTCCAGTTAGCAGACAACTTTCATAAAAACGTAATTTTAATTTGTTTGGTTTCTGTGAGCTCACAGGCAGATTTACTCATCAGCCATTAGTGGTGAAAGAAATGGAAGGGTGAAACAAATATTTTTGTAATAACCAGGGAGCTCATTGTGAAAACATATTCTGTTACAGTCCAGTATACTCAATGAAATATTTATTTGTGTTTGTGTGTATTTCATTTATGTATTTCAATAATACTTCAATTATCTGTTTAAAGAGTTGACTAGAAGTTGACTATTTCCAGATAACTTTGCTTAATGGACAATATCGAAACCTCAGCACATTGTACTTCGCTAAAGATTGCTAGCTAGTTGATTTTATGTCTGATTTGATTTCTTATCATATCTCCCATTTCCTGAAATCAAACATTCCAGCACTGATTCCTGTGGTACTCCACTAGAACATAGAGAACAGCACAGGAATGGGCTTTACAGCCTATGATGCTGTGGCAAACTAATTAAATGCATAACTAAATTTATTCCTTATGCCTACACAAGTCAATAGTCTTTTACTCGCTGCATGTTTGTGTGCTGAAAAAGCATGTCTTAAATTACCATCGTATTTTCCTCCACTACCTCTCCAGAAGTGCATCACAGGCAGCCAGCCACACACAAAAAAAGATCTTGTTCCATACATCTCCTTGGCACTTGTCCCTTCTCGCCTTGAATGCATGCTCTCTAGTATTGGACATTTTATCTCCAGTTGGGTGGATGGGGGGAGCAGGGGGAATACTACTCATTTGTCTTTCATAGGTTTATAAAATTTTCAGGTTTCTCCTCCATCTCTACCACTCCAAAGGAAAAATCCCAAGTTTTATTCAATCTCACAAAGTCCATGCTCTCTAATCTCAACAGCATCCAGATGAACCTCTTCTGTGTCTTCTCCAAAGATTCTGCATCCTTCATATAACAGGGTGAAATGCGTTGCAGCCTAAACAGATTTTTATACAACTGCAACATAATTTCCTGACTCCTGAGTTGAATGCATCAACTAATAAAGGCAAGCATGCTATATGCCACCTTCACCAACCTATCAGCTTGTGAAGCCACTTTCAAAGAGTTATAATTCCTCTCTAGCAAAACTGTTAAGGGTCCTGTCATTGTATTTCCCTTTCATCTCCCAAAATTCAACACCTCACACTTGGCGCATCTGCCACTTCTCTATCAATATCTGCAACTGATTTATAATCTCACTGCATCCTTTGGCAATCTTTTATACTTGGATTTTGACCTGAATCATTGCATCAGGCAATATGATTGGAGGGAAAAGTGCAGACAGAGTTCCTCCAGCAGTTTGCATCAGATTCCAGCTTCTGCAGTTTTTCTGCCTGGAAAGTTCCCCACTTATGCCACGTTTACAAAAAATCCAATTTGGTTAAATGGTGCCAGCAAATTTGTTCTCATTCAGCAGCAAAGTAATGAAAGGTGTCACTTATCCTCTTTACTGATGGCCAATTTGGCTTTCGTAATAATCATATAACCAGGCCTCATGACAGTCTTCATTCAAACATGAACCAGAGTTGAATTTCAGAGCTGAATTAAGAGTGATAGTATTTTACATCAAGACAGATTTTGACTAGGTGTGACCTCAAGAAATCTTGTCAGTAGGTACCCAAAAGGAACGGCTTCATTTGTGGACATAATACCATTGCAGAGAGGAAGATTGTGGGGTTGTTGGAGGTAATTTGTTGTAGGCTTATGGCATCATTGTATAAGTTCTAAGATCTAGGCAACTTTTGAAGGCTGTGGGGTGGCAACCAGCATGCATGCAAAAGTACTGGACATTGACTAATCAATCAACTCAAAATTTAAGCTAATCTACCTAACTATCCCTGGCATTCAGTGGCCTTCCCATTACATGTCCTAGAGATCACCGTTGACCAGAAATTGAACTGTCCACAGAAACGCCATGACTACAAGAGTAGTCAGTACCTCAGTGTCCTCTAGCTGATGACATTCCTCCTGATACCCCAAAATGTTACAACACCTATAAAGTACAAGTTAGGAGTGTGATGGAGTGTTTTCCACTTGCCTGGAGAAGTGCTGTTGAAACAACTGTGGCAAGGCTGATTACAATTAAAACAAGTAAGTACTTGTTTACAAACAAGAGAAGATCTGCAGATGCTGGAAATCCAAGTAACACACACAAAATGCTGGAGGAACTCAGCAGGCCAGGCAGCATCTATGGAAAAGAGTACAGTTGACACTTTGGGCCGAAACCCTTTGGCAGGACTGGAGGAAAAAAAGCTGAGGAGCAGATTTGAAAAGTAGGGCAAGTACTTGTTTAATTTATCCTATCACTACTGCACAGATGTTGCAATATGTATCATCTACAGTAGTGGTCACCAACCTTTTTAAGTTCAAGATCAACCCCCAGAGCAATTAGTTACACGTATGCGCACCGGAGCAGAAGAGACCAGAAGTAAAACCCCACAACCCGGAAGTAGAAAGGATGTATAAACACCAGGGGTACCCACCCTTTTTTTGCACCTCGGACCAGTTTAATATTGACAATATTCTTGCCGATGGGGTTGGGGGGGGGGGGGGCTTCATTGCCTCATTAGACAGACTGAGCCTGCCCCCGGCCAGACGCCTTGGCCAGGTGCAGTTGGCCATGGGTGGGGTGAGAGGACAAGGTCAGGGCTGGAGGTTCCCGTGCTGGAGCCGCGACGGTTCCAGTCCGGAGAGAGCTACCGAGCAAGGAGTGCGACAGGGTGCCCGCCCGCCCCCCCCGCAGGGTCAATTGGCTGACAAAAGTTTGTTTCAGTAGATCGCAGCGCGGTAGCTGCTCTGATACTTACAGAACCCTGAGTCCGAATTAGTTTGCAAATATTTTAGCACCAGGTTCCCCACGAACGTTCGGCATGGTGAACAGGTTTAGAGGTGGTGCCCATCTGTCTGTGCTCCAGGCCGGTAGCAACGGCACTTCCTGCCGGCTGCGCTCTGGACCAGTAGCATCGGTGGTTCCTGCCGGCTGCGCTCTGGACCAGTAGCATCGGTGGTTCCTGCCAGCCGCCCGGAGCAAACCAGTGCGAGAGTATCACTGCGTTTAGGTGACTGATGATCTTGCATGTGTTCAGGTTCAACAGTGGGCATGACAGGGAATGAGGAAAGGTGCAGCTGACTCATTGTTTCCTCGCGGTCTGGTGGTTGGGGACCACTGAATTACACTGTGGAAACATAAAGTATACTGCAGATGCTGTGGTCAAATCAACATGTACAAACAAGCTGGATGAACTCAGCAGTCAGCAGGTTGACTGCTCATTTCAACAGACGCTGCCTGACCTGCTGAGTTCATCCAGCTTGTTTGTACATGTTGAATTACACTGTGTAGTGCGGGGAGCTACACACATGCTCACTGGGCAGAAAGAATGGAACTAAAACCCCGCAACCCAGAAACAATCTCTCAACAGTATTTTTGTATTTATTTTGATTTTTTTTTCGGGATCTACTGGGGAAGACTCAAACATCGTCCAGTCGATCGCAATCGACGGGTTGGAGACTACTAATCTACAAAATGGTCAATATTAATTTGGTTGCTGTTCTGACAGCATTTCACAGGCCTGCACTGTGACCATCCAGGAGGATAGAAGAGGAGCTGTATGAAAACATCATTACTATCATGCTACCTTTCGTATCTCTCTCCATCTTGATTTGAAGCTACATTGCCAGCCCTAAATCCTGAAACTCTGGATCCCTTATCAATCAGTACTGTGGGGCTATCTTCAAGCATCAGTCTGCAGTGGTTGAAGTAGTATGGGCAATAAATACTGATCTTGGCAGAAATGTACAGATCACACAAAATGAATTGATAATAGTCCGAAAGTAATATATTGTGGCAAGCATTTGGCCCATAATGACAGATGAGGAAGCTCTAACTCAACAGTAGTTTTATTGTGATAGACACAAACAGACCAGGCACCATGACCTGGAGGGTGACCCACAAATACACAAGCAAATAACTGTATAACCCAAACTAAAATGTAACAGTAAATAAACTGGAACTTCCCAGCATAATCCCACAAAAGCAGTTTAACACAAGGACAGTAAACAGTACTGGTCACTAGAAATGCAGGGGCAGGCTGTTGACTGCGCCCCCACCCAGAACGTAACAATATTTTCGCCGTTCAGTTTCCTCACTAGTTATCTATCATGTTCAAAAGCTCAGATAAGTACAACTAATTTATGAGCTTTATGAAATGTCTGTTTTGCAAGGCTAACTTGACTAGAGCAAAAAATAGAGACTGGAAGTATTCAGCAGATTGGGCAGCTCTATGAAGAGAAAAAGTTGACAGTTCAGATTAAGGACACTTCATAACTGAAGTTATGAAGTAATGAGCACGTGAAATTGCAAAAAAAAGGGAGGTGAGAGAATAAAGTCCATGTTTGTAATAGGGTGTCTTCCAAAGCTGTTAAAGTAATGTACTTTATAAATATAAAGTATAATATAAAACAAATGTCAGTTTTTCTAGTGCTGCTTGAATTGCTGACTCTTCCAGCTTAGTTATCAGTTCAAAGTTGTAGTATGCTCTGATTATTGGTTGGCTGGCTGTCTCTCCTGGGAGCCACATGTAGGCCCTTTCCCTGCAAAGCCCATTGGGTTCCGTTCAGGGGGTGCAGTGCTTTGGCTATTGTATAAATAGCACAAGTGAGTCCTCTTGCTTTTACAGTAGGAGATAGTATTTGCTGGTTGGTCAGATCTGACAGTGATAGAGGGCCATGATGTCTGACACCTCCCCCCCCCCCCCCCCCCATTGGATGGATTTTTCTGGGGGGTGGGGAGGAGACGAATGTACCAACCATCAAAGCAGTAGCATCCACAGTCTCCAGCCGCATCACTGGTGCAATTTTGGGCCCCACTGGTCTGATTGTCATTTTAAAAAAAGGCCAAGACTGACTGCTGTTCAGCTCAATTGCTATTAGGGGAACCCCTTTTTCCCCATGGAGAGGAATCGCTGTACACACCCAGCAGGCAGATAAGTTACTTTTCCCAGCATAACCATAGAGGTGACAGGAAGGTGTTTGACTTGGGTACTACAATACAAGTGCTTAAGATCAATCATCTGCAGTTTGGTTTGCCCGGTTGCGATTAAATGGTCATAGTTGCCATGTCTGAGTCAAATGGTGAACCATGTCTGACCAGTAGGAGTAAGGGCAGCCATAGCCAGAGGAAACAAATCCCGGGAGTTAGCGGAATAAATAGTTAAGACAGTTCTTAATTACAAAACCCCTGGGGATTGACCTTTTTGTCAGGGGTGGCATATTGAGTAAGACCAATGGCCCTTGTTCGGGTCTCCAGACAAGGAGAGGTCCAGTCTGACTGCACATGCAGGCAGAAACTGTTATTGGGCTTCCCAGCTGTTCTGGAAGAATTACATCAGTCGGTGGCAATGTAAAGACTGTTGAGTTAGCAACTGAGGTACCAGGGTGAGAATCATATGGGGGTGGGGAACCAGAGCGTGGTAAAACAGGTGCTGACACAGTTGTGGGTAGTACAGCAGGGTTATTAGATCACCTTACCCATTCCCAATCATCATCAGTATCGTTTGGGAAATCAGTTGATATGTCTAGATAGAGGTGGGGTACCCAGAATTATTTTTATTTTCTGTTTCCCTTTTCTCTTTATTTGTTCTTTCGTGGTCAGTGTGTTTTGTCACTGATACAATTTCTTCCACTTCTTTGTCTGTTTCTGTCCCTTATCCTAATCTTCACTATTCGTTCTTAACTCCTGTCAACTCTTAGGATTGCCTCTTTTGTCACATAAATCTATCCCTCTTCGCTTGGTGTTATCGGTACAATAATTTAATTTATGTCTTTATCTTATTTCTGCCTCTTGTCAATCAAGTGGCTATACTCTTTTCCTGTTCTGCCTGCTGAATTAAATTTAAATCAAATGTACCTCCTGCAGGCCAATTATCTCTTCCCAAATGTTTAGATGATTGGAACAACATTTGTCCAGTTTCTTTTCATTGTCTAGATATTTGTCTATTATTTTCTGTAATGGACTACTCTCCCCCACCCCCCTTGTCTAAGTGCACACGCATTGTATTGACTCAAATGTCTCAATTATTCCGGGGGGCACGAACCACCTGCCTCCTCTTCCCTTTGTTCCCTCATTTTGACAGGGAAAATCCACTGACGGGACCCAGAGTTATCAGAGAGCAGAAAGGAGCCAAGGTTAAAACTTACCCCAACGTTCTGTCCGTCCACTTCTTTAGTTTTGGCGAGGGGTTATTGGGATCCTGCTCACTGCGCCAAGATGTTGGTCTGCCTCTCTGCCAGAGGACTTTAGGTTCAGGCCAAGGGATAAAAGTCAAACACAGTTTACTTAAAATTACATACTGTTTATTTACAAGCTTGCATCATGCAATTGATGTACAGAGTCCAATTCATAGAGCCTTGATATCTATAACCAAGTGAGCCCTGAGCACTGCCCGGGGCTGCTTGTTAAACAGTAGTTATCACATAGTACTGTGATCATTGCCAGGCATCCTTGATTAGTGGTTACACAAAACAACTGTCTCATGCAACAAGCTCTTCCTTGTTCTTTGCATCTGTCCTTCAAGTAACCCTACGGTTAATAGTTTAGTAAGGCGCGATTAGTTATCTTGCAGCATAATTCTCGCAGTGTGACTAGTCAAGCTGCAAACAAGTCAGTCAGGATTTAACCCTTTTAATTCTGTATATAATTGCTCAGGTCCCTTTGTTGTTTAGCATCCAGATCATTGATATAAATGACAATGTAGTTAACTAGATCAGTAAATTTGCAGATGGCACCAAGATTGGAGGTGTGAAGGACAGTGAGGGAGGCTATCATGGCTTGCAGAGGGATCTAGATCAGCTAGAAAAATGGGCTGACAAAATGGCAGAAGGAATTTAATGCAGACAACAGTGAGGTTTTGAACTTTGGTAGGACCAACGAGGGTAGGTCTTGCAGAGTTATGGTTGAGCACTGAGGAGTAGAATAAAGGGAATACAGGTACATAATTCTTTGAAAGTGGTGTCAGAAGTAGATAGAGGCATAAGGAAAGTGTTTGGCACATCGGCTTTCATAAAGCAATGTATTGAGTACAGGAGATGGGATTTTATGTTAAAGTTGTATAAGATGTTGATAAGGCTAAATTTGGAGTATTGTGTACAGTTTTGGTCACCTACCTACAGAAAAGATGTAAACAAGGTTGAAAGAGTGCAGATAAAATTTGAGGATGTTGCCAGGTCTGGATGATCAGAGTTATAAGGGCAGTTTGAATAGGTTAGGACTTCATTCTTCCTCCTGGACATGGGCTGATTAAATTTAATTTATGCTTCAATTTCTTTTTAATTTTACAAATTTCCATCATCTGTATCTCTTTCCTTGCTATCAGTAGATTTTGTATACCTTACATCCTGCATTTTCCTTTGCGACTTTCAGTATTTTATTAAAAGCTGCGAATCCAGAACTAAATCTCACAAAATCCCTCAATAGTGTTCAAACCATGAGGATCTATTTATCATTGTTTTCTGTTTGTTAATGAAGCAATTACTGACACGTCATATATTTAAAATTAATTAAAAGACAATGGATTTTGTAAGAACATTTTAAAAAACAGGAAGATGATTAGGGAACATGGTCCCTCAAGCCTGCCTGCCTTCCCATTCAATGTAATCATGGCTCATCTGCCCCAGCCTCTGCCTCTTAGTTCCCTATACCCTCAATTCATTGCTTTTCAAAAAATAAATTATGTCAGTGTAATCTGACAAGTTTAACAGACCTTGGCTGACGAGATATTGAGGTACTTGCCAAGAAAAAGAAGTAAAAGCATTAGTGAATCCCTTGATAACTAAAAAGATTTGGAATACTGTTAAGAGGAAAATAGGAGGACAAAAAGAGGGTATGAGATGGATCTGGTAGGTAAGTTTAAGGAAAATCCCAAGAGGTCCTGTAGCACTGTTAAAAGATTGTTATGGGAGAATAGGTCCTCTTCTAGCTAAGTCATTAGCACAGTTGCTTTACAGTGCCAGTGATCACTGATCATGATTCCATTCCCAGTGCTGACTGTAAGGAGTTTGTATGTTTTCCCTTTGCAGCATGGGTTTCTCTTGATGCTCTGTATTTTTCCCATGTTCCAGTGATGTATGGGTTAGGGTTAGTAAGTTGTGGACATGCTATGGTGGTGTTGGAAACGTGGTGAGACTTGGTGGGCTGTCCCAAACATGGTCCTTTCATTGTGCTGATTTGATTTGACAAGACAACATATTTCACCGTATGTTATGATGTACTTATTACAGAAAGCAAATCTTTAATCATAATCCTTAATCTAGGTCTAGAGTTGCTGGAGATGGGTAGGATTTTTAATATTTCTCATTGTCTACTGAGCAGAAAATCATTGCTCAAGAGATGAAAGAAAGAAGTGAAAATGTTTTGGAGGACATTAGTATTACTAGGGTGCAGGTATTTACAACCTTATAGCACTTAAGTGGACAAATCCTGACCAAGTGCATCCTTGAACTTTGTGGGAGTTTATAGAGAGTCGATTGCAGAGCTCTTGTTTATTATTATTATTTAATTACAGATACAGAGTGGAACAGGCCCTTCTTATCCAACAGGCTGCATCGATCCAGCACCCCACCTATTTAACACCAGCCTTAACACTGGACAATTTCCAATGGCCAATTAGCCTACTAATCGGTATGTCTTTGTACTTTAGGAGGAAACCAGAGCATCTGAATGAAACCCAAGCTGTTAATTCGAAAATCTGCAAACTTCTTGCAGGCGGTGCTGGAATTGAACTCCAGGATGCCCCAAGGTGTAACAGCATCATCCTAACTGACTGCCATGCTACCATTATAGAGATATTTACTTCATTTATAACTATGGTAGTGTAGTGGTTAGTGCAACACTGTTACAGCTGTGGGCATTGGAAGATGGAGTTCAATCTTGGCATTCTTTGTAAGTAATCTCTGAGCGTCCTCCCTGTGAAATGTGTGGGTTTTCTCTGGGTCCTCTGGTCCCTCCTCCTCAGTCCAAAGATATACCGGGTAGGTTAATTATCATTGTAAATTGTTCCGTGATTAGGTTAGCATTAAATCGTGTTTGCTTGGCAGTGTGCTTGAGTGGCAAGAAAGGTCTATTCTGTGCTTTATCCTTAAATAATTAAATGCCACCAGTGAAGTTCTTGAAGGCTGGAAGGTTGCTAATATCATTCCAATTTTTTAGGTGTAGCAAGGACAACAGAGGGAACTATAGACTGGTCAGCCTTATGTCAATACTGGAAAAGCAACTGGAGACTATTTTGAGAATCAGGATCTACCGCATTTGGACAGTGTGTTTCAAAGGAGTTAATGTGGCTTTATGCTTAATGGAATATTTTTTGTAGTTTTTTTTGGAGAAGTAACCAATAAGATAGAAGAGGGTAGAGCATTGGATGTTGTCTATTTGAACTTTAGTAAGCCCTTTGACCAGGTCCCAAGTGGAAGGCTGATTTGTAAGGTTAGGTCTCCTGGAATCCTAATTAGGTGGATTCAAGATTTGCTCTGAGGCAGGAAACGGTGTGATAATTGTTTCTCGGAATGGACTCTGATTCTGTGGTATTCTGTGAGGGGTTAGCATTGGGACCCATGTATTTTTTTATTTATTTAAATGATTTGGATGTGAGTGCTCAAGGCTTGGTCAGCAAGTTTGCAGATGACTTGAATTTAGTAGATGTTGATAATGAAGAAGGTCATTTTAGGTTACAAGGAGATCTTGATCAGTTAAGGAAGTGGGCTGAGTGGCAAATTAATTTCAATATAGCTAAGTATGAAGTAATGCGTTTTGGAAAGTCAAAACTAATGTAGAAAGTACTATGAATAGGCACTAGGGATTTTAATGGTACAGAAGTACTTAGCACAAGTGCACAGTTAGTTGAAAACTGCATTACAGATAGACAGTGTGGTGAAAAAATGTTTAGTATATTGACCTTTAGGGCACCATGTAAAACCAAGTTGAAAGAACTGCAAAATATGTAGATCTACATATCAAATCATGTAAAAGAGAAAATGTGCAGATTCTGGAAATCCAAGCAACACACAAAGTGCTGGAGGAACTCAGTAGGCCAGGCAGCATCTGTGGAAAAGAGTACAATGGTACAATGGACATTTGGGCTGAAATCCTTCGGCAGGACTGGAGGGAAAAAAGTCGAGTAGATTTAAAAGGTGGGGGGGGGGGCGGGGAGAGAGAAACACAAGGTGATAGGTGAAACCTGAAGGAGGAAGGATGAAATAAAGAGCTGAGAAGTTGATTGGTGAAAAAGATACAAGGGTGGAGAAGGTTGAGCCTGAGATAAGAAGACAGAAAGGCCTTGGGGGGGGGAAAGAAAACATCAGAGGAGTTCCAGAGTGAGGCGTTACCTGGCCTGCTGAGTTCCTCCAGCATTTTGTGTGTGTTGCTTGAATCTACAAATTTAAATTACCCTGGAACTCTTTACATGCTTAGATCTCAATTCTGGCCAGAGTGTGTAACAAATAAATTATTTAGTCTTTTTTGGCTTAAAAAACTTGTTTTCCAGGAAATGGCTAAAATGTTTCTATCTGCACCTCCTGTCTTCTAATGAGGATTGGTTCATAGACCTCCAGCTTTCTAGCTTCTTCCTCCTATAGTTGAAAATTAGCTTTTTGTTTTGCTGACTTTGAATGAGTGGTTATCTTTACAAACCTTTGATGTCCCTTGACATGTATATTTTCTTGGTTTGGCTGCCGTTGTTTTTGTTTTAGCTCACATAAGACAAGAACATGTTGGCCCTGAGCTCTGTTTTCCAGTTTTGAAAAAACCTCATAAATACCACAGAGAAATGAGGTAGCAGCAATGACTAGTTTTTTTTCCCCATATATCCCCAAATGAGTGAAGGATCACTGAATCAAGCCTTTTGCTGCTTTGTTCTGCCCATATCACAAGTTTAATTCTGTGACTCAAGTGACTGCAGATGCTGGAGCAGCACACTAAAAGCTGGAGGAACTTAGTGGTCTACAGAAGACACAAGGAAATCTGCAGATGCTGGAAATTCAAACAACACACACAAAATGCTGGTGGAACACAACAGGCCAGGCAGCATCTATAAGGAGAAGCACTGTCGACGTTTTGGGCCGTGACCCTTCGTCAGGACTAACTGAAAGGAAAGATGCTAAGAGATTTGAAAGTAGTGGGGGGAGGGGTAATGCAGAATGATAGGAGAAAACTGGAGGGGGTGGGATGAAGCTAAGAGCTGGAAAGGTGATTGGCGAAAGTGATACAGAGCGGGAGAAGGGAAAGGATCATGGGACGGGATGCCTCGGGTGAAATGGGGGGGGGGAGAGCACCAGAGGGAGATGGAGAACAGGCAGAGTGATGGGTAGAGAGAGGGAAAAAAACAAAAAAAAACAGCTAAATATGTCAGGGATGGGCTAAAAAGGGGAGGAGGGGCATTAACGGAAATTAGAGAAGTCAGTGTTCATGCCATCAGGTTGGAGGCTACCCAGCCGGTATATAAGGTGTTGTTTCTCCAACCCGAGTTTGGATTCATTTTGACAGTAGAGGAGGCCATGGATAGACATATCAGAATGGGAATGGGACGTGGAATTAAAATGTGTGTCCACTGAGAGATCCTGCTTTCTCTGGCCGACCGAGCGTAGGTATTCAGTGAAACAGTCTCCCAGTCTGCGACGGGTCTCACCAATATATAAAAGGTCACACCGGGAGCACCTGACGCAGTATACCACACCAGCTGACTCACAGGTGAAGTGTCGCTTCACCTGGAAGGACTGTCTGGGTCCCTGAATGGTGGTGAGGGAAGAAGTGTAAGGGCAGGTGTAGCACTTGTTCCGCTTACAAGGATAAGTGCCAGGAGGGAGATCGGTGGGAAGGGATTGGGGGGACGACGACGAGCGGACAAGAGAGACGCGTAGGGTGCAATCCCTGCGGAAAGCAGAAAGGGGGTGAGGGAAAGATGTGCTTGGTAGTGGGATCCCATTGGAGGTGGCGGATGTTACGGAGAATTGTACGTTGGACCTGGAGGCTGGTGGGGTGGTAGGTGAGGACAAGGGGAACCCTATCCTGAGTGGGGTGGCAGGCGGATGGGGTGAGGGCAGATGTGCGGGAAATAGAGATGCGTTTGAGAGCAGGGTTGATGGTGGAAGAAGGGAAGCCCCTTTATTTAAAAAAGGAAGACATCTCCTTCGTCCTAGAATGAAAAGTCTCATCCTGAGAGCAGATGTGGTGGAGACGGAGGAATTATGAGAAGGGGATAGCATTTTTACAAGAGACAGGGTGGGAAGAGGAATAGTCCAGGTAGCTGTAAGAGTCTGTAGGCTTATCGTAGATATCAGTAGATAAACTGTCTCCAGAGAAGGAGACAGAAAGATCAAGAAAGGGGAGGGAGGTGTCGGAAATGGACCTGGTAAATTTGAGGGCAGGGTGAAAGTTAGAGGCGAAGTCAACGAGCTCAGCATACGTGCAGGAGGCAGTGCCAATGCATTCATCGATGTAGTGAAGGAAAAGAGAGGAACGGATACCTGTATAGACTTGGAACATGGACTGTTCCACAAAGCCAACAAGAAGGCAGGCATAACTGGGACCCATGCGGGTGCCCATGACTACACCCTTGTTTTGGAGGAAGTGGGAGGAGCCAAAGGAGAAATTATTGAGAGTAAGAACTAATTCCGCTAGACGGAGGAGAGTGGTGGTAGAGGGGAATTGGTTAGGTCTGGAATCCAAAAAGAAGCGAAGAACTTCGAGACCATCCCGGTGGGGGATGGAGGTATATAGGGACTGGACGTCCATGGTGAAAATAAGGCGGTGGGGGCCAGGGAACTTAAAATCATTGAAAAACTTCAAAGCGTGAGAAGTGTCATGAACATAGGTGGGAAGAGATTGAACGGGGGGGGGGGGGAATAAAACAGTGTCAAGGTACGCAGAAATGAGTTTGGTGGGGCAGGAGCAAGCTGAGACAATGGGTCTACCTGGACAGGCAGGTTTGTGGATCTTGGGTAGGAGGTAGGAACGGGAAGTGTGGGGTATGGGAACTATGAGGTTGGTGGCAGTGGAACCAAACTTTTTTTTTGTTTTTTTTCTCTGCCCATCACTCTGCCTGTTCTCCATCTCCCTCTTGTACTCCCCCCCCCCTTTCTTTCTCCCGAAGCCTCCCGTCCCATGATCCTTTCCCTTCTCCAGCTCTGTATCACTTTCGCCAATCACCTTTCCAGCTCTGAGCTTCATCCCACCCCCTCCAGTCTTCTCCTATCATTTAGCATTTCCCCCTCCCCCCACTACTTTCGAATCTCTTAGTATCTCTCCTTTCAGTTAGTCCTGACAAAGGGTCTCGGCCCGAAACGTCAACAGTGCTTTTCCTTATAGATGCTGCCTGGCCTGCTGTGTTCCACCAGCATTTTGTGTGTGTGGTCTACAGAAGAAATGTGCTGTGCCCAGACTCATCAACTGGACTGAAAGAAAGTGGCCAGTATAAAAAGATGTAGTAAAGGGGTGGAGTAAGAGTTGATTGGTGGTAGTAGGTTCAGGTGAGGTGGTTGATAGGCAGATGGAAGCGCAGAGAATGGGAATAATGTCAGAAACTGGGAGCACTTCTCTCCCTTTATTCTATGCTCTATCTTCCTCTGCTATGACGTTCCATTATCATTAGCCTTTTGTCACTTTTACTCATCACCTCTTAGCTAAGACATCATTTTGTATATTTATGTACATTTCACTGTCAAAACTTGTGATTTCAGCTTTAATTCCTCTTTATAGGGCTGCCAGATTGTCTGATTCCTCTTTATTTGACTAAACAAGGTACAGCAGGCATCATATGGAGACACTTTTGGTGGAAAGGTCTGCAGGCTCAATATGGGGCTTGATATTTATTTGCTAAACACAAAGGACAGTTCCATATTTTCAAAGTATAAACAGTGCTTTCTTTTGAAGCTACATACAAACTTTACACCTTCTGATTCACATCCATTCCACAGATGCCCGTAGCGTCTGGACTGGGATCCACAGCTTTTAGGAATGCATTGTCCCAAACTGAATCCACATTACATTATCAAGGAATAGAAGACTGGCAGCCAAAGCCATTTGCTAAATGTAAATAACTAAACCCAAAAATCACTCAACAGTCCCTCTTGGCCCTCCTGGACAGAAATAAATTTGAACCAGGAAAGGCCAACCTAGGAGGATCTACTCAAATAGTGCAGCAAAAATGCCCTGCCTCGAAATTACCCCCCAATTTTGTGTGCCTCGATATCTGCCCTAGCATTCCCTGATCACTACCTACCAGATGTTAAGCAGAGAGGTTGTTCCAGAAATTTGAACAAGTCTTTAGAAATGCTACTGCTTTGGTGTGCCTGTTGGCTCTTTCCCGCAGGCTGATTGCAGTGTAATCACATTCCTTGTCTTCACCCCTTCATTCTCTGGTCACTGAAACTCTCTTTCAAGGAGCACCCACAGGCCCTCTCATCGATATACAGGAAGGGGTTGGGGTGGTCTCTATGTATGTATCTGCAAGGACCTCTCCCCGGTGGCACCCCCTTCTGAACTGTCCAGTTGATCACTGGCCCGACTGCTGAAAAGGCCCCAGTTCCTCATTCACACTGGGGATGACTGCTTTCAGATGCCACATGCAGTCTAAAATGCCATCGAAGTTGTGGAACTTGCTGACTTTGCTTTAACTTAAAAATCCCTCCCCATCTATTTTCTAGTCTTTCCTATTTTCTGCTATGAAACTAATCATCTACCTTCAGCAACCAGCCTTCATTACAGACTACCATCATCATCACACTTTAGCATGCTATTCAAGGCTTTCTGTTGTGCTCTCGGGGTTTTCTGCCTTTGTGTTTCCTCTGGGTATGTTTTCATTGGTTGTGGTCAGGTCTGGCCGGCTGGTGTTCCTCTCTTAGGTTCTCTGTAATTACATGGTTATTGGGTACGCTTGATCCCCTGCTCTGACTGTGGGAGCAACAAGGTGGTGAGTTGTATGCTTTAACCCGAGTCCAGTGATTCCACTGGCTGCCTCACCGAGTCTGCACACTGGCGCGAGTATCATTGGTTAAGAGTACCATCTGTGGCCCTATACACCTAGAGGCAAACCCTGGCCTTTCCAGCAACACCCTCACCATGACCTGGTTGCTGGGCTGTGGAAGGACCATCACCTTTCCCTCTGGCTCTCTGATCAGCGATTTGCTGCTGCTGTTTCATTTGGTCCTTCAACACTTTAAGTTGATTACAAAAGTCTTTCATGTACTGTGTCATTCTCCAGGCTCCCTGCAACCCATAATTACCCCATGATATAACTTCAGTATTATCTGCCTAATACATGGTGGGGCCACTGTGACTCTTTCCGCCTGTGTGCCCAGCTCCCATCTGGTCCCTCCTTTGCTCCTTTTTCCACCACCTCTCCTTTTCTTCTGCCACTACCCCTTCATATAATTTTACTAAATTGGCTTCTGTCATTTCTTCCTGCGCACTTGCAATTTCAATTGCTTTTTATTCCTCTGCTGCCTTATTCGCAGTAATGTCTGCCCTTAGAGGGACTGAAAAATCTGTATGTTCTGGAGACAAACCATTCAGGATTGTTGCAGGGCCCACCACTATAGGATGTGGTCTTGGCATGGTCTAAAGGGTGGTATAGGCTGTTGTTAATGGATATGATCCACTGGGTTTAACTGGCCATATAGACGAGTTAGTAGTGGCCACAGTCACTCTGAGTATCCCCTGGTGATTTTGTTCCTTCACTATACCCTGGACAGCTGTCAGTGCATCAGATTTTATAGGGTACTACTTTTGGGGTTTATGCAGGTTCCCATCTATTTCAACTGAGTTTATCTTTACTTGACCACAGTCTTGCTTGTGCCTAGCCTACACAACTGGGAACTGTTGACAAAGTAACCCATAGACACAATCCTGGTTCCAGTTGCTGGTGATCAGGGTAGCCACGACAATGCTAGCCAGGTTGTGTATTCTGTTGGTTGTATGCATTCGCTGCCCCTGATTTGTCCATATTACTTCTCTCTTTCCCAAATCAATAATGGCCCCTGCTTCCCTTAGGATGTCTATTCCAAGGATAGTGCCCTCATTATTTGGACATACCCAGTAATACACTGGAAGCTGCACACCCCCAATTTCGAGTACTTGCGACTCGCTTCTTACTGCTTTCACTATTTTATCTCCTACACCCCCTAATATAAATGGCTTGTCCGGTTGTTGGCAAGGGTAGGTCTGTTATTGATACCGATGCCCCTGTGTCCACTAACATATTGCATTGCCCCCTCCCCAACAATGCTGTTATTTACATCTGTGGGTCACCAGTACTGAGCACTGGCAGTGGGGCTCGCCACTGCATCGTTTTTCTGACCTAGGAGCCGTCTTTACTAGCTCTATGATCTGATCGACAGTCAGATTGTTCAGACTAGGCACTGATGGGGTGGGAGATTGTGTCTGCTGTGACGTTCACCTGTTTTTCTTCCTTTTTTTGGACACTTGTTTCCAATCATGTCTCAATAGGCTGCACCTGTAGCATATCAATTCCTATACCCTCCCATGTCTATTCCAGCAATTCCTTGCTTTGTGCCCTGGTCGCTGGCAAACAGAACTAACTCTCTGGGACATCACAGCAGCTGAATCCACTATAGCCACTTTATGATCTCTCTTGGACTTTCTTCGGTCTACCCCACTGGTCCACGAAACTATCGCAGAGTAGGTCAACCCCACTGTTATGCCTAAATCTAAAACTTGCTGGTGTGCTGAGCTCAGGCTTTCCTTCAGCATTTTCAGGAAGACTTGGTCGTCCCTCCCTTGATTATCCAACCCAGAATATTTTTCATACACTCGATATTGACGTTCTGCATAATCCATGGCTGTCTCATTAGCTTTTCGAATCACTGCCACTATCGTTCCCCAGTTATTCTTACCTCCACCCAATCGCTGCTTCACTTCCCCTTTTAAAAAAGCAATATCTTTCTTCATTGCTAGCTTTTCCGGTAGTTGCCCAGGTACCATCCCGCACCCCCTGGGCCATGCTGTTCCACATATTCCTCGGGCACTTTGCTTTTACCAACTTATGTATATCTTTCGGGTGCATCTGGTGAATTTCAACCATTTCCTCAAGCTTGCACCAGAATTCTGCATTCGCACATGTGACTTTAAATGAGGGAACTCTGACAAAATGCTCTGTTTCTCCCTGGGTATGAAGGGCTTATGAATAGTTGTAATCATTGTCGAGGGCTGGCATGGATCATCAGGGTTCTCAGCCTGACGTTGCTTGATCTCAGATTGATGGGAATGGCAGTGGGATGGAAGATTAAAATCATAGGCAATACAAAGCTCATGCTCCCTTCTTCATACTGAACACAGTGCTCTGCAAAGGAGTTACTTCGTCTAAATTTTGGTTTCTCCAGTTTACTACGGACAATACCGAGAATACACTGAATAGAAAGAAATGCAAGTGAATTGTAACTTCATCTGGAAAAATAGGTGGGACAGTAAATAGTGGGAATAAAGAGATAAATAGGCTGATGTTGCACCTTCTTACAGGATTGCATGGGAATATACTGTAATGGCTAGCACGAGAGGGCATAGTTTTAAGGTACTTGGAAGTAGGTACAGAGGAGATTTCAGGGATAAGTTTTTTACGCAGAGAATGGTGAGTGTGTGGAATGGGCTGCTGGTGGCGGTGGTGGAGGCGGAAGCAATGCGATCTTAAAAGACTCCTGGATTAGGTGCATGGGGTTTAGAAAAATAGAGGGCTATGGGTATGCCTAGGTAGTTCTCAGGTAAGGTCATGTTTGACACAGCTTTGTGGCCCTGTATTGTGCTGTATGTTTCTATGAAGGGAATTGCAGTTAGAGAAAGAAAGCAATTGAAAGCTGGAGTCATAAAGGGAGTGATTTGGGAATGCCAAAAAAGGAGAGGGGAATATTTGGTAGAATCATGTTGGATCTTGCAGCAATTGTTTATTCCTTGAATGTGTTCAAAGATGAGAAGCAAAGGATCTCTGACTGGGAGAAGAGGAGTTAAGTGCATGGTTGTGAAATACATGAGATGCAGTCCGCCCACGGTGTTAGAAGGGCAGCTGTGGTTCAGGAAGGAGGAAGGCATTTCAGAGCAAAGTCTGGTTATTGAAACAAAAATGACAAAGGAACTGGGTGAATGAATTGGTCTTGACAGGAGGCAGGGAGGGAGTAAATATCTCTATGATATCTGTGGACCAATACAGTTTAATGTAATTTTATCATTTAAGTCTGGCAGTTTTGTTTTTGTTTTGCACCTTTTACTTGGTGTTTTCATTTGTTAAAGAAAATGATGCACGCTTTCATTTCACTGTAGAGTTGGATTTTTCTGCTGCATGGATTAATCGTGTGGATGAACAAAGGGACCTTGGGGTTCCAATCCATACATCCCTCAAGGTCACTGCACAGGTTGATAGGGTAATTAAGAAGGCTTATGGGAGGCTAGACTTCATTAACAGGGGGATTCAGTTCAAGAGTATAGAGGTCATGTTGCAACTGTGCAAATCTCTGGTGAGACCACACTTAGAGTATTGTGTTCAATTCTGGTCATCTCATTATAGGAAGAATGTGGAAGCTATGGAGAGGGTGCAGAGGAGATTTACCATGATGTTGCCTGGTTTGGAGAACAAGTCATATGAAGCAAGGTTAGCAGAGCTGTGACATTTCTCTTTGGAGTGTGGAAGAATGAGAGGGGACTTGATAGAGGTCTACAAGATTATGAGAGGCATAGATAGGGTGGATAGTCAGTACCTGTTTCCCAGGGCACCAATAGCAAACACCAGAGGGCATATGTACAAAATTAAGGGAGGGAAGTTTAGGAGAGACATCAGGGGTAAGTTGTGAGTGCCTAGAATGACTTGCGAGGGATGATGGTGGAGGCTAAAACATTAGGGGTAATTAAGAGTCTCTTGGACAGGCACATGGATGAAAGAAAAATGGAGGGTTATGGGGTAGTGTGGATTTAGTACTTTTTTAAAAGGATTATATGGGTTGGCACAGCATGGAGGGCTGAAGGGTCTGTACTGTGCTGTAGTGTTATATGGTTATATAGCTCATTGTTACTTGGTTTAACTGTTCATTTAGTTTTTGATAGGATTATTCATGCATTGTATGATATGGAATGCACTAACATTGCTGTAGACAGTGAAACTCCAAATACCTTGCATGCTCAAATTTTTCATGCCAAACTGGCAAATTATTTTGGAATTATTGGATGAAATTCTTATCAATAAAACAACACACTTGTGATTTTTTAAAAGCATGTACATAGTTTTATAATAAATTGTCCAGTCAACTGAGTAAGGTTTTTCTGATGCTTGGTTAGCAAGTTCCAAGTTCTACTTCGGTGATGATGAATAGCGCTATATTTCCAGATGCTACTACCTGGATGTGAATTTATCTGTGGTGGATTTTGCTACCCTTGTCCTCAATCGGTAAGATGTTTCCTGTCAGAGTAACCCAGTGAGTAACTTTATTTGCTTAGAGGAATGACAGATGTTGATTTATTTCCACTAGTGGGGCAGTCTCAGTTGAGGGGACATAGTTTTGAGCTAAGGAAGTGGTCATTTTAAATTAAAGCATAGACTAATTTCTTCTGGTGGGTAAATTTGCAAATGACTCTGAAATTTGTGGAATAGTGAACAGTGAAGAAAGTTGTCAAATGTTACAACAGGATACGGACCAACTGAGAAAACAGGCCAGGTGGAATTTAGCTTGGGTCAGTGCAAAGAGTTGCAATTTGAGAAGGTAGACCAGACAAGGGCATGTACAGTGAATGCAGAACCCTGGGGAATGTTAAACAGAAAGGCCCTGGGGTAAAAAGTACATTTTTTTTTAACTGGAGGAAAGGTAGACATGGCGGCTTTGAAAGACATATGGTGTGCTTGCTTTCATCAGCTGAAGCATTAAATATTACATAGCATTGGGTATTACACTGGAAAGAGTATGAAGGAGATGTTGCCAGGACTGTGTTATGGAGAGAGGTTGAGCAGGTTTAGACTTGCTTTAATGGAGCATAGTGGAATTAGGGTGATTTTATAGAAGGTTTATAAAATTGTGATTGGCATAGATAGGGTCAATGTGCAGTGTCTTTTTCCCAGGGTTGGAGAATCAAGTATTAAAGGGCATAAGTTTAAGGTGAAAGGGGGAAGATTTAACAAGAAACTGAGAGGCAACTTTTTAAACCCTGAGGGTAGTCAGCATATGGTTTGAGTTGTTAGAGGAAGTGGGTAAGGCAGGTGCATTAACAACATTTAAAAGGCACTCAAGCAAGTACATGGATAGAAAAGGTATAGAGCAGGGGTTCCAAACCTGGGGTCCACAGACCTCTTGGTGAATGGTAGGGGATCATGGCATAAAAAAGCTTGATAACCCCTGGCTTAGAGGGATATTGGCCAAATGTGGGCAAATTGGATTAGCTTGATAGGAATTTTGATTGGTGTGGAGCAGTATTTTGAAGGGCTCATTTCCATACTGTATGACTGTAACTATTCATGTTACAGTGGTACAAAACGTTGGGCTGCACTTGGAGTATTGTGTGCAGTTCTGCCCACCTCTCTATAGAAGGATGTGAATAAGCAAGAGAGGGAGAGCTGCTTGGATCAGAAGGCATGCTTTGTAAGTACAGGTTGGATATGCAAGGTTCTTTTGCCCCAGAGTGAAGAATGCTGTTAGATATCTATAAAGTTATGAAAAACCTAGCTTGGATAGATAGCCAGTGGTAGGGTTGTCTAAAGTGAGAGGGCATATATTTAAAATGAGAATGAAGAGATTTAAAGGGGATCTGAGGGGTAAATTTTTCACACATTATCTGGTATTTATAATGTGCTGCCAGAGGAGGTAGTGAAGGCAGGAACAATAACAAGATTTACAAGGCCCCATGATGGGAACTTGGATGACCAAGACATGGAGGGATTATAGACTTAATGCAAGCAAATGAAATTAGTATTGCGAGACATGCTGGTTGACATAGGCACAGTAAGCTGTAGGACCTATTTCCATGCTGTACAATTCCAGGGTGGGGAGTCTCTGTAATTCCCTACCATTTAAGATTGTGATGACTAGATCATTGAAGATATTTATGGGGAGGTAGATTAATGATTCAAGTAATGAGGAATTGAGGACTTTGTGCAATGGGCAGAAAGGAGGAATTTAGAAGTGGGGCCTATCAGCCATTTTCCAGGGGAATCTTGAAAGGTTAGGTGTCTGACATTTGTTCCTGTTTTGTTTTGTTATTTATTTAACTCAAAGGCTTTGCTACTTGAATGTGAGAGAGTAGGGTGAGATTGTACTTCATGTTGTTTGGACCATGTAAGTGCAGAATTGCCACTTGATAAGCTATCCAGTGAATCAAATCAGTGAACTGGACTTGGACAGTTAGTACAATCTTTTCCTTTCACTTGAAAAGTTGAAATTATTTAAGCTTGTTGCTTTATTTGGGAAATAATGTAAAACTAGATATCTATTTGCATAGTCCTAGTTCCTTGTGCAATTGTGTGCAATTTCCTTGTTCCTCATACATTAATTGTTTAAAAGTATGCAGAATCTCCCAGCATATGCATTTCTCAGGTATGGGAACTGCAGTCAGTTCCATTGTTGGAGTACATGAATAAATCTTCCAAACTGCAATTAATAAGATTTGAGCTAATTGAGGTTACATAAGCAATTTTTTTCATAGTACCTGGATAATGCAGTTCAGTATCTTGCTGCAGAGGCCTTTATAATAAATATATATTTTTATTTTTAAATCCATTTTAAACAGAGGTTAAAATAAGCAATTGGTTCATTCTCTGGAAATCCTCATATTAATATTTGTTCACAGACACCGACGCTTGGAGTGGAAATGGGCAGTGGAAAGGGCAGCGATTGTCAACCGCTGGACATGGTTGCAAGCTCAGGTGTCCGACCTAGAATACCGAATACGGCAGCAGACAGACATATACAGACAGATCCGTGCAAACAAGGTAAGTGCAGAGATTGATATGAGGCCGGAAGCTCTTTTCCCCCTTAAGTTTAAGACAATGCCATCTATTTGCACATCGTGCACTATTAATTCAAAATTTAGAAATGTTGTAGATCAAGGGGATATGTTGTTATTTTAGTAACGTTTTCCAGCTGGGATGTTTGTTTTGTTTTTTAATGACACTAATATTTTTGCACAGTAGAGGTGGTAATACATCATTACATTACTTTAAATATTGAACATCTCCAGTTACATTCAACTGAGTGATTTTTGTGTCTACCAGAGAAAGTGTTCAGATTTAGTAACTGATGTAAGTTCAGAACTATAAAAAGATAACATATGCTGTTAAGTGTTTTCAGTTATTGCATCAGAGTAACTTTCTCGGGTATCAAAATGATCTTGGCCTTTTTCAGTGACATGGTTGCATTTTGTTTGCTAAAGTAGAAATAGCTTGAATAATTACAAACATCAGGGTGAATTTCTACAGTGATTTTAATCCCCATCTCAGTTTTCTATGTTAATACAACTTGTCTTGATATTAAATCTTTGGTACTTGTAGAATAACATCTTTTCAAACTGAAATTTTAAGTTTCAGAACTGCCTTATAAAATGCCTCCCAATGTAAAAAAAAATTTAAAAATCACTTATTTCTGCTTACATAACATTCATGAAATTGCTGACCTTCACTAACTTTTGGTTTTACTACTACTTGACCGTATTTTCAAATATTTCCTTGGCCTAGTCCTATATCATCCCTCCAACTTAGTGGTGAATGTGTTCCTTCTCTAGTTCTGCTGTTTTGGAATTGAACTTATTTGCCGTTGTGAAGGTCTGTAACTTTGGAATTCTGTTTATAAATCCCTTTTCACAGTGACTGTTTCTCTGTTAGGGAATTCTTAAATATGTCGTCTTGATGTATAAGTGTATAGCTACCTTGATATATTATGACTTTAATTTTGACAAAATTGCTTTAAAAAAAGAGCCTTGTTAGTCTGATAGAATTAAAATATGATTTTTGTTTCAAGAGCAATCATTCAGCCTTAGTACCCATGATACCAAGATTTTTCCATATTTAAATAATTTCCCATAATTAAATTCATTTGTGCTTGATGTATGTTGTGCAATGTCGTAGTTGCATTTAATCTCTATTTACATGATCCTTTCAAACTGGCCAGTAAATCTGTAAACTGTAAGTTGCTATATTTGTCAATTTTCTTGTATTTAGCCAGCTACCTTTTGAACATATTGTTGAATCAACATACTGTTTCATCATATTGTTGAACAATTTTTGTTCCTGATGAAGCATTCCAAGCAAGAACCACTTTCTGTGTGACAAAGTATCTTCTCATGTCTGTTTAGTACCCTGCCAGACAAATGTGTTTGGCGTGCTTCATTTTCTCCTGTCCTACCTTTCACACCAGAGCTGAAATTATTGCTTATAGCTTTAAAGGCCTTGTCCTGCAGGAATGCCTTAGATCCTGTTTGCTCTAGAGTTTTGCCTCATGGCTAAAACTCTAAAGCATTAGCTGATTGGCGGGAGACAAACAGTGGAAATAAAGGCAGTCTTTTCAGATTAGCTGCCCATGACAAGTGTTCTGTATGGGCCGGTGTTGGGATTGTTTCTTTTTACCTTGCATGTCAGTGATTTGGATGGCAGAATTGATGTCTTTGTGGCCAAGCTTATGGACAATACCAGGATGGGTGGAGAGGCAGGTAGTGCTGAGAAAAAAGGGGAAACTGCAGAAGGACTTGAACAGATCAGAAGAATGAGCAAAGAAGTGGTAGCTGGAATACAACGTTGGGAAGTATATGGTTATGCACTTTGGTAGAAGAAATAGAAGCAAATACTATTATCTAAATGGAGAGAAAATCCAAAAATCTGAGGTACAATGGGACTTGGCAGTCCTCATTCAGGATTCCCTAAGGTTAACTTGCAGGTGGTGAGAAACACAAATGCAATGTTAGCAATTATTTTGAGGGGACTAGAATACGAAAATAAGGATGTAATGTGGCTTTATAAGGCACTGGTGAGGCTTCATTGGAAGTATTGTTAGTAAATTTTGGTCCCTTTTTAGGAAAGGATATGCTGACATTAGAGAGGGTTCAAAGCAGGTTAATGAAAATGATTCCAGTAATGAAAGACTTGTCATATGAGGAACATTTAATGGTGTTACATTTTATAACTTAAAAACATTAAACTAATTGAAAAGAAAACAAGAGTTGGGAGATGGGTCTTGTACTTTTTTTTACTTTAAATGAGGTGTATACCTATCACATCATCACATATGCAGTTCATTTATTTTTACATATAACCATAATGAATTATATAAACAACAAAGAATGCTTTATGAAACAATATTATTTACAAGATTACTCAAATATTACTTAAATATTAAATACACAATGCCATCCCTATGTAGCTATAGATTCCAACTCAATGTAGAATGCATTTCAGCTTGCTTACATAATAAACAATATGATACAACTATTATATAGACTTCTGCAGCAAGGTAAATTTTAAATTGTTCCATTCATGCCTAAAGATTTAACTACTGTAAAATATTTCTTATACCAGTGGGATAATGTACTTTCTGGTGAGAGAGGTCACTCTGCTTTGGCAGGTGAGACTTGTGGCTGTGAATGCAATCTCAGGCTACATCCACACTACACCAGATAAATCTATATCCGAAGTTTTTTGCCTTCATTTTTACCCTCCGTCCACACTAAAATGGTGTTTTTGTCCCTCTATGCTAGAGCTTTTCAGAAATGCTTTCCAAAGTGTGTATTTTTGAAAACGCCGCTTGGGCAGATCAGTGTGCTTTATCAATACAACAGAGTTCGTCAGTTTTTCAATGTTTGTCGTCAGCCGGGTCATACTGTCCCTGTCGGTTGCCTCCATACGCCTCAGTAATTGTTTTTTCTTATTTTTAAGTCCTCCTGTGCAAGAAGCAACAGCTGCCCGTTGTTAAGTTTTTCTAGTCTGTAACTGAATAAACGCGCAGCAAATCTTTCACAGTGAGATTCAGCATCAAACATGTCGCTTGTTTTCGGTAGATGTGTCCTGCACATGCGTAGTAGGAGGAGATTCGCCAAAATCTCTGTTTCAATGTGGATGGAGATATTTTCAAAAGCACATAGTGTGGACTCCCCTTCCTTTTGATTCCGCTTAAGACACCTAAAGTATTCTGCAATGAACAATGAATTCTGTTTCTGCATTACTTTTAATATATCAGCAAAGCTCGTTTCAGCTGGTTTGGTTAGAGCAGTTAAACTTTGAAGCAAACTGTCTGCCTTTAAACCCAATACACTTAGCAAAATTGGTGCTCATTTCTCGTTGGCTATTTAATTTGCTTCAAAATACTGTTCAATTCACTCAGTATATATGCACCAGTTACCAGTTGAGAATTCAAACATGATTAACTTTCCAAAATAGCCAGCCATTTCAGTTGATTTTTTACGATTATTTTTACTTCATCTTCACTGCTCATGAACCCATAAATTCTTCTGTTTTTCTGCCTTTAAAAAAAAACTTGATTTTTTTAAAAACTGGACTGATCTTTGCTGTACTTTTTTTTAAAATGCTCTAATGTCTTGCTGCACTTCAACAGGTTGGTAGCAGTCTTGGGCTTAAAAATACCTTGTCGCTACTGTTGTTTTGTAACTTCAAAACATTACACCGATTAGAAGAAAAACAAGAGAGCCAAAGATACTGTATATTCTGGAGTATAAGGTGACCCCCCCCCCCCCCCCCATTTTCAAGGTTAAAAAAAGTGATTTTTTTCATGTTGCCTTTGTATAAGCTGACCTCTTTTGTAGAGGTTTTTTATTTAACCAGAAAAGATCATAAGATCTCACATGCTGGTACTCAGCTATGCCTGATCCAGACCCTGAAAATTTTGTGAACCAGTACCTGCTAAGAAAACAGGCCTAATCATTGGAGAGTGTTAGAGGTGAATTCTTAATAAGTAAATCAGGGAGAGAAATTTTGGATTAAGTTTGCAATGGAAAAGAATCCACTGAAATGTAACCCCAGTGAAACCATTTAGCACCCATCATAATCTTGTTAAAACACAACACTGGGTGGCGGGATCAGTCTGTGTACTTGGTATTGAGTTTGCGACCACTACGTACAAAAGATTAAAACAAATGCAATGTCATGCTGGCTTCAAGCTGAAGGTTGTTGATTTTGCTAAAGGAACGAATAATTCTGCAGCTGCTAAAAAGTTTAGTGTAAACGAGAGAGTGAGAAAGTGGAGAAAGGCAGAGGACACGCTGAGGGAAATGCCAAAGACAAAATGTGCAAACAGCGGGAAAACATGCCAGTAGCCAGAACTGGAAGAAAAAGTTTTAGAGTGAGTGAATCACCAGCGATCGTCTGGATACATTGGTACCAGAGAAATGATTTGAGTTCAAGCGTTGAAATGGGACGAAGAACACCGTGAGGTCAGCAAAAATTTCAAAGCTACATGAAGTTGGTGCACCCGATTTATGAATAGATGTGATCTTGTGTTGAGACAAAAAACAAAGATTGCTCAGAAAATTCCCGTGGGGTATTGTTAACCTTCAAGGACGCTGCTGGATGGACAAAGCGGGTTGCTTGAAGTGGGTTAAAGAGTTGTGGCGTCGATGTCCTGAAAGTGTCAGGAAGGAAAAGTCGCTACTTGTCTGGGGCCTGTTCAAAGCGTACTTGTCAGGTGAGACAAAAGCATCATTGAAAGCTGAAAATACGGACATTGCAGTCATCCCCGGTGGTTTGATGTCCGTGCTCCAGCCACTAGATGTGAGTTTAAACAAACCAAAGAATTCATGCGACAGTCATGTCGACAGTGGAACCAGTTTGACTCAAAAACAGCCAATAAACACGACCTGTCTTCCGTGTATTCGTTTTTCCAAAGTTGGCACCCTCTGTATAAGCCGACCCTCTAATTTCAGGACCAAAATTTAGGGCCAAATTCTCGGCTTATACACCAGAATTTACGGTAACACTTTTAAGTGAGGTGTGCACCTATCACATGATAGCATCATGATGTATGCAATTAACATTTTTACATGTAAGCATACCGAATAATATATATTGTTTCATTAAGCAGTTAGGTAGTTCCTGCATTGTGGGCCAGAGAATGATGTGAATGGCAGCAAATCTCCCAGTCACGTTGTTGGGTAGTTTGCAAGTAGTTGTATTTCCATGTGGCTGCTGGCCTTTTATTTATCGGAAATTATGCTGTTGAAGACAACTTAATAATTTGCTAAGGCGCATACTTCAACTATGACAGAAGTAAAAAGTACAATGGATACAAGTAGAACAGCCTGCTTTTTCCTGAACATTGTTTTGCTTGCCATTTTGTGCAAGCACCCATTATTTATATAGGACAGGCATTGTGTTGTGCTTTGCAGATGTCTTGAAAAGTTGGGTAACACCTTATACTCGGACTCTAAAGTGTTCCTTGTGATAAGTTTTACGCTACTAGTCAGGTTTCTACTCAGTGCCAAGGATATTGACACTGATATCTGGTGATGGTAATACCAGTGAATGGTAAAGGAAGGAGATTCAAAGCTCTAATCATAAGACTATAAGACACAGGAGCAGAATCAGGCCATTCAGTCAATTGCGTCTGCTCTGCCATTTGATCATGGCTGATTCATTTTCCTCTCAGCCCCGTCATTTTGCCTTCTTCCCATAACCTTTCACACCCTGACTTCAAGACCTGTCAACCTTCACCTTAAATACACCTTCAGTGCCACCCATGGCAACAAATTTTGCGGATTCACCATCCTCTGGCTAAAGAAATCCTATCTCATCTAAATGAATGTCCTGTATTCTGAGGTTCTGCTCTCTGGTGCTAGACTCCCTCAGTATAGGAAACATCCTCTCCATATCCACTCTATCTAGGCCTTTCAACATTCGATTGGTTTCAATGAATTCCCCCCCAACTTCTTAATTCTTCTAAATTCTGATGAGTACAGGCTTAGTGACATCTGTGGAGTATTTAATATTTCAGTAATATCTGAGTAATCTTGTAAATATGGTGTTTCATTTAGCAATGAAATATAAAAGCCAGCAGGCACATGGGAATGCAACCACCTGCAAAGTACCTGACAATGTGACTGGGAGACGTGCTGCCATTCCCTTCATTTCTGACTCACAATTCAAGAACTACCTAACAATAGAGATGTAGTCACTGCAAATGTCAAAGGTGATGAGCAGCATTTTCTGGAACAACTAGGGATAGGTTTTAAATGCCACCTTTTCAGCTATGTAACATGTCTAGATTTTGGTTTCTTTTTCTTCTCTGCATTCTTTGCTCTATCTGTTTTAATATTCTGTTTGGAATGCAAGTAATCAGTCCTGTTGGTGTTTCCAAAAGTCCCTTCTTCCCATTTAAAAAAAAATAGGCTTTTACACTGTTAGACTAGTACAGGACAGTCACCCTTTGTGATTCTCTTAGCCATTTGACAGAGGCTGAGTCCTTAGCTTGGGTTTAGCAGTCATGGAAAGACTGCAAGATAAACTTAGTTCGTAGTAGTTCTCCCGGTGGGAGTGTGGAAATAGATGGAGAATTATCAAAGTGAGGCTCAACCCCCAACCCATAGCAACAAACATTCAAGGGAAGTATTTACAGTACTGTTGAGCTCCAGTAGTAGCTGCCAGTTGTCTCATATGTGGATAGCTCATCTGGTTAGGGGTGTTGTTTGGCTGGCTGTCAGTGAACTGCCAGAAGGAGGGAAAGGGAAGAGGTCAGAATCTAAAAGGATTATCATTTAAATGGGGAATTGAGAATTTCTCTTTGGAGGGTTGTGAGTATGAATGGGGGACAGTGAATAGAGCAAGTCTCATTGTGTGTAAGTGTCATTGAAAGATTGAGAGTTAGAGCGAGATCTGTGTGAGAACTGGAAATTTTAAAAAGAGCAAATTTTGTTAATGAGTTTCAATGGGGCCAATAAAAAGAAGTTGGGCTTAAGTAGAGCGGTCATTGTTGGAGTGGACAGTATTAGAGTGGAGACAAAGATGCATTTTGGGTATGTTTCTTTCTCTTTATCATTGTTTGAGAATTTCACTTGCATGAATTGGGACTTGGATCAAAGATGGGAGAACTGAAAAGAGGTGAGTTTCACTTGAGAGCTTCACTTACAGGAACTTCCAGAGTAAAGTCAGCTAATTTTTAATAGGTGATTGGCTAATTAGCTAAATATTAGCAGTCGGTAAAAAGAAGCTGGGGCAACTAGCCATCTTGAGAGGGGCTGTTTTCTCGTCAAAATGCTGCAAGTTGTCAAAGTGTGGGCTTTGGTGTAAAGGGAAAACAACTCTAATTAAAGTAAAGTTCTCCTTTTTTCTCTCAAAGCTCTTTTAGACAATGACAGGTGAGCTGAGACTGATGGCATGCTCCTTTGCAATGTGGGAACTCGGGGATGCTGTCAGAGAGGCTCCTTATAGATCACATAATGGCCCTAGAGCTGCGTATGGATTCTCTTTGGAGCATCTGTAATTCAGAATATTGTAGATATTACATTCAGTGAGGTGGTCACACCACAATTTTAGGGAGAGGGTGACCAACAGGCAGAGCAGTAGCAGGGAGATAGTGTTAGGAGATCCTTGTGATCATCTCCCTTTGAAACAGATTTACTGCTTTGAATACTGTTGGGGTGATGGCTTATCAGGGAAGGTGGCAGTAGGGAAAGATACCATGGTGAGGGAAATGGACAGAAGCTTCTGTAGCCACAAATGGGATTTCTGGATTGATCTGTTGACTCCCAAGTACAAGGGTCAAGGATATCTCAGAGCAGCTGCAGGACATTTGCAGTCTTCAAGAGGGGATGATTATGAAGACCTTCCCAAACGTTGACATGAAAATTGTGATAATAATCGATTAGTTCTTTATGACTAAATCCCTGTGCAGACTGGGATCAATCAAGTTCTCTGCTATTGCACCACCCCTCTTAATCTTCCTTGTGCATTCTTGCATGTTGGCTCTAATATGGTTCCCTCTCAAGGATGTTAATCTGCATTTTGAGTCTGAAAATTGTCAACCTTTGCAACATCAGAATCAGAATTACTCCAACTTTTAAGTAATTGTCTCTGTACTACTCCAAAGTGTCCTTGTAGCTACACTCCAATCCAGGCAAGTCCTAGTTAACCTCTTTCCACATTCTCCCAGTAATGCACCAACCAAAACTATACAATTCTCCCAAGTGTGGTCTAACAAAAGTTGTATATAGCTGCAACTTGGTTTTCCTGCTTTTATATTTCAGTGCATCCACTGATAGAGACAAATATGCTGAACATCATCTGTATCATGTTGTGTACTTGTGTTACTGCTTTTTCAGGGAACTAAAGATTTGCACCCCAAGATCACTCTGTACATCATTGCTCAAAAAGTGCAACACCTGCATGCTGCACTAAATATTGAAGTTGGGATGGTGTTGATGCTAAAACTTGAGCAATATGATCATGTTTTCTGTTTTTACTATAAATTATTTCCACTCTTAATTAGAAGTTTATTGGAGGCAAGGTGTGACATTCTAGCAAGAAAGTTTGTAAAAATTTATCAGGACTATAATTTATTATTTTTTGCACTAATCTTCACTAAAATAGCTTTGCAGTTATGTTTACTTGGATCTGGGCTTGTATACCATTGTGAAGCAAACATAATGTGGAGCCATATTTCATAAGGCAACTGAATTTGAAGGTACAGTCAATCCTGTTTACAGTCAAGGGCTTTGGGAACAAAAAGGGCCTTGTGAAATGGTTAGCGCTGCTCTGTGCCGCCTTCATGATACTGCTGTGCAATGTAGACCACGTCATTAAGTGTCTCCACGGATAGTACCATGAAGTGTACAAAAGTATGTTTTTGTTGCTTTTGGCCTTTTGGGATGGTTTTGGGAACAGGAGAGTTAGGGGAGACTGTTTGAGGACAGAAATGCACTGGAGTCAGAAGTCAAACCGGTCTAGGCCTCCTGTCTGCCCTTGAAGGCCAGCAACTTGGACATGTGACAGAAGGACTGTGGTTGGATGTTGGTCTTCAGGTCACTGAGGGTAAGGCTGGTGGCCCCTCTCCAGCCCAATGAGTCATTGGCAAGTTCTGGGATTGGTGTTCTGTATTGGCAGGAGACATGAGAGGCAGTGACCTGCTGTGGTATACTACATATACCTGTCTGGACATGCCCCTCTGCTGATTGCTCCTGTGGCTCCTCCCACAGAACCCTGTATAGGCGATTGGAGGCACTGCTCCTCCCTCAGTCTCCAGGATGTTGTGTGGTGGTCTCTTGCTGCTAATAAAAGCCTATTGTTCGCCTCCCGTCTACGAGAGTTATTGATGGTGCATCACCTGCCAAGAATGAGAATCGGTGTGTCCAGAGTTTGAGGACTAGAGCACGGGTCCTCATTCATCATCATCAGAGAAGCCTGAGGTTGATACCAAAGATGTAAGCTCAAACATTGGTCTGAAGTCTGTAAGTTGAAGCCTGACGGCAGGAGCCCTGAGTCTGTGAACCCACTAGGACAGTTGAAGCCCATTGTCTGTGCATCCACATCTACTGGAGATGACCAATTCTGGGTTTGGAGGAATGTCTGTGCGTGGGAGGAGTGGGACTTATTTTTGTGCTTGTTATATCCTATTTTGTGTTGTTCTGCCGAGCAGTGTGGGCAAACCTTATTGGTACCAGAATACATGGCAATACTTGAGAGTTATCCCCAGCCCCTATCCTCATTATATACGTTGGATACATTCCTTGCAGTCGATGCATCATGTGAATAATTATTTAAATGGAAAAAATAGGGATGTGTTCCAGAGGGCTTCCTGGGTATGTTTTACCTGTAATTTATTCATATTCTCATACCAATACAACACAAAAGCAGTACCACAAAGGCAACATTCGTGTTATATTTCATCAATTTAAGGTAATCAACATAATAAATCATAGAAAGTTAACATTATATAGTTATACAGTACTCACCAACAGTGGCAGGTGTGTTTGCTTCGAGAGATGAGTGGGTGTTGTGGTGTCGGGATTATATCAAGCAAGCAAGGGGGGAAGGAAGACTCACAGAGCTCTTAGAACTCCCGGCAGCAGGAGATGACGCCAGTTTGAATAAAGTGATGAGGGTTGTTTGCTTGGCAGCATTTTGTTTTTCAGCATAAATTGGCTTGTAGGGAAGAAGGGTTGACAGCAGGGAACGACTGAAATGCTGATTCCATTCTAAACTTGGGTCTATGTCCATCGCCATTTGTGCCAAGTGTTCGACTTCTACCATTCCCTCACCATTGGTAAACTCCTGGGATTTTCAAAATCGTCTGTTGCTGGCAGCATCTGAAAGATAGTTTGCCGTAAATACGCCTTGAATATGGATCACACCTTGGTCGAGTGGTTGTATCAGCAGTACTGTGTTAGGTGGCAGGAAGTGCACTGTTATGTTAGGATGAATGCTGTCCAAATGTTTAGGGTGGGCTGGCGCATTGTCAAGCAACAAAAGAACTTTAAAGGCAAGATCCTGTTCCTGGCAGTAGCATCCCAGAGCTGTATTACCTTCAACTGATGCCGCACTGTTTATAATTTCCAACTTTTTTTCAAGTGTTAAAGTGGTTCTCTGCCACTCAGCTGATGGTCCAGGACATGACGTCGGAGTGCCTTAGGAAGCATAGTTAAATATTTCAAGCACAGAATCACTGTACCGTAGTTAAAACCAACGAAAGTTTAAGAGTGCAAGATCGCTCATCCACACCTTGCCAAAACCAACAAGACTGGCGGGAGTGAGATTGTGAGGCGTGCGCAGGTGACTTGTATTAGCAGAAAAGCAGTGCTCCTCTCATAACTGAGTTTTGGACACATATAAGGAGATGTTGGTAGAAATAGGTTCCTCATATAATTGTGAATCTGCATAGTCTGAAGACGCATATAACGAGGATAGGGTGTAGTTAAATGTGTTGATAATGCAAATGTGATAAATATATTTAATCTAAACTTGGGCTGGTGCTTGTTGGCCATTGTGTGGGGGTGTTTGGGGAGGGGTATGTGTTGCCTTTGCAAGGACATTACTTTTACCTAGCCATTTGCTTGATTAATACAAGTGTCTAATCAGCCAATAGTGTCAGCAATTGAATGAATAAAAGCAGACATGATCAGTAAGTTCAGTTTTTGTTCAGACCAAGCATCAGATTGGAGAAGAAATGTGATCTAAATGACTTTGACCATAGAATGATTAGTCTCGGGTGGTTTGAATACCTCAGAAACTACTGATCTGGGGTTTTCACATGAAACAATCTTTTAAAGTTTACAGAGAATGGGGCGAGAAACAAAAAAAAAATCCAGTGAGCAGTTGTTCTACGGGCAAAAACACCTTGTTTGTAAAAGAGGTCAGAGGAGAGTAGTCAAATTGGTTCAAGTGGACAGGAAGGTTACAGTAACTCAAATAACCATGTTACTACAGTGGTGCACAGAAGAGCATCTCTGAGCACACAATACATTGAACCTTTAAGTGGATGGGTTGTAGCAGCAGAAGACCATGAACATATGCGCTCAGTGGTCACTTTATTAGGTACAGGTGGTACCTAATAAAAGTGGCCACTGAGTGCATTGTTGGGCAAACACGCTGTAGTTATTGTAGAGTACTCTGACTTCTCATCTTTTCTTCCAGTCCTGATGAAGGGTCTCAGCTCTAAATGTTGACTGTGTTCTTTTACATAGATGCTGCCAGGTCTGCTGAGTTCCTCCAGCATTTTGTGTGTGTTACTTGGATTACCAGCATCTGCAGATTTTCTCTTGTTTGTAATTATTGTAGTTAGATTTCTCTTCTCAATGCTTAAAGATCTGTCCTAATTTTGTAATTTCTGCATTTATTCCAGTATTTCCTATTCCTAGATGTTAATAATGTGTTTATAGCTTTGTGAATGAAACTTCTTTACTGCCAGATTTAGAACTTCAAGAGGGATATAATTTGGTCCAAGGCTTTGTTGTTGCTACAAGTCCTTTTCAACTGGTTGTAGAGTCACAAAAAGAGATCAGTTCAATGTTATGCATGCCTGCCATCGACTAATCCCTTACCCCATAGCCATATATTTAGAGAATCAAGTGCTTCTCTAAATATTTCTGAACTTTTGTAAGAAGCTTTGCTTCCATTGGCCCCACAGGAAAAATGCACCAGATTTTACTTGCGCTGTGGATACTTATAGTCATCAGCACAAGTAGGCCTACTGAGTCCATGTTGGCAGTCAGTCATCCATTTATGTTAATTTGACAATTTTCATTTTTGTTGTCTCTCGATTCTTAAAAACTCCTCCCAGAATTGTTGTTGCTGATTAACTAGACATCAAATCATCTACATACGAGTGAAGATTTACTGTACCAACCTGCAAATCTTTACGATGTGCTGTAGTCACTGGAAGAACATTCAAACTCCACACAAATAACCTTTGTTAAGGTTGAACCAGGGTTCTCTTTGAGGGATAGAAAGCTAAGATGAAATCTTCTCAAAATGTTCAAAATTGTGTTGGGATTTAATTCAGTAAAGAAAATTCTTTCCACTCACAGTAGGTTAATTAACAAGAACAGGAGTTTAAGGGAATATTAAAAAAACCAAAGGCAACACACCAGAATATTTTAGCTTTACTCTCAGGCCAGCACAGACACAAGTGGATCTCAAGACAAGGAATTTGAAGAATGCCTATGAGATGTTTTTTTTTAAAGCAGCTTGTGGTCGAGCTTACTAGAGAAAAAGGTAATTCTGCATTTGGTGTTGTATATTGAACCAGATTTGATTAGGAGTTAGCTAAGGAAACTTTAGGAGGTAAAAGTGGTATAAGAACTCTTAATATAATAGAATGCATCCTGCAGTTTGAGAGGGAAAGAGAAGCTGAAATCAAATGTATCGGTATTAAAGTAGAGGAAATGGAACTACAGAGGCATGGGAGAGGAGCTGGCATTCTAAATGCAGGATGAGGCAACCGTGGCTGACCAGGGAAGTCAAGGATAGCATTAAAACAAACAAGAGGTCATACAATAGAGCAAAAATTAGTACAAAGCTAGAGGATTGGGATACTTTTAAAAACCAACAAAAAGCAACTAAAAAACAATAAGGGGGGGAAAGATGACGTATGAAGCCAATAGTGTAAAATAGGTTATCAAAAGTTTTTTTTTCTAGATATATAAAGAGTAAAAGAGAGGCAAGCGTGGATATTGCACTGCTGGATAATAATGCTGGAGACATGAGGACAGATAAATGGCGGACAGCTTCATGAAGTATTTTGGTCAGTTTTCGCTGTGGATGATGCAAGCAGTATACCTGAAATTTGAGTGTCTTGGGGCAGAATTGAGTGTAGTCACTATTACAAAGGAAAAGGTGCTTGGAAGCTGAAAGATCAAAAGGTAGATAAGTCGTGCAGGATTCCCTAAAGGTTAACTTGCAGGTTGAATCAGTGGTAAGGAAGGCAAGTGCAATGTTGGCATTAATTTCATGAAAATCACTCTATGATTTTCTAGCTGATGTATCCTTCTGTATCTTCAGGCAACCATCCTTGCTTTCCACAACTGCACTGATCTTCCTATCATTAGGAAACTTACTAATCAGACCACAGACGTTCTTTTCTCCAGTGCTATAGCTGAGATATTGTTTTGTGCTTCTGCCAGTTACATAGTATTATTCAGTAGAATTGGATCAGTCAAGCATGTTGGCAGAAACAAGGCTTTGTGCCAATTCTCCCAATTTGGGCAGGCTTCCTTATGCTTGAGGAGGACTTCGCAAGAATGATATTTGACAAGTCTGAATATGATAGCTTGATTGCTTTCAGATGATCTGTCTGAAGTTTATTAAGATTCAGTAGGCCATTTCAGTGAGAAGTTAAATTAAATGCCCCACCTATTTAAAGATCCAGTGTAACAGTTTTCAGATCATTGGCCAAAGCCTATAGATTACTTGCAACATATTTTGTTACTGTTTCTTATGTTGGTGCTTGTGGGATTTATTTTTAAACTTTTCCACTTCTCAATAAGCATTTATGTTACTCTATGCCATTACCATTTTTAAAAATCACCAGGGTTTTCCATTAATGTGTTAGTGCAACTACTGCACTAAGAGAATCATTTGGCTTTTCTCACTGCCTGAATGAGAAAAGGAAATTTCACACTGAGCAATACAGCCTTGTCTTTACCTTCATGCACTGTTTGACAGAAGAAAAACTTTCAATTCTATCACTGACTGTGATCCTGGTTCCATTAAAAAGGGAATTATTGAGTTTGTTTATAAATATTAGAAAAGTAAGAGAAAAATTAAGTCAACACACACAAAATGCTGGTGGAACACAGCAGGCCAGGCAGCATCTATAAGGAGAAGCACTGTTGACGTTTCAGGCCGAGACCCTTCGTCAGGTCTCGGCTGGAAACGTCGACAATGCTTCTCCTTAGAGATGCTGCCTGGCCTGATGTGTTCCACCAGCATTTTGTATGTGTTGTTTGAATTTCCAGTATCTGCAGATTTGCTCATGTTTGCTCAGAAAAATTAAGTCAAGGTTTTCAGTTGCCACACATCAGTTTAGTCGTTGCACTTTAAATATTCGTTAACTAATTCTCTAATTTTTTCTCAAGCTTTCTTTATTCCTATGCCCCAAAATATGAGAGTTGTTGATGCGTTTTGTATAGTCAGGTTCCTTTTATCTGCTGATGTTCCATGAACTAATTCAAAAGAATATAGATTAGGGGATAATTAATAGTTTTACATGGATATCTTGAAAAGCTGGGAGCAGGGGTATAATTTCTACATGGGTCAAAATGTTTATTTTATTGTTGTGTATTCTGCTGTATCTCACCAGATGTAAAGTACTCTCTACAGAGAATTTTTTTTGAAATATTTGTTTAATTTTCAATTATTTATCAGGGTCCTGTTGTCCTTGGTGATCCTCAGTTGCCGGAAGATCTGCTGAAGCACCAGTGCCGGTTAGTAACACCCTCCTCAGCTGCAGGCATGCAGGGCCTAGAGATGCACTCCAACTCTTCAACTGCCGATTCAAAACTCTCCATTATGAATAACAAATGTGACCTCTCACCGTGCAGCCCATCTCTTCTCTTGAGGAACATTGATAAACAGGTGTGTGTTTGAAGTGTCATTAGTCTAAACTTTTGCTGCAGTTTTAAAAAGAAACAGTGTGTTTCACGTAATTGGTTGTATTGCACTAATGTCTGTCCAATTTCTGTGAACTTCATTGGCCTGTGCAAGGTACAGTAGTATAGTAGTTTAATACTTCATAGACTGTAAAGCAGTTGAAGAACCTGAATTTAGTTAGATTACTACAACACATGTCCAAATGTATATTTGAAAGAGTACTGTTTAAATTGACTTTCATAAGAGCAGTCAGCAACTAAATGGAGTTAGAGAAAATATCTTGAGAGGACATGTGTGGTTGAAGTTTCTCCCTTGGGCTAGGAGAGAGAAATAGTATAGTGCATGGTGGAAGAGTAGAAGATTTGTGATGAGATTTAGAATGTGAGGATAATGTGAAGGAACTTTTTGCATCACTGTTGTTCTGCTGATATGGTTTTCATGAGACATACTGTTAAGTGCTGCCTAAGCTCAGCAGCCTCTTTTATTTGTACCTAAATGATCTAAGGGGGTAATAGGGAGCTTTGTTGATCCATTGTTTATCTTACAGGAGATATTTGGAGACGTAACTAGCAAATTGCCAACCCAGAACAAATTCTGTTATAGAACCATAGAACATTACAGCACAGTACAGGCCCTTCAGCTCTCCATGTTGTGCCAACCCAGAGAATCCTTTAAAAAAAAGTACTAAACCCGCACTACCCCGTAACCCTCTATTTTTCTTTCATCCATGTGCCTGTCCAAGAGGCTCTTAAATATCCCTAATGTTTTAGCCTTCACCACCATCCCTGGCAAGTCATATTCCAGGCACTCGGAACCCTCTGTGTAAAAAAAAAAAAACACACACACACACAAACAAACTTGCCCCTGATGTTTCCCCTAAACTTCCCTCCCTTAATTTTGTACATATGCCCTCTGGTGTTTGCTATTGGTGCCCTGGGAAACAGGTACTGACTATCAACCCTATCTATGCCTCTCATAATATTGTAGACCTCTTATCAAGTCCCCTCTCATTCTTCTACACTTCAAAGAGAAAAGTCCCAGCTCTGCTAACCATATGACTTGTTCTCCAAACTAGGCAACATCCTGGTAAATCTCCTCTGCACCCTCTCCATAGCTTCCACATACTTCCTATAATGAGGTGACCAGAATTGAACACAATACTCTAAGTGAGGTCTCACTAGAGATTTATAGAGTTGCAACATGACCTCTCCACTCTTGAACTGAATCCCCCTGTTAATGAAGCCTAGCATCTCATAGGCCTTCTTAACTACCCTATCAACCTGTACAGCAACCTTGAGGGATGTATGGATTTGAACTCCAAGGTCCCTTTGTTCATCACACTCTTAAGTAACTGACCATGGTGGGCAAATGTTTGACAGTTCCCTTAGAACAACAACAGACATTTCGGAGATTCTTAGGAATGTGTGTTACAGAATAATTGGCAGAATTTGACAATTTGTTCTGATAATAAGAATCCATACCCAAACTGACACTTCACCTCCTGTTGAGGAAAGACATTGAGAAAAGATTGGGGAAGTATGTGGCTGGCATTTGTTTAATTGGTCTTTATTATATTGACATCAAAGGTTCAAAGATGTTCTTTGTAGGAACAAAAGAAAGTGCAGCCCCTTTTATGCACAAAGTGCTGAATTGATGCATTGTTTCCCATTCACTATTATATTACAACATAATAGACACGAGAAGGAAACTGTTCCAAGCTCCAGACCCACTTCTTCTCATACATCTTCTTGGACTGCCATAATTCTACTTCTTTCAGTAGTTAATCTCATAATAAACTAAATCCCAGACTCTGTGTGAGTTGAAAATTTCTTTATTTATGGTTAAATTCTCAGACTTACTGGTAGAAAAAAATGAAGTGATACTTGAGTACCCTTTCTCATTATTTTGTAACTTTATATTTAGTTACTTTTGTAACTTTATAACATTTAAAAATAAGCTGCTTTTGGGGACTACTTATTTGCTTTCTTATAATTTGTTTTCTTTTTCAGAGTTCTCGCCTTACACAGTCTCTGGGAAACCTTATTTGCCCTTCCAGCCCTTCTTGTAGTTCCCCTTCAAGCTCTTCACTATTGCCTAAAGTGTGTACACCACCAAGGCAACTCAACGGGCTGTTGAACAGGTGAGTTATTTGATGTATGCATTCCCTCATAGTTAAGGTAAAGGAATAACAAATAAGAACTTCATTTGATTTAAATGGTGCCGTCCTTAATTCTACAGATTTTTATTAACTTTTGAAGTCTAGTTGGTTTTGCAGTGTAGGAAATGAGTTCTTACACTCAGCACTGTGGTAATGACCAGGTAATGTCCCAGTATTGTTTGAGAGCTAAATACTAATTTGGTCATCTGCAATGACCTCATGACACTTGGAATTAGTGCATAAGCCTCTTACACTCCACTGAAATGACAGATATTTATAAAATATTTCACGTGAAAAAGAGCATACCCGAAAACTCTGAGTGGATTGCCACACTAAATGTTTGTGGTCATGTTTTCAGACCCACAACTCTTTAGGTCATAGTTTTTGCCAGCTGGGTCAAAGATGTTTCCTAAATGTATGTTGCAAAGTTGCTTCACTTAGCATTTAAGATTTGTCATCAATGCAATTACATAAATAAAACAAGGCTGAAAAAAATTTGTAGTAATTTCATCATTTGATTCACCAACTTTTTTTTTATCTGCTCCATGTATAATAGTTTGCATTCTAGTCCTTTGGATAGCAGCTCACTTGACAGTTCAGATACTGAGGAGATTCTGAGTAAAAAACAACGGCTTGATGGACTCAATATCCCTCCATCACCACCAGACAACAGTTGTGTTGCTGCCAGAGTTCGACCTGTCCGGAGGTATAGAAAGCGGAGACTGGTCCGATCTAATATAGCATGTTATCTTGGCAGAAAGGTATGCAAGACTTATATTTTACTTACAAAGTTTTTCAAAGGCAGGCACCATAAAATTCTTTTGTACTAATGCATGAATGTATGCATTACATGATATTTCGGTGAGGGTGCCTGCTCATGTGGGATATGAGCGGTGAGATATGGAAGTTTTGTACTTGGCTGTAGCACTCCAAGGCCAAAAAATAATAAAGGCAGCTGAAAATATTATTTGTGTGCATTCTGGTAACTTCTACTGTAAGCAGCATGCAAATTGAATTTATCTCGTTGGCCATAGTTGCTTTCCCCCAGTAGTGATCAAAGGTTGCAGTGATAGACTCATACTTGAAGGATGGTCACATGCATTGAAATAAAGAAGTTTGTTCTTCTAAATTGTACAGAGTAGTTCCCAAGCACATTTCAACTGTCCTCTCCTTTCCCCCCAATCAAGAGTAAAATTTAAGAATATATGTGGTAAGTTAATTGGTTGCAAAGATGACCTGCCTATACAGAATAGCTTGGTTGTAGAAAAACAACAATGGAAAGCTATCAGTCTAATGTTGGCTTCCTTCCAATCCACTAATTGAGTGAGATTATGGATGTTCACCTTGTTTCGTTAACTTGCTATTGCTGCAGTGCCTATAAAATGTATTCAACCCCCCCCCCCAGAAGTTTTCATGTTTTATTGTTTTACAACATTGAATCGCAGTGGATTTAATTTGGCTTTTTTGACACTGATCAACAGAAAAAGACACTTTCATGTCAAAGAGAAAACTGATCTCTATAAAATGGTCTAAATTAATTACAAATATAAAACACAAAATAATTGATTGCAAAAGTATTCATTCCGCTCCAACCCCCCCCCCCCCCCAAATAATCACTAGTGCGGCCAATTGGTTTTAAAGGTCACATTATTAGTTAAATGGAGATAACCTGTGTGCAGTCAAATGTTTCAATTGATTGTAAAAATACACCTATTTCTGAAAGGTCCAACTGCTGGTGAGTCAGTATCCTGGTTTAAAAACTGCACCATGAGGACAAAAGAACATTCCAAGCAACTCCGCAAATAATTCTTTGAAAAGCACAAGTCAGGAGATGGATACAATAAAATTTCCAAGTCACTGAATATCCCTTGGAGTACAGTTAAGTCAATCATCAACAAATGAAAAGAATAAGGTACGGCTGTAAATCTGTCTAGAGCAGGCCATCGTCAAAAACTGAGTGACCATGCAACAAGGGGACTAGTGAGGCAAGCCACCAAGAGGCCTATGACAACTCTCGAGGAGCTACAAGCTTCAGTGGCTGAGATGGGAGACACTGCATACAAGTAAACACATACTGCAGATGCTGTGGTGAAATCAACACATACAAACAAGCTGGATGAACTCAGGAGGTCGGGCAGCATCTATTGAAATGAACACTAACATTTTGGGCTGAGACCATTTGTCAGGACAAAAGACTACAAGTGTTGCTCGGGTACTTCACCAGTTGCAGCTTTATGGAAGGGTGGCAAAGAGACTCTGAAGTCAGCTGAAAGTCATGCTCTGATGAAAGCAAAATTGAGCTTTATAGCATCAGACTAAATGCTGTGCATCATCAAAAACACAGCATTGTTACTGTGAAGCATGGTGGTAGCGGCATCATGCTGTTGGGGATGTTTCACTGCAGTAGACCCTGGAAAGTTTGTGAAAGTAGAAGATAAAATGAATGCAGCAAAATACAGGGAAATCTTGGAGGAAAACCTAATGCAATCTGCAAGAGAACTGCGACTTGGGAGAAGATTTGTTTTCAAGCAAGACAATGACCCCAAGCATAAAGCCAAAGCTACACAGCAATGGCTTAAAAACAACAGTTATAGTGTCCTGTAGTGGCCAAGTCAGGATCCAGACCTCAATCCAATTGAGAATTTGTGGCTGGACTTGAAAAGTGCCGTTCACTCACAATCCCCATGGAATCTGGCAAAGCTTGAACAGTTTCACAAAGAAGAATGGGGAAAGATTTCAGTGTCTAGATGTGGAAAGCTGATAAAGACCTAGCCATCAAGACGAAGCTGTAATTGCAGCCAAAGGTGTATCTACTAAATACTGACTTGAAGTGGGGGGGGGGGGATTAATTATGTAATCAGTTATTTTGTAATAATAAATTCAGACCAATTTGTAGCAATTTGTTTTCACTTTGGCACAAAAGAATCTTTTCTGTTGATCTATGTTAAAAAGCTAAATTAAATTAAATATGTTGTAAAACAATAAAACATGAAAACTTCTGGAGGGATGGGGTGAATACTACTTATAGGCACTGTACTTCTCAATTAACATAGTTGTTATTGGAATACCATCCATATCCTTGGTGTGTCAAGAAAGAGGAATTGTGGTATCTTCATGCCAGACCATTCCGTAGAGGTGGTGACACAGGCTTCTCTAATAACCTAGTATGGTTTTGAGCACCTGTGCGCAATTTATCTGTATATTCAGACAAGGCATTCTTCCCTGCAAAGACTAACAAATTTTAAGTGCTGCTTATGCCTGAATGCTATGAATGTACCGGCTCCTGCAGGAATTGGCAAATAGATGAGTGCAGTATATAGTTTGAGCTGGGATCTTAAATTTTAAAAATAGCTCCAGGTTCTACACTTATACTTGCATCTGAAGAGGAGCTGTCTTGTCAATAACTATTGGCTATGAAACCAGACCCTAGCACATGTCAGCATTTTCAGGAAAGAAAGGGAGAGTGTAAGAAGTTGAGCCACAAGATGTAATGTTGTAAAAAGTTTATTTTATTTGATATTACTAATTAATGTGTTCCTTGTATCATGCAGTTTCAATCTATAACAATATTTCTAATGAATATTTTACAGGCCCAACGCCCCCTCAGCATTAAATGTAGCTGTGACTGGCCTACTACATGTATTCTATGTGGTTCTAAAACCTTGATGCAGACTATGGATCAGACCAATATGCCTCCGCAGGAACGTGTGGCTATAATAGAACCTTGCTACCACTCCATATTGTCACTTCCACAAGGTGAGTGTGATTCTGTGTCACATGTAACTTTAAAAGCAATTTCAGGTTTCATTTTGTAACACACCTACATTTGAATGTTCTGGACAACCGTTATCTCTATTTCTCTATCCTTTTAGTGGATAGATTGTACTTTTTGTTTCGTAACCACACTGTTTCCTATAAAACTTCCATTGTGTTCTCCAGGTTTTCTGGCCTCATCATATGTTTCCATTGTAATGCATTGGAGATAGTCTTCCTTTTATTTTGCTTTACTTCCTGCTCCCACACTTGTTCCTCTTGGCCAAAGCAAGGAATAGGGCTCTGATAGAGCCTAACAAAAGCCTGAATACAGCATTTCGTCTTCTTTTCAGGCATGTTGGAGAGCTTTGAACTCAATGCTAAATTGAACAGTTTGATGCAACCAGCTTTGTACAGTTGGTGTCAGAATTTACCAGTTTTGATGTAAGGTCACCCATCCATAACATAAATTCAGTTTTTCTTTCTTCATATGTACTACCTATTACATATTTGAAATATGTTATTTATTATTTACAGAATTCTCTTGTTCCAGATTTCCAGCCACTGCTGTACACTTTATCCCACAGTTCCAGTATGACATTTTTCCCCTCTAATTTCCTTAATCTATTCATTTCTATTTAGATTGCTTCAGCCACTCTTGCTGTGATTTCATTTTTTTTTAAAGAGTCAGAAGGAGGCCCTTTGACTCATGGTGTCATTGCTGGTTCCAGAACATTCCTATCCATTCTATTCCACTATTTATTTCCCTGTAACCAATCTTTCACATTGTGTGGCGACTCATTTCCTAGCGTATCCGAACCGACTCACAATTAGATAGCCTACGGGGGTTTGCGAGCACAGAGCTTTGGAGCCTCTTCGCCATGGGGGGCCGGTTGACAGAGGCTTAAAAGTGAGGCTGAAGTTTTCGAATAAAGTTTTTCCTTCGACTGCAGTTACCGACTCCGTGTCGTAATTTTAGCGCTGCGTGTAGCACACCGCAACAATTGATTGGTAGTGCCTGCCCCACACGCCCCAAATCTTCAGCCTATATGGAGGTAATTTCTGGTGACCATTTGAATTACTACCATTATATTTTGAGATGTGGAGGAAACTGGGTACCTGAGGGATGGCCGAAGAGAAAAATGTAAGCTTCATTTGGACTTCACTGCAGGTCAGGATCAAAGCTGGGTCACTAGAGTTCTGCAGCATTACCTGCTGCACTATTATGCCCCTTGTAATTAATAATCATCAAACTCTTATCAGTAGTATTTAACTTTTCCAAGCTGAAACTTCTTTTACTTTTCCAGTTCTAATGAATAGTCATTGGCCTGAAATGTAACTTTGTGTCTCACTCCACAAATGCTGCCTGAGCATCTGCATTTACTTTTCTTATGTTTGGTTGAGTTGGCCAGGTGAACTAAGCCAGCCTTTGTGTGCCCTTATCTAACTTGTTTACTGTCAAACATCCTGCAGCAACCTTAGTCTTGGTTCATATTTGACTGTAATCTGTTAGAGGAATCTCCCATCTAAAGAATGATTGACTAATACCCCATGGGACAAACCGTAATTGCAAATTTTATTAAGCCATGTCAAATAATGTGAAGTTGTAAATAACAAAAGTAGCCTTTTGTTTCCACTGATACTTCCTGTTTTTTATGTTCGTTACTCATTTGTTAGTAATGAGGACATCTCTGACAGTGTGGTATTTGTTGCTCATCCCTGGTTGTCTTAAAGATACTAACAAGTGGCCACATAATATAGGATTGGTGTTTTGTGCAGAAGTTTCCCTGCACTGAACAATATTTGTAAACTACTTAGGTCTATTTTGGCAACTTTCCATCAGCCAACATACAAATAATCATATTTTTGGAGTTTATTTTCTCCACCATGATCTAGTTGAATGGGGTCTTGGGTTGCAAACCAGTACCTTGGCCATATGGCTAATGACTCTTATTGTATGTTAAGCATAAAAGTTTATTTCTTAATGATCTACATAAAGAGTAAGCATGCCAGTGAACTTGTTTGTTGCTTTGTTTTCAGACACACCTCTTCATATGCACTTTGAAGGTTTACTCAAGCAGGAAGAACATCAAAAATGGCCTCAGAAATTCAAGCCTTTGAGGTTGTTGTCACATGTGAAGCAGAGACCCCAAGATTCTGCAAAGAAAGTCTGTCAAAAGCTTGCCTCAACCCTTCTCTCATCAGCCAGTGAGTTTTGTGCCTGTAGTTTTAATTAACATGTAGGTCGGGGGCAACAGTGAAGGCACCATCAAGGTTAGGAAGAATGAGCATGCACTCTTGTGTTATGGTCGTTTCAGTTTTCAAACTACTTGTTTTGTGACTACTTCTGTTTGCATACAAAGTCCTACAAAATGCAAGTAAATATGAGCTGATAATCAGTTTTTGGTATGTTGATTTGGAGCATGTTATAAATTTAAATATTAAAACATCTTTTTTCTTTATGAAAAAGTAGTGGTAGTTTGAATATAACTGAAGAAATGTAGAGCCACAGTTTAATGTCTCTTGAAAGACTCATTTCTAACAGTGCAGCACTCTTTCAGTACTCAAGCACTATTTTGGATTATGCATTTGTAGCCTGTAATGGATTTGACCCCACAACTGCTTAAGGCAGGAATGTAAACAATAGAGGATAGCTAACATGAGTCGAAAAGTAATATCACTTCCTTAGCAGCTAAATAAGTTTCTTTACAGGAAAAGAGAATTAAAAGAATGTTGATGTTGGCAAAAAATTACACAATCAGTTTTGATATTCTTTTCATCTTAGTGCTTAGAGAGAACCTAAATCCATTCACCGGTCTTTGAGTGGTGATTTAAATATGACTTGTTGGACTGTGGTTAGAAAATAATAAGTAATCTGAACACGGATTTCTAAGAATATTTTCTGTCGTAGATATCAAGGTTAAGAGTTAGAATTTGTAATTGAGCATTTCACATTAGCCAGTGTTGAGCAATCCTATATATGATTTGAGATTTGTTTGCCTTTTGAGGCTTGCCTTAATCCAACAGAGTAACCTCCTCCACCTGCATAGGTTTATGTTTGTATTTTTATGTATATCTTTATCCCTTACGATTTTATAAACCTCCATGAAATTAGATAGATAGATAGATACTTTATTCATCCCCAAGGGGAAATTCAACATTTTTCCAGTGTCCCATACACTTATTGTAGCAAAACTAATTACATACAGTATTTAACTCAGTATAAATATGATATGCATCTAAAATCACCCTCCCAAAAAGCATTAATAAATAGCTTTTTAAAAAGTTCTTAAATAGTTTTATTTACCACACAGCTTCCTTTTTTACCCAGGGAAAGCAATCTTGGCAATACTGTTGCATATCTTTTCTGTACCCTCTCCCGAGCTGCTCACAGTAAATCCAAGAGAAATCTCACCAATGTCTTGTACACTAACATTTTGTAGTCAATCTCATCCAATGAAGGCAAACTTGGCATATGCTGTTTTCACCACCCTGTTTACCTATGTTACCACTTTTGGGGAACCATGTACTTATACCCTCTGGTATCTCCGTTCAACATCTCCCAGGGCCCTGATGTACACAGTCCTGCCCTAGTTTAACCTCCCAAAATATATCATTCTGCACAAGTCTGAGTTAAATTTCATCTACCATTACTTTGCACATTTTCCCAGTTGCTCTACACCCTTTAGATAGCCGCCTTTAGTGTCTATGATATCACAAAATTTTGGTGTCATACATGAAGTTGTTAATCCACTGCATTCTCATCCAAATCGTTGGGATATATGACAAACAACAGGAGACCCAGCATCATCTCTGTGGCACAGCACTGGTCACAGGCCTCCGATCTTAAAAAAAAACAGCCCTGTACTTAAGACCATAGACATAAGAATGGATTTAGGCCATTTGGCCCGTCAGTTCAGCTCTGATCGTGGTTGATTTATTTTACCTCTCAACCCCATTCTCCTGCATTTTCCCTGTAACCTTATTCTCACCCTTACTAATCAAGAACCTATCAACCTTTGCTTTAAATATGCCGAATGACTTGGCCTTAAGCTGCCTGTGGCAGTGAATTCCACAGGTTTAACACCCTCAGGGTAAAGAACTTCCACTTCTACCTTGTATTCTAAGGCTTTTTATTTGCTGCTTGGTCTGAATTTAAATAGTAAAATTGTTAATTGAGCTGAATAATTAAGGAAAAGAACATTTGCCAGGCCTGAATTTTATTTATCCACTTCCTTTATCCCAACCATTTGCAGGAGTGCTGGGGCCTTTCTTGCCTTCCATCTCTAAAATTACCCTATCTTTTCAACACCTATATTTCATCCTTTAGCTTAGTCTTGATTTGTATCTGATAATGCTTCAGTGAAATACTCAAGACGTCCTACTGTGCTTGACTTTCTATGTAAGTGAATGTGAGACTTTCAGATCAGAATATTTGAATCCTAGTTTGTGCTGAGTATACTGATATTGCTGTAAAACACTGTTCTTTCAATTAATTTTCTGTACATCACTCCATGTAATTGCTGCACCAGTCATATCAGAACATTCAGTTGCTTGTGTCCTGCTGTCTGGAATTGTCTCTTAATATATTCATCCAATTTTTATTTAATCCTGAGCAACACTACTTCAGCTAAGCTTTTAGTCACCCTCCTTAATTTCCCAATACCAGTTGTTTTTCTTGTATTTTTGAAGTCCTGAGGAACGTATTTTATGTTAGAGGTGCTATGTAAGCACTAGTTATTAATTGAAGAAAGGGAAAGAAAACGACTTTAAAAAAATCAACACTGTAAATTCTATGGATAAGTTTTCTGCAAACAGAGGAAAATCTTGTGATAAGTTTAGTCTTCATGTGACTGGAAAAGTTATGGATTTTTGCAAAAGGGTGAGCTGGATGGATCGCTTGTTATGATATAAGAGACTTATTTTTTCACCTTCAGAATACGTACAAAGTGGAAATTCACCAGAAAAGATCTTCAAAAGGCGACCAGATCACTGGCAGCCATCTTCAAAATCAGATGTTGATTCTTTCACGGAAAAAGTCAGCACACAGATAAAGAAGCAGAGAGCACCTGTACACTTAGGTAACAATAATTCAGAAATGCCCAATCTTGTCTTGTTTTTGCTAGGGTTTTGATGGCTGTCACTGATTAGGCAATAGTTTACTTTTACAAACTTTTTCCTCAAATCATCTTTTACATTTGGTAATAGCAGTTTACTGATAATTTTTTGAAGGAGAGTACTAAAACCATATGTGTAGTCGAACTACTGTTACTGTACCAAATGCTATGTCAAATGACTAGAAGGTAGTTTTCCAACTAGACCTGGGACTTTCTGCTTGCTCTACTTGTATCCCTTAGTCTTGCAAACTGAGAATTTTTTAATACAAGAACATTCTCAATTACATACTGTATACCTGAGAGCATTGTGCATTACAATGTACTGCTGCTGCAAAACAATTTTCTCAATATATGTTAGTTATATTAAACTTGATTCTGAGAATTTTTTTTAAAGACTGGCATGTTAGCCAGTCTTAGCCTTATTCCCCCTTTGAACTCCCCTATTTCCTAACTAAGAACAGTACCAAAGGTGGTAATAGTGGGGGTGGGGGCGATGGAAGTGTTTCACTAGAGCCTAATTATTTTGTTACGGATGTGGGATTGTACTTTAGTACACCTCCTAATGTGAAATTAGGTTCTATAAGATATAAAATTTTAACCTTTCAGTTGCGAGTTTGCTGTTTGCAGCCCCATCTACCTGAGGGCATCTCCAAGGATTTATCCTGTGCCCAACACCTTGATGCAGTCACAAAGAGGGCATGCCAACGACTCTTCATTAAGAGTTTGAGATGATTAGGAATGTCTCCAAAGATTCTTGCAAATTTCTATAGATGTACAGTGATGAGCATTTTGACTGGTTGCATCACAGCTTGGATGAAGACTGCAATGAACAGGATCACAAAAGGATGCAGAATCAGCCAGCTCTCTCACGGGTAAAACCTTCTCTACGATTGAGGCCATCTTCAAGAAGGCAGCATCCATCAGCAGGGACTCTCACCATGGGCATGCCCTCTTCTTTGTTCTACAGTCAGGGAGGAGTACAGGAGCCTGAAGATGCACACTCAGTGATTCCTCTGAAACATCAGATTTCTGGACAGTTCATCAACCCATGCACACTGCCTCACTTGTTTTTTTTGCATTACTTGTATATTTTGTAATATATATAGTTATTTTATGTCTTCGCACTGTACTGCTGCAAGATAACAAATTCCACGTCATAAAAGAACAATGATAATAAATCTGATTCATTATGGAACGTGAACATTAGTTAGACCTGAGGGGGAGGTGTAATCACCTCCTTGTTGAATTCCAGTGACCTGTGGAAAGTCTGTATATGGTTATCAGTGTACTGCAGGCCCATTTAAACCTGTTGCAGACACTGTTTTAAAAAGGCACAGGGAGGGAAATAGTGAAGAGAAAAGCTGTATCATTGATGAGTTTTCATATTCTTTAGGATCTTTGTGCTATTTTAGGCTACTTCTGAAGTTATAGTCACCATTTTGTAGGCACATGTGGCAGTTAGTTTACAAACAGGCTTGTTTATTTTTGTAAGCACTGCATATTGATTTGGACATTGGAGGCAGTTGCTACTGCTCTTCAGGTATAAAACAATTGATTTAAGTTTGCAATGAATTTCAAAATATGAATCAAATAATTCAAACAAGTGTTTCCAACACCACTTGTTTCTTAAAATCTCCTTATGGTACTAGGGGATTGATTGTTAGAGGTGGTGGGTTTGGAATGGTTATGAGAAGGGAAAGTTGGAACAGTTTAATTCAGAGAAGTGTGCCACTTGTCTTTCTGGATATTAGTTTCTGCATGTTTACGTATATTCCTTTCTGATTCTAAAACTCTGGCAATAACCCTCTCATTGACTTAGATTTTCATTTTCCTTGTTAATCTTATTTCATTGCCCTCTTTCATTGCTTCATCCTTGCAATCCATGCTCCCCTCTCTCATTCAGAGGATTGGGCTTTAATGGCTGAAGAAGGAGGAGTTAGGAGTTAAGAGAGCAAGGGAAAATTTAGGAGGAAATAAAAAGCTCTCATATTTACCAGTTCTCAATCCCAAGTGAGTGAAACAGCCTTGACATTGTGAGGTCAAATCCGACTGAGGCAAGAATTCAATAAGGAAGTCAATTATTTTTCAGTGGCATTTTGACTTTTCATTTGACTGTGGTCATTAGATTATCCAGAAAGGAAAGTAAATTCCACTGAAGAATCAATTTTATATCTTTCTACAATCCTTAGTTCTGAGTTTGAGCATTCATGCACGTGTACAAAGTTAATTACAGTATTGGCAAGGAAGAAAATGGCAATGGCAAATTTTTATTGCAGCTCCTTTTGATGCAAGTTAATATTGAGAGTTTTATAATCCCTTTCCCCTCATCTCCCAAGGTAATGAATGGAATAAATAGGATATTGAGCATTGTTAATCTCTTATTACTTTACTTCCATACAGCCTTCAGTAAGCGACACAAGCCGGCTTCGGGTTCATACCCTCCATTGCTGAATCCACAGACTCCAAAACCAAGTTCAGTGGTACACCAGTTGCCTTCATATACAGATACCCCATCACCTTCAGCTGTACACAACCAGCCTGCAACGTCCAGTACTTCTACGCCAGTAAGTTATATTAAAGGTTGATTTGCAATGATCACAGTTAAAAGGGAAAGATTGGATAAAATGAGATTCTTCTTGCACTTGATTTTAGGGTGATTTAATGGAATTGATATAGGTTTAGTAAGAGTAATTGAGGAACAACCATTTGACAGCAAGGTCATTGGCTGGATTTCAGATAATTGATAAAAGACCAGAGGGAAAATAAAGAAGACATGTTTTTGAAGTGGATAGTTCTTTCAAAAAGCCAGCACAGATACATAAGTTTAAAAGGTGTCCTTCGATGTTTTTCTTTTATCGTCTCAAATCCCTCCCATATTACCAGGTATTCGTGGACCCTTATTTCCTTGAAGTAATGAGGGGTTGGAAGCTTCTTGAAGCAGGAATAGAATTACATTACTATGCTGTTTTCTCAATTCCAAAATGCTGTTTTCTGCACATCTCTTGTTTATTTTAGATTAGCTTTTATTTTGATTGGTTTGTATTGTACTGTACTGCAATATTGTAGTTTATATGGTCCCAGGAAATGGTCTTGATTAGTTTCCATATGGAATAGTTGATGTCGGAACTGAGGCGCAATCACAATTAGACTGCTTTACGGTAAAATCATAAAATAGAAGTGTTTGCTGTTGATTCAACCTGAATGTGAATAGTTAATCCTGAAGAACTTTTTTTTAGCAAATACAGAATTGTAACTTGTGTGCTTTTTATTTCAGGGTGTCACTTGCCTCTATGTATAGATAAATATGATAGCCATTATGTAAATAATATAGTTTCCTCAAAGATTAAACTTCTGTTTGGAATCCATCTTAGCAAGGCTGATCTTCATTTGATCATCTGTTCATTTATGTTTTGAATGAATTCAGCAACTGAGCCTCCATAGCCCTCTGGGATAGAGAATTCCAAGGATTCACCATCCATTGAAATTTATCTATTGTAGTCTTAAATGGCTGGCCCCTTATTCTGAGAATGTGACCCTTGATTCTGTAATACCACATATTTGGGATTAGGATAGGCTCTAAATTTTCCTTTGTTGCTATTGAGTCTAAATGCTGGAACAATCTTCATAAACCATTGTAGGAGTATGTGTGTGTATACCCCTTTCCCCCCCCACAATGATTTATGAAGATTGTCCCTAAGGCAGTCCTACATTGAGTTCAATGCTGAATGGAAATTTCTGTGATGCTGCTGGTATCAAACTATCATTAGTCACTGCCGTTGCTTTGGGTTCATCAGATTATTGGAGGGGGGAGCTTGCTACATGATCAACAGCTTGTTGCCCATATCATACTAAGCAGGCTTGCCTAAATAGACAGCTAGGACACAATATCCATGGACAATTCTGACCCATGGAGGCCTAGGATACATACCTGAGCACACACAATAACTTTTAATGGAAGCCATAAATATTCAAAAGAAGTACCCTGATATATTTTTTTACCATTGTCCTCAATGCATTGATATTGACTGCTTCCAATCAATGTAGTGTGTTTGTGGTTTTATTTTGTTTGAACTTCCAGAGCTCCATCTGGTGGACAAATTTGACCAAAAAAAAAACAACATGAGTGAATCTGCAGATGCTGGAGATAAATAAAAACACAAAATGCTGGCAGAACTCAGCGGGCCAGATAGCATCTATGGGAGGAGGTAGTGACGACGTTTCGGGCCGAAACTCCTGATGAAGGATTTCGGGCCGAAACGTCGTCTCTACCTCCTCCCATAGATGCTGTCTATTTGACCAAAAAAAAGCATATTTATTTATAACCACTGTTGAAATCTTTTACTTGCAAAGAAACTGAAAGTTAATGTCTTTACTTTGTATTCTTGCTTTTCTTATAGTATGCACGACGGAGAAGAGGTGAAAGCTCGTTTGACATAAACAACATTGTTATTCCCATGTCAATGGCTGCAGCGGCTCGGGTGGAAAAACTTCAGTATAAGGAGATCCTAACACCAAGGTAACAAAACAATCTAGGGATATTGATAAAGTGGAAAAATAAACGTATGGAAAAACACTTTTCCCATTCTTCCTGGAGCCAAGAAAGAGTTCCTCTTGTTGTCACTTTCCACCCTTCCAGTTATGTATTTGTAATCTTTTACGATTTTCAGTAACTCTAGTGCAATGCTTCTACCTGGTATTTATGCCTGTCAGTATTCAGAAGGGACCATTTCCTCCAAGTGCACTCTTTCATCTTCATCAGCTTTCTGTGCAACCCCAGTAACGCGTGACCCTGAAATTGTACTCTTCCACAATCCAGGATTTCAAAAGATTTTCCACAAAAAGCAGTGATTACCTGGCTTTTGACAGTGAATTTGTTGATCATGATGTAATTGTGACTAAATGAATCTAAATGAATGTTGGGTGTCAGCAAATCCATTGTCTCTCATGTTCTTTTGGAATTCCACTCTAACCCTGTCCCTTGCATCTTTGGTAATTTTTAAGAATTTCAAGCATTATTTTTTCTGTTATTGATTTCTGTTTTGTTACTTCATGTGATTTTGTTGCCTCTCACTTTGCATCATCTCCTGTCATTTATTGCTACTGCCTTTTACGCTTTCATAAATTTCCCTTTTGTAGACCTTCCATTTATTTCTCCGCTCTTCCTTTGTATCTTAAGGTTCTCAAATCTCAAGATTGTATAATTAATATATTCTTTGATAATGTACTGAAGACTTATTTCTAATTTTGCCTAGTTCTGATGGAAGGTTATCAACCTGAAATGTTAGTGGGGCTTTTGTTCCTACAGTTGTCGCCAGACTGACTGTGTCTTTACAGTATTTTCTATTTTTATTTCAAATCATTGAAGACAATTATATGAGGAATGTTGAATGAGGCTCCTCTTACACTTCCCCAATTTTTATAAATACTCACTTGAGCAGACAGTGCATTCTCTCAATAGATTCTAATTTTAACATCCCTTTGGAAAGACAGTGCCTCAAACGAAGCTGAGGTGTCTTCATAGCAATAATGCTGAAGCCTGGATTTGACATGTCCGATAGCATCATTTACTGGTGCCAAGTGCTGTTTTTTTTTAAGATGAGCTTCATGATATTATTGTTCTTTCTGTTCCATGTACAACTGTCAGAACATTGCTCTCGGACTTCTTTCTGAATTAAGCAGTTAGTGATAGGATATCATTCTGCTGATTTGGCAATTTTCTGAAGCTTCTCCTTCCAAGTACCTTCTCTTTATATTGGAGTTCAGTGAAGTCCAACTGTTTCAATAGGAATTAGATAACTTTTTATGAGGATCATGATTATTTTCTGTTCTGCAACATTCCATGTGTTTGACTCAGTGCAATTTCTTATGCTTTCTTTAATAAGTTTCTGCCCTTTGCTTATTCCAGGAAAGGTAAGAAATTGCACAGAGGGCAAGTACTTTGTACAAAATCATTGGATTTGTAAGGTATTGTTTTAAATGACTACATTGTGATCATTTCCTGTTTTGGGCAGTTGGCGAATTGCAGATATCGAACAGTCTAAGCAGCAAAGTTGCATATTGGAGGATGACCAGGTATTTGAAGTTACCTTAAGTCCTTGTATTTCTGATTTTATTTTACTGTAAACTTTTTTATTTGAACTCTTCTGTTCTCCATATACAGTATGAGGAGATGTCTGATGAGGCCTTTCTTAGTCGTCATTCCAAATGCGAAGAAATGGAACGTTCTAGATGGTGCCTGTGGTCATCATCCAGCTCTGTGAGGCGAGGAAGCAGGTAACCTTGATGTGTGAAGTCACATTAGTTCTTATTTAGAAGTCATATTAAATTTGGGTTGAATGATAAATGCTTAAGAAGAAGTGAGAAAATTTTAGTAAATTGCTCCTTGTTAAATCTGCCCATCATTTTCCCACTCTCTCAACTATCTAACTGCTTCTTTATTAAAATTCCCATAGTTTCTGCCTCCATGCACAATCCATGTTACTACCTTCACCTTTTGTAAAGTAGACAAATCTAAACTGCCTGTATACCATCAAACTATATGGTTTGAATTTTTTTTTTAAATAGGTACAGAACCTAAATTTTTGGCTTGTATAGAATATTTGGTTTATTTAATGTCTTGAATTTCAATGATTCTAAATGATCATCATGATTCACCAGGCCACCACCTTTATTCAAGTTCCTCTGTAATTAGTTTTTTTAGTTTCTCTTTTAATTTAGTGATTCAGAATCCTGATTTATTTTTTGTTTTTTACATATGCCAGTCTCCAAATCACATAGTATCTTATAACTGTTGATAAGTTATGTTTTGGCAATTTCCTTCCATTATTATTAAACCTTATAACTGTTGAGCTTCAATGCCATTTAATCAATCTAACAGAAGAACACACAAATAAAATAGAAGTACGAGTAGGTCATTAAGCCTCCCAAGCCACTCAGTATGATTGTGGATAATACAGCATTTTGACATTGTGTACCAGGATCATTTTGATGGTATCTCCCTGTTCACCCCACGTCTATACATGGGTTCTTTTCTGGTTTAACTGGAATTTGGGCACAACTGAGCCACTGAATGAATAGTGTATATTAGTCTTCAAGTGGAAGAGGCAATATAATATGTATTTGTGATTCTGACAGAATGAACATTGACCAGTGGTTTGGGGGAGGGGGAGTAATATAAAGTTTGAAGTAAAATTTATTATTGAAGTACTTGGTTCCTTTCCATGCCTTGTGGCTCATTGGGTGGCAACCTTGCTGATTCGTTAGCATTTTGTTTGTCTTTTTACGAGGCTGAGTTGCTAGTTTGATGTTCACCGCAGCATGGATGGTAAGTGTGCAAAGAGCTGGCCCAATTCAAACCCAGGACCACTCATCTCAGTGCGGTACGGATTACAACACTGGCCAGCATATTGAAGTTACATATATGTCACCTAGTATTACTCTGAGATTCATAAATCTATGAATGAATATCTATGTGAAAGTGGATAAGTTGTCTGATCCAAATAGGATGCACACAAAGTTTCTGGGGGAAGTGAAGGAAAGGAATAGACTATAATTATCTGAATATCCATAAATTTCACATCTGCTAAGAGCAAACTGTAATTGCTATACCCTTGATCAAAAAACAAGTCATTATAGACCAACAATCCTGGTGATGGGGAAATTTCTAGGTCTTTTTTTTAAATCTACATTGGGAAGTCATTTAGCCCATTCAGATGAATGCCAGGTCCCAACAGTGTAATTCCATCAGTATTTCCTCTTCCTTATGGCCCACAACTTATTTGCTCTCAATTCCCCTGAATGGTTTGCAACCAGCTGGTAATTTACTTGCCAGTTCACCTGGAGTTGGAGGCAGCAGTGCTCACTTCATCACCATCTCTTAACTAGGGAGGGAAAAAAGCAGTCACTTAGGTAAGTTTGGAGTGATTGATGAAAAACAACATGGATTTTCATTTTCAAAGGCAACTTAAATATGCCTGGCTACAGTTTATTTTTTAATGAAATAACAGAGGGATTAATGAGGGAAATGCATTGAGTCTTTGCTTGGGGTGTATTACAGACTATCCAAGAATCAAAAGGAGAAAGAAAAGCATATTGAAGCAAATATCAGAGACATGCAATAAAAATAGCATTATTATCCTGAGGGAATTTTAGCTTTCCATATGGAGATTGTTGTAACGTTAAAGGCTTAGAGGGGGTGGAATTGTTAAGGTGTATCCAGAAAAGCTTATGACACAGTAGATCTGCTATAATGCATGTTTCATGCAAATTGGATGTAATGCAATTAATGAATTAGAACACAATTTTTGAATTATGCTAGCCTATTTGGTTGTAATGCCATTTTGATGGGAAATCAGAAAACTAAAGAGCTACTTTGGAAATTGACCAGCAAGGGAAAAAAGCTGATTTGAATTGTATTCTGTGAGTGAGGGAGGTCCTTTTATATGTAATCTCAGACTTGTCTCTTAAGAGCAAAGACTGTTAGTTTCATAAGTGAAAATTGACAAGCAGTCACTTCTGTTGATACTTGTGTAAGAATACATTTTTGAACAATTAACACACAAGCTTTAGTATTCTTAATTTGCAATAACAGAATAAACTATGACTATTAAAAGTATATTTTTAAAAAATGCTGCAGGACCCAGACCCCGATTTTCCAATTGACATACTTTTATAATATGATCTGTAATGTAAGGTTTCTTACAAATGCAATTGTTACAGAAGAATTACATGCATGTAGATTAACCAGTGAAGGGAAAAAGCATTACTGATCTTTTGGGAAATGTAGTTGGTCAAGCATTGGGAATGTCAGTTGGGGGATCATTTTGGAGGTAGTGGTCATAATTAGAATCAGGTTTATTATCACCGGCATGAGAAGTGAAATTTGTTAACCTAGCAGCAGCAGTTCAATGTAATACATAATCTAGCAGAGAGAGAAAAAAATAATAAAATAAAACATAATAATAAATAAACAAGTAAATCAATTACATGTAGTGAATAGATTTTTTAAAATGTGCAAAGCAGAAATACTGTATTTTTTTTAAAAAGTGAGGTAGTGTCCAAAGCTTCAATATCCATTTAGGAATCAGATGGCAGAGGGGAAGAAGCTGTTCCTGAATTGCTGAGTGTGTGCCTTCAAGCTTCTGTGTCTCCTACCTGATGGTAACAATGAGAAAAGAGCATTCCCTGGGTGCTGGACGTCCTTAGTAATGGATACTGCCTTTCTGAGACACTGCTCCCTAAAGATATCCTGGGTACTTTGTAGGCTAGTGCCCAAGATGGTGCTGACTAGATTTACAACCTTCTGCAGCTTTCGGTCCTGTGCAGTAGCCCCTCCATACCAAACAAAGATGCAGCCTGTCAGAATGCTCTCCACGGTACAACTATAGAAGTTTTTGAGTGTAATTGTTGACATGTCAAATCTCTTCAAACTCCTAATAAAGTACAGCTGCTCCTTATATTGTAAAGTGAATGTAGAAAGCGATGGTCTGGGCCAGTAATAAAGACCCCCCCCCACCCCCCACCCCCGAATTTAAGAACAACTTCAGTAGCATAATGAGGGCCTGACCTAGCCTCGGGTGTGTTTGAACCATCTACTTGCAAGTAAGTCCACGTCTGCTCAGCGGACTTTGTACTTTATGGACACCACTCAACCAAGAAACAGCAAGAATTCAAGGCTAACCTGTTCCTGAACATGTAAAAGCTAAGAACAATTATAGTGAATCTTGGATGCTGAATGATGTTGAAAGTTGGTTTAAAAGAAACAAATGATTGGTATTGGAAGGTAGTGGTAGGTGAGTGTGTAGCATCAAGAGTATTAAAAAGTGTAGGGAAATGCATAAAAAAGAAATTGGTAAGGCTAAAAAGGGTCTTAGGAATTCTCTAGCTGATGGGATTAAGGTAAATCTGAAGGAATTCTAATTGTACATTAAAAGCAAAGGAATAACGATGGGGGAAGAAGTAGGGCTCAGTAGAGACAGTGGACAGTCTGTGCATTGAGCCAGAAAATGTAGGTTAAGTCCTCAGTGGATTAATCTCATTAGTATTGTTGTCATTGGAGAATTTGACGAAGGGGCGAGGTACAGATCTTGATAAATAGAAGTGGTGCACTATGCCTTGGTAAGCTTACATGTGGATAAATCCCCCTAGACCAGATGGGATGCATCTCAGGCTTCTGTGGGAGGTAGGGGAAGAGACTGCTTGGACTCTGGTTGATACTTTCAATCAATTCTCCTTGCAATAAATAATTATATTCTGTTAACTTTAATTACTTACTTACATTGTGGCCTCTAACAAATTATGATCAAAGATGTCCAGATCCCACTGCTGCTAGAGCTCTGCCATCTCTTAACATTTAGATATATTTCTTTATTAGTTTATAGACTGATTGAATAACCAATCTGCAAACAATTTATAACAGAATTGGGGTCTCTACAATTAGTCTTGCAGTGATTCTTGATCACATTTTGGTGACTACTGGGAAGAGAATGCATGCAGAGGCCATGCTTCATATTAGACAATTGATTGAACCCTCACTCTTCCAGTTTACCTATAAATCAAAGTTCAAAGTAAAGTTATTATCAAAGTACATGCATGTCTCTATTTACCACCGTGAGATTCATTTTCTTGCAGGCTTTCACAATAGAATAAATGGAAAACTGTACGCAACAAAGATGGACAAATTGCCAATGTGCAAAAGACAAACTGCAAACTCAAAAAAAAAACCCCAAAATAGTCTAAATAATTAAGCAATAAATAATCAAAAAAAAAGTTTGTAGAATCCTTGAAAAAAAGAATCCATAGGTTGTGGTACCAGTTCATTTTTAGGGTGAGTGATGTTATCTTCTCTGGTTCAAGATCATGATGGTTGAGGGGTAATAAATGTTCCTGAACCTGCTGTTGTGGGCCTGAGACTCATGTATTTCCTTCTTGATGACAGGGGTGAGAAAAGAGCATGTATGCTGGGGGCCCTTGATGATGAATACTGTTTCCAGGATACTGAGATATGGTTGGAGGCCAAGGATATGGATGAGGTCCTAAATGAGCACTTTGCATTAGTATTTACCTAGGAAATGGACATGGAATATAGGAAGATAAGTAAGGAGCGTGCATTTTGAGATAAGGAGATACTGTAGTTTTAGGTCTCCTAAAAAGAATAAGGTGGATAAATTCTCTTAGTCTGATGGGATATATACCAGGTTATTGAGAAAAGCAAGAGATCCTGTTAAGCCACAGGCAAGGTCCTGGAGGACTGGCAAGTAGCTGATTAGTTCCTTTATTGAACAATGGAAACTGAGATAATCCTGGAGACTGGTGAGAATCGAGTCAGTGGTAGGGAAGTTACTTTTTTTTTATTTTATTAGTTTTTTTAATACATTTTACAGATTAAAAAACCCAAATCACAATGTGGAACATTAATACAGTGCAAAATTAAGCATACAATGACAATATGATACAGAGAAAGAGAATTTTTAAAAAAAGCACCTAAATTGAAGAGAAGTAAACTTAGTGTCCTCCCGAGCCCCACAACACAAAAAAAAACTCCAGACCAACCACAACACAATATAGAGAATATAAATCAGGACAATCAAACTCCCAGACTGTGAATACACTTAGCAACAGAGGATAGTAATTCCTACTACCAGAAAAAAAAGGAGCTGAAAGCAAAGGACCAAAAAGAAAAAAAAAACCCCTAATCAAGAGGAAGGTTATGAAAGTACTCGATAAAAGGTCCCCAGACCTTATGGAACTTTAGGTCCGAATTAAGAACTGAATAATGAATTTTTTCGAGGTCCAAGCAGCATAATGTTGTTAAGCCATTGAGCATGAGTGAGCGGGGCAACATCTCTCCATCTGAGGAGGATCAAGCGTCTAGCCAGGAGAGAGGCAAAGGATAATATTCGGCATTTGGTCGGACTCAGACGTAAATCTGTCTCGCCCCAGAAACCGAACAAAGCAATTAAGGGGTTTGGTTGGTAGGGAAGTTACTTGAGAGGATTCTTTGAGATGTACTTTATGAGCAATTGTAAAACCATAGTGTAATTAGGGCAACCAGCAGGGCTTTGTGTGAGGCAAGTTATGTCTTATAACTTGATAATCTTTTTCAGGAGGTGAAGAAGGCACAGATGATGTTTAAATAGATTTTAGTATGATATTTGACAAGGAATCTCATCCAGATAGTTAAGATTCTTGGGATCCATGATGAACTGGCTGTTTGAATTCAGAATTGTCATGGCCATAGAAGAGAGATAGTGGTCAGTAGCACTTACTCTGGCCAGAGGTCTTGACTAGTGGTTCTCAACAGAGATACATACTTCTACCATTTATGATTATACCTAAATGACCTGGATGAAAATCCAGTTAGTTAGTTAGTTAGTTAGCTAGTTAGTAAGTTTGGAAATTATATTAACATTGATGTTATGGTGTAGAAGACTGCTGAAGGATACAACAGGATATAAAACAGATGCAGGTGGAGAAATGGCAGATGGAACATAATCCTGCCAAATGTGAAGAGTTGCACTTCGGGAGATCAAACGTAAAGGGACAATATATTATTAATGACAAGACTCTTAACTATACTTGGGGTGTTTTCGATAGAGTGACTAGGAGGAAATCTGATTGAGAGGCCTAGAGAGGCAGTATCTTTTTTCCTGGTTGAAGTGATTAATGCCAGAGGGCATCATTGAAGAAGAGAGGGGTTAAATTCAAAAGAGATGTGTAGGGCAAGCTTTTTTGTTACACAAAGTTGGTGGTTGTCTGGTATGCACTGCTAAGGGTGGTGGTAGAGGCATCAAACAGGTTCTTAGGCACATGAATGTGCGGAAAATGAAGGTTATGCACATTATGTAGACAAAAGGAATTAAGTTAGACACTTGATTTCTAATTTATTTTGGCATAACATTGTAGACCAAAGAGCCAGATCCTGTACTGAACTGTTCTATGTTCTAGGAGTGAGAAGGTGGCAAACAGCTACTGCTCATATTCATGGAATAAGTGGAGACAATGTGAATATGTATAGTGGTGAAGGGTTTGAGTGTGATCACCAAAGAATGATCAGTATCCTAAAGTCAGCAGATATGTCTTTTTATTCTTCTGTTTTCCAGATCTTCAAATAAAGCTGATGGAAGATCCACCCCACAACCGCAGCAGACAAACACGCAGCCTGCATCGCCTGACAGTGGATATCACCTCCTAAATGAGGCCTCATTTACTGGCCCTGTCAGTCCTGAAGCTTGCTCATCAGTCAGTTCCTTTTCCTCAAAAGATCGTACAAGAGTCTTGTCCTTCAGTGAGGATACACGATCATCAACACCTGAGGTCACAGATGAAGAAGTACAGGTATGTTTGAATAAATTTGCAGTCTATCATAACTTCATGTTAGTAGTTATGAGGGAATCTACCCAGTTCTATGTTGCCCAAAATATCAATGATTGGCCTTTATAACTAATTGTGATTTCATATTTTAATATATTTCTGGTAAATGAAAAGTTGTGGGCAATTGGTATCAAATACTTAGTGTACCTGTATGCTTGAATCTTTTTGTGGAATCTAAATTTTCAGCTATTTTCTTCTCCCAGCCCACAAAACTATTAGATTTATTCAACTAATTTTAATTAATTTGCTCTGTAGGATTTGAACTCATTAGCTGTGATGGTTTGTATTAGTAAATCCCCTATGTTGTCTCTTTTATATTGGAGTAAACTAAGATGGTATGGCACATTTTTGTTTCAACATTGCATTTATTTTAAATTCTTGTAGATGGTGCAACCATGGGAGCCAAGAATATTTCCCTTATCAGCTGAGGACTTGGAGGCACTGAAAGGACATTGCAATTCCCAGAGAGAAAACCGCTGTGAACGATCAAGAGACCTGCACTGGTTGTCAACTAACAAGTCGGGTGTGAGGACTGAAGCTGCTGAATGTGTCTCTTCATTGACAGTGACTCCGAGTGCTCCCCCATTTTTACAAGATGACGATAGTTCTGACTTGAAATTGACTCTGGCAATAGAAAATGATCAAAGTATTGCTAGGTGAAGATGATGCACCAATAAATTAGCAACTAGGTGTATGTAGCTGACAGATCTTGTATATACATGCTGTATCTATATATAAATATATATATATATATAATACATCTGTACACAGATGCGCGCGTGCACACATGCACACACATATAGTGTATATACATATACGTATATGATATATAGTGTATATATAAAATATATATAGTATATATGCATATGTGATATATGGTATATATACACATATATATAGAGAGAGAAACAACTGTTATTTTGTTTTTACTGTTTGATATTCAAACATCTATTTTTGAGAGAATGCATATATAACTTCTTTTCAGTGGGCTTTTTTTCCATTTCTTTTCAAATTGATGTACTGTAAATTGTACCATGGAGGGTTGGGGGTGGGATATGACCATGGGAAATGGTCACAAATGTAAAGAATACAAGGTCCTGTATGTTAGAGTGATGTCAGTCTGTGCCAATTAATCAGGAAGAGAGTTTTAGAGATTGAAAACAAAGTTATTTAAAACAAAAAAAAATGGGAGTGGGATGGGGACAGGATTCCTCCCTGGAAAGAGTAGAAATAGTTTCTCCTGTTGCAGTAAATCCTTGGGCTTGTCTTCATTAACACTGCTGAATTCTAGAATACTTGTGCTGTTGTATAGCATGCCCGAGGAGTGGTTGACTGACTGTATTTGCCCTATATTAAATTACTACAGTTCTTGTTTACCATTTGTGTTTCTGCTGTAACTCTATAAGTCATGGCCTTTCATACAAGGCTGCTCAGTAGTTTGCTTTATTGATTTTTTATATATGAGCAAGTAATATTAAAGAAAATCAAGACATTTACTTGACAAATAATAAATGGGCTTTCAAAATTGGCGTCGGGCTAAATTTGGAATAAAAATGAATTGAAAATGTGGAGGGAGAAGGAGATACAGTGACCCTAACTGGGTCTTCCTGTATCATTCTTCAGTAAAACAATGCATGTAGTCTATTTCAGTGTAAAGTGGTGCTATTAGATGAATTGGAATGGTTGAAAATTAAACAAATACCAGTTACAAAACAGAAAACTCACATGACTTAAATAAAATACCCCAAGTTTACTATCAAAGTGGAGATATTAGGGCCTTTGACCACAATCATACAGTTTTCATAAATATTTAATGGTGTCATAGGATTAGGATTTAAATGCACATTTCTTGTCATTAAAAAGTAATAAGGGAACAGAAGAACTGTCAGCCTATCACTGGTGGCAGGGAAACTATAATACAAAAATCTGCAACAAAATTGTCAATTCAGAAATATGGGTTAATAAATTGCGAGCAATAAGTTATTTTCTGTGCATCCTAGAACAAATTTATCATTAACACTTTTCCATTCTAAGGAAAGTTAAGCAACCTTGAACTAATTCTGTTGGACACACTGCAGATGCTCACTAATCTGTGGAGTAACTAAAAGCTGATGGACTAAGTACTGATTCATTGCAGTTAGCAAGCATGCAAAGGGTACTGGGAATCAAGGGATAATGGAAATGCTTTATTTCCCCTTTGCTCCCACCTATTGTCCCTCTGCCTCTTTTCTAACTCCACCTTTCCCCATTCTCCTCCCCTACGTGGCCTCATCTACTCACAATTCTTCACTCTTCCTGTGTACTAATCATCTACTAGCTCCTATTTCATCCTTCTAATATTTGTACTTGTTGTCTTCCTTCTCCACTCTGTCCTGTTGAAAGTTTGACAGGATTCACAACTCCTTTCCCACACAGGTGGTGCTTGACCTGAGTTCCTCCATCAGGTTGTTGGTTGCTTCAGTCTTTTGTACCTTAATCTGACGAAGTTTGGAAGTTGTTAATTTATGACAAGAAGAAGAGTCTTTAAAAACTGGCTTGTTATTGCAGAATTAAAAAATTTTCAGGGATAAAGACTATCTGCAGATCTAATCAGTGCTGTATTCTACAAAGTCACATAGAATGCCTCTAACGTAAGCACAAAAACAGAAAATCCTGGTAGCAAGCTATCAAGTAGCATCAAGTCATTGAGCACTACTGCACAGAACAAGCTCCTTGGCACTTCTAGTTTGTCTGTTACTCAGCCTAATCTCATCAACCCTGCACCTGGACCATAGCCCTTATGTCCATGTACTTATCCAAACTTCTCTTAAATGTTGAAATCAGACCCACTTCCAATGGCAGCTGTTTTCACACACGTCCTCTCAAGGGGTGATACAAGTTCACTTGGGTTGCCCTTGAATCTTACACCCTTAACCTATGACCTTTAATTATAGTTTCACACAAACTGTTGGAAAAGCTTGTTTGCATTAACCCTACCTATTCTCATAATTTTGTGTACCTCTCAAGTTTCTCTTCATTTTCTATGTTCCAGGGGATAAAATCCTAATCTATTCAAACTTGCCATAAAATATCGGAGCAAAATTAAGTCATCTCACCCCTAGTGTCTGCTGTATCATTTCATCATAGTGATCCATTTTCCTCATCGCCAATCTACTGTGGTCAACTCATAACCCTTCATGCCCTGACTAATAGGAATATATTAACCTCTGTCTTAAATATACCTAATGATCTGGCCTCCACAGTCATATGTGGCAATGGATTCCACAGATTCACCACTCCCTGGCTAAAATTCATCCTCAGCTATTTGAAATGGACATCCATTTATTCTAAGTTTCAGTCCTCTGCTCTTAATCCCCCAACATGGGAAAAATCCTCTGCACATCCACTCTATTAAGGCCTGTAAGCATTTAAGTTTGTATGAGATCCCACTTGCACTTCAGATTTTCTCCCTCTATTTTGAAAATAGTCTACACTTGTATTTCTTTTACTAAAATGCATGACTGTACACTTATCAACACTGTATTCCATCGGCAACTTCTTTGTCCATTCTTCTCACCCGATTTAAGGCCGTCTGCAGCCTTGCTTCTTCAACTCTACCTGTCCCTCCACCTATCTTAGTATTGTCTGCAAGCTTGGCTACAAAGCTATCAATTTTGCCATCCATACATAACGTAAAAAGGAGTGGCCCCAACACAGACTCCTGTGAAACACCACTAGTCACCTGCAGCCAACCAGGAAAGGCCCCTTTGCCTCCTGCCTATCAGCCATTGGTCAATCCATGCTGGTATCTTTCCTGCAATACCATGGGCTCTTAGCTCCATCCTGGCAACATCTTTGTAAATTTTCTATGTACTCTTTCATTCTTATTGATACCTTTCCTGTAGGTAGGTGTGCAGAACTGCACACAATAGTCCAGATTTGGTTTTACTGGCATCTGTATAATTTCAACATAGTGTTACAACTTCTGTACTCATACTTAGATTTATGAAGGCCTATTTGCCAAATGCCCTCTTTATTATACTATCTACCTGTGACATCACTATGGAACTATACTCCCAGATCCTTCTGTTATAGTACAGTCCTCAGTCCCTTACTATTCATTGTGTAAATCCTACCCTGGTTGTCCTCCCAAAGTGAAAAATCTCACACTTGTCTCCAATAAATTCCATCTGTCATTTTCAGCCCATTTTTCCAGCTGGTCAAGAAAATTTTGCAAGCTTTGATAGCTTTCCTTGCTATCCACTACACCCCCAATCTTATGCAAATTTGCTGACCTCATTATCATTTAGATCAGGGGTTCCCAACTTGGGGTCTGAAGACACCTTGCTTAATAGTATTGGTCCATGGCATAAGGAAGTTTGGGAACCCCTGATTTAGGTCATTGACCCTGCATCTATTCCGATGATGCACAGTCCTCCAATCAGAGAGCCAACCATCTACTATCTCTATAGCTTGTCCCACAAAACCAACTTCAAATCCAATTTACTACCTCATCCTGAATGCGAAGTGTCTGAAGCTTCCTGACCAGCCTCACACGTTGGACCTTGTCAAAGACCTTGCTAAAGTCCATGTAGACATCATCTATTGCTTTTCCTTCAACTTTCCTAGTAACATCTTCAAAAAACTCTTATAAGATTGGTTAGACACAACCTACCACGCAGAAAACTATGTTGAATATACTTGTTCAGGCCCTGTCTATTCAACTTTTTTTTTAACCAATCCCTTAGAATACCTTCCAATGATTTATCCACTACTGATTTCAGATTCATCAACCTATAATTTCTTGGAGCCTTTCTTGAACGATGGAACATTATCTATCCTACATTCCTTCAGCACCTCACCTGGGACGAAAGAAGTTTTAAATACCCGTACCGGTGCCCTGCAAGATATGAGGGGTCTCCTTGTTGAGCCCTAGGGCAGCAAGGGTTCCCAACTTGCGGTGCATGTATCCCTTGCTTAATGGTATTGGTTCAAGGCATAAAAGAGGTCGGGAACCCCTGCCCTAGGAACTTATTGACTATTTCTCAAGGCAGCGGAACCTCTTCTGTCATCTGTATCTGTGGAGTGAGAAAACAGCACAGAAAAACGAATAGTTTTGGATAGATGACCTTTCTTAGTTTCTGTGATGGTATTGTCCCCCGTGGTGTTGACAGGTAAGGAGTTCCACAATGTCTCTCTGCGCTTATGACAATAAAGGAGTGGAGTAAATGTCCAAGTCTGGATGGCATGACTTGGAGGGAAACAGTCATACATAGGAACTGGATGGTGGAGTTCATTTTTGGAAAGTAATGGGAAAAGGTTGGACATGTTGCTGCGGTGGATCATGTAATTATTGACAGCACTGCCTTATAATGCACCAATGTGATAGGATACCAAAGAGGTTGTCTGCTTTTCTTTGGATGATGCGGAACTTTAATGTTCTTGAGAGTACACTCAGGTTGTATGAAGAGCTGAAGTGATTCAGAGGGTGAGGTATTACAGAACATACCTGCCTTTTCCACCACAGTATTAGTGTCATGATCCAGTTAAGTTTCTGATCACAAGAAAACAAAACTTAACCATTCTAATTACAAACAAGAGAAGATCTGCAAATGCAGGAAATCCAAGCAACACACCCACAATGCTGGAGGAACTCAGCAGGCCAGGCAGCATCTATTGAAAAGTATAAGTGGACGTATCAGGCCGATACCCTTCATCGGGACTATTCTGAATTGCTCTAATGAAGCCAAAGTGTTATGAGGACCAAACACTTATGGCACATTCCACATAGCTGATATTTAGTATCCAGGATTAAGACCATAAAACAAAGGAGCAGAAGTCGGCCAATTGGCCTATCGAGTCTGCTCCGCCATTTCATCATGAGCTGATCTAATCTCCCCTTTAGTCCCATTCCCCTGCCTTCTCACCATAACCTTTGATGCCCTGACTACTCAGATACCTATCAATCTCTGCCTTAAATACACCCATTGACTTAGCCTCCACTGTCACTCATGGCAACAAATTCCATAGATTCACCACCCTCTGGCTAAAATAATTTTTTTGCATCTCTGTTCTGAATGGGCACCCTGCAATCCTCAAGTCAGGTCCTCTCGTACTAGAGTCCCCCACCATTGGAAAAAACTTTGCCACATCCACTCTGTCCATGCCTTTCAACATTTGAAATGTTTCTCTTGAGGTCCCCCCCTCATTCTTCTGAACTCCAAGGAGCGGTCAAATGTTCCTCATATGTTAACCTTTTATCTTTTGTAATGTGGTATCATGTTACACTTGTATCCCAGTATCATATAATTCTTTCAAACTAAGACAATTCTCATTTGTAGAAATCAATGTGATACCACTTTCAAAAATGGATTAACTAGCAAATCGTATTTTGTAATTGAATACAAAAAAATGCTGTAAGAGGCAGCAGCATATGTTGAGGAGGGAGAAAGTGCTCATTTTCTTTATCCTTACTACTTAGGAGGCCATTGGGCCTGCTCACAATAATCTCATTAGTTTTGTCCCTTCATTTAGTTCTCATAACGCACAATGTCTGATGTGCCTATTAGCACTGCACTAGACATGTGAGAGACTGTATATTACAGTGAAATAAGTGGAAATTTGATATCTGGGAGGAAAATGTCTCTCCTGGGGAAATATACATGGTCACAGAGAGAATGTGGAAACTCCACGCAGCACGGGAGATCTCGATCGAAGACCAATCTCAAGTTATCCTCCATCTCACGGCAATCCTTTCGCTGGATATTGCTGAATTCCCATGGATTATTATTATTGCACGGCATCTGGACACCTTCAAGTAAGACTGCAATGGTTGGAACTATTAAAAGTTGTGAGTAATAATCATGAGGATATCAAGTCGCATATTTGTCAGTTTTATACAACATTATGCAATGACATTGAGAACTATTAATGTTCTTTTTGTTGCAGCAATCATTTTCAGTGAGCTTTATTCTCTTAACTATTTTCCTTTATGGCTTGCAGAGTTACTGACCTGGTCTCCAATCACCAGCGGTACTGGTAATTTGTCTCAACACTTACCCCAAGGTTGGATTGAGTCTCCTTCATCCTGCCACTAGGGGCTCCATTGAGCTCAATGTCATATTTGATTGTGCAGACCATCTTGTCCGCAGCTTCTCGTTTCTCCGCGAAGGTTTTGGAGCCGGTTCCGGGGGCTGTTTGCTTCCAAGATGGCAGCAGCGGTGCGGTCTTCGGGTTTGCTGCGGCTCTTTACGAGGAAGCTCTGCCCGCTCAGGCATCCCGGTACTGGGCCATGGGGACGGACCGCAGCTTTGGTTTGGCATACTAAATGGGACTGTGGTCGGACTGGAGCAATGCACCGGTTTAAGTACTCTGCGAGCCTGCGGACGCAGCAGCAGCAGCGTGACACCGAGCGAGAGGAGCAAGAGCTGGAGCGGCCATCAGGAGTAGGGCCGGGTAGGTAAACACAAAGTACACTGTAGATGCTGGGGTCAGAGGAACACGTAGAACCAAACTGGAGGAACTCAGCAGGTCGGGCAGCATCCGTGGAAACGAGCAGTCAACGTCTCGGGCCGGGTAGGTCGCAAGGTGGGACTCAGGGACAAGTCTGATATACCCCACATATATAGTGTTTGTAATCAGATGTCTAGCGATATTGAAATATGATCAAAAACTTATTAATAAATGTGAAGCACTGCAGCACTCATCACGTATTAACTGAAGTTTTCTATGTAGGTCAATTTCACCTGTCAATACATATTCATTAGATTCAATGGACTATGGTGTAGTTTTGGAGGAAAATCGTGATAAAGCATCTTAAGATGTAAGCTAAATACAGATTCGATTTGAAATGATGAAGATGATGTACTTTTAAAAAGTGTTGGAAATAGCAGCACTTGGAGGTGAGTAGGCAGGATTGGTTTGAGTATTTTAAAATGGTTAAGGGATCCTTGCCTTTATAACCCAAAATACGAGTTTGCGGGGTAAAAAAACGAAGTTGAGCCCAGTATGCTTTCAAACTGGGCAGCAGTTTTGGGAAAGATGTCAAGGCCTTGGAGGGTATGGAGTGAAGGCTCATCTAGAATACTAACAGTTTGGAAAAATAAAAGAAGCTATTATTTCTCTTTAAGGATATTTTAAAGGTGGCTGAATCTTGAGGGTTTCTGGTAGAGTAAGTAAAAAATATACTGACAAAGAATCAGTAACCGGCGAAAGCATTTAAAGTGGCTGCCAAACAATCTAGATGAGGAAGAATTTTAGTTTTAGCTTGACATGTGAGCAGTGTTTAATGAAGGAATATCATTGAAAACCTACTAGTTATTGAAAGGACTGGACATAGAGTGGATGTTTCCATTAGACTAGAATCCAAGGGTCCAACCTCAGAATAAAAAAATGTCCCTTTAAAACAGAGATGAAGGTGTGACTTTTTTGCTACAGAAGACCAAGTCACGATGTGTATTTAAGGTAGGTATTGGTTCGTTCTTGATTGATAAAAAGGTTAAGTATTAAATAGAGAAGACTAAATAATTGGATTAATAAAAGAAACAGGCTTGATTGAATAGCAGACACTCAATGGGCCAAATGGCCTAATTCTACTCCTGTATCTTACGATCTTTTACAGAATTTGTAATACTGCCTAAAAGGGTGGAAAAAAGTGTTCTCCCAAATGAATTTCAAATGGGAATTGAATAAATGCTTGAAAACAAAAAGCATTTCCTAACTATGTTGTTAAGATAGGGCAGACTGATTAATTTATAAACACTTTCTTTCGATGAGTTGGTGCAGATGTTCAGGGCTGAATGAGCCATGAAGTGGTGACAATTAAGGAGAAGGCCACTTGGTTATTTGAAAGCAACTTTCATCTAATTCCACTTTCCAGTCCCTTCCTCTATAATGCTGCAAGATTTATTAACCAAAAACCACAATTGAATCTGCCCCTGTCACCTTAGCAGGTCCCAATGTTAAATACTTTTAATTTTTGCTCATTGCTTTTGAGAATGTTCATGTGCATTTCAAATTTAACCTTGGGTTCTTGACACCAACGATAATGGGGGACATTTCTCTATCACTGGTAAATTAGTAAATCAGATTATTGTCACATGTATTGAGTTATAGTGAAAAACCTGTCTTGCATACCATTCATACAGATCAATTCACTACAAAAGTGCATTGAAGTTGTACAAGGTGAAGTAATAGCAGTTCGGAATTAAGACTTACAGTTACAGAGAAAGTTCAGGACAGGCAAACAATAAGTGCAAAAAAGTGTCATAAGTTTGACTGTGAGGTCAAGATTCCATCTTGTACTAGAGAACTGTTCAATGATGACTAGCAACTGTCGTCCAGTAGCACTCACATCTACAGTGATGAAATGCTTTGAGAGGCTGGTCATGGCCAGAATCAACACCTGTTTCAGGAAGAACTTGACCCACTGCAATTTGCCTACCATCATAATAGGTCTACAGGGGATGCGATCTCATTGGCTCTCCATGCAGACTTTAATCACCCGGTCAATGCAAATACTTACGTCAGGATGCTGTTTATTGACTATGGCTCAGCATTTAACACCATTATGCCTACAGTCCTGATCTATAAGCTACAGAACCTCGGCCTCTACCTCCCTCTGCAAATGGATCTTCAGCTTCCTAACCGGAAGACCACAATCTGTGCAGATTAGAAATAACATCTCCACCTTGCTAACAGTTAACACTGGTGCAGCAGTGGTGGGGGGGGGGGGTGTGCTTAGCCCTCTGCTCTACTCTCTGTACACCCACAGCTGTGTGGCTAGGCATAGCTCAAATACCATCCACACATTTGCTGATGATACAGCCATTGTTGGTAGAATCTCAGATGGAGACGAGAGGGGGGTACAGAAGTGAGATATACCAGCTAGTTGAGTGGTGTTGCAGCAACAACCTTGCACTCACCATCAGCAAGACCAAAGAGCTGATTGTGGACTGCAGAAAGAGTAAGACAAGGGAACACAAACCAATCCTCATAGAGGTATCAGAAGTGAAGAGAGTGAACAATTTCAAGTTCCTGGATGACGACATCTGAGGACTGAACCTAGATACAGTACATCAATGTGGCTATAAAGACGATGAGACAGTGGGTATATTTCATTTGGAGTTTGAGGAGATTTAATTTGTCAACTAAAATACTCAAAAACCTCTACAAATGTACTGTGGAGAGAACTCTGACTGGCTGTATCACCGTGTGGAATGAGAGGGGCACTGCACAAGATCAAAATAAGTTGCAAAAATTTACCAAATTAGTCAGCTCCATCATGGATACAAGCCTCTGTAGCATCCAAGACATCTTCAAGAAGCAGAACCTTAGGAAGGCAACATCCATCGTTAAGGACCCCCATCACCCAGGATATGCCCTCTTCTGATTGTTACCATCAGGAAGGAGATACAGAAGGCTGAAGCCACACACTTAGTGACTCAGGAACAGCTTCTTCGATAGACCATGGATTTGCACCTTGGAAAGTTTCCTGGGCGCAAGCCTGGGCAAGGTTTTTTTAATGGAAGTCCAGCAGTTGCCCAGGCTGCAAGTCTGCCCTCTCCATGCCACTGATGTTGTCCATGAGCATTGAACCCATGAACTCTACCTCACTACTTTCTTATTTCTGTTTTTTTTGCACTACTTATTTTTAACTTAACTATTTAATAATGTACATTTACTTACTGTAAACGTGTTGGCACATGGCCAAGTGGTTAAGGTGTTCGTCTAGTGATCTGAAGGTTGCTAGTTTGAACCTTGGCTGAGGCTGCGTGTGTGTCCTTGAGCAAGGCACTTAACCACAAATTGCTCTGCGACGACACCAGTGCTAAGCTGTATGGGTCCTAATGCCCTTCCCTTGGACAACATCAGTGGCGTGGAGAGGGGAGACTTGCAGCTTGGGCATCTGCTGATCTTCCATTAAAAAAAGACCTTGCCCGGGCTTGAGCCCTGGAAACTTTCCAAGGTGCAAATCCATGGTCTATTGAGACTAACGGAGGACTACTACTACACTTTTGTAATTCAGATTTTTAAAATCTTGTTATGTATTTCAACTGTACTGCTGCCGTTAAAGTTAACAAATTTCACAACATATGCTGGTGATAATGAACCTGATTCTGAATAGTCTTGCAACAGCAGGATAGAAGCTGTCCTTGAGCTTGATGGTACATGTTTACAGGCTTTTGTGTTTTCTGCCCAATGAGGAGAGTGGGTGAGGTCCTTGATTATAGAGGCAGTGAGAACTGTAGTCTGAGACCATGAGGGAAGGGTGGTTTTTGTGATACGCTGAGCTGTGTCCACGACTCTACAGTTCTTTGTGATCACAGGTAGAGCAGTTGTCATACCAAGCTAGGATGAATCTGGATAGGATGCTTTATGGAGCATTGATAAAAATTAGTGAAGGTCAAAGGGAACATGCCAAATTTCTTTTGACTCCTGAGGAAGTAAAGGTGCTGGTGATCCTTCTTGGCCATGGCATCAATCATGGTTGGATCAAGACAAGCTATTGTTAAAAATTTTCACTCCGAGGAACCTGAAGCCCTCAACCTCTTGACCTCAGCATCGTTGAAGTAAACAGGAGCATGTGCACTGCCTGCTCTCTTGAAGATGATGGCCAGTTCTTTTGCTTTGCTAACATTGAGAATAATCCCAATTTATCTCGTCCCTGAACCCAGAGGGTGCAATAAGTATTTATCAAATAGGTACTAGAGTGTTGTTTCAAATTCTACGCAGCAATTTTGAGAGGATACGCCGACCTTGAAGGGTCTGCAATGAAGGCTTAGAGTTTGAGTGTTGAGACAAGAAAAGGTTGATTTGTTGAAGAATGGCAAAATTGTGGTGCTTTCTGATTTATTTCCTTAAGGTGTGTTGACCAGAATTGAAATTAATACAAAAGTTTAGTTGGTACATTTTACAAATTTATCTTAGAGAATGCTGGAGGAATCATCAAGTTAGGCAGCATCTATGGAACTGAATAACCAGTCAGTGTTTTGGGTGGGAGACTATTATCAGTTCCTCCAGCATTTTGTGTGTGTTGCTTTGGATTTTCAGCATCTGCAGACATTCTTATGTTCAAGTTTATCATTAGCTTCCTCTCTTTTGGATTCTGTACTTAGAAAACACTGAATTCTGAATGCTTTTTCAGCTGTTTTTTTGGAACCTGCCTTGATTCAAGATTAATGTATTTTTACCCCTGGGCCTTTGTTCCTTGAATACCCTTTAGAATTTTTACCCTTCATGGTGAGATTAGTAGCTTTATTTGTCACATGTATGTCGAAACATTGAAACTACAGTGAGATACATTATTTTTGCGTCAACGACCAACATGAGGATTGTGCTGGGGCCAACCCACAAGTGCCACCATGCTTCCAGAACCAACATAGCATGCCCACACCTGACTAATCCTACCCATAATGGTACATCTTTGGAATGTGGGAGGAAACCCACATGGTCATGGGGAGCACATACAAACTCCTTACAGATAGTTGGCACCGTAAAGTATTGTGTTAACAGCTATACTTCTGTATCTCCATTGCCTCCCGTTGATTTTTCTATCAATCTCTTACAGCACTGCTGTGTTCAATTTTTTTTCTGCCTAATCTGAGAGTTTTTCAATGTGTTCTTCATGTTTTTTATTATTCTCCAGTGTGAAAAAGTCATTCACTATATCTAGATTCCATAACTCAGCCACGTTTATTGTATGGATTTTAACTTTGTGGTGTTTTATCAAATTACAGTCAACAGTATTGACCTTATCAACTTTGTATCTACTGAAACAGAATTTAAATGGAAGTTGTCTTTTGCAAATCTATGTTGATTTTTATTAACTAATCATTACACATTGAGCTCCTCTTTCTCAAACTGTAATGCCCCTTTCTCTCTGGACACATCTGCCTATGTTGCAGCTCCCATTTCTAGACCTGCTAAGGTTCCAGCCCCTGAACCACCATCTCAGAAAAGGTTGAGGCACTCAAAGGAATGGTTTCAGGGACTTTGAGGTTTGAAGATGAGAGGGATCAAGGGAGGGTGGGGGGAGAGGGCACGTGAGAATGAAGTAGTGGACTTCTGTGTCTGATCCTACCACTGTGTACGTGTATGTGTTCATGCTGAGAGTCATCCGTATGCATATCCACATGTGTATGCAGGTTAATGTCCATGCAGAGCCATCTGGTCTCCAGTGGGCTTAATTGCCTCCTTGTTCTACCTTCTGTGTGAGGTGGCCAGTAGCGAAAGCAATACCATATTAAAAGAAATTAGCTCACAAGGGTACTTCTACTTCTCAGTATGAAATTTAGGAGTTATTGACAGGTTCCTCATTGGCAATTCTAACAGTGACAGAGTTGAATATCACTTTGCTGTCTTGGCCCTGGAACTCGGACATCTATGTCACCACCCTGTGTGAGATGTAACAGGCAGGAGATGATGAACTCAAAAGATCAAGCAGATGGATGCACTTTCTGCGAAGGCCAGAGTTGCCACCTTCATGGAGTGGACTTTTCCATCAAGAATGAACTAGTGGATGCTCAGCAACTCCCCAAGGATCAGCCTTTGTTATTGTATCCATTTTTTAAGCCCATCCATAATCTCAATTTCTCTTTTACTGTAGCCAAGACAGTTTATTTTTTGGTGAAGGTGATTGAGAAATTCTCATCTCGTACCTCAGCTATGTTCCTGGTATCCTGAGCGAGTTACCATTTTGCTCCTTAATAAGCATCAGCTTCTTTTGTTATTTGCAGTGTAGGAGGCTGTACTAGATACTTGGATTCTCATATAGAAATTCCAGCCTACACTTGCACTGGCTTTTGCCTTGTTTCCTTTTTCACTTCTCAGTATTCTGTACTTACTCTACTCCTCACTTGTACTGTCAATCAACATTTGTTTCATTCATTTTTCAGTTTGATCTCCCTGGATTTGATAGCCTTATGTCGAGTGGATCTGAATTGTCATTTTTTATTATTTATGATGCTGCCTGCCAATCATTGTTTCTAATTTACCCAGGTTAGGTCCATTTGCTGCCTATTAAAATTGGCCCTCTAATTTAGTGCTTTTACTCCAGATTATTCTGAGTTCTTTATCATTGTTAACTCAACCTGAGACTATTATTGTATCCCAAAAGTTCTCCCACTGGTTGCTCTAAATTATTAATTTTGCTGTATTTGTTCTGGGAAATGATGTCTCTTTCCAGAAAGGGAAGAGCACATTCTCTTGGACACATTTCTGAAATCCCTTCTATTCCAGTTTCATTGTTGCTATCCTAGCCATATCTAACGATGTGGAAAGAGAAAGAATTGGCTAGTATTTCCATTACAATAAATACCGAATGATTCCATTTGACAAATGTATTTTTCGTAGATGTAAAGTGAAGCTGAATTGAATTTCGAATTCATAAGTGACCTTGCAATTGCTCACTGTCTGTGGTCAGAGTATGCATTATAGCTTCTGGGTTAATAGTTCGTATCTCTGATGGTTATCATATGGTGAAGGGAGGAAGTTGACCTTTTCACCAACCCCTCCCTTCCTCCCCATTTTCTGCTTCCCATCCTCCAGGTTTCATTACTGTATTTGGACTTGCTGACTGGTGATATTTGTTGTTTAGATTTGCAGGTTCTACTACAAGAGTTTCCACAGCCAAAAGGCCTTCTGGCTCAGGTTATGCAGCGAGCTCTAAAAGTTTCTGATGTGAAGGATCACATTGTCTACAAATCATCCAAAGGACCTATTAAAGTAAGGCTTTCTTCCATCTATATTCACAATACAGTTTTGGTTAAATAATATTTTCGTCTCTCCGGACAAGGCACTTCTCTCTGAAGGACCTTGGGAAGCTCCCTGATTTCACACTCCCTGCTCTGCATTCAGGCAATCTACAGGTAAGTTACTCCACATGTAAAATACATACAGTTGCAAGAAAAAAGTTTGTGAACCCTATGCAGTTACCTAGTTTTCTGCAGTAATTACTCATAAACTGTGGTCTGTCCTTCATCTAGGTCACAATAATAGACAAACACAATCTGCCAAAATTTATAACACACAAATGTATTTCTTCTTGTCAACACTGAGTATGGGATTTTAAACAATTATAGTCTAGGTTCAGAAGAGTATGTGACCCTCTGGGGTAATGCCTCCTACAAAAGCTATTTGGAGTCAGGTGTTCCAATCAATGAGATGAGATTAGAGATGTGGGTTGTTGAGGTGCCCTACTCTATAAAAAAGACACACAAAGGCAGAGACTGTTCTTCTCAAGAACGATCTGTTTGTGCGCTATGCCCCAATCAAAACGACTTTCAGTGGACATTAAAAGAAGAATTGTAGAAACATGTGAAGCTAGAATAGGCTACAAAAGCATTTCTAAATACTTGAGTGTTTATCAGTCCGTAGCAAGAGAAGCCATTTACAAATGGAAGAAATTCAGTACCTTTGCTACTCTCCCTAGGAGTGGGCATCCTGCAAAGATCACACCAAGAGTACAACATGCAATGCTGAGGAGGTGAAAGAGAAGGAGTCTGAATAAACTAAATTGTTTTTGAGGATCTCTTAACTCAGCTGGAGATTAAGTGTTTATGTGGGCTTCTAGAAATGTTTGATAAGGTATGAGGAAGGAAGTGTTAATAAAACTGAGTGAGTGGAATGGAGATGCAGGCTTTTAATAGCTAATTGGTAGTAGGATGTATCAGATTGAATTAGTTTACTGATGCCACTCGTACTGGGATGCAGTAAAGAACTTGTTTGGCATGCCATCCTTGATAGATCATTTCAACACACCGGTGCATTGAGGGAAAACTAAGCCATTGCAGAATCAAGTGCTACGTTACAGAGGGTGCGATGCAGGCAGACAATAAAGTGCAAGGTTTCTGCAGAAATCTTTAGAACTCGCTAAAGTCTCTGTTCATTTGTCTACTATAAGAAAAACACTGAACAAGAATGGTGTTCATTGAAAGACACAATGGAGAAAACCATTACTCTCCAAAGAAAATATTGCTGCACGCCTCAGTTTTGCTAAAGACCACCTGGATATTCCATGGTGCTTCTGGGACATTGTTCTGTGGACAGATGAGACAGAAGTTGAACTTTTTGGCAGAAATGCACATTGCTATGTTTGGAGGAAAAAGGGCCCTGCACACCAACACCAAAACCTCATACCAACTGCGAAGCATGGTGGAAGAAGCATCATGGTTAGGGATTACTTTGCTGCTTCAGTGCCTGGACAGCTTGCAATCATTGAGGGAACAATGAATTCAAAATTGGATCAGGAGAATGTCAGTGTGGCAGTCTATCACCTGAAGCTTAATAGAAGGTAGATGATGCAGCAAGTCTGATCCAAAGCACAAGAGTAAATTAACAGAATGGTTGAAAAAGAAGAAAATTTGTGTTTTGGAATGGCCAAGTCAGAGTCAATTGACCCAATTGAGATGCTGTGGCATGGCCTGAAAAGGGCTGTTCATATAAGGTATCCCAGAAATATTGATGAATTGAAGTGGTTTGGTATGGAGAAATGGTCTAAAATTCCTCTTTGCCGTTGTACAAATCTGATCAGTAACTACAAGGGAATGTTTGGCAGAGGTTATTCCTGCTAAAGGAAGTCCTCCCAGTCATTAAATACAAGGGTTCATACACTTCTTCTAGCCTAGACTGGAATGATTAAACAACGTGTTCAATAAAGACATGAAAAGTACAGTTCTTTGTGTGTTATTAGTTAAGGCAGATTGAGTTTGCCTATTATTGTGACAGATGAAGATCAGACATTTTATGAGTAATTAATGCAGAAAACCAGAAAATTGCAAGGGGTTCACAAACTTTTTCTTTCAACTGTAAGTAATGTGTTAAAGCAGAATACCAATAACTGCCTGTTATTTATCTCCATTGCTGGAGACTTTTACTGACAATGTTCCATGGTTAATCACATGAGACTTACCCCATATTACTCTTTTGGCTTGCACGTGAAGAACAGTCATTTGGGGTGCTTCTCATATCATCAACTGTGGAACATTGCCAGTAAAAGTCTCCAGCCATGGAGATAAATAATTGAATGAGGCGATTACCGTCACTCCAGCATCATTTTCCAGTGGTCTGATATCCACTGTCGCCTCTCTTTTACATTTTATGTATCTGAAGAAACTTTTGGTATCCTTGTTAATATTATTGGCTCACTTACTTTCGTATTCCATCTTTACCTTCTTAATGACCTTTTGTTTTTAAAAGCTCCCCACCCTCTAAATTTCCAAACACGAGGAAATCTGCAGATGCTGGAAATTCAAACAACATACACAAAATGCTGGTGGAACACAGCATCTATAAGGAGAAGCACTGTCCTGAAACATTGACAGTGCTTCTCCTTATAGATGCTGCCTGGCCTACTGTGTTCCACCAGCCTTTTGTGTGTGTTCTCTAAATTCTCACTTGCTTTGCTGTATTATGTGCCCTCTCTTTGCCTTTTATGTTGGCTTTGACTTCTCTTGTTAGGCATGACGGTGTCATCTTGCCTTTAGATCACCACTTCCTCCTTGGGATGTACAGTGGCATGCAAAAGTTTGGGCATGCCTGGCCAAAATTCCTGTTACTGTGAATAGTTAAAGTGAGTAGAAGATGAACTGAACTCCAATAGTTATAAAATTAAAGATGAAACATTCTTTCCAACATTTTAAGCAAGATTAGTGTATTATTTTTGTTCTGTACAATTTTAGAGTGGGGAAAAAAGAAAAGGAGCACCATGCAAAAGTTTGGGCACCCCAAGAGATTTGAGCTCTCAGATAACTTTTACCAAGGTCTCAGACCTTAATCAGCTTGTTAGAGCTATGGCTTGTTCACGGTCATTGTTAGAAAAGGCCAGGTGATGCAAATTTCAAAGCTTTATAAATACCCTGACTCCTCAAACCTTGTCCCAACAATCAGCAACCATGGGCTCCTCTAAGCAGCTGACTAGCACTTTAAAAATTAAAATAAATGATGCCCACAAAGCAGGAGAAGGCTATAAGAACATGGCAAAGTGTTTTCAGGTAGCTGTTTCCTCAGTTCGTAATGTAATTAAGAAAAGGCAGTTAACAGGAATGGTGGAGGACAAGTTGAGGTCTGGAAGACCAAGAAAACTTCCCAAGAGAACTGCTCGTAGGATTGTTAGAAAGGCAAATCAAAACCCCTGTTTGACTGCCAAAGACCTTCAGGAAGATTTAGCAGACTCTGGAGTGGTGCTGCACTGTTCTACTGTGCAGTGACACCTGCACAAAGATGACCTTCATGGAAGAGTCATCAGAAGAAAACCTCTCCTGCATTCTCACCACAAAATTCAGTGTCAGAAGTTTGCAAAGGAACATCTAAACAAGCCTGATGCATTCTGGAAACAAGTCCTGTGGACTGATGAAGTTAAAATAGAACTTATTGGCTGCAATGAGCAAAGGTATGTTTGGAGAAAAAAGGGTGCAGAATTTCATGAAAAGAATACCTCTCCAACTGTTAAACACGGGGGTGGATCGATCATGCTTTGGGCTTGTGTTGCAGCCAGTGGCATGGGGAACATTTCACTGGTAGAGGGAAGAATGAATTCAATTAAAAATCAGGAAATTCTGGAAGCAAACATCACACCATCTGTAAAAAAAAAAGCTGAAGCTGAAAAGAGGATGGTTTCTACAACAGGATAATGATCCTAAACACACCTCAAAACCCACAGTGGACTACCTCAAGAGGCGCAAGCTGAAGGTTTTGCCATGGCCCTCATAGTCCCCCGACCTAAACATCATCAAAAATCTGTGGATGGACCTCAAAAGAGCAGTGCATGCAAGACGGCCCAAGAATCTCACAGAACTAGAAGCCTTTTGCAAGGAAGCATGGGTGAAAATTCCCCCAAACAACAATTGAAAGATTCTTTGCTGGCTACAGAAAGCGATTACAAGCTGTGATACATGCCAAAGGGGGTGTTACTAAGTACTGACCATGCAGGGTGCCCAAACTTTTGCTTCGGGCCCTTTTCCGTTTTTGTTATTTTGAAATTGTAAAAGATGGAAATAAAAAAGTAATCTTGCCAAAAATATTAAAGAAATGTGTCATCTTTAACTTTATTCCTTTGGAAATCAGGTCATCTTTTACTCGCTTAGCTATTCACAATAACCAGGGGTGCCCAAACTTTTGCATGCCACTGTATATATCCTGTGCCTTCCGAACTGCTCCCAGAAATTCTAGCCAGTGCTGTTCTGTTGTCATCCCTGCCAATGTTCTTATGCCATCAGTTTAAGTTAGCTCCTCTCTCATGCCTCTATAATTCCCTTTTCTCCACTGTAATACTGATGCATCTGACTTTAGCATCATCTTCTCAAATGGCAAGGTGAATTCTATCATATTATAATCACTGCCCCTAAGGGTTCCTTTTCCTTCAGCTCTAATCAATTCCAGTTCATTGCACAACGCCCAATCCAGAATAGCTGATCCCCTAGTGGGCTCAACCAGGAGCAGCTCTAAAAAGCTATGTTGTAGGTGTAATGACCTGATCCATATTTTTCACTGTTATGCTGTTCTGTATTTCATTTTGTGCTTTTTTGTGTGAGCTGCTTTTTTTCCCACATACATTTGGGTTATTGGTGAAGGTGAGAGAGGAGAATTGTGTGCCATCCATTTAGGATGGTCAGATTAAGGGAGGGTTTCTCTGGTGAGGGACACAAAGGTTGGGCTTGGGGTTTTTGTGAGAGAGAAGATGCCAGAGAGAAGAGGTCATAACATTTGACCTGGAGCGGGGTGATTGATGGAGGATCAGCAACGGGGAAACTGTGAGCTCCAACTTGTGCACATTAAACTGTTTCATTAAAATGGGCCCTTTTCTTTTTTTGTTCTTTCTTTTCTAACCCATTGGTCAAATTAAGAATTATAAAACTAAATCTTTTAATTGTATACAGTGTGCTGTCTGTTACTTCATGACACTGATTTGTAACAGGGTAACAAATTACACAGCATCTACATAAACAGGGTTTTGGGGTGGGCTCGTGCCTCAACCTCACACGTTTGAAAGGGCCGGAGATTGTCTGCCCTAGACTTATGCAGCTGAAGAAACTGGTGTTTAATTGTGTGGGTATCGTCCGGGATTGATTTAGTTGGATGCCATGTGATTGTGCTGAGCATTGATCCAGTGGGTTGTGTGTTTAAGTTTGTGCTGATCTATTGTCCGGTAAAACAATCATGATACATAGTTATGGATGCTGCAGGGGTTGAGTGGTGATGTGAATCCACGGAGTTACTAGTAACGAATGCATTTGTGTTGAGTGGGCTGTCCATACTTCCCGGGAGGAGGAGACTGTAGGAGAACGGAACGAATCGCAAGTCGAGTCTCCTGTAGCTGGGGGCGGAGACTTCAAGGACAGATTGCTCTCATTTCTGTGAGTGAGGGGAAAGAGTGGTCTGATTTGGAATGTCTAATGAGTTCTCCAGTGAAGGGTGGGACTTCTGAGTTGGTATCAGCCCTTACCTTCCTGGAGAATAAATGGCCCAGTGCCCAGACAGAGGGTCCTATCTATCAAAAGTTGAGAATGTTCTCTGGGGTGAAGCCCACCCTTAAGGGGGAAGAGGAGTATGACACTTGGGCGGAGCAGACCTCTCAGTTGTTAGATGAGTGGCAGTGCTCTGATCACGTAAAAAGACAGTGATTGGTTGAGAGTTTGAGGCTGGGCTGCTGACACAGTGAGAGCCATAAAGACCCAGAACTCCATTGCCACCTCTGCAGCCTACGTGCAAGTGCTCGAAAAGGTGTTTATGCAACGAGAAGCCCAGTGGAGCTCACAACCTTATTTCAGAATGCGTCAGAAGAAGGGGACAAGCTTTTTGCCTACATTTTTCGGCTAGTGAGGCAGCTAAGTTGCTTGTGGCATAGAGGGGTCATTCAGACAACTGAGGTGGATCAGTTAAGAACAGACCAAATAGCAAAAGATACCCAGTCCCAAGACCTGATCGCTTGGGGTCTACAACTGTCTCGTTTTTGAGTTGATCAGGGAAGTATGAGAAGAGGAGAATGTGTCAGTGGCGCGGGGGGCCTTGGTCAGGAGGGTACAGATCTTGGTAGTAGCCCCCTAGATTGAAGTGACCATGGATAGCCTGCACCAAGGAATGGTAAAGGCGAGTTGAGAACTGAAATGTCCTGTTGTTATCAGCAGGATTGGCCCCCCCTCCCCTCATACGATGGAGCTGATGGGGAGACAGGGCCCCTAAGGGGATGGAGTGTGCAAAATGGCTGCTAGTGGCTAGGGTCCCGTGAGATGGGGAGCAGCCGGTATTGTCTGTTACAACTGTGGTGAAGAGCGACTCTTCAGTTGGGAGTATGAATGACGGGAAACCCCTCGGACAGTGAGCCCTCGGGTACCTAAGCAGAGATGGCCATAGCACTCCGTTCCCCCATTGCTACATAGGCCAGCCTATCGGGCGGGGGGGGGGGGGGGGGATCTCCTGATTCCTTGAGACCACCTTACTCCATCATCTATTTCTTTAGTTTCAGACTCTGCTTGGGATACTTCTGACCCATATGGCGAGACCTCTCCCGGTCTACCACTTGTGCCCTCCTGCAACTCGGATCCCTCTGCCACTTCTACTGAGCTCCATTTCGTCCTCTTCACGGTCCCACTGAAACCCAGCCTGACCACAGATAGTCCCCCCCCCCCGATTTCACCTGTCTTGGTGTGGGAAAGGTTGAGTATCCCTTCCCCAATCAATGGGGAGTTAGCAAAAGGCAGCATTTACCACACCCCCGGTTCCTCATCCTCCAAGTCCGTATCCCATTCAGGGGCGGGGACCAGTCTTATCTTTGCTGCTGCTAGTCCTTCAGTCTCTCCGCATCAGTGCAGAGTCCTCTTACTAGCTGTAGGCTCCAGGTCAGGGTCTGGGTCAACATGCACACCTTGTCCCAGAAGTAGAAGGTGGTTCTGATGGAGAACCTTGACTGGCCCATTCCCATCCTCTGGTTTCACCCAGAAAACTGGTACGTTTGGCATCGGACTTTCCACTAGTTAGGGTATAGCCACCCAAAGTCAGCCAACTTATGCTTCCCAGGTAGTCCCAAGTTCCTTATGAATACCGGTCTCCCAACATGATTTGGGAGAATCTAACCTTTTGATCATACCTCCTCTTATTTCCTTGATTCTTCTTGGCAGTTGTGACCTCAACTAATTCATAAGCCTTTTTCAGCTCCCATCTCATATCACATAGTCACATACTTCAAATCAGTTTTCAGTGGTAGATCTTCCTCACCCGTCCCAAAATAAAAGTTGATAAGCAACCTCGCCCAGCACCCAAACATCAGGTAATATGGCGAGTACCCGGTAGCTTCATTTCATGTACAGTTGTAGCAGTGGCCTAGATATCCAATACGTTGACTCCACTTAATCTTTTTGCTGATCTCCAAGGAACCAAGCATGTCTAGCAAGGTCTTGTTAAACCTCTCGGGCTGGAGATCACCCTGCAGGTGATAAGTGTAGTCTTCGAATTCTCGACTTCAAGCATACTCAGTAACCCATGTATGACCCTACTCTTGAAATCCCCTCCCTGATCACTATTTATCCATGTGGAGAGGCCATAATAAATGAAATATGTCTCCCATAACACTTCGGCCACCGTCATGTCCTCTGATCCTTGGTAGGGAAAGATTGCACATATTTGGTGTAGTGATCCATAGTGACCAAGACATTCGCTATGTTACCGGCTTTTGCCTCTATTGACAAGAAATCCATACACACCAGGTCAAGGGGCCCTGCACTCTGCAAGTGGGACAATGGAGCGGCCCTCGTAGGCAGCATCTTTCTCTGTATTCATTGACTGCACGACTTGCAGTACTCTTTAACCTCCGGCTTCATTCGGGGCCAGTAGAACTGATGTCCGAGTAATCCATAGATCTTTTCAACCCCCAAATGGTCAGAATCATCATAAAGTGACTTCAACATAATCCTCTGATACTTCTCAGGCAGAACCAGCTGGGAACACAGAAGCTGGTCTGAGGTGACGTGACCCGGTACAGGATTCGGTTCTGCCATTTCAATCTGGGCCATTCTCTCAGTAATTGAGACACCACAGTGTGTTTTGTCCTCTCCATTTGAACCATGTCTCCCCTTTCCATCACTGATGAAATGGTACGGATGCCTGTGTCATTTTGCTGAGCAGCTGCTACTTCCCTAGGACTCAATTCTGGCAACTGATTTCTCTTCAGAGCCGTCAGATTACAGTACGCTTGTGAAATTGCGCCATCAGAAGCTCCCAATTGACCTACTGCTCGATGCTGCCCTTGCCTTCCCTCTGCCTTCACCATGATGCAAAACTGGCTCATGGCTTTCATTCCTGGAGCAGGAATGCTCTCCCACTCTTTGTCCCTGTCCAGCCCTTCATGCGCACATTGGGACAAAGCATCAGCATCGATATCCTTACTTCCCGGCCGGTACTTTAGGCTGAAGTCATAGGCAGACAATGCTGCCAACCACCGATGGCCTGTGGCATCCAATTTTGCCAAGTTCAGGATATAAGTTAGGGGATTGTTGTCTGCCTCACCACAAACTTGGCACCTTAGAAGTAGTCACTCAACTTATCCACCACCGCCCATTTCAATGCCAGGAACTCCAACTTCTGCATGGGTTAGATTTTCTCAGAGGGTGCCAGACTCCGGCAGACAAACACAACAGGTCTCAGCCCTGTGTCCTGATACAGGACACCCCCCAAGCCCTCTCTGCTGGCATCTGTGTGCAGTACATACGGCAATTGAGAGTCTGCAAAAGCCAGCACAGGTGCTTGTGTCAGAGCTCCTTCAGCGACTGAAAGGCCTCTTTACATTTCACATCCCATCTTGCTCCAAAAGGCTAAGATGATCTTTACCCTCCTCTCCTTTTGTCCTCCTCCCTTTTTTCCCTAAGGGAGGGTAACCACAGAAGCTGATTTAAAGGGTGACTCACTTTTGCATAGCCCTTCACAATCTTCTGATAGTAACCCCAGAACCCAAGGAACGAGCGCAAAGCACTCACAGTCTGGGGCCTTGGCCATATGGTCACCGCATCTAGCTTAGATGGATCTGTAGCTACTCCATCCCGTGAGACTCTGTACTCAACATAGTTGACAGACATCTTGCAGAACTGGCACTTGTCCAGGGAAAGTTTTAACCCGTCAGCTTTCAGGCAGCCCAGCACCTTTAGTAGCCTTGCTTCATGTTCCTCCAAGGTGGACCCAAACACAATGAGGTCATCCAGATACACCAGTATCTCAAACAGGTTCATATCCCCCACAGTTTTCTCCATGACATGCTTTAAAGTTGCAGGGGCTCCCGATGTGCCCTGGGGCATCCTATCAAACTGGAAGAATCCTAGTGGACATACATCGGTAAATGCCGTCTTCTCTTTGTCAGCCTCATTCATGGGGATCTGGTAATATCCACTCCTCAAGTCAAGCGCTCAGAACCACTTCACACCACTCAGACAGGCCAGCACGTCTTCGATCCTCGGAACCATATACTGGTCGGGAACAGTACGCATGTTCAGAGTCCTATAGTCCACATACATTCTTCTTCCTGGTCATGACAATTAGGGACGCATCTGGGCTTCTGGACTCAGTGATGAAACAAGCTTCCTTCAGCTTTCTACCTAGCTCCCTAAAATCTCTGACAAGTATTAAAAGAATTTTAGTATAAGACAGATAAATTATCTATGGAATTAAACTTAAGGTACTTAAATTATTGAATTAAAATGAAAAAAAAACTTTATTTCAGGCATGTTAGCCATTAAACTACTGGGTTGTCAATAACCAGATCCTACAGCTAGACAGTCCAGATGAAGGGGTTGACTTAAAATGTTGACAAACCATTTCCCCCTATAGGTACTACCTGGCCTGCTGAGTTTGTTCAGCTTTTTGAGTGTTTCTCCAGATTTCAGCATTTGCCACTCTCGTGTGCCCAAATTGTCAGAAAAACTTACCTATTTGACAAGCGTCCTTGGAAGGAAATGTGCTGACCTTAGCCAGTCAGACCATTATGTGTACTCCAGATATAATGGTATGATTGACCCTTCAGTTGAGAGACAATTTGGAATTGAAAAAACATGCCAATCATATCTACATGCCCACATCACTTAAATGTACATTTCACTGGCAGGACAGGCCCAATAGAGGAGATGGCACAATGGTACACAGGCAGGAGTAGATTGATATAGTGTATTGTTGAGCCAGTCGTTATCAAGTTCTTACATATTGTAGTTTGGCCTCCCTCCTTTGAATAAGGACAGGGCCTGTGTTGGTTCTTAACACTGTTGACCTGGTCATATTTTATAATATTTTGCTAGGAAGTAGTTGTCATCTTTTGTAAGCTAAATGATACGGTTTTTTTTAAATTAAGTTTATGGCTTTCTCTTTCTTTACGAAGAAAACTCTCCTATATATATATTGGCCAAGAAAACTGGTGGTAGAGGGTTTCGGTACTAAGAAGATCGATGCAGAGAAACATGCTGCAGCAGTGGCTTGTGGAATATTCAAGGTAAGATTGAATTGTTTATCGAATGCAATTAATTCACAGTTAGGGCTGAGAGACGTAATATATCAGTATGTTTTCCTGGGACCTGTGGGTATCTCAGCTGACAAGCCTCAGGAGTTTCCTTGTGAGTTAAAATGAGATGTTTTGATGCAGCTTCTGAGAACTTGCTGCAATCTTATCTCTATGATGGTAAGAACTAAGTGCAATATGGCCCTTTATTAAAGGGTAAGAGCACTGTGATTTTCTGTTTGTTTATAGCTTCAACAATGAAAAGGCAAAAGTCTATGCCTTAAACATTCTTACATTCATTTGTTGAGCTTTTCTCTGGTGTTATCTGTACTTTTTTCACTTGTGGTTGACCTTTGCTCATCAGCCTTACCAGTGCCAAAAAGCTGTTCTCAAACAAGGAAGCACTGGTAATGTGGACGGAATAAATGTGGTGTCCTAAGATATTCCACTCTTACCAGTTCACCACTGTCTGATCTGGAGAGAGGTTGACAATGGTTTTCAGACTGTATACTTGTTGGTTGTGTTTGACAGCAATGGGGTCTTCTTGGGCCGAAAAACCAGCTCTTTCAAGCTCAGGAGTACCAGCAATTGGCTGCAAAGTTTGCTGATGGGCAACCACAGATGCATCTGGTGGAGAAAAATGAAGAGATGGATGAGTTGGTGGAAGAAGAGATAATGGACTGCACAGATTTCCTTTCTATCATGGATAAAGCATCTTTGGACAAGCCTTTTCCAAGGTAATAAAGATGCTTTTTATCTGTTTTTGTATTAAGGTGGCTATCTTGCTAAAGAGCCTCTAGCAAGATTGTGATTGATGTTTTAAAACTGATATGGTTGATCAATTTATAGTAAGTTCTCTGATTCCATGCTCCTCAACGGAATTTGCTGCCTTATTTAGATGCTTATCTTCCTGTAGTTGAATTAGTCAGGAGGAAGAATCCACAAAGGTGACAATTGATATTAACAATAACCTTGACTTATCCAGCTGCTGAAGTTACTCAGGAATGGAATGGAAGTCATCTTTATCAGAATTGGTTCATTGGTAGTGATCTTTCCTTTGAGTTGGACTGTGATGAATTCTGTAGACATGAGGATATAACCTAGACTGAAAAGGTACAAGGATATGTAAACTCTTATATTAGTTGATATATATAGGTAAAATTACCACAGAAGTGATAGGCAATGACCTCTCTATTGAGAGGAATCTAATAACACAGCCTTGAGATTCAATAGGATTTGCAGTGCTGAGTCCTACACTATCAACATCCTGTGGGGGGAGGTGGGCACTATTGACCAAGAACTCAACTGGAACAACCACATAAATAGTGTGGATAGAAGTGTAAATTGAGGGCTGGGTGGCCTGCAGCGAGTTACTCAGTTCCTTGCATCCCAAAGCTTCACCACTGCTTGCAAGGTAC